>NC_081311.1:161817500-162442500 GCF_026419965.1 Kogia breviceps | reverse complement strand
GCTTTGAGATCCATGTTGTTGCACTTGTCATAATTTGTTTCTTTAATTGATGAACTGTGGTCCATTGTGTGAGCATAACAGTTTGTTACCCATTCACCTATTGAAGGATATTTGTTTTCTTCTCTCCAGTTTTTGGAGATTATAAATAAAGCCACTATAAGTATTTATGTACAGATTTTTTGTGTCAAATAAGTTTTCATTTCCCTAGAATAAACACCTATGAATGGGATTGTCGGGTCATATGATAGGCATAGGTTTAATTATTTAAGAAACTACTAAACTTTTTTCCAAAACAACTGTACTATTTTGCATTTCCATCAACATTGTTTTGAGTTCTGGTTTCTCTGTGTACTCACCAGCAGCTGGTACTGTTAATTTTTTGAGTTTTAGCCACTCTAATATGTTTGCAGAGATAACTCATTATGCTTTTAATTTGCATTTCCCTAAAGACTAGTGAGCATGTTATTATGTGCTTATTTGCCATCTGTATATTTTCTTTGGTAGAGTGTTAGTTCAAATACTTTGCCTAATGTTAAAAAACTGGATTGTTATTAATGAGTTTTGAGAGTTTTAGAAAAATGTAAATTCTGGATACAAGTCCTTTGGGAAAATTGGAATTTAAGAAACTATGTACAGACAATATGTATTTATTTGATTTTATCCAGAGGGCAAATTTTCAATGCTTAACTAGAATAAGCACCATGAACTTCTTCCTCCTTTTTAGCAATTAACCCCCTGACTTTTTCCCTCATCAACTACTCTGTGAATTGTGTTACTGACCTATGTTCCATTGCCTGGCAAGTCAGTACATTTGGACTTAACAAAAATAACAACAATCTAGTGGTCTTTTAAAAACTTTTGACAGTATTAATTCAGAGTCTACCTTGGACACGTTACTTAACTTTACAGGGTCTCTTTTACCTCACTGTAAAGTAAAGATGTGTCTTAGAATTTTGGTGAAGATTAAATAATGTAATGTGTATAAAATGTTCAATTAGAGCCTGGCACATGCTGAAAGTTTGATACATATGTCTTTGTGTTCTTTCAATAGTATTAGTTTTGGCTGCTTTCATATACTTTAAGCATATAATTTAATATTGCAAGGTAATGAATGCATAGGGAACAAGGTTTAGACAATCTGGCAGAAAAATAAGAATCTCAACAAAGGGGATTTTCCTGATTTCTAGTATTCTCTGCCAGATATTGTGGTTCTGTGACTAGCTGTTTAGGAAGTAGGAAAATTGGCTTGTCAACCTTATTACGGACAATTGCATAATTTTCTTCCTTAGTAAACTCAATTAGAGCTACATCCATGTATGGGAGGAGGCCAAAAGAAAAATGATTAGAGCTCATAAAGGCATTAGCAGTCCAATAATTATATAATGAAGAGCAATCAAGTGCTTCCACAATCATGGAAGAAATGTAAGGTGCTTAGTTAAATAGTTATTTGGTGTTAATCAAAGGCTATTTTTCTGACAGTAAATTGTTAGTTGTGATTTTATTTACCCAGAGTAACCAGATTCTCTTAGATTTTCCTAATGTAAATGTAACGATTTTAAGGAACGATTATAGAAGTTATTTTAAAAGTTATTTTAAAAAGTATCCAAGCATACATTTAACTTTGGAAGATAATTAAACAGGGATAAACTGTAGAAAAATAGACAATCCATGCTGAAGAAAAAGCACCTAGTAGACCAATTCCAAGATTCACTCTTAGTAAGGCCATTTGAGAGAGGGAGAGGGTGAGAGTTAATCATTGTTAGGCTACATCAGTGGTTTGCTGCACATTGGGCTCACCTAGGGAAGGATCTTTAAAAGATATTGGATATTGATGCTTGGTTTCCAACCCCAGACATTCTAATTTAATTGGTATGGGGTTTGATCTGGATGTTAGGAATTTAAAAACTGTATCAGGTGATTCTAATGTGCAACAAAATTTGAGAACCACTGGATTAGGTATAAATGAAAAAAAAAATCTGGTTAAAGGTCACTCTTGACCGACAGCTGTGTGGGAAGGAAATAGTGTCCCATAACATGACTTTAAATTAAACTGCATCAGAAATTTGCTTAAGCATTCTGCCAGAATTGTTAATTTCTTCCCCAAAGGAAGAAAAGATTGGCTTACATACCAGGTTTAAGACAGTAGGAATCAAAAAACTTGATTCTTGACGTATCCTTGGTTCTCAATGCCTTACTCACTAGCTGTATTATATTGGGAACTTGTTAACTTTGCTATCTTTCAGCTTCCTTATCAGTAAATAATAGTACAGGACTAGATACATCTCATGATGTTTTCTAGCTCTAAATTTCTGTAATTTTATAAAGTAGAAAAATAATGACTACTATTACATGGATAGGATAAAAAATGGAAAAAACATAAAATAGTAAATTTTATTAAACAAATATCTTTAATATATGTAACCTGAATAAGCTGAGCCATCTTGGTGCTGGCAGCAGCATGGAGTTGTGTTTAAAACACACCCACACATACACACATGCAGTCACATATGCACACATACACACACATACATGCAGACAACACACTGAGAGAAGACTCCACCACCAGAACTCTTGAAGATTGAGAGAAGTCAAATGATGGAGTTGTCTTTCTTAATACACATAAAAATGTCCTAAAAATACTCTTTAACCATTTTACCTCCATATCACAAAGTAACTATTTCCACTAATGGAAATGAGCTATTCCCATTTTCTTTTCTAGATCTTTACCCCAAACACCAACCTGCTCTTTAGAACTCCTCTTCAGCCATCAGGACTTTTTTTCTTGCAGGATTGGCTCAGTAAGTCTGTCGGTCAAAATTTCTTGCACTAAATCTGGGTTCCAGAGAACTTGGAACTGTTTGTAAGAAAGAGGTGCCAAAAGTCCATCTGAATATCATTCTCTTCTTGTCCAGGAGGATATGTTTATTGCAGAGAAGGAATCGAAAGTGTTCATTGACTACTCCTGGCTGCAGTGGGTCACCAGGTAGTCCTCCATTCCACAGTCAAGACAGACACATCTGTTTCTACCCTTCCAAAGTTCTGGGCAGTCCTGTTCTGTTACACATGTTAAACCACAATTTGAAGCATCCTAAAGAGCCAGAAAATTAGTGCCTAGCTGATGGATTAATCCTGTTTGTAAATCTTGCTACATACTAGAAGCAGATTAGGAGAAACAGGTCCTAATAGGACCAAAGTCTGGGCTGGCTTCAAGACAGTCCTCTAAATGGGGCCAAAGGAATCGCTTATTTCTATTCACCTGAATTGTGACAGTTGGGAATCTGATATCAAGAGATTGAATCACATCTGTTACTTTGGATTTCCAGAGACACCTTGACAAGTTTATTATAAAATCAAAATTTGATTGTGCTTCCTGAGGATTGCCATGGTGGCCATTCTCTTTCTCCTATTTCTAATTGGCTTTATTAACCATGATAATTCAAGTCTATGGTAAATCTGCGCTGTCCATTCCTTTGACCCTGATCTAACTCAGCTTTTGGTTATCCAGATTGTGCTGCACCACAATTGTGCTTGCTGCTTCATTATCTGACCTCCTTACTAGAAAGAATGTAATTTGTCTCTGAGAAGATTATCATTGATATAGCATATAAGCAAAAGTGTGTTAATTTTTAACATCTCTAGCTGGAATTTTGAATCCACACTAAAACCATAGTCCCCCAAAGTTAGACTTTGTAGAGTTTCCTAAATTCTTTAAACTTCCATTAATATATTAAGATATAGGTCTGGTGAGCTTGAATGTCAAGAGTTCTATAAACCAGGAGCAAAGACAATTTTCTGCTATGCAGGAAGGGAGGATAGGCTTCCCTTTATAAACTTGGTGGAATGAAGGGAGGGAAGATGAATGAGAGATAAGCTGAGAAGTTAGATTTGGAGGGTGGTGGAGTGTGGCTAATGAATATCTGGGAGAAGCTTCAGAGGAGACTTGTAGCTATGTCCAACGCAGAGTCGGGGAGCTAGTGAAGCCTTGGTGGGGAGATGGGTAGTTAGTTGAGCCTAAGTCAGGGCTGCTATCTCCCATAGCCTATATGTGGAGGCTGGGATCTTGAATCTCTGTATCCTGGTGGATGATGGAGGAAGAAGTAGTATGTGAAGTGTTGAAAGAATTTGTGGGGCTAGTGAAGTCAGGAGTGAATGTAAGGGTATGATAATTTTATGAACAGAAGTAGATGGCTGGGTGCATAAACTTTGGTCTGGAACAGACAGATTAGCTGCACTTCAGGAAAGCAGGGCTTGGCCAGCAACCCTGCAACAGAGAGCAGTGGTGGACCAGAGGATGGATTAGACCTGTTTTCAACATCTTGAGGACCCCTCCTGTGCCACCATGAAGTCAAGTAAACCCTACCACAAAGTCAGATGCCATGCTGGTAGAAGCAGGGAGAAAAGAGAATTTCTGAAAGACAAAGCATTTACCTAAGAGATGAATTATTCCAAATAATTTAAAATCTACAAGAGCATAAAATAGTGTATACTGACATGAGGTTCCCCACAACCCATACTCTGCCAAGTTCTCCACTATTCAATAGGAGCTTATAAAAAAGTGAAATCAGTTCTGGAAAATAACAGAGCTATATTTCCTTTTCATGTTTAAGTAGTATTTTCATCCATCCTACACATGAATTCTAACAATTCTCCACCTTGGAGTATACTCTTTCTGGGCAGCTAGACAATTGATAAAAAACAGGTGCCTTTGTGTCTGTGGGTCCACACATAATTCCTAATTTTAGATCTTTCAACTTTTACTCAGACTCAGAAATTTTTCAGTGATAAAGGTTTGTCATCTTTGTAGTGTTTTGGTGCCATGGGTCAATTGTTCATCCACGTTTATTCACTCAACAAATATTTACTGAATTCCAACAAAGTATCAGAAAATACCCCTGCTCTCAGGGATCTTATACATTACAGGTGAGAGACAGGCAATAAATAAGAAAGAAAAGTAAATGTATTCCAGAGTCCAAGTTTAGAATGTATGTTAGACCTGTGTATCTGAGTCTGGCATGGTTATTCCTGGAAGCAAGCAGTCTTTCCCCAAGGGTCTAGGTGTGCCTTGGCAGCAACTTGGCCCCCAGGGGACCCATTCTTTGCCAGAGGAATAGAGTGAGGTCTCTGAACCACTCCAGTTTTCTCTGTCACTGTCCTCTTTTTCAGAAAGGATTCTAAATAAGAAATTGGATGTCTGTGCAGATGGACTCCCCAGCCTGGAACGTCATATGGGGATTTCTTTGACTTCCTCAATTTAGTGAACTCACATAATACATTGTAATCACATAAATCAGCAATTCTGTAGCCCAGCTTGCCAGCATGGCAAAGGCCCAGGCTGAAGATTTGCTCAAGCAGCAAGTGATCTTTTCTGCTTGGAAGGCAAGAAGGGCAAAACAGGCATGTTATTAGTTATTTTAATATTTTTTCCCTGTCACATATTAATATATTTACTTTTATCATTTCAAAATGGATCTTTCTAATCTCAGTCTAGTCAGTCACTTTCTCCTATCCTCATATATTTATATATGTGTGTGTTTATATGTATATATATGAGATATATGTACATATTCAGTTAATTTCCTCAATAAATTTGGAATGAGGTCAAGTATATACATCAGTAAGAAAACAGAATTAAAAACCTACTAATTTTAACTAGATAAGAGATGTTCTAATTCTGATAAAGGTAAATCCATCCAACACAAAGATTTCTCCCTTTGCCTATAACTGTATTATTTTTCTTTAGAGCCTCTTTTTTCCCACAGAGTAATGTGGACACTTCCTCCTGTATCTCCCAGAATGTTCTAATGCTATAAATTGTTAGAATTCTTTAAAGTATTAGAAAACCCCACCTTAGTATATAAAATGTACAGAAATCTTTCATCAGAGTTGGATTTATTGTAATTTCACATGGTTTTATTTTTAATTAGCTTAGTGAGGCATCGCATCACTTCTGAAGGCTAATGACCTAAATTAGCCATTAGGAGAGTTGATTTTTCATGATAAAATATTTCAAGAATATAGAATAGTATGTGAAAAAATATGAATAATATCCATGTATCTACTGCCCACCTTTGTGAAGTCTTAACCACTCACCATATTCCTATCAGATTAAAAACCCCTATAAATGTACGTTAATATTTATGTTCCTCCTCAAATCAATTCCCCTTTTCTGAATCCTTTCTAAAAGTTATTCACTATCTCAAAGTTGTTTTTAATTATTCCCCTTCATATTATTTTACTTTTATTACATACATATGTAAATATAAATAGCACAAATATTGTTTAACAAATTAAAAATTTATATAAATGTTATACTATAGAAGTCTTCTACAAGCTATTCTCTTTACTTGTTATATTTTTGATACATATCCATATTAATAAATGCAGCATTTTTCCATTTATGAAAACTACTATACATTATTCCAATGAATGGATAGCTATACCACAATTTACTAATTTATTGTTTTGTTGATGGACATTTAAAATATGCCCCTTTTTTTTCATTTAAAACCAGTGATACATAAAATAAGCTACAAGGATATATTTTACAACAGGGGGGATATGGCCAATATTTTATAATAACTATGAATGGAGTATAACTTTAAAAAATTGTCAATCACTATATTGTACATCGGTAACTTATATAATATTATACATCAACTCTACTTCAATAAACAAGAAAATATTAATAAAATATTTTATTAAAATATTAATAAAATAAATAAGTAAAACAAGTGATACAAAGAACATTCTTGTACATGTCTCTACTATGTACATATTCTCAAGTGTTCTCAAGTTCAGGCCATTGCTCCATCAGGATGACCTTCTTGACCCAATTCTCCCCTGGATTCCTGCATCTACTCTATTTCCTAATCTCTTCTTGCTATGGGTGATAACAGCTCTGCCACTACTAGCCCTGGGTTACTTTTTATTCCTTAGGGGTTCTCTTTGAGTTATTTCTATAACTCTGTGAGCATCCCCTTTGCCAAAAGGATAGTGACAGATCCAAGGTATTTTTTTCTGGGAAGGTTTGCTTTTGTTTGTGTCACGCGTCCAGCCTAGACCACTTCAGGGTTAATTTCTTAAATCAGGGATTCTCAGGTCATGTGGTAGTGTACATTCAAATTCTAATGTATCATTTTCTCCAGATACATGCCCAGGAGTGGGACTGCAGGATCATATGGTAACTCTAGTCTTAGTTTGTTAAGGAACCTCCATACTGTTTTCCATAGTGGCTGTACCAATTTACATTCCCACCAACAGTGTAGCAGGGCTTCCTTTTCTCCACACCCTCTCTAATATTTATTATTTGTAGACTTTTTTGATGATGGCCATTCTGACTGGAGTGAGGTGATATCTCACTGTAGTTTTGATTTGCATTTCTCTAATAATTAGCAGTATTGAGCATTTTTTCCCATGCCTTTTGTCCATCTCTATGTCTTCTTTGGAGAAATGTCTATATCCGGAGAAAACTATAATTTGAAAAGATACATGCACCTCAATGTTCACAGCAGTACTATTTACAATAGCCAAGATGTGGAAGCAACCTAAATGTCCATCAACAGATGAATGCATAAAGAAGATGTGGTGTGTGTGTGTGTGTGTGTGTGTGTGTGTGTATATATTTATATATATATATATAAAATAATGAAAATAAAAAAGAATGAAATAATGTCACTTTCAGCAACATGGATGGACCTAGAGATTATCATATGAAGTGAAGTAAAACAGACAGAGGAAGACAAATATATGATATCACTTATACATGAAATCTGAAAAATGATAAAAATGAACTTATTTACAAAACAGAAACAGACTCACAGACGTAGAAAACAAATCTATGGTTACCAAAGAGGAAAGGGGGAAGGGATAAATTAGGAGTTTGGGATTAACTGCTATATACTATCATATATAAAATAGATAAACAACAAGGACCTACTGTATAGCACAGGGTACTATATTCAATATCTTGTAATAACCTATAACAGAAAAGAATCTGAAAAATAATATATATGTATGTATAACTGAATCACTGTGCTGTACACCTGAAACTAACACGACGTAAATCAACTACACCTAAATTTAAAAAAATAAATGTGTATACAGCACAGAATGCTACACTTTCTATGAGGAGAAAATTTTCTATCCAGAGCCCATACAAAATGAACTATATATATTTCCCAGTGCTGATGGATGCATATATTTTTATTTCACTAAAGGTGTAAACTTCTAGAATACAAGCACTCTACGTGTCTGTGTGCATACTGTATGTGTGTTTATGTGTGTTGTGGTGTCTAGTGGGGTGAGGAAATAGGGGTATCAGTTCTAACTTTCAGCTTCCCTCAAGCCAAAGACCTCTTGCTCTGTTCCCCTGCAGTCATGAAGATACAAGTCTCTGCATTTATAGGGATTGGAAGAACCTCTTAGATGCCAAACTGACAACTCACACAACATAATTCTAGTTTTCAGTTTCCTTTTTTGGGGGGGCCCTGAGGGATTTACATTATTTACTTATGAATGTATCTATGTTTTTCAAAGCATATTTGTTATAACTTATGCAATATTTCCAGTTGTTTTGGGGTGATATATTGCATTTTTACATTTTCATTTTACTAGATATCACCTAAATTGTTCTCCAAATAGTTGTACTAGTTTATACTCCCACTAGCAGTACCTCTGGCCTCTTGTCCTCTCCAACACTTGGTAATGAAAGAGTGGAACAACGACAACAAAAAGACTCAATAATAAGGTATTGTCATATATACAATGGAATATTACTCAGCCATAAAAAGGAATGAAACTGTGTCATTTGCAGAGACATGGATGGACCTAGAGACGGTCATACAGAGTGAAGTAAGTCAGAAAGAGAAAAACAAATATAGTGTATTAATGCATATATGTGGAATATAGAAAAATGGTATAGATGATCTTATTTGCAAAGCAGAAATAGAGACACAGACATAGAGAACAAATGTATGGATGTCAAGGGGGAAAGGAGGCATGGTGGGATGAACTGGGAGACTGAGATTGACATATATACACTGCTATGTATAAAATAGATAACTAATGAGAACTTACTATATAGCACAGGGCACTCTACTCAGTGCTCTGTGGTGACCTAAATGGGAAGGAAATCCAAAAAAGAGGGGATATACTTCCTATTTAGGGCATCTTTTTGGGTTTGCAGGCCAACAACCTCTGAATAAGATTTTCCTTTCCTTTCCTATGGTATCAACATTAATAAATCCCATAAGTCTAAAAAAAACAAAACAAAATACAGGGGATATATGTATACATATGGCTGATACACTTTGCTGTACAGCAGAAACTGACACAGCATTGTAAAACTGTGTTATTATATTCTAATGAAATTTTTTTTAAAAAGTATCAGATATAAAAATTATTTGTCAAATATGTTATTTATAAATTTGTCAAATAAGTTATTTATAATTATTAAGTGGCATTTCATTGTTTGTCAGTGTGCATTTACTTCCCTGATTACACATGATATGACCATCTTTTTATAAACACATATTAGACATTTTAGTCTCCTATTCAGTTAATTGTTTCTTCATTTTCTCTCTTCATTCCTTCACCCTCCCCATTGAATTTCTGTCCATTAATTTGTGGATTTTAAAAATATATATTCTCATGCTACTCTTGTGTGGCTTATCTGTGTCACAAATATCTTTTCCCAACTTGTAGAGTTTATTTCATTCTTCTTAAGATGTTATAAATTCCTCATCTTTAAATACTTAAAAAGTACATATGATCTTTGTAAAACATTGTTTTTGCCCTGATATTAATTATTATTTTTAAATTTATTTATTTATTTTTGGCTGTGTTGTGTCTTCGTTGCTGTGTGGGGGCTTTCTCTAGTTGCGAAGAGTGGGGGCTACTATTCATTGCGGTGTGTGGACTTCTCATTGAGGTGGCTTCTCTTGTTGTGGAGCACGGGCTCCAGGAGCATGGGCTTCAGTAGTTGTGGTACATGGGCTCAGTAGTTTTGGCTCACAGGCTCTAGAGCACAAGCTCAGTAGTTGTAGCACATAGGCTTATTTGCTCCGCGGCACGTGGGATCTTTCCGGATGAGGGATGGAACCCGTGTCCCCTGCATTGGCAGGTGAATTCTTAACTACTGAGCTACCAGGGAAGTCCCCCTGATATTAATTATTAAGATGTGCTATTAACCTCAGACTGTGTAACTTGTACCCCTTTCTTTATTTCCAAAAAAGAATGCTCTTTCTCATCATCTTTTAAAATTGAGAGTTGTTATGCATGGATATTTCCATATTTCGATGCCTCTGACTGGTCAATAAATGGTGCAATACTTACCCTCATAGGTAGTGGCTATGATGAATTTTAGTCTAAGATTTAGTCTTTGTACTTTCAATAACAACTACACTTTATATATCTGCTTCCCTGTATAGAATGTTAAAAGAAAAATAACAAAACTGAAGCAAGACTATCATGGCTGCACTATAATTTATTATGATTATTGCTAATAATCAACAGCAGTAGAAATTATATGTGACATTTATTTTTATTATTAATTAACAATTTTTGGAAACAGGAGTAAATTTAGAAAATAGAGAAAAGTAGAAAGACATTGTCTGTAATCTTATCCTCTGAAAACAATCATTATTAAAAGTTGAGTATTTTTCCCCTTAGCTTTCTTTTCTTTTACTGTGTTTTTATTTATTATTATTTTTAAAAATTTTTGACCATGCTGCATGGCTTGTGGGATTGAACCCAGGCCCTTGGCAATGAACGGGCAGAGTCCTAACCACTGGACTGCCAGGGAATTCCCTTAGCTTTCTTTTCTATGCATCAGATTCCCTCCAACATAGATGGAATGAGACTATGTATACAATTTTGTATCTTGATCTTTTTACTTAATTGTACATCATAAGTATTTAATCATAGTATGGCAAATACAGTTTCTACTTGAGGCAGTTTAAGGAATAATTTCAAGATAAAACATTTAAAGATACAGAGGAAGAGTCCATCTAATTGAAGCAGATTCTCTCTGACACAATCATATTATAACACTTGGACTGTGAAGTTAACATTTATCTCAGTTGAGGTGAAATGGGTAACTTGCAGGTATTATTAGTATATTTTATGACAAAAGAAAACATTCTTACTAATACAGAAAACAAGGGGCATGTGTTAACATACATAGACAGCATTTTTCATGCAATTAAACTTAATGTAGAAGTTTATTAAACCTGGTAATATAGCTGGGGTGACCATATACTTTATCTGCTGAACCAAAGAGCTTTTGTGAGCATATGGATGTATGGGTGTTCTATTAATAATTACTGGAACAGTAGGACAGCAGAAGAAAACTGGAACTGTCCTAAGAAAAGCAAAATGTGTGCTCACTCCTGGTTATATGGCTGACATGAATTTTCCCTTTCAGAGATCAATCCTTGATCTCTTTTACACAGTAATGCATTCCTTCCACATGTGGCACCATTTTACATACATAATACATGGAAATGTGGCAACATTAACCTGATATTGTTGCAAAAATGAAGATTTGTCAGAAGAACTGACTTTTGCAGTGAGTAGTAAAGAATTCAAGCACAATTACTCTTCCATTTAAATATATTTAGGATGATATGAAGCAGAGTAGACTCTATGGTGTTTTTTAAAATTTTCTATTCTTTGAAAATATAATTCATCTTAGCTACATTTTGATAGATACTGTTAGCTGCTCTCAACATTTTTCTCTTCTTACATAGTAATGGACTCTTAATCTTTAGGTGAGTATAGGGCTACCAGAAATAAAGACTTTATTTCTCAAAAAAACCCACAAAAACCCTTTTAAAATTGAGTAAAAAAACAACAACCTAGGAATAAATCTGACCAAGGAGGTAAAAGATTTATATGCTGAGAACTATAAAACACTGATAAAGGAAGTTGAAGATGATTTAAAGAAAGGGAAAGGACTTCCCTGGTGGCACAGTGGTTGAGAGCCCACCTGCCAATGCAGGGGACACGGGTTCGTGCCCCGGTCTGGGAGGATCCCATGTGCTGTGGAGCGGCTGGTCCCGTGAGCCATGGCCGCTGGGCCTGCGCGTCCGGAGCCTGTGCTCCGCAAGGGGAGAGGCCACAAAGGTGAGAGGCCCACGTACCGCAAAAAAGAAAAAATAAATAAATAAAAAAAGAAAGGGAAAGATATCCCATGCTCTTGGATTGGAAGAATCCATATTGCTGAAATGGCCATACTACCCAAAGCAATCTACAGATTTAATGTAATCCCTATCAAATTACCCATGACATTTTTCACAGAACTAGAACAAATAATTCTAAAATTTGTATGGACCTATACAAAAGACCTAGAATTGCCAAAGCAATTCTGAAGAAAAAGAACAAAGCAGGAGGCATAACCCTCCCAGACTTCAGACAATACTACAAAGCTACAGTTATCAAGACAGTGTGGTATTGGCACAAAAAAAGATATATGGATAAATGGAACAGAATAGAGAGCCCCAGAAATAAACCCACACATCTACAGTTAATTAATCTTCCACAAAGGAGGCAAAAATATACAATGGAGAAAAGACAGTCTCTTCAGCAACTGGTATTGGGAAAGCTGGACAGCCACATGTACATCAATGAATTTAGAATACTCCCTCATGCCATACACAAAAATAAACTCAAAATGGTTCAAAGACTTAAATAGAAGATGACACCATAAAACTCCTAGAAGAGAACATAGGTAAAGCATTCTCTGACATAAATTGTAGTAATGCTTTCTTAGGTCAGTCTCCTAAGACAAAAGAAATAAAAGCAAAAATAAACAAATGAGACCTAATAAAATCTGTAAGCTTTTGCACAGCAAAGAAAACCATGAACAAATGAAAAGACAACCTACAGAATGGTAGAAAATATTTCCAAATGATGGGACAAACAAGGGCTTAATTTCCAAAATATAAAAACAGCTCAAACAGCTTAATATATATATTAAAATTGGAAAATGAGCAGAAGACCTAAATAGACATTTCTCCAAAGAAGATATACAGATTGCCAACAAACACATGAAATGGTGCTCAACATCACTAATCATTAGAGAAATGCAAATCAAAACTACAGTGAGGTATCACCTCACACCAATCAGATTGGCCATAGTCAAAAAATCTGCAAATAATAAATGCTGGACAGGGTGTGGAGAAAAGGGAACCCTCTTGCACTGTTGGTGGGAATGTAAATTGATACGGCCACTATGGAGAACAATATGGAGGTTTCTTTAAAAATAGAGTTGCCAAGACAATATTGTAAAGCAACTACACTTCAATTAAAAAAAAAAAAAAAAAAAATGGAGTTGCCATATGATCCAGCAATCCAGGGCAGAAAACTCTAATTTGAAAAGATACTTGCACTCCAATATTTGTTGTAGCACTATTTATAGTAGCCAAGGCATGGAAGCAACCTAAATGTCCTTTGACAGATGAATGCATAAAGAAGATGTGGTATGTATATGTATGTATAAATATATATATATACATATATATGTGTATACACAAACAATGGAATATTACTCAGCCATAAAAAAGAATGAAATAATGCCACTTGCAGTAACATGGATGGACCTAGAGATTATCATACTAAATGAAGTAAGTCAGACAGAGAAAGACAAATATCATATGATATCACTTATACATGGAATCTAAAAAAATGATACAAATGAACTTATTTATAAAACAGGAACAGACTCACAGACATAGAAAACAAATTTATGGTTACCAGAGGGGAAAGGGGGAAGGGATAAATTAGAAGTTTGGGATTAACAGATATACATTACCATCTATAAAATAGATAAACAACAGGACCTACAGTATAGCACAGGGTACTATATTCAATATCTTATAATAACCTATAATAGAAAAGAATCTGAAAAATAATATATATGTATAACTGAGTCACTTTGCTGTACACCTGAAACTAACACATTGTAAATCAACTATACTTCAATTAAAAAAGACTTCATTTCTCTGCTTCCTTTGCACCTAGTGATGTGAAAAAAATCTGTTCAATTGGATATAACTAGAATCCATATGGTCCACTTTCATGGAAAGCATGAGGGTCTTTCCTCCTAGCCCTTCTTTCTGTCAGAAAGTCCAGGCATGATGGCTTGAGTTGGAGTAGGCTTCTTGGGCTATGAAGTGCTGCCATATATTGTGGATGACAGAATAGCAAGACAGAAGGACTCAGGTCCCTAAGCTGTATCAGTCCTGGACTCCCCATGTATTTGGAGAGAGAAATTAGCTTGCCTTTTGTTTAAGTCATTCTTATTTTTTATTGTATGTCACTATAGCTAAACTTAATTATTACTAATACAGAAATTGGTAAAAAAAAAACAGGTCTTACATATGAAAAATCTAAAATGAGATATTGGTTTAATCTGCTTGAGAATGGCAGGGACTCAGATATTAAAGCTTAGAAATCTGGTGATCTTTATTAATTACATCATGGCAAAATATTTAATTAAATTTCACCAATAATTTTATGGAAGGTAATCTTTGAGCTGACTGAAGCTATAGCACTGAGAAAAGTGGTAAGATAAATTCAAAATTCTGGTATATATTGGTTGTTTCTTGTTGCCTAGTGCTAAAAAGGTGATAAACTCAGGCTAGAGTGAGCTAGCCTTCAAGTAGAGTTGAAACACAACTCTTCCAAGAGAGGCTATGTTTCCAAGCCCTATTCAAGCACCTTTCAATAGGAGTTCTGTGCCAGAAAATGAGGTCCAGTATTGCAGCAAGGATCAGATTTAGATATTGTCTTCCCACTTGAGCCTATTATTTCCATTGGCTTTAAGGGATCTGCCTTTAAGAGAGTGAGAGGGAAATATTTATTGTATGAAGCCAGTGAATATAAGATCAGAATTCCAGACTTAAAACACATTTTGAGATAAGATTTTTGGCATGGGTTATATGCATAGGAAATTGATGTGAAGCAAGTAGATATAAATTCTACTAAAATTTTGAGGGATTTTTTTTTTTTTTTTGCCAAAGAAAAAAGGAGTCTGTTTTATGAACGTCAGTTTAACCCCTTGTGAGGAGCCTGTGCAACCTCCCCCTACTCCCTCCTCCACCATCTAAGCCAGCAAGAAACAGGTGACAAAGACTGTGCAGCTCTCCAAGCAGGACAAGTTCTAGATGCACATCTCAGATGTGGTCTTGGAGGAAAATGAGCAGAGAAGCACCTCCCAGCCAATAATGTCAGAAGCCACAAAGGACAGTGGAGAAAGAAGAAGGAAGATGTTCCCAGAGAAGAGAATCAGTTGCTTCCAGGTGGGTTAACCAAGGAACTTACCAAACTGTTCTTTCCTTCTGGCAAAGAATACATGGTAATAGATAGTAAACAAACTTAGGAACCTCAGTTTTAATACTTTCATTTGCAAAAATACCCAACATTAAATCCACTACTAAAAAATATCAAATGCTTTATGTCCTCTAGTGGATGCCATTATATAGATAGTAACATGGCATTATTTTTGGTTCTTTACTTCTATCCCTTGAATATTTACTGGCATGAAATAATTATGGCTTACTCTCTTTCAACTTCACCCAATCTAAATTCATTTGTAAATATTAAACTTATATGCCTAAATATCAACTTATAGTTTACTTCCTTTGCTTAAAAATAACTTTTACCACTTGTCCCTTTATTGCAATCCTATCTGCAGTATAGAATATATAGCATGTTGTCTGTAATTTCCATTATGTGTATGCATTTTATCCCCCCACATGACTAAGCTCATGGAAGGCAGAGATTTTTGCCTTGCTGATCTGATCAATATCCTCAAGATACAGACAAGTTTTCCCTTATGGAAAGTCTGCTGCATTTTCTTAATATTTATGGAAATACTTTCCTAAAATTATTACATATATATTCTTTTAGAGACAGAACTCCTAGTGACTTAACAATACTAAAATAACAACTTAAAGCCTTTATTAGATCTTCAGTGATGTTGAGTGGTTTACTCTTGTATACTGAGAATAAAAATTGGAGAAGCTCTGGCGTTGCCAGTTATCCATGCTTTATAACATCACCACTAAAAACTGGTAGGCTTGTGTCAACTGGCTGTGTAAAACCACATGAATTAGGTAGGGGCTTATAACTTGATGGCTGTTTGATGAGGGTGAGATGAGTGGAAAAAGATACCTAATATTTCTTATACTTATTTTGAGTATTTTTTAACATTTAAACATTCCTCATATGTTTAGGGAAGGGATTAACTCTTTTAGAAAACTCTGAGTTCTTAGGCTTTATATCATGATTCAGTTGATCCACATTGAAGAAAGTTAAATAATAAATGTACTTGGAATTTTTATTAAAACATACTTTAAAGATTCTTACATGTTGTTTCATAGTTGTGTGTTCTAGAATACATGGTCTCATTTTTAAAATGTAGGGTTTAATATGACATTTTATGACTGAGCTATATCTGGAAAAGAACTACTTTTTTAGAGTTGGTTTCTAAAAGGGCCACTTAGCTGCTGGTGGCCTTTGAAAGTGGGAGACTTTCACTCCTTATTAAGATTGACATTGGAAAATTGTTTCCTTACCATTCATTCTCTGGGTAAGATCTTTCTCTTATAATTTCTCCCAGGCAAACAGCATTATGCCTCATCTACTACAACATCTGTATGCTTTTTGGTAAGGGGAAGGGAATTGATCCACCTGATAGGGGATAGAAGAGCACTACAGACTGCTCCCATGTCCAGAAAAGCAGTCCTAGAGAAGATTCTCATTTGTCAGATGCTGATAAGCTCTAGGCTATTGAATCATGTTGTCCTGAAAGCTTCACAGAGACAAGTATTCCTTAGGGAGGTTTAGCTCCACCTTAAAAGGTTCAGGATGAGTTGAAAACAACAAAAACATAACACTCAAATCCTGTAAAGAAGAACAGAGTTGTAGTAGGTGTTGGCTGGAACAGCTCAGATCAACAAGAAAAGCATTAGATAATATCTAGATTCTTTTTAAAATAATAACTTGGCTTTTAGCACTGTCATTATATTATTATATTTAGCTGTATTAACAAGGGGTCTACTTTGATTTATGAAAGAATCACTGTAGGAAAAGGGATCTAGTTTCTCTCAATAGTTTCCTTAGAAGCATACCATTTTATAAATAATTCAGTCATCATTGCTCTTTTGGAGGTAACATGCCAATTGTAGGTAAAATATATGAGGAAATGAGTTATTCTTTGAGAACAGTTTAAAACACGATTCTTTAAAATGGATAAAATGGGCCAACAATACTGCCTGGGATTCAATAGCATGTCTTGACAGTTTCTGCATTAATTTGGTTTTCACCTTTGCAGATGTCCTGACAGGCAGGTATGCTGAGACAAACAAACAAATAATTTGTTCAGGGTATAGAGTGATAGATTGTATTCAAAACATGGAAGGCCTAAAGAGGGCTTTACCCTGACAAGAATGGAAATTCACCACACCATAGTTAGCAGCTTATGCAGGCTGATGAATTTTAGTTCTCAACCCTGGCTGTGTATCACAATCACCTGGGACATTTTTAAAAATACCAATACCTGATCTCAATAGATGCAGAAAAACTTTTGACAAAATTCAACACCCATTTATGATAAAAACCCTCCAGAAAGTAGGCATAGAGGGAACTTACTTCAACATAATAAAGGCCATATATGACAAACCCACAGCCAACATCACTCTCAATGGTGAAAAACTGAAACCATTTCCTCTAAGAACAGGAACAAGACAAGGTTGTCCACTCTCACCACTATTATTCAACATAATTTTGGAAGTTTTAGCCACAGCAATCAGAGAAGAAAAAGAAATAAAAGGTATCCAAATTGGAAAAGAAGAAGTAAAACTGTCACTGTTTGCAGATGACATTATTATACATAGAGAATCCTAAAGATGCTACCAGAAAAGTACTAGAGCTAATTAATGAATTTGGTAAAGTAGCAAGATACAAAATTAATGCACAGAAATCTCCTGTATTCCTATACACTAATGATGAAAAATCTGAAAGAGAAATTAAGGAAACACTTCTGTTTACCACTGCAACAAAAAGAACAAAATACCTAGGAATAAACCTACCTAAGAAGACAAAAAACGGGTATGCAGAAAACTATAAGACACTGATGAAAGCAATTAAAGATGATACAAACAGATGGAGAGATATACCATGTTCTTGGATTGGAAGAATCAACATTGTGAAAATAACTATACTACCCAAAGCAATCTACAGATTAAGTGCAATCCATATCAAACTACCAATGGCATTTTTCACAGAACTAGAACAAAAACTTTCACAATCTGTATGGAAACACAAAAGACCCTGAATAGCCAAAGGAATCTTGAGAAAGAAAAATGGAGCTGGAGGAATCAGGCTCCCTGACTTTAGACTATACTACAAAGCTACAGTAATCAAGACAGTATGGTACTGGCATAGAAACAGAAATATAGATCAATGAAACAGGATAGAAAGCCCAGAGGTAAACCCATGCACATTATCTTTTATAAAGGAGGCAAGAATATACAATGGAGAAAAGACAGCCTCTTCAGTAAGTGGTGCTGGGGAAACTGGACAGCTACATGTAAAAGAATGAAATTAGAACACTCCCTAACACCATACACAAAAATAAACTCAAAATGGATTAAAGACCTAAATGTAAGGCCAGACACTATCAAACTCTTAGAGGAAAACATAAGCAGAACACTCTATGACCCTTTTTGACCCACCTCCTAGAGAAATGGAAATAAAAACAAAAATAAACATATGGGACCTAATGAAACTTAAAAGCTTTTGCAGAGCAAAGGAAACTATAAACAAGATGAAAAGACAACCCTCAGAATGGGAGAAAATATTTGCAAATGAAGCAACTGACAAAGGATTAATCTCCAAAATTACCAGCAGCTCATGCAGCTCAATATCAAAAAAACAAACAACCCAATCCAAAAATGGGCAGAAGACCTAAATAGACATTTCTCCAAAGAAGATATACAGATTGCCAACAAACACATGAAAGAATGCTCAACATCATTAATCATTAGAGAAATGCAAATCAAAACTACAATGAGATATCATCTCACAGCAGTCAGAATGACCATCATCAAAAAATCTAGAAACATGGGCTTCCCTGGTGGCGCAGTGGTTGAGAATCCGCCTGCCGATGCAGGAGACACGGGTTCGTGCCCTGGTCCGGGAAGATCCCACATGCCGTGGAGCAACTAAGCCCGTGAGCCATGGCCGCTAGGCCTGTGCGTCCGGAGCCTGTGCTCCACAACGGGAGAGGCCACAACAGTGAGAGGCCCGCATACCGCAAAAAAAAAAAAAAAAAAAAATCTAGAAACAATAAATGCTGGAGAGGGTGTGGAGAAAGGGAAAACTCTTGCACTGCTGGTGGGAATGTAAATTGATACAGTTACGATGGAGAACAGTATGGAGGTTCCTTAAAAAACTACAAATAGAACTACTATATGACCCAGCCATCCCACTACTGGGCATATACCCTGAGAAAACCATAATTCAAAAAGAGTCATGTATGAAAATGTTCATTGCAGCTCTATTTACAATAGCCAGGACATGGAAGCAATCTAAGTATCCATCATTGGATGAATGGATAAAGAAGATGTGGCACATATGTACAATGGAATAGTACTCAGTCATAAAAAGAAACGAAATTGAATTATTTGTAGTGAGGTGGATGGACCTACAGTCTGTCATACAGAGTGAAGTAAGTCAAAAAGAGAAAAACAAATACCATATGCTAACACATATATATGGAATTTAAGAAAAAAAAAAGGTCATGAAGAACCTAGGGGTAAGACGGGAATAAAGACACAGACCTACTAGAGAATGGACTTGAGGATATGGAGAGGGGGAAGGGTAAGTTGTGACAAAGTGAGAGAGTGGCATGGACATATATACACTACCAAACGTAAAATAGATAGCTAGTGGGAAGCAGCTGCATAGCACAGGGAGATCAGCTCTGTGCTTTGTGACCACCTAGAGGGGTGGGATAGGGAGGGTGGGAGGGAGGGAGACGCAAGAGGGAAGAGATATGGGAACATATGTATATGTATAACTGATTTACTTTGATATAAAGCAGAAACTAGCACACCATTGTAAAGCAATTATACTCCAGTAAAAATGTTAAAAATAAATAAATAAATAAAATTCTTTAGGCAGCTAAAAAAAATAAAAATAAAAATAAATTATTTTGAAAGCCTTATCTCCCTCAAATAAATTTTTACAATAAAAAAATAAAAAAGAAGATATGGCACATATATACAACGGAATATTACTCAGCCATAAAAAGAAACGAAATTGAGTTATTTGTAGTGAGATTCATGGACCTAGAGTCTGTCATACAGAGTGAAGTAAGTCAGAAAGAGAAAAACAAATACTGTGTGCTAACACACGTATATGGAATCTAAAAAACAAACAAACAAACAAATGGCTCTGAAGAACCTAGGGGCAGGACAGGAATAAAGATGCAGACATAGAGAATGGACTTGAGGACATGGGGAGGTGGAAGGGTAAGCTGGGATGAAGTGTGAGAGTGGCATGGATTTTTATATAGTACCAAGTGTAAAATAGATAGCTAGTGGGAAGCAGCCGCATAGCACAGGGAGATCAGCTAGGTGCTTTGTGTCCATCTAGAGGGGTAGGATAGGAAGGGTGGGAGGGAGACACAAGAGGGAGGAGATATGGGGATACATGTATACGTATAGTTGATTCACTTTGTTATAAAGCAGAAACTAACTCACCATTGTAAAGAAATTATACTCCATGTTAAAAAATGTTAAAAAAATTAACATTTTTTTAAATGTTAAAAAAAAAACCCAACAACCAATACCTGGACCCTGCCCAGAGTAATTCTAAGTGAATTGGTCTCAGGTGAGGCCTCAAAGTGACTTTTTAAAAAGTTGCTCAGAGATTCTAATCTGCAGCTGTGATGAAGAACCACTATGCTCTATCCATGAGCACTTAGTGTGTGTGGGGAAGCTGATATTAGTATATTCTAAACATAACAATATACAACGCATCTATGCATCAAGCAGAGCTCTCTGTGTGTGTGTGTGGAGCATCTTCACATTCATCAGGAAGAAACTGGCAATGTATCTTACAGATAATCATTGCTTTTC
This sequence comes from Kogia breviceps, assembly GCF_026419965.1. Classification (NCBI taxonomy): domain Eukaryota; kingdom Metazoa; phylum Chordata; class Mammalia; order Artiodactyla; family Physeteridae; genus Kogia; species Kogia breviceps. The sequence goes on along the minus strand of NC_081311.1, from coordinate 162,421,354 downwards.
ACATCCATATAACATATTATCAGCAGACAAACAATGCCATTGAATGAATGAGCCAACACCTGAAACAGTGTTTCCAGAGTTATTGACATAATGGCTGGGCACGCTACCTTGCCTTGGTAAAGTTGTCTTAATCAGGCTCCCACTGCTTCCTCAATGTGATGCATTCTACAACATCTGTGGATGAAGCTATCTCTGCCTAATGTTTGTGACCCAGCAAAGCTTCTCCGCAGAAGGCTCCTGAGGGCACATCTCCACCATGCTAAAGTAAAGGTAGAGTGCATTTTATAACAGGAAAAGAATCCATGCTACTTTTCTACATAAAAAGTCTTCAGTAGTTCCCTGTTGCCCTCAGATGCTATAAGACCATTTACTGCCTGTATTTCTTACCTGGCCAGATTTAATATACCACCACCGCCCCTCCTCAACTCTAATCCTCCAAGGTGAAAATGGGGAAACGAATTGCTCACTTCCTAGAGCTGTATCAAATTAGAATTCCTTAAAAGTACTTTGTACAGTGCCTAGAATGTAATAAATGCTCAATAAAAGATTAAACATACACACGCGCACACACACAAAGAAAAATAAACATCAACAAATCTATGCCTGTCATCATAAAGCATTTGTCTGCTTCTTCCTTCACATTCGGGGAGCACCATTTGCATATCTCTATTATAATGCTTATCACACTGTGTTGCAGGTGACGGTTTGCCAGTCTGCTTAACAGCATAGGTACATAATTAAGGTTTCATGAAATCAAATGTCACCGATTTAGGATTTGCAAGGAATGATAGTTTTGTTTTTGGTTTCTTTTTTTTGGTCAGCCATCAATTCTCTCTCAAATATTCAGACCTTTAAATATTAATTCAATAAATGAATGAATGGTTCCCTTTATAACCAAGAACTGGTAAGAACTATGTATGCAGTTCACAAAGTGATGTGAACTGACCCATAGATGGCTCAAAATTTTGAACCTCAGCATTTTAAGAGTCTTCCTCCACAAAATTAATCTCTAACTCTCTCTAAAACTACGAGAGGAAAATTTTAACTAAAGGCTGGGAAATCACTATAATAGGTCTTCCTTAGCACTGTAATTGAGATTCAGTTGCTGAAGTCTATTTCGTTGAAAAGGAATGAATTATCAAGGCACACCTGTTTAGATTTTTCTCTTTTAACAGGGCTGATAGTGTAAGTAGGTCAGCTCTGAATGTGGTTACCAGAGTTTGATATCATAGGTTTTTATGGTATAAATGTTAGTTTTCCTTTTATGAAAATAGACACGTTAGAGGATGGTTAGTAATTCACACTGAATTTTCAAAGTCTAGCTTAGTAAATCAGAATAAATTATTGTCTTTAGCAGAGGTGGCTGTGAGCAAATTTGTAAGGGTGCATCTAGCTCATTCCTCTGGGACTCTGGTGCTTGCTTGCATGGTGTTCTAGAACAGATTCCCAAATCCCATGGTCCTTGGGGCTCAATGTGGTGAAAGGCACTGGAGCTAAAGAGCTCCTGGTATAACATTCATTCAGTTAATTATTTATTGAATTCTTACCATGTGCTGGGTGATTTGACTGGTTAAGCAAAAATAATTAATTTGGCGATTTCCAGCACTATGGCAAAGGGAGAGGTGAGTGATGGGGATCAATGCGGCTTCATCTGGCACGTCATACGTTTCAGTACATGATCGCAGCTTGTGTCATCCACTGGGAGTACCACAGGGCCCTGCCGCTCTTCAGCTCTTTTACACTATTTACTTGTCTAACATCCCTCCTTCCTTCCTTCTCTCCTTCCTTCCTTCCTTCGTAGTTGTTCATCCATCTTCAGTCTTAGGCTCTTTACATTGTCAACTGTATGAGGGTAAAAATCTCATATATATTGCTCTCCATTTTATTAACGCTTGGCAGAAATTGCATACTAGTGTTATTCAGAATAGGGATATGTTCTGGTTCTAGATGTGCAGCTTGAAGCAGATTCTTTTTCCTCTAGCTGAGTGCTTATTTATACCAAGACAAAGACTTGGTAGCATGAAAATAACATGAGAAAGGGGATTAGCATGGGCCAAGAGGGGAATTAGTTGATGGTTACAGTTGACATTCCAGGCAGTGTTTGGTACATGCTGACGATGGACAGGGGAAGGTGAGGATGTTCTGAGAACCTATAGATTCTCAAAAATCCTGGTATAAACTTGTTTGGTTAGAGGAAAAATAACCAGGTGAGTAAGTGGTTGTTTCGTAGGCCTGGCCGGGTGTAATCCTGACTCTTGTGAGTGACCAGGCATTTAGGTGCCAGGTGATGTGGGTAACCACAGCTGAAGATTTGAGCTGTATAATGACAGTGAAGGTCTTTCAGAGGCCAGGCTGTTCAATAAAAGAAAGCCATCAATTAAAAAAAATCCCTAAATACATACTTGGATTTCAAATCCAGCATTGACATCTGGAGGTACCCTGCTATATAAAATCAAGTTGTAGCAGCCTATTTTATAACTATACAGATATAAGACATATCTAGTAAGGGGAGAATTCCAAGGACCTTTTATATACAGATACAATTTAATAAGTGAATACTCAAGTTCCAAAAGGCAGCTGGAATGCTTGGAAGGGAGATTAGTAACCTTCCTATCAGGATTGGATATATGGAAGCCCCACTAATTGCTCCCACTATCGAGTGGGACCGGGGCTCCAGAACTCTGGTCCAGCTCAGACTGGAGCCCAGTCTGCTGATAGAAGGTGTCTATTATGCCTGCTGAGACGGCCAGGGGAAAAGTATGACAAGAAAAGGTGATCTACGTCCCATTCTCATACCAGATTGCAGAATCCACACTCAAATACTTTCTCAAGAGATTGACTATAACAGGGACAGGGGACAAAGTAAATAACCGCTGATTGGCAGCAATCAGATCAACAAGACACTGTTAGTATAGGCTGCTTTCAGGACACAGGAATGACTTCATCATTCAGAATTCTTTCCTGTACTGGTTTTGTTTGTTTGTTTGTTGTTGTTTTTTATTATTAAAATTTTACTTACATTTCCAATATTCCAAATAATTTATATTGGGTTATATAAGATACAGAAATAAAATTATACTTTGATTACAAAATAGTCAGTCCACAGACTGTAAAGAAACTACCACCCACATTTTTTTTTTACGGTACGCAGGCCTCTCACTGCTGTGGCCTCTCCCGTTGCGGAGCGCAGGCTCCGGACGCTCAGGCTCAGCGGCCATGGCTCACGGGCCCAGCCGCTCCGCGGCATGTGGGATCTTCCCGGACCGGGGCACGAACCCGTGTCCCTTTCATCAGCAGGCGGATTCTCAACCACCGCGCCACCAGGGAAGCCCCACCACCCACAATTTTATGCAGTGCTTATTCATTCCCCATACATTAGTCATCCACATTAAAGGGGTTAGCTTTTACAAAGAGAAGTTCACTTTGTTTTCCCTTTCTTTCTTTCTCTTTTTATTTCTCAAATCCTACTTTCTTGGAATGCTCAAGGCTTTTTCCAGCAATTAAAGATAAAGCATAAAAATGATCCTGGCCTAACAATTTTGACAAAGGAAAAATGTGCTAAGAGATTCAACTATGTTATCTAAGGGATATTAGTAGCAAATATTCTTCTGAAGTGCACATAAAAACACATTCAGCACCTTTCATTCAGTCACATGGTATTGACAATAACTTTTAACTTGTGTTTACTCCAAAGTTTAAAAGGGAATCAGAAAAATATTTAATCTATTCAGTTCTTTTTGTCTTGTGCCAAAGTATATCTCGCAATTTCAGGGAGTCAAACTAGTTGAATAAAAAGAAAAGATCAAAGACAATGTTTAGAACTTTGGTAAGAAACACATAGAGGAATTTTAAATAATATCCAAAATAAACAAGTGGGCACACTTGCCTTATATTAGGGCACAACAGCATAGGCAGTAACTACCAAACACTGCCAGAGCTGTGTATAAGCAAATATTCAATTATAAATGGGATCAGAAACATTCCCATGGGTATGTACCATATCTTTCAGCACTTGCAACACTTGCTTCTTCTGCTCCAACAGAGCTATTAGTCATGAACTTTAGTGTGTTGAACTATTTGGGGTCTATCCTCTGGGTAGAAATTTAAGTGACACTGCACCATGGGTTGGGGATAGTGGAAGCTGTCAATCATTGTTAAGACATGTCCAGCCCTAAGACACTGTATTCTTATGGTGTTCAGCAACAGGTGCTTCTATCTTCCTTTGGGATAGGCAACTAACTGGATTAAAATAGGAACACCTTGACTGAGCTATGTTTATTATAGATAATTATTTGTCAGTATCAAATATTTTTCTAGGAAAAGTAAGTAGTTGTTTATTTATCTGCACTCTCAAATAATACTGCTAAGTGCTTTGTATTTCTGTTATAGGGTTCATTTTATCCTGCTCTGTGTTCTATTTAGCTGTTTACATGTATGTTTCTTCAACTAGACGCTAAACTAACTGGAGCTGAGCATCTGCTTAATTAATGCTTGTATGCTTCACAGTTGGGGCATCATTCTTTCAGCTTTCCCAGGCCCCAGAAATGGCTGGGACTCAGGTAGGGTTGCAGAGGCTGAGCTGCTGGGTAACAGGAGTGACAGAAGCCTGTTGTGTGGAATAGTGGAAGGAGATGTAGCCCGAGGAAAAGTGAGAAGCATCTGCAAGAAAATGACCCATGAACTTGTCCTATATGTCATCAGATTTAAAGACATTGTGTGTGACACTCTAGTCAGGAGGTTGAAGCGAGAGGTCTGGGGCTGAGGATAAGGTCATGAAACAAGATATGAAATGGGAGAACATTAGTGCTTAAGACTGGGAGCAAAGCAAAGGTGCCAGGGCTCAAAAGTATTGGATGTTGAGACAAAGGAGCTGATTGATTTAAAGGTACCAGATTAGGCCAGCCAAGGATAGTTTATTACTTATTGTAGGTACACAATGAACTTCTTTTGGATGAATCACAGTAGTTGTATATTCCACAAAGAGTGATAATAAGGTGGCCTAACCCCAACCCTAGGCTCCTGACTGAGTGAAAAAATGATAATTTGATGAGTGTGCTTCTCATCAGAAGGAAGGTTTTTTGGATAATATTCGGTCTAGAAGCTATTCCTATTGTACCCCCAAATAAAAATTCCCCCTGCTGCAAAGGGAATGTATTTGGCAAGAACCGCTTTAGCAGGAGTATTTTATGGAACATATATTGTAGGGGAGCTATATCTTCTGAAATGACCCATATCTGTACAGTCACATGGCAGATTGTATTTTCCAAAGATGGTCTCCACAAATTATCCCATCTCACATGTAATTTCCATATTGTGAGACTGACAAGTCTCCCATCAATTGGTAGGGCCCATTCCCCTCCCTTTGAACTGGGAAGACCTTAGTTATTGCCTCAACTAACAGAGCGAAATTGAGTGACGCTATGTGACTTCAGAGGCGAGGTCATAAAAGTGCCTTGCATGTTCACATTGTCCCCTTGGGACATTCATTCTCAGATGTCAACCACCACGCTATTAGGAAGGCAAGCAGCCACATGAAGGACCACATATAGGTGTTCTGGCCAATAGCAGCAGCTGAAGTCCCATCCATCCCACAGGCATCACAACCACCAGATATGTGAGTGAGTGAGCATTCAGATGGTTCCATCCCCAGCTAAGACAGCCTCCGCTTCTTGCTCTCACTCCCCCAGCTGGTGGTGCATGAGATGTTGCCACTGACTTCTGCTCACGTTTCTAGTTGTGATCAAAATAAATGATGTTTTAAGCTACTAAATTTGGAGTGGTTTGTTATTCAGCAATAGATAACTGGAACAAATCACACATAGAAACAAGCATAGTTTGTGTTATAGAAATACTACTTTGATGAAAACACTTAGTTGAAGACTCCTCTCATGAACCTGGTTTCATTTTTTTCTATGCTCTTACCAAGGGAGAAGTTCATCATATGAATGTAATACTTTTTCATCTTTGATGAATGTTAGTTTCAAAATAAGAAAAAAATGTTAGCAACAATTTATGCTTATAATGTAAAATGTATTTCTAAAAATGACTCCTGCATATTAAAAGGTATATATATTTTTGCCTCTGAATGTCACTGAACATGTTGCATTGATGATAAAACAAACACAATCTTAGGCAGAATTTTTTCCAATACTTTACAAGGACAATGATGAAATGCTCTCCCTAGACACTAGTTTTTTCCAGAAATACAATTCACTAGTGTAGAAATGTCAGAACAAAGTGACTGATAATTCAATGCAGCACTAATTTGAGTATTTTAAAAATGTAATTACTCATTCAAAGGAAATCTCCAGTTTCCTGTGAATGTCTTCCATTTCAAGAAAAGTGAACATTTCCATTATAACATCTTGGGTTAAAAAAAAAGAAAACATCTAACATTTATGTTTTAATTGAGTTAACTGCTTAAGACTTCAGTGATACTGTATGTGATTTGCCAGGGAAAATAAAAATATGTTCAGATGAGAAAAGTGCTAATAAGTCCTGTTTAAAATATTCTTGAAATAACTAGGTATTGTGCATTTGAGAAAGTACTCTCCAAAAATCTAAAAGATTATCCATTTCAATTTGACTCCAGTGACAACTGAAAATGACTGCAAGCTCCTAAAAAGGGGCATGATAAAATCGAAATGACACTTGAGAATGATTAATAGTGCTCCATGTGTGAAACATACACCCTGTGATTCTCAAGAGAGTGAGGTTGGCGGGGGCACGGGACATGGACAAAGTTGTTCCCTGGAGGATTAGAAACATTTCTCCCACAACTTCCCATCTTTCAAGGGTGAATCAATGGAATAATGGGGAATGCTGGGAACTCTGAAATGACTTGGGCCAGATTGTGGGAAGAGAAACTAAAGGACAGGACAAAGAAACATGGAATAGGAGAAAAGCCTTGGCAGGATGGAGTTTCTATTTGGTTGTGGTAACTCTAATGAAGATTTAAGTTAAGAGTTCGAAGGGAGTAGTGGTATAAGAAAATGGGATCTAAGAATGGGGGAGAAAGAAAAATGGTCTTGAGCTACTTATTTTTTTTTAAAAAAATAGCCTTTTGTATCTGAGCAATGAATTGTTTAGAGTTTTTAAAAGGAAAAGAAAGAATTGATTCTGTGAAGCAGCTGATATTTTTGTATTTCAATAAAACCTGGTTCATCTTCATGTACTGGGAAGCTCAATATAATTTCTATACAGATTTTTTTACTTTGAATTATGCTATTTAATGTGACAAAATGAGTCATTTTCCATTGAAATATGAAAATGTTAGTTTGGAGCATAGAGAATAATATTTTAAGGGCTGCTAATTTATTCTTGGTAATGTTCTTTTTACATTAGTAAGTACACTAGTGTTGTTTTTTTAATAGAAATGCTATATTAACTTCAAAAAAAATCCTATGAACTACTTTTGATAGGCATGTTTTTCTTAAGAATGTAGCTATTGGATATATTATGGTTTGCTCTAAGACCTCATCTGCTGCCAGTGCTGCCTCTGATCTCCTCAGTTCTTCCAGGTTTCTCTCCCTCCACCCACATATGGCCTGCCTCACCCTCTTATCCTCTGTTTAATCACCGTCATCAGTCCCTACACACCCATAATCGCTGGCAGTTGACCAATAACCCCACTATGATTACTTGGGGAAATACTGTGATAGTGTCGCAAAGACCTGTTTCCTCCATGTTTTCCTCTGGTGTGAAGAGCAGGGTTTCCTCTGTTAACTCTGTTGACTTCAGTTTTTGGTAATGTTTCCAATTCAATTCAAAATGAAGCTCATAAACACCCTTCACAACCTGGAGGAAGAGGTGTATATAGAAAGGTGTACATAGTTAGCCTGATCTCTGTTTTATGGGCTTGAGTATTTTAAAGTCCAACATTCAGAGAGGGTGTTATATGACTGGGGAGGGTGTTATATGATTGGGCTCTGTTTAACTTTACTACCAATCAATGTTTCAGCCTTAAGAAAGTCTATCCCCCAAAGAAGTGCTTAGTCGCTAAATGTCAAAACATTCTCCTTTTTGAAAGAACAGTTTCTCTTGTGTGCAAAAGGTCTTCCTCTGACTCACTCAGTGTGTACTCCTTAGCATTAAAGAATAAACAGAAGCGACATATCCTTAAAATAGCTATCTGAACTTGAGTCACCTGTGCATCCCTGAAACTCTCTAAATGAACGAACTGTCAAACATCACACAGAGGTGGAAATTAAAACTACTGAACTTAAGGTATTAGAGACAATATAGGGCTTCTTCAGGGCAGCATGTCTGCCAGAGTTCACCCAACTGTTGTGTCGCTGCATTTCTCCCAGTGTATTAAGACATTCCCTTTGAATACACAGGCTCCATGCTACATTACTTGACCTCCGTCCGGGTGATTTGAAGCCTCCAAATCATCATCCAATTAGAGCTGACACCCTTCTAGTTAGCTACTGTATTTGGAAGAAGAGCCAGTATAAAGGGGAATTTAAGAAAAAGATGTGTTGCTTCGACTGGAGAAACGAACAAAGTTAATCATGGCTTTGTGGAATTGTGAGCATTTATTAACTGAGTGTTTTAGTTCAGTGCAATGTTTATCTGTGAATTGGTTGAAAGCTGTAATGTTGGTTTCCAAACTGCCTGTTTAACTTACTGTAACAGAAATGTTGCTGCTTCTCTGACTCCCAACCCCTTCCTTCAAATGACAGCCTTTTATAAACTTTGGTAGCAATTAAAATTTGCTCTTCTGGCCTCCTTGCAAATTTCTCTTTCACTGACTCTATGGTTTTAGCCAGTAGTGACCAGAGGTGCCAAAGGCCCTCTTTCCTGCTGGAGTCCAAAATAAATGCAATGGAACAACCATCTCCCACTTTACCCTGAGCATCCTGCCCCTTTGACAGACTAACATTCAGGGTGAAGATTTCATATGCAAAGTTAGGGTATTCTTAGAAGGAAACAATAGAATTGAAGTTCACTTCACTTGGATGCTACTTTTACACTAGCTCTTCAAGTGACTCTGCATAAGTTTTTCTCTTGAGAACCCTCCCATTTTTCCACAAGAGTAGATATGATTCTCTCAAGTTTAAGTGAGACCCTGGACTTCAGCTGGACGAAAGTTGATGGTAACCTCTGTGCTGTCCCACAGGCTCTAGGTATATAACTGGCTGCTTTATGACAAAAGGTAGAAGTGAATTCTCCAATCCCTGGCCACTCTTCCTTTGGCCCTTCTATTGTCCTTGCTTGATGGTCTAGTTAAATAAGCACATCGCTTCAAGAGAAATCTAAATGTTTGTTTGTTTGTTTTTGGACAGTGTAGCCTGTCCAATAGTGAGGAGACATTTCTTCTTCTCTATTTGCAGGGTCTTCCTTGCCCTTGTATTTTAGGGACAATGGGGTCACTTGATTGGGCTATAAACTTTGGGCCCTTTCCAGCTCCAAGATGCAGAGACATTCCATGAGCACACACTTCTTAAAAAAACTGAAGTATAGTTGATTTACAATATTGTGTTAGTTTTGGGTGTACAGCAAAGTGATACGGTTATATACACATATTTTTTCAGATTATTTTCCATTATAGGTTATTAGAGCACACACTTTTTAAATGAATATTCTTTTTGTTACCCAGGGAATATCTCCTGAGTTGATTAAATTCTTTTGGTGGAGAATCTGATGAGCTGGAAAAGGAAGGGTTTGCTTATTTAATCTGCTCTCACTGCACATGAACTCTCAGCCTCTGCTCAGCACTGATCAGTAAGTGTGATCTCCTGAACATAATCAGTTTTCACCTTTACAATTTGTACTCGTTTTACCACTAACACTGTCTTCCATAAACAGTTCACTTCACAGATAGGTTCCCTCTTCCTTAGAAGGTCCTTCCTTCCTCCTCATGCTTGTAATGACCTTTATCCCATATATCCTTGCTCAGCACAAATTGTCTCTGCTACTCTTTCGGCATCTGCTTTGTATTAATCTCCTTGGGCGGCCATAAAAAAACAAATCAAATCAAAACAAAACAAAACAAAAACACAGACTGCATTGTGTGGCTTAAATAACAGAAATTTATTTTCTCACAGTGCTGAAGAATCAAAGTCCCAGATCAAGGTTCAGCAGGGTTTGATTTCTGGTGACAACTCTCTTCCTGGCCTGCAGATGCCAGCCATCTCATGGCATCCTCACAAGGTCTTTCCTCTGTGCACACATGGAGTGAGAGAGGGTGAGCTGTCTGATGTCTCATAAGAACACTAATGCTATCAGATCAGGGCCACACCCTTATTATTTCATTTAAGCTTAATTACTTCCTTAAAGGCCCTATCTCCAAATATAGCCTGGGTGTTAGGGCTTTAACATTTGAATATGGAGGGGGCACAAATATTCAGTTCATAAGACATTCATTTTGCTATGTGTTTATAGTTAATATATATGTATGTATATACATAGGTGTATATATGCATATATAAATATATTTTATAAAGGAACTGTAAGCTCTTGTAACTGTGTCTTGTACATTTTTATACTTTATCTTTTGTTGGTACTGGATTCATGTTTTCTGATATGAGCCATTCACGTGCTAATTTCCACATTCATTTTTTAGCATACATTATTAAATTTAAAAAATCCCCACTTTCAAGGCTGCTTTAAAATTCTAGAGGATTCTTTGGAAAATTAAAAAGTAAACTGTTGTTGGAAAATCTCTACCTTATCTAAACTTGAAGGCTTGAAAATGTCAAGAATCTTCTCTTTTCGCAAAGATCTATTTTTGTTCACGTCCATTATATGATATATTTAAAGAATTTCTCAGATCAGGTAATTTATATTAACTTTTAATTTTTTCTTCCTAATTCTGAATTTCAGTGCCTCTGTTGGAAAAATATTTCTCTGCATAATATTTTGTTTTTGTTATATGCTAGATCACATGTTTAACTGATTTTCTGCACTGTCTTGTAATCTTTGAATGTACTAATAACATAGGTATATTCAAAATTGGAAAACTGAAAAATATAGAATGAAATACATATAACAGTGTTTATATTGGCACTAATGGACACATAGCACATTAAACCACTAAATTCATGCTACAGGGCGTTGTAAAAAGAAGACTTTCCTGAACCATTTTTCAAATGCTTCCCATTTCTTCTCTAATGAACATAAATTTTATTTCCTAATTTTCATTAGCATCTAGCACTCCAGAAATATTGACTTCACACAAGTTTTTCTGTTTAATTAAGTACTTTTTTTTTTGTTTTTGTGTTACGTGGGCCTCTCACTGCTGTGGCCTCTCCCGTTGCGGAGCACAGGCTCCGGACGTGCAGGCTCAGCGGCCATGGCTCACGGGCCCAGCCGCTCTGCAGCATGTGGGATCTTCCCGGACTGGGGCACGAACCTGTGTCCCCTGCATCGGCAGGCAGACTCTCAACCACTGTGCCACCAGCTAAGCCCTAATTAATACATTTTTTAAAAAGACTTTTACTTTGAAAAGACTAATCATCATTAAAATTACACTGGATGTTTCATATAAAGACACTGTCTGCAGATACTGATTAGAATGCTGTAAGCAAAAGAAGAAAAAATTAAAACATTGTGGATAAGTGCCATTTAAACTCAATTTCAGAATTTTTAGATCTCAGAAAGGGAAATACTTGAGGTAATAGATTAAACCCAAATGATGGAATTATTTAGCTAACTGGATTCTTAGCTTGAGCAAAACTCTAAAGACTCCATTTTATTTATTTATTTTTTAAACTTGTATTGCATCTTTGTAGCAAAACAATTTATGGAGATTCCAGGATTTTATTTAAGAGGCCATGTTGGTTATTGTTATGAGTTTTGGTCTCTTAAAGAATGCATGAAGGAATGCCTGAAGCTGCTGGCAGGATTAACATTAGTACTATTCAGTGAATTCAGTGAGTTCATATTGATTAAACAAGACAGATGACATTGTTTAATCATTGTTTCTACCTGTCAAGAATCACTAGCATTTAATGTATACTCCACTACATTAAGGAAGTTGATAGTCAACAGTTATATGTGATATAAATGTCAGGAAATGAAGATCTAATTTTTCCATTAATGGGCATCTCTGTAATATATTTAGTACTGAAATTTTGTACCCATTATTGCTCTTGATTTCTTTGAAACAGACAGTTAATATCACAAACTATTTAGTATTTAAGGACTGAGAGTTAAAAAGACAGATATAACTGTCACTATGACTATAAGATATTAAGTGTGGAATTCTAATTACTGGACTTGATGGGGAAAGAAATCTGATGAAATAAAAAAGTAATTATTATAGAATTGTTGATAGTGTAGGTAAGTGACTTGTCCCTAAAATTAAAAAGTCAAACCTAGTCAATTATTTCTTAGCTAATAAAATTGAAGTGATAAGGTTTATAGATTGGTGAAAAATTATTGAACGATTTAATGAATTTTCTGGTAAATCGTATAAGTCAGAAGTAACTTAATAAGGAGTCTGAAAATGTTTAGAAGAGATTAGATTTACTAAGATATAAAGTAAGGCTAGAATTAGTGAAACTCCACTTCTATACAAGAGGAATTTAAAATTAAATCTGTGCTTTTAAGTTGCATCTCATTGTCTAAAATAGTCTAGTACAATGTAGTATTTAATAAATAATTATTGCATAAATTAAATTAAAATTAAGTACTGTATGAAAATAAAAGTGGTGTGTGTGTGTGTGTGTGTGTGTGTGTGTGTGTGTGTGTGAATTCTAAGGGCTATAGGCAACATTTCAAAGTGGTTAATTAAAAAAATTATAGTAAGAACATTTAACTTGAGATTTACCATTTTAATAAATTTTTGTGTGTACAATACAGTATTATTAACTATAGGCATGGCATTGTACAGCAGATCTCTAGAACCTTTCTTGTATAACTGAAATTTTATACCCAGTGAATAGAAACTCCCAATTCCTCTTCCCCCCAGTCCCTGGAAACCACTATTCTACTCTCTGCTTCTATGAGTTTGACTATTTAGATGCCTTATGTAAGTGGAAGCATGCAGTATTTTTCCTTTGTGACTGTCTTATTTCATTTAGCATAATGTCTTCCAGGTTGATTCATATTGTCACATATTACAAGATTTCTTTCTTTTCAAAGGCTAAATGATATTCCACTGTATTTATATATTACATCAAAAAGATCCATTTATCCTTTTATGGACATTTAGGTTGCTTCTACATCTTGGCTATTGTGGAACAATGAACATGGGAGTGCAAATCTCTTTGAGATCCTGATTTCGATTTTTTTTGGTTAAATACTCAGAAGTAAAATTGCTGGATTATATAGTAATTCCATTTTTAATTTTTTGAGGAACCTCTATATTGTTTTCCACAGCAGCTGCATCATTTTACATTCCCACCAAGAGTGTACAGGGGTTTTAATTTTTCTACATCCTTTCTAACATTTGTTATCTTTGGTCTTCTGATAATTGCCATGTTAACAGATGTGAGGTGATATCTCATTTTAGTTTGATTTACATTTCCCTGATGTTCCTGTCTTGCTAGTTGTTTGACATAGGGTGTCCAGCACTGTAGCTTGCTGGTCGTTGAGTGAAGCTGGGTCTTGGTGTTGAGAGAAGCTGGGTCTTGGTGTTGAGATGGAGATCTCTGGGAGATTTTCGCCATTTGATATTACATGGAGCTGGGAGGTCTTTTGTGGACCAGTGTCCTGAAGTTGTCTCTCCTACCTCAGAGGCACAGCACTGACTCCTGGCTGGAGCACCAAGAGGCTTTCATCCACACAGCTTGTAAAAAGCCGTTTCCGCAGCTGCCCCCACCTTCTCTGCAGGATGTCTACATTTCCCTGATGATTAGTGATGCTGAGCACCTTTTCATGTGCCTATTGGCCATTTGTATGTCTTCTTTGTGAAAATGTCTATTCAAGTTCAAGTTTTTTACCCATTTAAAAAAATCAGATTATTTTTTCTTCCTTCTTTGCTTCCCTCCCTCCCTCCTTTCTTCTTCCTTTCTTCCTTCAATTCTTCCTTTCTTTCCTTTTAATTGAGTTGTAAGAGTTCCTTATATATTTTTGATATTAGTCCCTTATCAGATATACAGTTTGTAAATATTTTCTCCCATTCCATAGATTGTCTTTTCACCCTATTAACTGTGTCCTTTGCTGTGCAGAAGCTTTTCAGTTTTATTGCATTCCCATTTGTTTACTTTTGATTTTGTTGCTTATGCTTTTAGTGTTATATCCAAGAAATCATTGCCAAGACCAATGTCATTAAGCTTTTCTCCTATGTTTTCTTCTAGGAGTATTACAGTTTCAGGTTTTACATTTAAGTCTTTAATCCATTTTCAAGTTAATTTTTATGTATGGTGTAAGATAAGAATCCAATATAATTCTTTTGCATGAGGATATTCAGTTTTTCCCAACATTATTTGTTGAAGATATATCCTTTCCCCATTGTATATTCTTGGGATCCTTGCCAAAGATCAGTTGATTGTATTTGCATGAATTTATTTCTGAGTTTTCTTTTTTTAAAAAACTTTAAATTTTATATTGACGTATAGCCAATTAACAATGTTGCGATAGTTTCAGGTGCACAGCAAAGCGACTCAGCCATACATATACATGTGTCCATCCTCCCCCAAGCTCCTTATTTCTGAGTTTTCTATTCTGTCCCATTGATCTATATGTCTGTCTTTATGCCAGAACCATACTGTTTGATTACTGTAGCTTTGTAATATATTTTAAAATCAGGAAGTATGAGCCCTCCAGCATTGTTCTTTCTCAAGATTGATTTGGTTACTTAAGGTTCTTTGTGGTTCCATGTGAATTTTAGGATAGCTTTTTAAAATTTTTGTAAGAAATGCCATGGGACTTTGATAGGGATTGCAATGAATTTGTAGATCATTTTGGGTAATATAGACATTTTAACAATATTAAGTCTTCCAATCCAGGAACATGGTTTGTTTTTCTACTTGTATGTGTTTTCTTTAATTTCTTTCATCAGTGTTTTATTGTTTTTTTTGTTTGTTTGTTTGGGGTTTTTTTTTGCATTACGCGGGCCTCTCACCGCTGTGGCCTCTCCCGCTGCGGAGCACAGGCTCCGGACTCGCAGGCCCAGCGGCCATGGCTCACGGGCCCAGCCGCTCTGCGGCATGTGTGATCCTCCCGGACCAGGGCGCGAACCCATGTCTCCTGCATCGGCAGGAAGACTCTCAACCACTGCGCCACCAGGGAAGCCCTGTTTTATTGTTTTTAGTGTATAAGTTTTTAACCTTATTGATTAAGTTTGTGCTTAAGTATTTTATCCTTTTTGGTGCAATTCTAAATGGGATTATTTTCTTAATTTCCTTTTCAGATAGTTTGTTGTTAGTGTATAGAAATGCAACTAATTTTTGAATGTTGATTTTGTATCCTGCAAGCTTCACTGAATTTGTTGAATAGTTCTTTTTTTTTTTTTTTTAGTGAACTATTTAGGGTTTTCTTTATATAAGATCATGCCATCTGCAAACACAGATAATTTTACTTCTTCCTTTCTGATTTGGATGACTTTTATTTCTATTTCTTGCCTAATTGCTCTGGCTAGAACTTCCAGTATTATGTTGAATAGGAGTGGTGAGAGTGGGCACCCTTGTCTTGTTCTTGAACTTAGAATACAAGCTCTTGGTTTTTCATCATTAAGTATGAAGTTTGCTGTGGGCTTTTGATTTATGACCTTTATAATGTTGAGGTTATTTCCTTCTATTCCTAGTTTGTTGAGAGTTTTTTATCATGAAAGCGTGGTGTATTTTTTAAAATGTATTTTCTGCATCTATTGGAATAACCGTATGATTTTTTAAATCATCTTTATTGGAGTATAATTGTTTTACAATAGTGTGTTAGTTTCTGCTTTATAACAAAGTGAAGCAGTTATACATATACATATATCACCATGTCTCTTCCCTCTTGCATCTCCCTCCCTCCCACCCTCCCTATCCCACCCCTCTAGGTGGTTACAAAGCACCGAGCTGATATTGCTGTGCTATGTGACTGCTCCCCACTAGCTACCTATTTTACATTTGGTAGTGTATATATGTCCATGCCACTCTCTCACTTTGTCCCAGCTTACACTTCCCCCTCCTCATATCCTTAAGTCCATTCTCTAGTAGGTCTGTGTCTTTATTCCTATCTTGCCCCTAGGTTCTTCAGAACTTTTTTTTTTTTTTAATATTCCATATACACGTGTTAGCTAGCATATGGTATTTGTTTTTCTTTTTCTGACTTACTTCACTCTGTATGACAGACTCTAGGTCCATCCACCTCACTACAAATAACTCAATTTCATTTCTTTTTATGGCTGAGTAATATTCCATTGTATATATGTGCCACATCTTCTTTATCCATTCATCTGTTGATGGACACTTAGGTTGCTTCCATGTCCTGGCCATTGTAAATAGTGCTGCAATGAATATTGTGGTACATGACTCTTTTTGAATTATGGTTTTCTCAGGGTAAATGCCTGAGAAAGCCCAGGTAAATGGGCTTTCTCAGGTAAATGCCTGGGCTTGTCATATATGGTCTTTATTATGTTGAGTTAAGTTCCTTCTATGCCTACTTTCTGGAGGGTTTTTATCATAAATGGGTGTTGAATTTCATCAAAAAGTTTTTCTGCATCTATTGAGATGATCATATGGTTTTTATCCTTCAATTTATAAATATGGTTTATCACACTGATTGATGGGTGTATACTGAAGAATCCTCACATTACTGGGATAAACCCCACTTGATCATGGTGTATGATCCTTTTAATGTGCTGTTGGATTAACCATATGATGTTTATCCTTCATTCTGTTAATGTGTCATGTCACATTAATTGATTTTCATATGCTGAATCACTCTTGTAACCATCCCATGGATAAATCCCACTTGGTCACGGTATGTGATCCTTTTAATGTATTGTTGAATTCAGTTTGCTAGTATTTTGTTGATGATTTTTGCATCCATGTTCATCAGGAATATTGGCCTGTAATTTTCTTTTCTTGTAGTGTCCTTATCTGGCTTTGGTACAACAGTAACACTGGCATGAATGAGTTTGTAAGTGTTCCCTCCTTTTCACTTTTTTTTGAAGAGTTTGAGAAGAATTGGCATTAATTCTTCTTCACATGTTTGGTAGAATTCATCCATGAAGCCATCTGGTTTTGGGCTTTTCCTTTTTGGGAGGTTTTTGATTATTGATTCAATCACTTTACTAGTTATAGGCCTGTTCAGACTTTTATTTCTTTATGTTTCAGTCTTAGTAAGTTGTGTGTTTCCAGGAATTTATCTACTTTTTCTAGATTATCCAATTTGGTGGTATATAATTTTTAACAGTAATACCTAATGTTTTTTGCTAAAATTACTGCTCTAATCTTTGTTATTTCCTTCCTTCTGCTAATTTTGGGCTTAGTTTTTCTTCTTTTCTAGTTCCTTGAGGGGTAAAGTTAAGTTGTTTGTTGAGATATTTCTTCTTTTTAATATAGGTATTTATTGCTATAAACTTCCCTCTTAGTACTGCTTTTCCTGATTCTCAAAGTTTTTAGTATGCTGTGTTTTCATATTTGTTTGTCTGAAGGTAGTTTCATTTCTCTTTTGACTTCTTCTTTGACATATTGGTTGTTCAGAGGCATGCTGTTTAATTTCCACACATTTGTGAAATTTCCAGCTTTTCTTCTACTATTTATTTCTAGCTTCATTCAATTGTGGTTGGAACAGATACTTGGTATGATTTCAGTCTTCTTAAGTTTGTTAAGACTTGTTTTCTGACCTCACATATTGTCTATCCTGAAGAATATTCCATGTGCACTTGAGAAGAATGTATATTCTCCTGCTGTTGGGTGGAATGTTCTCTTTATGTCTGTTAGGACTGTTTGGTCTTCTGAGTGATCAAATTTTGCCTTCTGTACTTTGTCCCTCTCTATTTATTTCTCCCCTTCCCTAATCAGGATTTTTATATTGCCTTTTATCTGTTCAAAACATAAATTCTCCCAACACACATACTTAGGCACCTCTTAAAAGTGCATTTTTCCCTCCTAAAATGTCTCATATTCTCAACTTAAATTTCTAATCCCTTTTCCTACTCTAGTTAAAATACTCATCTGTATAGTTGAATTACTGGGCTAGATGATTTTCTGACTATTATATATAATAAGATTTGGTTTAGGTCTCCCAGTCTCTGCATATTTGGAAACTGAAAATGGAACAGGATGCTTACCTAGTTTTACTCTATTTTGGCACCAAAAGTTTTCCCAGTTACTAGGTAAGGTTTTCATGGACCAGGGGTTTAGTGCACATCCACATTCACATGCACAGAGCCCTTCATTGCCCTAATAGTCACTCTCTAATCTGCTTTATTTGATGTTGTCAGAGAAATAAAAGTGTTCATAACATGAATATATTTATCCATCTCCACCAAATGTACTGTTTCAGTTATTGTTTCTATAGGTGATTATAGAAAGCTATAAACATTCAATTTTTGCAAATAAAATTCTAATGAATTTTAAGGTGCAGTTGCAAAATTTTCAGGCAACTCTTAAGTCTATGGACAGTAATGTTTGAGAACTACTGTAATCACTTGCAAAACCACTGGTAAATGAGGATCTGGCAGAGTGTGACAGTTAATATTTGAAACAAAAAGTGACAAGCAGGGTGACTGGATAAGTTCTTCAAAAGAGAATGATTTGAATTGCCAAGGATTAAGGAAGGTCCTTTAGGAAAATAATGAACCCTTGAGTAATATTGCAAGAAAACAACCCTCTTGTATGATCCTGCTGTCGAGCCTGAGGTCAAAACATCATACAATTTTGTGTGAATAAATTTTTTTAAAGGACACAATAGATTTTTGGGGGGTAAATTCTAAGAATTGGCATATGGTTGTAAATATAACCTCTATTTCACTAAATAGAACATAAACATATTCAAAAATTTTTTAATTTTGTGTTTCAAACTAAAGTCTCATTCATACATTTTTTTTTTTTTTACTATATATGTAAAATTTCACCCTGGTTTTAAGGGAGGTTACTTAGATGTCATTCCCCTAGACACTATGAAAATTGAATAATGAGAAATCTCTATATATGAGCCAGTATGTGTGTATGTGTTTAGCTATGTAGGTTAAACCCATTTTTATTTCCAGGAAAGAATAATTTCTTGATTTGTCTGTGCAGTGAAGAAGTTTCCATTGCCTGGGCACTTTCTGTATACCTACAATCAAATAATCTTTTTTACAACAGTAGAAAGGCATACCTATTTAATAACTTTCATATCATATGGAACTTAACATAGATTAACTTTAACTCAATAGCTAAAAAGCAAATAATTTGACTTAAAAATGGGCAAAATACCTGAAAGGACATTTTTTTCAAAGAAATATACAGATGGCTGATAAGCACATGAAAAGATGCTCAACATTATAAATCATCAGGTAAATGCAAATCAAAACCCCTATGAGATATCACTTCACACCTGTTAGGATGGCTTTTATTAGAGAGACATCAGATAACAAGTGCTGGTGAGAATGTGGAGAAAAGGGAACTCTTGTTACATCATTGCAAGGAATGTAAATTGATATAGCCACTATAGAAAACAGAACAGTCTCCTCAAAAAGTTAAAAATAAAACTACAATATGATCCAGAAATCTCACTGCTGGGTATTTATCTAAAAGAACTGAAATCTGGGGGCTTCCCTGGTGGCGCAGTGGTTGAGAGTCCGCCTGCCGATGCAGGGGACGCGGGTTCGTGCCCCGGTCCGGGAAGATCCCACATGCCGCGGAGCGGCTGGGCCCATGAGCCATGGCTGCTGAGCCTGTGTGTCCGGAGCCTGTGCTCCGCAACGGGAGAGGCCACAACAGTGCAACAGTGAGAGGCCCGCATACCACACACACACACACACACAAAAAAAAAAAAAAAAGAACTGAAATCTGTATCTCAGAGATATCTGCATTTCCATGTTCATTGCTCCATTATTCACAATAGCCAAGGTACAGAACCAATCTAAATGTCCATTGACAGATGAATAAAGAAGATGTGATATATATATATCACATTATATATATATGCACATTGTATATATAATACATATATATATACACCCACATAATGGAATATTATTCAGCCATGAGAAAGAAGGAAATCTTACCATTTGCAACAACAGAAATAATCTAGAGGGTATTATCCTAAGTGAAATTAGCCAGACGAAGACAAATACTGTATGATCTCACTGATACACAGAATCTAAAAAAGCTGAACTTGCAGAAAAATAAAGTCAAATGGTGGTTAGCAGGAGCTGGGGTTGGGTGGTGGGAAAGATGGAGAGATGCTAGACAAAGGGTACAAGTCTTCAGTTATAAGATGAATAAGCTCTGGGCTTCCCTGCTAGCATAGTGGTTAAGAATCGGCCTGCCAATGGGTTTAAACCCTGGTCCGGGAAGAGACCACATGCCACGGATCAACTAAGCCCATGTGCCACAACTACTGAGCCTGCACTCTACAGCCTGCGAGCCACAACTACTGAAGCTCACGCACCTAGAGCCTGTGCTCTGCAACAAGAGAAGCCACGCAGTGAGAAGCCTGCGCACCGCAGAGAAGAATAGCCCCGCTCGCCACAACTAGAGAAGGTCCGTGTGCAGCAATGAAGACCCAATGCAGCCAAAAAAAAAAAAAAAAAAAGGCCTTGACAAATTATTTTTTTTAAAAAGATGAATATGAATAAGCTCTGGGGATACAATGTACAGCATGGTGACTCTAGTTAATAATACTGCATTGTGTACTCTAAATTTGCTGAGACTTAAATATTCTCACCATGTACAAAAATAAGGTAACTATGGGAGGTGATAGATGTGCAAATTAACCTAATTGTGGTAGTCAATTTACAAAGCATATGTATGTAAAACCCATCACATCGTACACTTCAAATATGTACAGTTTTATTTTTCAATTATCCTTCAATAAAGCTGAAAAATAAAAAATACCCCCACAAGCACTTTAATATGAAAGTATAGGCATTATATTTTAAAATCATTTAAAATATTCCCCTTAAGTTTTAATGTGTTTTCCCTTTAAACAGAAAAATTCAGAAGGTAAGGAGGAAATAATATTGTAATATATACCTATACTGTAGGTAATAATATACTCATAGTATTGCCATCTAGTAACAAGCACTTGTAACACCATAGTACATTAACATCTTTCCTTCCAGTTGTTTTTCTACATGTAACAATATTGAATTTGTATCATTGTTATCTTGGAACTGTTCTTAAAGTCTCAAAACCAACCAAGCAAACAACCAAACCTCCAAACTAACAACAAATAAATTAAAAAATGCACAGGTAGCATGTACATCCACTCTACAAGAGCTTTCAAGGTGGCATCAATAATATTTCCATAAGATTATTAAGGTGGTAGAACTAGCCCCCTACCCTTCATACCTCTTCCTTTCCCCAGTCTATATGAATACTTTACTCAAGGGATCTTATGAACTTTTAGAGATGTGAGCTGTTGGCCTCCTCAGAGGAATGACATGTGCAGCACGGTTCCAATAGAATACCTTGTAAGCTTGGAGGGGGAGGGGTGACCAGGAAAGGAGAGATAGGTATCTTATTCCCCAGCTGGGCACTTATGCATCAGATGTAGTGACTTGGCCTCTGTGCCTTTTTGAAGTGGGAGTGGGGAAAATAATTCAAGAGTGGTTGGGGGAGGAAGATAGAGAAGTAAAGCTGTTTTTCACTCTAATTTTTTAATTGGGATGAAGATGTGTCCTTTTCTAGTGGGTCAAAGGAACATCAAGGAAAGCATCTGAGGTCAGTAGTCTGTTTCATGGCCCACCTGAGAGAACTGGTCTTTGGGAAGGGGACATCTGATGAAGTGTTTTGGGTGAATGCTAGTGGAGTTAAGAAGCAGCTAAACTGGAGTGAATTCCCCAGGTCAGCAGACTGCTCAGTGAGGGCGTTTCTCTCAGGGCCTGCTGAGAACCTGTACCAGAAGCCCTTGGGAGCATTATAGCTGTGAGGGGCTAGAGCAGCTCCATTAATAGTACACCTTTGCTCTATTTCTGTAATCTCTCTTCCTACCCATATCTGGAAGTGCTAGAAGCAAATCAGCAAAGAAGAGGGGAAGAGCGAAGGAGAGCCCTTGTCTCCATTCCAAGCTCCCTCCTGCTGGGGGAAAGGCCAAGATGAACACAGAACTGAAGGCAAGATTGAGATTGAAATTTTTAACATTTGAGAATGACTGGAAGCTATAGGATCTGTCCGAGATATCATTAAAGGATGGGAAAAGGAAATTCAACAGACCATGCTTGAAGGCAGTGAATGGAGAAAAATAAAACCACACCATCTTTGTATCCCACTGAGTTCAGGGCTGTTCAATGGGCCAGTCTTATGTGCATATAGACAGCTGAGGTTACACTATTAATTTCACCATGTTGTTTTGCTTTTCAAAATTTAACTGTGGTGTCAAAATATTTTTCTATGATATTAAAAAGTCTCTTATTTATGTGCATTTATGTTTTGAGGTGGTTATAAAGCCTCAACTCACAGAGGAGAGGGTAGCCTTACTCATCTTGCTGCTGGTACTCAAAGAACAGGACACTTGATCCTTCAATCCTGAAATTACCTCCTTAGAGAGAAGGTAGTGGAGAAGGGGTGTGTTTCTGTGTGTTTGTCCGAGTCCTCTCTTATCTGTCCTAGTATCTTTCATGGTAGCACACTGAAATAAGATGTTTTACACAAAGCAAAAGGAATTAAACATAATATTAAAAGACAATGTGGTCTATTTTATAGACTGTCTTCAACTAGTTCTTTATTCCTCCAATTTTACTGTTTTAAATAAAGCAGTGCATAAACATATTTGTGTAGAAACTTTTACTTCATTTAGGATTATTTTCTCAGGATGGATCTATAAATTGCAACTAGAATAGATAGAATACATTTTAAAAATGCTGATTATATATAAAAATATCCTCTTAGGGATTTGATATGAAAGAAAATGAAGACAACAAAAATCATGTTACATACCATCATCCAGAGAAGGGCATTACAACTATTTTCTTAAAATATTTTGCCTACGCTTAAATATTTTAAAAGTGAGATCATGATATAAGGTAAGATTTGTATACTACTTCTCCCCAATTAATATTATATCATGAGAATTTTTCCATATTCAAATATTTTTTGAAAATATGGTTTTAAAGACTACATAGTATTTTACTGATTTGATTTACAAAACTTTAGTTTTCTTTTTCTTTATCATGAATAGTTAGATTGTTTCAATTGTTTGGGGATTATGATGCTGCACTGAACATCCACGAATAAAACTTTTTCACATATATATATGATTTTTTCTTTAACCTGGAGTCCTAGAAATGAAATTCTTGCATCAAATTTAGGAATATTTTGCTACCTTGCTTTCAAGAAAGTAAGTACCAAATTTTCAGTCTTACAATTTATGAGAGGCATATATTTTTATTCTTATTTATACCCCACTTGGCATTGAGAATTACATGAAAAATTTTGCAAGTTTCATGAGGAAAACGGATATCATTTAATTTAATTTATTTATTTATTTATTTATTTTTTTGTGGTACGCGGGCCTCTCACTGTTGTGGCCTCTTCCATTGCAGAGCGCAGGCTCCGGACTCACAGGCTCAGCGGCCATGGCTCACGGGCCCAGCCGCTCCGCGGCATGTGGGATCCTCCCAGACCGGGGCATGAACCCGTGTCCCCCGCATCGGCAGGCGGACTCTCAACCACTGCGCCACCAGGGAAGCCCCTGATATCATTTTAATGTTCATATCTTTGATTATTAATGAGGTTGAACTTTTCATTGAATGTTTATTAGCCGTTTGTGTTTCCTCTTATGTGTTCTCTGTTCATGTTTTCTGTTAATTTAGCTATTTGATGCATTTGCATTTTAAAAAGGAACTCATTAATACAAATAAATCACTAATTAGTGAACCTATGTAGGAAATACTTTCCAAGCAGAGGGGGATCTTTCTTGTTTGCCTACTCTTTAAAAAATATATATTTGATAAAAAAATATATTGATTATCTACTTGGTATAAGGAACTGTGCACTGTGGGAAATAAATTGGAGAACAAAAGTTTCTGGCCTTCAAGGAAGAGACTATTGTATGGCTCGAGTTTATATGACTGTGTCTATTGCTTCTAAAAGCTTACCGACTTCTCATTAAAAACTATACAAACTAACTGTTGGAGAAAATATAAGTTATAACAAAAATGAGAGAATAATTACTTGTAATTTTTTTACCTTAATGTATCACTTTTATACTTCCTAGCTTTTTATTTTCTTTGCATTTTGATATACATGTACTCAGACTTTACATAGTACTTGCATCTTGCTCTTTCTACTTCACATTAGAGCTTAACCTAGTCTTTTGTTAGTAGATGTCATTATTCTAATGACTGGATCTCTCTATAATTTATTTAATTGTACTCAAATTTGGGGACATTGAGATTTTTCCCTTTTTTCAGTATAATTTCTTTAGGTCTGTTGATATTTCTTGGCAACTTCATTTTTTTCACTTAATAGTGTATGATGGGCATACTACTGAACTATTTGTATTTAAAATATAAACTTATTAGACGAGGCTAATTAGAAAGACTTAAGGAGTGACAAAGAATGATTTGGGAAAAATCATGCCACTTTTTACAAGTAATAAGTTTTTGGATAGTTTCCTTGTGTATCCCAGATCACACCACAATAACTGCTACTTGTGTTTTGTTGCATTGGAGAGAGCTGTAGACTCAGTGATAGGAGACCCAGTTCATACTTCCTCGTGTGATCTTGGCTAAATTATACTTTTACAGTCTCTGTTGTGTCTCCAGAATGTAAAACTTCTACAGCCTGCACTGCAAGATATTGTTATGAGGATTAAATAAAATAGCATAAGCGCCTACTATAATATGAGCTCCAAATTGGTTCAAGTTAATGTTAGAGTCCTCCCTCCCTCACTTAATCCCTCCCTTTCATTTTGGCTATTTGGGAGGAAAACTGGAGCTTGAGTTGGTCTCAAGGGTTAGATTTTTTATTCCTCTTTTTCAAATTCTTGTAGGAATAGGCTGTTAATTGTGGCTGAGCCTTAAGTTTTCTTGAACCACCCCCCCAATATAGTAATTACTGATTTTCAGTAATTCAGTAAAATT
Source organism: Kogia breviceps (assembly GCF_026419965.1). Taxonomy (NCBI): domain Eukaryota; kingdom Metazoa; phylum Chordata; class Mammalia; order Artiodactyla; family Physeteridae; genus Kogia; species Kogia breviceps. Next base: position 162,396,237 of record NC_081311.1, on the reverse strand, counting down.
TCAGTTTACTCTAAGACAATGTGTGAATATAATTTCAGTTCAAAGAAATATTTTCTTTGGTTGACATTTGCCAGAGTATCTCAGGCAGAGCCAGGATTCTGAGTCACAGCTCATGATGCTGCAGCTTTTTCATGAAGCCAGGCTCCTGCCTCTCCATTGTATATACTTCTACTAGACTTTATTCTCCCTAATCATGTCCTTAAAATTTGTCCTTTACATATTTTGCTTATCAGATGAGTAAGAGTTTTGACACAACTTGAATAGAATTACTCAAGATATTCTATCCTAATTCCACAGTAATATAGCTAAAGTTACATTTTAGGAGGTAAGATGAAGTTTTAAAAGTGCACCTGCTCACAATACCTTTCATTTTCATGAGAGAAATGATACATATATATGTGCTTTTCCTATCAAACACAAAGGCATTACAGAAATAAAATGGGAAATCCCTGTTCTCGTCAGTTTTAGAACCCAAAGTTAAAGGGAAACTGAAATTTAATCTGTAGTAAATGTGTCCTTCACTATATAGCATGTGCTTTACTGGACATGAGCCAGATTATAATGTCAATAGTTTGCATATGAGAAGAATGAAGGGACATTATACATATATACTCAAAAAGAAAAGCCATTTCTCCCAGGTGATTTTGAAAAAGTAGAGATGCCATGAAATTTATTGTATAAAAAAGAAAAGCATGTTTCAATATAATTATCGTATATTGCGTATAGCTTATATGTGTCTTTCTCTGTGTTAGTATGATAGTGGATAAGGAGGGAAGGTAATGAATTCTACTGAGTTACCGAGATAGAGTGTGTGTAGGATAGGATGAAGGGGAGGGGAAGGGTGAAGGCATAGTGAGAGGGCAAAGCCTGGATTGTGCTCCAGAGTTGGATGACTTCACTTCAGATCCCATCTCTGTTCTGAATTACCTGCTTGACCCTGGGCAAGCTAATTAAATTCTCTAAGCCTCAGTTTCTTTACTTTTAAAATTGGATAATGATAATACCTACCATATACTGTTGCTATGAAGTGAAATTACTTTGGCAGGGTACCACACAGTAAACATTCTTGTAGTGGAAAGTTATTGTTACTCTTTATAAATTTTAGCATCTCATATTTTACTATAAAATAATCTGTTTGAGACTAGGAGTGGTCAGTAGTTTGATGCTTAATAAATTCAAAGGAATAACTAATGATTTGGTTATTAAAAAGCTGGCCCCAAACTACCCATCCTATCCAAGTTACAGGGAAGGATAAAATACAATACAGAACTTAGCTATTATATATAAAAACAGTGATAGTAAAAGCAAATTGTGGGAGAAATTTATTTGCATATTTAAAGAATTATGCTGTCAGGAGTTTCAATATTCCTTAGTGCCTGTTTCTTTTGAAGTACAAATTTTCGAAGAAGAATATTGAATACTTTAATTCACTAGTACCTTGGTGCAAATGATTCTTATCAGTCCTATTTCTTTCTTCAACTGGAAAGGATTTCATGAAACCACTTGGGGAAAGAATGAATGAAATAGAGGCATGGAGAAAGTGGGAAAAGAAGGTAGAAAGGAGAGAAGCAAGACCTGTCACTCAAGTTTCCTAGTTCATAATTTTACTGTCAACCATGTACAGAAAAATATTTTGTACAGAAAGAATATTTTGCTTGATTTTTCTATTATTTCTTTGAAAATGCTCAAGAAAATGTCACATAAATTGCTTGGGAAAACTTTTTTCAAGATTAAGCCTTTTGAAAAGAACATGCAATGATACAAAAATTATTCTTGAGTCTAGCATCTGCTTGAGTTAACAATCCAAACTCACTCCTTTCATTCTGAGCTAAACTTTTGTTTTAAATAAACTCTTTATTTTAGAATAAACTTAGATTTAGAAAAAAAGTTGTAAAGATAGTACAGAGAGTTCCAAATACTCTTCACTCAGCTTCCCCTAATTTTAACATCTTACATAACCATGGTACATTTATCAAAACCAAGGAATTCACACCGATATGATGCTGTTAACTAAACTCTAGACTTTATTTGAATTTCAACTTTCTATTAATGTCCTTTTTCAGTTTCAGGATTCAACTGGGACATCAGATTGCGTTTAGCCTTCTCTGGTCTGTGATAGTTTCTCAGTCTTTCCTTATGTATTAGTTTCCCATTGCTGCTATAACAAATAACCACAAATTTAGTGGCTTAAAACAACGCAAATTTATTATCTTACAGTTCTGGAGGTCAGAAGTCAGAAAGTAGGGTAAAATTTCACTGGGATAAAATTAGGGTGTCCACAGGGCTGTGTTCCTTTCTGGAGGCTCTAGGGGAGAATCCATTTTCTTGTCCTTTCCAGCTTCCAAAGTCTGCTCACGTTGCTTGGTTTATAACCCCCTTTCATCTTCAAAGCTGGCAATGTCTAGTCAAGCCTTTCTTACATTGCCATCTCTCTGGTTCTGACCCTTCTGTCTCCCTCTTTCCCATTTAAAGATCCATGTGATTATATTTGAATCACCATGGTAATCCAGGATAATCTCCTTATCTTAAAGTCAGCTGATTGGTAACCCAAATTTCCCCTACAGACTTAATTGCCCATTAAGATTTATTTGGTGGGCCATTATTCTGCCTATTACAGCCTACCTCTGGCTCCCAAAGACTCATGTCTGTTCCAAATCCAAAATATATTCATCCAAAGGTCTTCAAAGCATCAAGTCCAAAATATCATTGCTTAAAAGTTCCTAGTCTCATCAGCTACATCATCTAAATCAGTTAAGAGTAAGGCTCTGTGCAGAATCCATCTGGGGCACAATTTCTATCTGTGAACAGGAAACTCAGGAAACAAATTATTTACTTCCAAAATACAATGGTGGGAGAAAAATAGGATACTAGAGCTATAGATGTTTGATTCAAGAGAGGAGAAAATAGAAGAAAAAACGGAGTTGTAGGGTATTATAACCTTTAAACGTTCATATTATCCTGTTGCCCTAATATGCCCACAGCCAGGTCCTGAGCATTCTGCCCAGGTGGCCAGGTGCACCAGCATGGTAAGGCTGGCCCCTACCACAAGTTCCCCTTATTGCCCTCCCCTGACAGTGACCTCATGACATTCAAATGCACTAATGAGATCCCCTCATGCCTTCTCTTGCCTACTCCACCCTGGGACCCAATAAAGGCACTTGCCCACAGGCCCTTGTTCTCTCTTGGCTCCCCACCTGCTTGGATGAACTTGCTCTTTGGTGCTCCCTCCTGTGTTACCCCCCTCCTGGAGTACAGCAACTGTATCTCTGGGACCTGAGAGTATAATAAACTTTGTTTTTTTCCTTCTCCTCTGTCTCCTTTTGTGGTCACACTTGACTGACCACCTTATAAAAGAATATAAAACACATAGGTCCCAAGCAATTTAAAAATCCCTTGTGGCTTTTCATTCTGCCCTCTGGGTTTAATATTTTACCCTTGGAGTCATCCTTCCTTTTTCATAAAAGGTAGTGCATGTTTATAGCTGGGTAGCTTTATCAGTCTGTTTCTTGCCTGAAGAATTTTGGAGATCTGACAGACTTCTCGCATTTTGTACTTTCTGTCTCTTTTAGTCCAAACTTACAGGGTTTCTGCTGGTGTAAAATTCTCAAGAACCTAACAACATCATGATTTTAGCTCAATGAGACCCATGCCTGACTTGTAACCTACAGGGCTGTCAGATAATAAATTTGTGTAGTTTTAAGCTACTAAGTTTGTGGTAATTCATTACTGCAGCAATAGAAAACTATTACGAATGGATTTAGTGATATGGAGGTCATTGATGATATTGATAAAGGCTATTTCAAGGAAATGAGAAATGGAAGACTGTTTAGAAGGGATTCAAAAGAGAAAGAGAGAAGAACAATTGGAGGGAGTGCATATAGACCATCCTTGAGTTTTCCTACATACTTCATACTTTCTTACCTCTGCTTTAGCTCATTACCTTCCTTGACTGGCTTGTACTTCCTACCCTAATTCCACTCCATTTTTGTGCTTAATTCCTATCACTAAACCCTCCCTTACTCTCTCAGCCTAGATTAGCGCTCTCTCTTTGGGTTCCTATCACCTGGACACTTACTATATTGTAGGATATAAACTCTCTCCCCACTAAACTCCTTTGTATGCTCAGCACTGAGCAGAGCACTTAACTCGAGCTGATGTCAATAAATGCTTATTGAATTAATAATTATCTGGGGGGCTCTTGCACATTGATAAATTAAGCAGTTATACAGTATACCTATTTCTCTGTGAATTTTATTATTTCTATTCTTTAGGTACAGTTCAGTAGTTAGGCTTCTAGCCAAATACTTGGTAAGGTAAGCAAAAAGATTAACCAACAGAAAAAATACCTATCAAATTTCAATCAAATTCTAGCTCAGCACATAAAATCTATTTGCTTAGGTGAAAGCTCTTTCCCAGGGAAATATTTGTAGATCATTATCCTTAGTTTCAAAAGTAAATTTCCAGGTAAGTCCCAAGTTATGGCTTTCCTTGGGAAAAAAAAATTATAAAACTGAATATGAAGCTTTTTAAATTTCAGGAAAGAGGATGCTAGGAAATTCTATAAACATTTGAAAGCTTAAACACACTTGCATTGAAAGCTTAAACACACAGAGACATAGGAACTAGAAACTTAAACCAATTACGATAATCAGGAAGCAGAATTTACCCAAATAAACAGAAAACATGATTTTAGTTTTAAGGTGTTGTTATTTTACTTCCTTGAACTTTTAAGCTTTCTCACTTGTTCCTCTCAATTCCCTATACTTCCTCTCGGCAATGCACCCCTTTAGTAGACAAAATATCCTGTGGCTTCAGAAACCACATTGTTCAGTTAATTTTTCCTGCCCTCTCACCATGCAGCAATTCCCACACTTTGTCTTTTTATTATCTGATAGGCACTGAAATGTGCTTTGAGTAAGCACCACCATCTTACATAATGAGGAGTCTTTCATCTTGCAACTACACCCCTTTGAAACAACCTGGAACAAGGAAGAAAACAAGCAGTGTTTCTGAACAGCCTGGAACACAGTCACAAACACCAGACTCTATAATTCAAAGAATTACTCTTGGAGAGTGCCTTAGGCCCCCCCAAGGTCTTTTTACTTTGACATAGTCTATTTATCAATATATCCTGAGAACATTAATGACTAATGTCATAAAACAATAACCAATATTAATGATATGATGATTTTGAGTAATAAGTACAAGTTAACTCATGTTCTGTAAATTATAATAAATTATAACGGGAAGTAGGCAGTTCATCTCTGGAAGAATGTCATCCAAAATTGTTGAAATAGAAGAAGTTTGAGCCCTTAAGAAATGGGATTTATTGGGCTTCCCTGGTGGCGCAGTGGTTGAGAATCCGCCTGCCGATGCAGGAGACACGGGTTCGTGCCCTGGTCCGGGAAGATCCCACATGCCGCGGAGCGGCTGGGCCCGTGAGCCATGGCCGCTGAGCCTGCGCGTCCGCAGCCTGTGCTCCGCAATGGGAGAGGCCACAACAGTGAGAGGCCCGCATACCGAAAAAAAAAAAAAAAAAGAAATGGGATTTATTCATTTACAAAATACATTTTTGTGGAACACATCATTTTCTAACAATGCAGAGAAAATTTTTCATTTGATTCACCAGCAGTACCTTGTCATTTTAAATTTACTTTACTTTTAAAGTTAAATGTGTTTGTGCAACAGTTTGGAGATGACTGAAGAAATCCCAGGACATCATGAAACCTACTGGGGTCCACATGATGCAATGGCTATAGAAAGAAAGTCTGGCAGTTGAGTCAAAATTAGCCTAAGTGACTGAATCCAGATAGCTTGGGTTTCACTTATTGCTCTGCCACTGTTGTGCTGTGTGAACTTTTGAACTACATTACTGTACTCTGCCTTAGTTTCCTCATTTGTGAAAAGAGGATAATAAATGTAGCTGCTTCTTAGTGTAGGACACAAAGTAAAACAAAATGAATTCTACTTGTTATAACTTTTTCTGTATATTTTTAGTTTTATTAGTCAGAAACACATCCATTAGGGGCATGGAGAGAAATCAGAGATGATTACAAAATCTTAACACTGGAAGGAACTTAAAAATTATTCAGTGAAAGGAATTTAGAAACTATCTAATACAACTTTCACCTAATGTAGGAATCGTTTCTCAAATTCCCTGATAATCATTTAACATTTGCATGGAAAATTCGTGGAAAGGAGCTAACTCTTTTAGGTGCCTTTTTTTGTGTGTGTGGCATGGCTCTGCTGGCTGCATCCATTCACTCTAGTCTACCTTTACAGCAACAGAGAATAAAAATATTCACCCTTTATGGAGTGCAGGCAGAGTTCCAGGTAAGGTACTATATACCTTACATGAATCCTTGCTACTCCTTATAATAACCCTACAGAATTGATATTCTTAGAGATTAAAAAATTGAGGCACAGCAGGCCAAAGGTCTTTTCTGAGGTCACATAGTTAATATGTTTTTAAATGATGAAGTATTCTTATGAGTAATAGCCCTCTAAAATATTTGCAAATATGTATTAGTTTACTGTAAGCTCTCTTTCCTACAGAAAGCAATTTCTCAACTATTCCTTATACGATATGAGGAGTGCATTTCCCATTTGTCACCCTTCCATGAATACTTAAAAAATTTTAATATTGCTCTTTTTCCAAAAAAATTTTATTTATTTTTGGCTGTGTTGGGTCTTCATTGCTGCACGTGAGCTTTCTCTAGTCGTGGAGAGCGGGGGCTACTCCTTGTTGTGGTGTGTGGGCTTCTCATTGTGGTGGCTTCTCTTGTTGCAGAGCATGGACTCTAGGGTGCACAGGCTTCAGTAGTTATGGCGTGCGGGCTCAGTAGTTGTGGCTTGTGGGCTCTAGAGTGCAGGCTCAGTAGTTGTGGCACACAGGCTTAGTTGCTCCAAGGCATGTGGGATCTTCCAGGATCAGGAATCGAACCCATGTCCCTGGCACTAGCAGGTGGATTCTTAACCACTGTGCCACCAGGGAAGTCTCTAATATTGCTCTAAAATGTGACACCCAGGCATGAATATTCTTCTCCACATAGATATTATCTATCCTAATTTGGCTATTACTCTATTATACAACCTAAGACTTTTTTTTTTTTACAGCTGTATCAAATTGTTGACTAATGTTCAACTAAAGCTTCTAGATTTTTTTCCCCTTAATAAAAATGCTATCAAACCTGATCTCTCCCATCTTGTACACATGATGCAGGGTGTTTGTTCATTAGTTTGTTTTTATTCATAGCATATCTGTTAATTTTATTTATGGGTTTCATCTCAGTGTTCTGCCTTGTCAAGATCATTTCGAATCTTAATTGTGTCGTCCAACACATTAGCTCTGCCTTTCAACCTAGTGTTATTTGCAAATTTGATAACATCCTTTCCATGCCTTCATCCAGGCTGTTGATAAAAATATTGAATAGGAAAGGGGTAAAGATATAATTCTGTAGCATGCTACCAGAGACATTTTAGTTAATGATGTTCCATCTAAATGAATAATAGTCTAGCAATAAAACATACAGCTTTTAAAATAGTATTTATAGTTTCAAAACCTTAAATTTATTATGTAATGCATCATTGTGCTCTACTCCAGTCATCATCGCTGTCCAAACAGGTAGACAGAGAAATTAGATTCAAGAACAACAGGCAAAAGGGATAAGTAAGTCCCTGCTGTGTGCTGGGATTTTAGAACCTTTGGAAAGGCACCCCCAGTTTCTCCTCATTTAATTCATGACCATAATGAATTCAAAGGAACTTTATTCTTGTAACTTAAGTACAATAGGTGTTTGTGAGCTATTGAAAATGACAATCGTTTGTGTCTTTTCATCATAGCACTTATCACCATACTATTATGTTCTACTTACTATCTTCTTTATTTTCTATCCCACCATAGGGCAGGAATTTTTTTTCCTGTTTGCTCACTGTTATTTTCTAGAACCAAACCACATGGTCGATGCTTATAGTAGATTCTCAAAAACCTCTAAATAAGTGAATAAAAATCTTCAAGGTTTATAGGTCTGTTAAGTTTTGCATAAATGTGTTTTAGAGCTTACAGAGCAAGTTTTGATCAATTCAGCTTTATCAAGTCAGTGAATGTCTGTGGACCAAATAAATGTGAGCTCTCTGCTACTGACCTCTGCCCTCACCCCTTGTGTCCTCTGTCACCCTTCCTTTTACTGACTCAGCACGTAGGGAGCATGTTCTCCCACTTTCCTAACACTTTCTCCAGTGGCCCAGGTCTAAGGCTGGCTCTCTACTCTAGTCCCAATTTAAGTTTATCTTCCAGTGATCAGTCTAGTCTTATAGCTTTTCTGAAATGAAAAACATCTTGCCTGAGGCAGATGCTGAGAGCCTGCCTGCAGTTATTGTTCATTTACATTCTTTGCTGCTTAGATTCTCCCATTATCCGCTTAGATCCCTTAATAGGGATGCACGTCTCCTTCATTTGGTATCTCAATATGCTGCTTGCCCATAGCTTCACTGCAGCTGCCGTAAGCTCCCTGGCCAAAATGTAGATGCCTTAAGCTCTGGGCTCAGTTGGGTCTGACCAAGCCCTTGTCCCTCTCATTAACTGCCCTATCTCATATTCATCTGCAATGATCTCAACGTACTGCAGACAGGGACAGAGTGGGAGGAAACATGAGGTCATTGATAGCTGGAAGATAAGATATTTAAAAACCAACTATGCCTACCACTTGGTTTTGCACAGAAGGCCCCTACTTATATTATTACTAAAATAGTTTGTATATGTACTCTTTTGAATATGATCAGGAAGTAAAATACATGTAAAGCACCAAAAGAATTTTTTTTCTTTTTTTAGGCTGGAGAAAGAGAAGTAACCTAATTATTGTTTTCAACTACATGACGGATTGTGTCCATCTGTTTTTGTCCTCCACCAAGAATAGAACTGGAGGAAACAGACTTAATCTGTAGCCTGAGTTTTGTAGTTTAAACAGAAAGGAAAATTTCCTGACAGTGAGTTGCGGACTCACTGGTAGTTGCGGACTATGGAATTTGTTTCTTCTGAGATTTAGTTTTCCATTTGGTTAGAAGAGTTTGATGCAGTTGTCTGTCTCCAAAGGTAGCAGAAGTGGGTGTATATGGCGGTTAAATGACCTCTCAAACATTCTTATTCCTAAGAATTTATGATTAAGTTAAAAAAAACTGCAATGGCTTTATGGTTTCCTAACATTTTTAATGTAGGATAATACTATAATTTATTGGGGGAGTACATTTAAAAATAACCTCAAAATCAATGTTCAGCCACTTCTGGAGTGTCAGAGGGCAGATCTTTGAATTTTGAAAAGATTGAACATGGTTTACCAAAATGTATTTCTGGGCTTGCCCTAGATGAAGTTGTTATTTATTCAGTTATGCTTTATTTCTAAAATTGAGTTTGAATTTGGCAATACTTCATGTGTAAGTATTTAGGTTAGACAATATCAATGACAGGACCTTAATGCCCAGCATCTTTGCCCATGAGTAGAAAGAAAAGCTTTATGATAGATAATGGTAATAGAAATAAAAACAACCCAGTGACTGAATTATACAATAAGGTTATTTAAAACATATGATATAGTTAGAGAATAACTGAATTAGAAATAAATGACAATAGAGGAAGGAAGATGAGATTCAAAGTGACCTCAGGGTTACTCTAGACATCTATATAAACATCAAAGTATTGAAAACCTGCTAAACTCACATATGGCACCTGAATAAAAGCAATGGTCTCAAAAATAAGTGCAAACTGTTAAAAATGTGAACTTTTGAATCTTAATAGAAAATGTGAAATGTTAAAGACTTATAATTGAAGAAGAGACTTTAGATAGTAGGTGAAGTACTGATAACCACATTAACTTGCATTAAGATATCTGTGTGCCTTTCAAGTTAGAAGATGGCTGCTATATTTACTTTCTTGATTGTATTTGAAATTCAATTTACACAAATGGAAAAAGACCAGTTTAATTTATACCAACAACCATGTTTTAATGATTTAATTAACACATTTTTGAAAGAATTCTAAAATGATGCTAAAGAGACTGATATTTTTATAATTTAGAAAATGTGAATTAATCTTCAGGTTAGATTGTTCTTTCTTAGCTATACAAAGGAATGCAAAGTCTCTTTAGACATATCTAGAACAGGTGACATTGCTAGGGATTTTACTGGGGTGATGTTTTCCCTTCTTCTCAGCTTTGTTTTAAAAAGGAAGGTGATTCAGGAATGTGTCAGTCAGGGCATGTAGAATATCTTCCTGAAGAATAGAAATTAAAGTTTGAGAAATTTTTCAGGTATTACACACATGTTAAAAAAAAATCTCTAGGAGTTTCACAATTCCAGGCAGCACTGGGGAGTTGCAGGTACAAGTCACAAATCATATGTGACTGAAGCTCATGTCCTGTGCCTATTCCCACCATAACTCTCATCATTTTTTCAGTACAAGTAGCAAGTTGACAGGATGTGGCATATACTTTGGAATAGGACATTCTGGATTTGTATGCGATTAGCAAGTTTTGAGGATACAATTGTAAGGAGTCTTACTTCATGTGTTTGAAAATTGAATGGTTTGGGTGAGGGACTCAAACTGAGAAATCATTCCCTATCATTGAAAAATAATCTTATGAGGTCATATTTAAATATGCTAACAAAGGTAGATTTTAGCTAGAAGAAGATGAGGTAAGAAAGAGTTTTGAGAATGAATCTATTACAAGACCCATTATTATATAAACTCTTAAAACTAGAAAAAGCTGTGAAGATTTTAATACCTTCTGGCATACTGCTAGTTGTCTCCCTTACAAAATCTATTTTTTTCTTCTTCCTGGGCACATGGTCACATACAACCTTACCCAGCCTCCTTTGCTGCACATGCCATATGACAAATTTCCTTGCCATGGAATGTAATGGGAAGTGATGTGTGCAACTTTGCCCTCACTTACTTGCTCTGAGTTTATCCCTTTTTCATGTCCTGTGACCTGGAACGTGGACATGCTCAAGACCCTGCTTGACCCCAGGATGAGGACTATGCCTGAGGGCATGGTAGAGCCACAAGGTAAAAAGAACATGGACCATTGATAACTGAATGGAATGCAACCACCCTACCAAGCTGGCCATTCACCTTGGAAGGTGTGTGAGAGACAAAAATACCTACTTTTTAGGCCCACTGTATTTAGGAGTCTCTTGAATACAGAAACTTATCTGTCATCTAACTTATAATACGTTATAGACAAATATTTCAAACCAAGAAAAAATATGAGGGTGAGATGCTAAATCATTTTGATGAGGAGGATGATAATGAGGATGAATAAGAAAGGCTTTAAGTTATACTCATGTTTATGTTTTTATCTCTTTACCCCTTTTTCCATCCTATTCACTGTCTGCAGGAGACCAGTCTGTATGGATTATAGAAACAGACTTTCTTGCCCTCTCGTTTCTGGTTGGGTTTAATCAATAGGGAGTCTTGGCAAAGAATCAGAGGTATGTGAATGAGGTCAAGGTATTTACTTCCCCGGCTCCTTCCATGTAAGGGTGCCTTTGGCTGTTTTCATTAGTCAAATTGAAGGCAACTTGCTTCTTTCAAGGCAGCCTATCCTACACAAGTCTCTCCTCTTTTACAGTAACTGCTCCCTCTCCTGTCCCTTTGAAGTTAATAACCCTAGGTTACAGAACCATCCTTTGTGGCTCCTCTTACTCTGTCAACACCTTTATGAATAGTCTCTTTGTAATTAAACTCTCCCTGAATTATCTTGAGTGCTCCATCTGTTTCCTGTTGGGAACCTAACTAAAACACTATTTGTGTATCGTTCTTTTAAGTATAATGTTATCTTAATGCTAGGAAATTATTTGTGATCAGCTTGAAATTGCTTTATTTTTATGAAGACATTATTAGAATTGAATGGAAATTGGAGGGAAAGCATGCAATTTACATTCCAGGTAGCTAAACATACATAACTACAATCATTTTCTAGTGAAAACCTGACTTAGAGTCTTATTTCCTTTCTGTAGAAGACTACTTAAATTACAGAGTGCTTGGGAAAAACCAACCAACCAAACAAACAAAAACAAAGACTTCTAGGGAATAGCACTGAAACTACTCTATTCTAGGAAGTGATAGCTCATGTCCCTTCATGGCTCACAGAGGCTGGCAGTAGAAATAGTATCCTCAGGAAACTGGTTGTATATCTTGGTCCTTAAATGCTGTGGAAAAACAAACAGTTGAGCAGCAGGTTTTATCAGCCATTAACATTGGATTAGTCAAGATTCTTTCATTTTGAAGAGACTAAACCCAATTAGACAACTAGATTGTTGATTAGGTTTAACAAAAAGTTATTTTTTTGTTTAAGTAACTGGGAAGTCCAAGGATCAATGTCTAAGACATCATGGGAGCTAGACATTCCTTCTTTCTGATTTCTTCTCTCTGGTTTGTTCTGGGTACTGACTTCATTCTGAGGCAGGGTTCTTCTGTATGTGAGGAAGGTGGCTGCTGACAGTCTTAACAAAATATGAATATTTATGGCCTGTGATCCCATGGAAATAGAGCCCCTTTCCCTTTCAGAGTTCATAACATCAGATCTCATGGAGGGACTGTGATTGGCTCCACCTGGTTCAAGTTTCCAGTTCACGACTGTGTGGATGGGAGTTGTCATACTAGCTTGGCTCATGTTACTAGTCTTGTGGTCAAGAAGGACCAAGTATGATTGACAGCCCTCTAGAATTATGAAATTGAGGAAGAATAGGCATCTTAGAGTCAAACATCTCTTTTATAATCACTCAAGAAATTAAGTTGAATGTTTTTCAAATGTTTGGTAGAAAAGTTAATGTTCTTGGGCATCTAATTCCAGTAATAGCAGGCTTGGTAATTTTGACCAACCTTGCCTCTCAAGAAAATTAAAATGCTGAATAAAATAGATAAAAATTTTCCTTAAAAGCATCAAATAGCTAATACGTGGAGGAGAAGGTTCTGAACCAAAATCCCAGAAAAAGTGAGGATTCAGAGAAGCAAGAGCAGCACTTTAAACAGCTTTTGCTCAAAGGATGTTTGTTATTCTCTTGGAAGTGTTACCGACTAGGGTTCTTGGCCTTCCCTAATCAACAGAAATTGATAGGAACCGGAGAAGAAATTCAGGCAAGCCTTTATTGGGGCTCCTGCTGCAGCAGGAGGGAGTGAAAACAAGTAACAGGTTCCCTTGCTTACTCCCCGAGTGGGGGTGAGCTGTTTCCTTATATGGGGTGAGAGTAGGGGCAGGTCCAGGGGTCAGGCTGGAGGGGTGGTCTGCCCACCCCTTTGGTAGGGGTATGTGTAGGGGGCATGTGCAGTACCCTGATTTTGCTCTTGGTACCCTGTTTTTGCTCTTGGCTCTTCAGAAGTGGCAGTTGGGTTTTTGTCTTTTTGTATCTTGTTGTCCATAATTTTCCCCAATTGCCCATGCATGCTATTTTTAGTCCCTCGTAGTTTCTTTGTATTTTGTTGCTCAAGGAGACATTTGTCCAGATGCAAGCACTGCAGCAAAGGGTTCCAGGTCTCAGGTCCCAGCCTGTCTCAAAAGCATCTTTGAAACGGTTTGATTAAAGGTTAGCTTGTTTTAGCTTCATGAGTTGAGGACCATTCCTAAGTGCAGTTTCTGATTGTCTCTCCATAAACACACACACACAAATACCCACCGACACACACCCTTTACTGGGACCTAAAGGATGAAACCCTAAGGATAAAGTTCAACACATTTCAAATGACAAGAATCATACAGTTTGTGTTTTTGGACAATGATGCTTTTATGATAGAAGTTTATAACAGACAGACAACCAGAGAAGCCACAAGTGTTTTGTAAGTTAACAATATGTGTTTATATATAAATTATAGATTAAAGATTTAAAAAGAAATTAGAAAGTATTTTGAATCCAACAATTTGTGTGTGCTAATTATCAAATATGTAGGATTCTGGTAAAGATGTGTTAGAGAGAAATTTATAGCCATGAATATATATTATAAAAAGAATACAGTCTGAAAACCTATAAGCCAAGCAAACAGCTCAAGAAATTAGGGGAAAAAACCCAGCAAGGACAACTAAAGAAAGTAGAAGAAAATAATAAAAATAGGAGCAGAAATTAATAAAATAAGAGCCAAACATAAGTTGATTTTTTAAAAAGGCTAATAAAACTGATATAATAATCTTTTGGCTGTGAATGACAAAAGAACAGACATACAGTCAAGTTTTTTTTCTCAAAAAATAAGAGCTTAAGATTAATTTTTATGCCTATTTTAGTATTGTCTTCTTAAGAATCACAACTCTTTTAGATGTTTTGGAGAATTACCACCTTTCTATTGAGTCTGAGAATCACATGTGTATGTGTAGGTGGTTGTTCAATGATGAAAACAATAGTTATACCTTGAAAAAAAATATATTTTTTCTTACACGCACATATATATGCTTACACGTGCCTTTATATCTACCTTTATATATGTATATATATATATCTATGTATATGTGTATAGGTATGTATGTATATGTGTGTGTATGCCTTTTCCCTTAAAAAGAATGAAAACTATATCTAACATACATCTCTGATTTCTAACTCATTCTTACACATATTGAGTCAGTCTTTTAGAGTTTATATAACTTCCTATTTTTTTCTCCTTAAAATTTTTTTAAAAATTGTGATAAAATATACAGAACATGAAATGTATTATCTTAACCTTTTTTAAGTATACAGTTTAGTAGTAATGAGAACTACATTCACATTGTTGTGCAACCAATCTCTAAAACTTTTTTCAACTTACAGAACTGAAACTCTATACCCATTAAAAAACTCTCATTCCCCACTTCCCCCAGCCCCTGGCAACCACCATTCTACTTTCTGGCTCCATAAATTTGATTTCTCTGGTGCCCCATATAAGTGGAGTCAAACAATATTTATTTTTTTCTGACTTGCTTATTTTGCTTAGTATAATGTTCTCAAGGCTCATCCATGTTGTAATATGTGTTAGAATTTCCTTCCTTTTTAAGGCTGAATAATATTCCATTGTGTGTATATACATACCACCTTTTGTTTATACATTCATCCACTGATGGACAGTTGGGTTACCTCCACCTTTTGGTTATTGTGAATAATGCTGTTATAAACAAGAATGTACAAACATTTCTTTGTGATCCCTTGTAATTCTTTGGGATAAATACCCAGAAGTGGGATTTCTGGATCATATGATAATTCTATTTTTAATTTTGAGGGGCTGCCATGCTGTTTTCCATAGAGGCTGAACCATTTTACATTCCCATCGACAGAGTACAAGGGTTGCAATTTCTCTATATCCTTGTCAACATTTGTTATTTTCTGTCTTTTTGATGGTAGCTGTCTTAATGGATGTGAGGTTATAGTTAGGTTTTATGTCTACAGATTGAGATTGGAGCATGTGCCATTTATTGGTTGGTTTCAGAGTTTGTAAAAATATTTTCAGTTAGACTACTTTCCAAGGTAGTCTCATAAGCTTCCTTCCATGCTTCTCTTTCTAATGCATTTTTGTTATTGTCTAAACAGCTGTAATGTTATAAAATTGTTGAAGAGTCCCCACTTCTAATGTTTTCTTTCTCTCTTCTCCCCAGCCATGAATCTACCAGGAAACTCAACTCAAACTTACTATAACAAAATTAAAATCATTATATCTGTCTATCTGTCTATCTATCTATCTATCACCCCCTCCCCACAAGCACACATAAACATACTACATAGATTAATAGTGGGCACAGAATGGTTCCCTCAAAGCAAAAATAAGTTGGTATTATTATAGGGAGGGGCAGATGTTTAATGGGATACAAAATCAACTGAAGTCTACTGTACAAAATCTCCTGTTTAGAGAGATTTTCTTTACTCTCCACTCTCCACTTACCCTTTTAAAATATTTGAAGATGAAAATGAATAACATTTTCCATAGGTAAAAAGATTTAAAAATTGATATTGCATTACAGGCTTTCTAGAAATCTACTCCTGAGAACAGGGATGTAGAATGGCTTGTGGAAAAATTGTCTACTCATGTTCCTTTGTTATCTGACAGTGGAAAGGATACAAGATGACCTTTATACCAAATTCCACTTAATAGAGAATGATGCCAATAGTAAAAGTATGATATAGAGTATAAAGGCTTGAAAGTTTTTCAGTGGACCAATCTAACTCTGAAGGGTGTTAAAAATGGATATCTTTTTTATTTCTTTCAACAAAATACTGAAAGTAATTTTCCACTTTCATATGTCTAGTTAAGGAGAGAGTAAAGCAAATTAAAGTCTCAAAGCTTCAGTTATCCTTCTCTATAGGAACTACTGAAGAAGGGCACAAGTGGAATTTTTAAGGGACATCTCTTTTCCCAGTGTTGAATTCTGTGAAATGAAGCTATTAAGTGATGTGGTTAATTCTATTTCCTTAAAAAATTGTCCCATTGGTTTGCTCCCATTTCCTAATATAAAAAATACCCCAGAGGGCTTCCCTGGTGGCGCAGTGGTTGAGAGTCCGCCTGCCGATGCAGGGGACACGGGTTCGTGCCCTGGTCGGGGAGGATCCCATGTGCCGCTGAGCGGCTGGGCCCGTGGGCCATGGCCGCTGGGCCTGCGCGTCCGGAGCCTGTGCTCTGCAACGGGAGGGGCCACAGCAGTGAGAGGCCCGTGTACCATAATAATAATAATAATAATAATAATAATAATAATACACCAGAAATAAGGAGCTACAGACCTTGTTCTTTACTTAAGAGAAGTGCTGTTTGTCAACAAAAAACTCGACTTTTTTCTTCGCGGAGTTTTCAAACATCAGAAACTTTGGTTATAGGGTACCCCTTCACACCAAAAATTGTTGATGGTTTAAAATTCTTGAGAACAGGTTTAGGAATTTTGACCTTACTAGTTATTTCAAAGTGGATACAGAAGAGAGATAAGCTATTATAAAGTTGTATTTTCTACTCAAAGTATCTGAAAAGCAGTATTTAAAACTTTTCTGCAATTTGAAATAAGCGAGGTGGCTAATGTTTCAGATACATGAGGGACTGTCACATGTGTGGGCATATTTCCAGCACATTTCTAGAGGACAAGCTGTAGAGCATACAAGCTGTAGAGCAAGCTGGTGGATAACATGGAAGTGAAACAGAAGATGTAAAGATGGAATGGTGAACAAACTTCTATTTTTACCCTACACGAAAACTGCACACCTGTAAACCAATTTTCTAGAGATTAATAGAATATAGCTCCTAACCTTGAACTGTCCAAGGAGGGACAGGATAAGATTATTACTGGGGCTTCCCTGGTGGCGCAGTGGTTAAGAGTCCGCCTGCCAATGCAAGGGAGATGGGTTCGATCCCTGGTCCGGGAAGATCCTACATGCCAGAGAGCAGCTAAGCCCGTGCGCCACAACTGCTGAGCCTGGGCACCTGGAGCCCTGAGCTCCACAACAAGAGAAGCCACCACAATGAGAAGCACGTGCACCACAATCAAGAGTAGCCCCCGCTCCCGCAACTAGAGAAAGCCAGCGCACAGCAACAAAGACCCAATGCAGCCAAAAATAAACAAATAAATAAAAAATTATTACTGAATGGTTGGAAAAAAACAAATTCATAAGCATCAGATTAAATGTAATTGGAGAGAAACTAACACGCTATTGTAAAACAGTTATACTCAAATAAAGATGTTAAAAAAATGTAATTGGAAACAAGGTGAAAAGTTCAGTATTTTTTTTCTTAAGGGGTTTTCTCAAGAAAGATGTGGGAAATTCTGAAAAAAGTCTTTCCCCAAATTTTGTAAGGTTGAAGAGAGAAATGCAGACAGTGGTGAAAGCAGTTGGGCTTGGGGAGAGGGGGAAAAAACAGGCCTGACAGCCCCATGCACCCAAGATTTAGATAACAGGGAATTATTTTTTATGAGGTTTCCTTTGAAGGAACAAGTACATGAAGGACCAGTGAACATTCTTTCACAATTTGCTTTTGACTCTCTTAGAAAAGAAGTGGAAAGGCAGATTAGAAGTTTTGATATAGCTTATTTTTTTAAATAAATGTCATAACTTTCCACAACTTTACATGTTTTTTGGCTTAATTGGTCTCTCATTTTATTTCCATGATTCAAAGAAAATAAAAATGACCAGCACAAAAATAGATTGATATTTTTCCATTTAGAAGTTATTTATTCGGGGCTTCCCTGGTGGCACAGTGGTTAAGAATCCACCTGCCAATGCAGGGGACACGGGTTTGAGCCCTGGTCTGGGAAGATCCCACATGCCATGGAGCAACTAAACCCGTGCCCCACAACAACTGAGCCTGCGCTCTAGAGCCCGCGAGCCACAACTACTGAGCCTGCGAGCCACAACTACTGAAGTCTGCGTGCCTAGAGTCCATACTCTGCAACAAGAGAAGCCACCGCAATGAGAAGCCTGTGCACTGCAACAAAGATTAGCCCCCACTTGCTGAAACTAGAGAAAAGCCCATACACAGCAACGAAGACCCAACACAGCCAAAAATAAACAGATAAATGAAATAAATTAATTTTTTTAAAAAAGAAGTTATTCATTCACAGAAAAAGAGAGAGAGAAAAGCCTCTTTAAAAAGTCTCCAATGGGGCTTCCCTGGTGGCGCAGTGGTTGGGAGTCCGCCTGCCGATGCAGGCGACGCGGGTTCGTGCCCCGGTCCGGGAAGATCCCACGTGCCGCGGAGCGGCTGGGCCCGTGAGCCATGGCCGCTGAGCCTGCGCGTCCAGAGCCTGTGCTCTGCGACGGGAGGGGCCACAACAGTGAGAGGCCCGCATACTGTAAAAAAAAAAAAAAAAAAAAAAAAAAAAAAAAAAGTCTCCAATGAAGTATTCAGATGATGTTGTTCAAGAAAATGTCATATCTTACCGTTACCCACATATCATAATGATTTCCTCACAGGATGATCCTAGTATTTAACACTAACAATTACATCACTTTCACTCAACCCGTAAATTTATTTTGTGGAATGCTTGAGGTAGTGAGAGCTGTGTGGAAGGTCATTTCTGAGCTCTATTTAGGGCTGTCTATTGAATTATTTTTACTTCATTTCCTAAAATTTCAGAATGTGGATGAAGTGGTCAAGTCATTCAAATTCACTGAGGAGTAAGTAAGTTGGCATTGATACGTTATTTATATAAGTCAAATGAAGTCTTGCAGCTCCTTACTGAAAAACTGTTCATCAGGGGTAGAACTTAAGAAGCTCTAGTAAATCCATTTTACCACAGTAATCTCTTCTGAAAACCAGCGTTATGCTAAAAGACTACATAGTTGTGTGGAGTTTAAGAAGCCCCAGTTCCTTCACTGAACACAGAATCTCTCTTCTGAAACTGAGGAGAGTGATTCATACTGGAAAGGAGCTCAGTTTTGATTCTAAGAACTTGTATTTGAATAAACAAATTAAAATTATTTATAATCAGTCTGCTCAGTCTAGTGTTACACAAAGTGGCTTTAGCGTTTTTTTTTAATTCTGATGTAGTTGTACATTTTGGCCTACATTATAGAAAATGCAAAACAATAAAACCATGTATCTTCTAATTTCTCTGCTCTTTTTTTTTTTTTAGTAGTTATAGCTTCCTAAGGTTAAATGACAATTAGGGATTAAAGGTGATAAAATTAATGTAGGCAAGTATTATTTTCCACCTAGGTTTAGCACAGATCCAAGAAGATGAATGTCCAGCCATTAGAAAGCAATTAAAAAGCATTGCATCACATGGGAGTTTTTGCTCTTGTTTCTCCATGTATAACTCCAAGAACTCTTCACCCTTTTCCTCCCTCTTGTTCCTATCTTATCTCAACCTCTTCTCAAAAGCTCAGTGTAAAGAGTTTTTTATTTAGTTCTTTATTTTGACTTGGAAACTCTTTTTGGTGGACAGTTCTGTTGCCTCCTAAGGGAGAGGTGAGAGGAAGAACTGAGGAATGGTCAGGAGCAACTCATTTTTTGGTCTTCACTAGATGATTGACAGTGGTCTACTGTTTGTCTGGTTACCTTGTCTACTTGAACTAATCAGAGTTCCATTGGTGGTTATTTTGTTATCTAGAGTCTTAACCTCCCTGTTCCTTTAACTAGCTTTTAATACTAAAACAAACAACAAATTTTAAGTGTAAAAACTTACAGAGGCTCTAATGATTTTTTTCCTAACTAATATCCTAGTATATACTATCCATCCAGCCCCCTAATGTATAGTTGTTTTTGTTTTCAAGAGTTAATTGAGAATCATCAAAATTGATTGGCATTTAGTCTATTAATGGTTAAGATCAATCTTAGGGAATACTGGGAAGTAGGTATAATTGATCGTTGGTGCCTCTCCATCCAGTTTTGATTTTGAGTCGTCCTTTTATTTCTCTTAGCACTCCTTCTAGGTGCTCAGTACAGTCTTTGGCCTTCTCAAAGGCCATACCCCAGTTCCCACCCTTTCTCAGACACTGGTATTTTTCTTTATTTAACATCTTTATTGGAGTATAATTGCTTTACAATGGTGTGTTAGTTTCTGCTTTATAACAAGGTGAATCAGCTATACATATACATATATCTCCATATCTCTTCCCTCTTGCACCTCCCTCCCTCCCACCCTCCCTATCCCACCCCTCTAGGTGGTCACAAAGCACTGAGCAGATCTCCCTGTGCTATGCGGCTGCTTCCCACTAGCTATCTATTTTACGTTTGGTAGTGTATATATGTCCATGTCACTCTCTCACTTCGTCCCAGCTTACCCTTCCCACTCCTTGTGTCCTGAAGTCCATTCTCTATGTCTGCGTCTTTATTGCCATCCTACCCCTAGGTTCTTCAAAACCAATTTTTAAATTTTTTTAGATTCCATATATATGTGTTAGCATACGATATTTGTTTTTCTCTTTCTGACTTACTTCACTCTGTATGACAGACTCTAGGTCCATGCACCTCACTACAAAGAACTCAATTTCATTTCTTTTTATGGCTGAATAATATTCCATTGTATATATGTGCCACATCTTTTTTATCCATTCATCTGTCGATGGACACTTAGGTTGCTTCCATGTCCTGGCTATTTATTGTAAATAGAGCTGCAGTGAACATTGTGGTATATGACTCTTTTTGAATTATGGTTTTCTCAGGGTATATGCCCAGTAGTGGGATTGCTGGGTCGTATGGTAGTACTGTTTTGTTTTTTAAGAAACCTCCATACTGTTCTCCATAGTGGCTGTATCAATTTACATTACCACCAACAGTGCCAGAAGGTTCCCTTTTCTCCACACCCTCTCCAGCATTTATTGTTTGTAGATTTTTTGATGATGGCCATTCTGACTGGTGTGAGGTGATACCTCATTGTGACACTGGTATTTTTCTTTAACAGTATTTCTTTCTTCCTTCCTTCCTTCCTTTCTCTCTCTCTCTTTTTTTTTTTTCCGTGCCAAGCCGCATGTGGGATCTTAGTACCTACCCGGCCAGGGATCAAACCCGTGCCCCCTACAGTGAGAGGGTAGACTCTTAACCACTGGACCACCAGAGAAGTCTCTCAATGGTATTTCTGAAAGTTCTTTATATTTTCCAGACTTTCTCCTTTGTCATCAAAGTTTTGTTAATAAAATACCTTTATCTTAGTATTTTAGAGTCCTATCAAGTTACTTGTAAATCTAATCAACAAATTTTAACCAAAATGCTAAAGGCTGATATAATAAAATAGTTTATCTTTATATTTTGATATAAAGGAGTTAGCATTTTGTGAATTTCAGGCCTCTGTCAGAGCTCATGAGAAAAATATTTTTAGATGAGATTTCTTCTATTAGAGCTAATTAGCTCATCTCCATCTTCAAGAGAACAACAGAGAGGGGAAATGCCCTGGGAACAGCCTAAAGTGTACCTGACAGACTTTACCCTCAATGACGTCTATATAGTTCACAGGTAATTCTCTCTCACCACTACCTTCCCTCTCCCATCATCTTGGAGGCTTCAAAACCTTCTGCATATCATGATTAGGACATTATGGGTAGTATTCCATGGGGGAATATTCCTCTTCTATTTTGAATGTTTTTATGCTATGACAATGACTATGGCCAAGTCCTTTGAAGGGCTGGAATGTAGTATTTCATATATGGCATTTTCTTTTGTAAATATACCAGATCAGGATGACATAGATTAACTGGTAGTCTTAATAAACAGTTTCCAGTTCTTCACTTACAATTTTAGATGAAAGTCTTCTACTTAAAACTGTGAATAGGCCAGGAACTTAATCTGTTTAACTTGTCCATATAGCAGTCCTCATTATGACTAAGTTTAAGAAGGTGTTTAAAATATACTACTTCAGGGAGAGACTAAGAAACAATTACTTTTGTACCTGATTTTGTATTTTATATTTTAAAGAACTGTGATCTTTGTGTTGTGAGCACTAGTAACTTAAAAATTGCTTCATTATTATTTTTGACCTTATTACAAAATCTAGGTTTACACTAGAGCAACAGTTGAGTAATTTTCACCTTTGGTAACACAGACATAAATAAAACAATTTTTGCTAACATAAAATTCATGTTGAATTAATTTGCTACATGGTTTTTGATAATAAACAAAGGCTGACTAGTTCCTGATCTCAAACTAGTAGTTACAATGCTCCTCAAAAAAGGTAAACTGAACACTGTTATTTGCATGTTTTATAATTTAAAAGTTTTATTTTTCCATAACTCAGTGAATGAAATTCAGCCATCTCTTACCCAAGTCTATTGCCTGGAGGCTTAGAACATTCTTGATATTTAGCAAGCAAGATAACTAAACTAAAACTCTGGCTTATGAATAATGAAACAGACAAATCTACTCCCTCTGGTGAAATGGAAATATATACTGTACACCTTTCCAAATATTTATTTGTCCATTTTACTCACTCACCCATAGGATTAAGTTTCCCCCTCTCCTCATCTCTTTTTAAATGGAAATGACTAGGCAGTGGTCCCAGTTGAGAAACATATTTTCAGAAGTACTAAGGTTTTTATTCCATTTGTAAGCATTATTGACTGTTTGCAATTATATATGTTTTTTACTTAAAAAGTGAAAAATATATGGTAATGATGGTGGCCAGGCATCTATAATGGGGGAATATTCCCAAATTAAAGCTTCCTTTCCTATTCAGAAAGTGACCTAGAAACTAGGATATCTAGGCTCATCAGCCTCAGGGAGGGTCATAAGATACAAGTTGTCTCTGAAATTTGAAGTTTGTCTTTATGTTCTATGAACAAGTCCCAGCCTGGAGGCTATGTCTGATTTATGGGCTTGGCTTGGTTCCACCTGTCAGAGGTAACCTGGGGAAGCCAAGGCAGCAGCTAAGCCGTGAGTCACCCAAAGGCTCACTGTAACCAGCTGATTTGGAATCCCTTTTCCTGCTTGTGTTTTCTGTTGCGTTCATTATTATTGAGAGTCATGATTCTGGTAGCCACTTTATCTGAAAAGGCAGCCTTTCAGATCTTTTTATTATTTCTTTTCAGTTTGTACCTCTCCTGGCTGCTAGTTACACTTCATAGCATTTAAGTTCAGCTCATTTTGAAATACTGTGATTATGATTGTATGACTCTATTATGAATAAACTTCCTTTTGTATAGCCTTCTTAATATTTGAATATCTGAAGTAAAGGGATGAATTCAGAAACTGAATTTCTCTTTCAGGTTTATTTTTTCTACTTGACAAATTGGTAGCTACTCTAGAATGGCTTTAAGCGAGAGCACTTAATTCTTTTTCTGCCTTGGTCAAGGTGGGGTCCAAGGCCTTTAATCGGGTTAGCTGAAAGAGTGATGCTGCATAGTCCATCACTGGAGAGGGGAGAAAACAGGCTTTTTAAAAGCTATTCCTGATCTTAATAGCACAGCATCATTATTTTATTTAGAAGAATCCCCAGAGCTTAGTCATATTCAAATATAATAGTATTGTTGGCTATATGCTAAGTGTGTTAAGTATATTATTTCATTTAGTATTACCTAAGTAGGTTTATATTTGTTAGCATTTTTACAGATGGGGGTTCTGAAACACAGAAAGGTTTACTAACCTGCCTAAAGGTCACATAGCTTATAAGGTGTAGAGCCAATAATTGACCTCAGAACTCTGACCCTATAACACATTCTCTTAACCACTGTGGCAATTACTGATAGCACCCAAAGACAAAAGAAAATGAATTAAACCATTGTACCATTCTTTCCTCCATGATTTGTCCTAGCTTCATTATACAATAACTAGTTTAGAAACAGCAGGAAATATGCACCTCAGTGATTCTAAAATGCACCCCCCCGACACACATATTTTAACACATCTCTTAAATTGGAGTGTATATAATAATCACTGAGATTTTACAATTACTAACCACCAGGTGGTTGTCATTACCTTAACCAATTTATTTTGCTTATATTGTCCTTTTTTTCTTTTGCTTATATTTTCCTATTTATGCAACAGAGTGATATATTAAAGAAAATCAATGTCAAAATAAGACTAAAAGAGATCGTTCTCTAAATGTAAAATAAAATTTTTAAATGATGGGAAAGCAACTTGTCAATTGTCAGTGCAGTGTTTTCTTTCTTACTGGGACAGAAAATAAAGTGTTTAACAACATCTTAGATTCAATAAAGTATAGTATGTGTTATGTTTATACAAGGGCCATGCAGCCTATTAGTATTAAGAACAAAAAGCACCAGTACTACATTTTTTATTGTGCCTGTTAAGTTGTAAATTTCTTACCAGTTGTATCATTTCTATAACTCTATATCATTCACTGTAGTGCCAGGCAAGCGATAGATATTGAATAAATCTATGTTGAGTTTAGTGAGACTGGTTTTCTTGTGTCCCCTCTAAGGGAAATTCTAAAAAAGAGTTCCTGAAATATTTTAAGCAGTATCAGCATCATTGTAATTATCGTAGAACCTCCTATGATGATGACCTTCTTGAAATATCATGCTAATTTTAATGTATTCATTACAAAGAGTGGTGGCCTCCTAGAAAGGGCACATTTTAGGAAGTCAGGAGGTTTTAATTTTAATCCTGCCACAACCTTCCAATGACATCTTAGGTAAATCATTTAACCACATCCTGAGCCATATATAAGAATAATAATTAACAGTTATCACAGCTATTGTACACAGTCAAAGTCACTGTGATTCTAAGTGAAATTATAAATGCAAAATCATTCTAAAAGCTTTAGAAAATGCTCACAATATATAAAATGCATCTTTGTAAAATAAAATTGTCTTAATTTAGTGTGCTTGAAGTTTTCAAGAGAGTTCCAATCCAAACCAGGAGCCCCAGCTTGCTATGAACATCATCAGGACAGAGACTGTCCTACTCATTTTCTTCTAGACACTGTTCTTGGCATGGTAGGCATTCAGGATTTAATGAATGACTAAGTGAACACAGAGGCAGAACAAATACCTATAGTAGATTTAAGGGAATATCCATAGATTTTATTCTCATACAACTGCATAATCCTTTGAAAAGGAATGTGGAACAAAGTTAGAGGTCAGCATTGTTAAGGATTACATGCTACTTCAAAAAGTCTTGCCCCTGTATCTTCAATCTAATATACTTGAAATTTCTGGGCAGAAATGATAATATTTTTGTATAACAAGAAAATTTTCTTCTGGAAATTTCCATACCAATAGTCACTATATAGCCAATAAGTTTTGGAAACTGGATTCTTATTAACATTTTTTTTTTTTTTTTTTTACAAATACCAATAACTGCAGATAGAATTTTCATGTTTAAAAAATTTATCATAGCAGATTTGCTCATCAACCCAGAAAAATATGCTTTTCTCCTGAAATATGACTTGGACACTTGAAGCACATGTTTTAAATTATGCATACAAGCCTATTTCTCTTAAGGGTGAGAGCACAATTAACAAAGGTAAAGTATATCTTTTTTTTAAAAAAAGGAAAACAGACTTGACTTAGGCATATGACACACTGCCACTTGGTGGCACTCTTTACTTGTTTAAGGCAGCTTTGATAATAAGAAAAAAATGTGTTTATAATAAAGGAAAGTGACATCCAGGGAGAATTTCAAGTCTAATTTTAGACACAGCATTCAGGTGTTTTGGTATTCTGATAGCCTGGATCAGCCAGTTTCTGGAGCTTGCCAGTGTACTGGTAGGTCTAAGGAATGCCACTCAGGTTATGAAATGCATCAGGTTTACATATAATGATGTTTTTCCTCTGTAACTTTTAGCATATTAGATTTACCTCTTTGATTTTCTTTTGTCTCCTTTCTGGAAGACATGGTTTTAAAAGCCTGACCAATATATAGATAGTGAATACCCATAATGAATGATTTTCCAAAAGAAGATCCTTCTTTTAAGAAGAAATACTAACCCGGATCAGTTAAAATTCAGAAAGGTAATGGATGACAACCTTTTGGTTACTGGATAGCTAAGCCTTATTTATAAATAAGATTTAGTCAAGCAACAGCTGTCATAAGCCAGTTTATTCATTTAAGAACATTTTTTAGGTATGCAAATTGGGGTAAATATACACACATAAATACTGAATGGTATGGGATTGTCATTAAGTCAGTCAGAATGCAAACTGGCCAACTGTCACACTTTCACATAATCAGCCACCATTCCAAAGGTTTAATTTGACATCAATCATTTTAATAGAACATTAGAGAAGAAATTATATTAGAATATTGTCACTGGGATACGTGGGAATAGAAATTTCTGACTCAGTCTGTCTTAGTTTTGCTTTGTATAAAAATATTCAATGCTAACCATTTTTCAACATTTGGGGTAGGGGGTGGAAATCATTAAAGACCTATGTCTATCTTCATTACAGGCACAGTGCCTGGGCAACAGTCCCAGCCTCCAGCATAAAGAACCTCCCAGAGCGTAGCACATTAGTGAATACAGTTCAGCTTTTTCAGCTGGGGCATTAATCACATTCAGAATATTTTTATCAGGTCTCCACTCAAGCCCCTCAATCATGAAAATCTGTCCAATGCAGAACTAGCATTCCATTGCATTTGAAATCCATTTAGACAAGTTCATTGACACTAAGATACTCTGTCCCTACTTTAATAGATGAAGTTCATTGAGAAGCA
The DNA here is from genome assembly GCF_026419965.1 of Kogia breviceps. Lineage (NCBI taxonomy): Eukaryota > Metazoa > Chordata > Mammalia > Artiodactyla > Physeteridae > Kogia > Kogia breviceps. Next base: position 162,369,206 of record NC_081311.1, on the reverse strand, counting down.
GCCACACATTTTAGGACATAGTTTCTGCAAGTGTAGCCTGAGAAGGAATGTACTTCCAAATTCCAGATAATTGCTAAAATGCACATTTCCAGGCCCTTCTGAAGGAATGGGGGTTAGCAGGGATATCACTATTTTAAACAAGCTTTCAGGGTGATTCTTATGCTTACTCAAGTTTGAGAACCACCAATTGGTGAGGGACAACTATTGCGACTATTTAACATCCCAAACATAATTTTTTTTTCAGTGTTTGCCACTGTTCATCTTAACAGTGGGAAGGTTTTTACTTTTGATCACTCTAGAGTTCTTTGGAAGCAGGGATTGGGATTTAGAAATTTAGAGTATATCAAATATCACAGAAGCAGATAAGCTTAGAACTTAAACTACAGAGGAGTATTCTGCTTGAATTTTTGTTTTTTTCAGAAATATACCATTTCCACAAATATTACTTGTCTCCTATATAAATATTCAAGGATAATTCTTAGGGATGGTATTTTTCCATAGGAACTAACATTTGTTGATCTACTGTGCAATAGATTCTTTATATTTTAAAATCCTAATTACTCTAAAATTGTCTTCTTCAATCTCTTATTCATCTATTACAAAACAATGTTAACAGATCATCATTTAAGCCTGTGAAGGTAGTGATGGGGCTGTTTTGCTCACTGTTAATCAGGTTTTCCAGAGACATGTGACTTACTATTGTTGAAATGTACTTTGGAGACTTCAGAGAATCTCTGCAACCATATTAACTGTGTCTTTTTCTGTTTTGAAAATCTTGTATCATATGGGGTATTCTTAGATACTTCCACAGGCTGTGCTCTTAACTTCCATTCTTTGAGCTCACTATAATAAACTATGTCCTTGAGGCAAAAGTCCAGTCATGTACTTCACCTTTAGGTTTTCCACCATAATATTTCTTCAGCTAGTGTAGAAAGTTTACATAACTGAATAGGTATGCTTTGTATGCTAAATATGCTAAAATAGTCAAAAGGTACACATAATTGTGAATAACAGAATCCAATTTTAAGTCTTATTTTTTAATTCTATATTTTTAGGAGGATATTCTATTGCAGTGTGAAACTTAACAAGAATAATTATCACTTTACCTTCTTAACCACCATGAGGGTCCATGATAATGCTTCTGGTTCCCCAGAAAGGCAGCCAGGAAATCATGCAAATCAGACTTAAAAGCTCCTTTTTGATTCCTACAAGAAATTAATTCCATGAGGACCATTATGTGATGTGAGTGGATGAGAGAGCTTTTCTAGGTTCATCAGCATTCTATTCTGTACCCACAACTTACTGATATGAAAACCATGCTTCTAATAATTGAGACTGTTTGCTTCTGTCATTTTTCTTTAAGGCTTGCCTACTGATGGTAGTAGGGAAATAGCTTCTGTTATTTCAACTTTTGCTGGCTGATGAATGTTGAAAGTGGTTTGAGAGTAATGTGAACAAGATCTCTCAAAAATATAGCCACTTTTGAGGTTATAGTAAATATTATCTATTAATTGTTGAATTTTAGAACTGAAATGGGCTATAGAGATAGTGCTCCTCAAACCCCTTATTTTACAGGAAAGGAAGTATGTTTAAAGAAACAAATTTTAGGGCTTCCCTGGTGGCGAAGTGGTTGAGAATCCGCCTGCCGATGCAGGGGACACGGGTTCGTGCCCCGGTCCGGGAAGATCCCACATGCCGCGGAGCGGCTGGGCCCGTGAGCCATGGCCGCTGAGCCTGCGCGTCCGGAGCCTGTGCTCCGCAACGGGAGAGGCCACAGCAGTGAGGCCCGCATACCACAAAAAAAAAAAAAAAAAAAAAAAAAAGAAAGAAACAAATTTTATTTTCACTGTAAAATCAAATTTACAGCTTTGCATAATAAAATGCTAATATGAACTGCACAGGAGCGAATAAAACTTGATCATTCAGGCTTACACTTCATGGCTGAAAAGTCGCAAGCTGCTTTTCATTTAGTTTTACTCTTTTGACTTCTTTTTATCATCATTTATACTTAATCCACATTTTTCTAAATGAGATATAAATAAAAACCCTAGCTTTCTCCAGTTGTTTCTATATTAGGAATATTTTTTTCTGGACAACATACATTGAGTCTGATGATCATAAAGGGAATTGCTTAATAATACTCACCACAATTCACAATAATATTTCTCACAGATTTTCTTTCAGTATATTCTGCTCTTCCCTGTCTTAGACTGAGGGACTTGACTTTGAAGAGTTGATTGCTTATGAATTTTATCTGTTGATGGTACTCTGGCTGTGCTCCTGATGCCTCTTACAGTCTCTGAAAGAAATGGGTGTGGAGAGGTGAAGGCAGAGGAATGAACTCATTAATAGAGAGCCTATGTTGATTCCTTGGTGGCACTGCATTGGGCTGAGCTCATCAAAGGGCTGAGCTGGGTGGACTGCAATGGATAAGGATAGACACCATGTGTGATGGTGAAATCACAGGTTAGAATTCCTTCTGTTTTAGCCTACGATGTGTGGCATACAGCATACATGCTGATTCTCATTTATCTACGTTGCCTTCTCACATCTAGTCACTCACACACCCTTGCCATTTTCTTCTTCACTGGGTCTTTTGCATTTGTTTCTCCTCAATAAACGATTTTACTTTGAGACAATATTAGAGATCATGCTGTTTAACTACATAATCCACTACAAGAATCACTTCCACAGCATTGTTGATAGATGATCTTTCAACTTGCACCTGACTATTTCTAGTACAAAATAAATCACTACTTTTCCAGGAATTTTATTTTATTATTGGACAACTCTAATTGTTAGAAATTCTTTCACTCATATTTTAGTGAAAATCATTTCCTCTGCAGTGTTTAACCTTTGGTCTTAATTGTTTTCATACATTATTCAAAATAGGTATAATCCTAGTTTTACATGGTAAATTCATTATCAAGCATTTAGAGTCAGCTGTTATTCCACCCCCCCACACACACACCAATACACACATAAATACACACTTTCCCCTTCTTCAGGCCAAGTGTCCTCAAATAATTCATGTGACATTGTGGTTTACAGACCATTTGTCGACCAGGTTACTTCTTGTGCCTTTATCACATTATATTAGCCTCTTTCTAAATATAATGCATGCAAATTGAACACAGTAATTTTCCTTGATCTGGAGATTATATTTCAACAAAATTCCAAGTCTGAGATTGCACTAGTTTGTTTGCTTGTTTTAGTAGCAGTGGCACATTCATTTTGGTCTTGGAGTCAACCACTCACCCTTCCTTTCCTTCATATGAACTCTTGAATCCACATTTCCTCATTGTGTACCTTTGCAATTCATTTAGTGAATGTTACATTCATAATTGTTTAATTTCACTGTTTTCAGTCTTCTACTCTTTGAAAAAAAAAATTAACTTAATTCTTTCAATCAGCATAGTAATTTGTCCCAGCTTTGTGCAATGTGAAAATTCGAAAAGCATTGCTTCATCCAGATGTAACAGGGACACTTAAAGGACAGCACCTGTGGCACCACCTCAGAGAACTCACTCTGTAGGTTGATCAGCTATGCATCCACATAGCTGTATTGCCATCAAACTCATATCTAATGTTACAAAGACTTGTCAAATCTCTTGTCTATGACAAGATTCTCTACTTCTTATACTGTTCTCATCATTTACAGCTGTTGTCTATCTCTGGTCCCTCATTTTATTCACAATTTGCTATAACATTCATATATAGTCTTTCTGGGCTTAGGCACTTTCTCATCTCTGTTTCTTATATATTGGAATTGTTTTCCTAAATACTATTCTTTAGCATTGAACCAGGGCAGCAACATGACATTCATGGGACCTATAGGGGTTTTTGCTTTTGTGGGCTCCTCACTCCACAGAAATATTTAAAATTATATTTTACAATGTGTTGGCATAAATTTAGTTTTTTGACCTAAAAGTTATATCTTCTTTGCATCTGAAAAGAAATTGAAACATTGTGGGCCTTGGCATGGTGCCAACTGCTCCTAATACATAAACCAGCCTTGCATTAAAGTCTAACATCAAGTTTGTGCTTTCAAATGTACCATGATAGTTCCTCCACTACTGTTCCTACTTTAGTCCATTTATCTGTTACCCCTGATTGTCCTTAAATCTGGCCCCTGTATTTCAGATGGCCTACATCTTAACTTCTCTGATCATTAATCAGTTCTACTTCTTTTACATGCCATACCGGTAATATTATATGACAGCTGTGTATTGAGTAGCTGTTCAACATATACTTATTGGACAGTTTGTTTCTTTTTGTTAAGTAGAATAAAAATTTCACTTTGATATTTAGTTTAGAATAAATTATTAATTATTTATTATCATCACTGGCAGTTAATACAGATTTCACTATGACACTATTCTCAACTGGTAAGTGCCTAAGTCTTCCTCATTAAGTTAAAAATAGTTAATGTTTTTTTTCTGATTCATGCATGTAGTACAAATTCAATGAAAAATTTGAAAAATATTGAAAGTCATATAGCAGAAAATATGTCACCCAGAATTCTATCACAGATAGAAAAAAATGTAATTATTTTGCTCTATTTCTTTCTAGATATTTTATATATAAACTTATTTATACTTTTAGTAAAGTTAAATTCATACTGTTATACTCCTTTGTACCCTAATTTTTTCTCTTAGTAATGTACTGAAAACATTAGCCCAAGTCATTAATTTTTCTGTCAAGCTATGATTGAATTACTGAACTTTATTTCTTTTCTGAATAGTTTATTTAACCTATCATCTATTTTGACAACATTTAGTTTGTTTCCAATTTTCAGGAGGTTATAATTGGTCTATTGAGTTTATTTTTTGTTATTCTTTAATTGCTGTTGAAAAATTCAGAATCTCGATAGGTGGTGGTAAAATGGGAAGTTTGATAAATACAGTAAGTATCATCAAAATTTCTGGGTGTTTTATATTCCTAAATGTAGCCTTAAAAATTATATTGTTTTACCTTGAGTTAAAGAAATATGATGTGAAGGCAAATGAAAATTAGGAGCAATTGTTTCAAAAAGTAAAATTTTCATAAGTTTAAATCTTTAAAAAAAACAATAGTAATATTTTGTCAGTGAAAGTCTAATCTGCTTATAATGAACAAAGTGGCTTACCAAAATGATCCCAGTTTTTCTTTTGGTTTCAACATTGGAGAAGCTATTTATTGCTTTGGGTGCTTTATCTAATAAATATTGCTTAAGAAACTAAAAAAAAAAAAACCCTGCAAAATTACAAGATATATCATGGTCTGGAAATGCAGTGTGAGGAATCTCTTCTATTAAGTTTTGTCTATCATTTTAAGAAGAAAGATGAATTGATAAAAGCTATTAAAAAACTGGAATTAATGCATATTTTATGAACTCTACAACATTAAGGGAAAGATTAAACTTAAAGGTGGCCATTTCAGGCTGTACACAGCAGTTTATAATTTTATTTTCATCCCTTCGAATAATGTGGGTGTAATGCCAGCAGACCAATTATGTTCTAGAGATGAATTAACCATCTTCAGTAGCTTGGCAATCAAGGATCTATTGTCTAAAAATCTTCCTAGTGTTTATCATGTAAAATTGCCCAGGCATCTGCTTTTTTACCAGGCTGAATTCAGATGGTTCCCAATGTCCATAGGCCCACATATCATCTCTGACCTTCCACCATAGTGTTCAAAAGACATTTTAAAAAAAATTTATTTTTGGCTGTGTTGGGTCTTCGTTGCTGTGCATGGGCTTTCTCTAGTTGCAGCGAGTGAGGGCTACTCTTCATTGCAGTGTGTGGGCTTCTCTTTGCTGTGGCTTCTCTTGTTGTGGAGCACGGATTCTAGGCGCGCAGGCTTCAGTAGTTGTGGCACGTGGGCTCAGTGGTTGTGGCACACTGGGGGCTTAGTTGCTCCACAGCATGTGGGATCTTCCCGGACCAGGGATCGAACCCGTGTCCCCTGCATTGGCAGGAGGATTCTTAAGCACTGCGCCATCATGGAAGTCCCTCAAAAGACATTTTATACTGACCTGCCAAATGCTTTCTCATCAAGTTGTAGCCATGACTAAAGGAAAAGGAGCTGTGAATGTAATTATGTGAAAGAATTAGTCCATACACTGATTCACACTATAGGAAAATAAAAACAGCAATGTTTTCCCACATAATGTGAACATAATTTTGTTTCATTTTAATGCATTCAGACACCAATCACATCCCTCAGCATTTACAAAAAATGCAACTCTTGCTAAATAACCTCTTCCTCTTATAAATCACTCTTGTGAACTTTTCTTTAAGAATATAACCTCTAAAGAAATTGTTGGAAGGAATGCAGAATTGGAGATATAAAAACAAAGGTAAATAGGATCATTTGACTACAAAGAATAGTAAAGTTGTAGATTTTGGATTTAGCTTCTAGACCCAGTTCAAGAAGTTGTTTCAACAAAGTGGTGCAATTACATTCCCAAAACATGCACAGTAGTACAATATGGGAATGAAGTGGGCAGACACTTTGGGTGTAGGTTGGGTTTGGTTTTAGGAAACAGCAATTTGAATATAAATCGATGATGCTGTGTCGATATGAAAACGTTCCAATTCAACACATAACTAGGTGCTAGCCAATTTAAAAAGATATTAATACTAGCAGTTGTTACTTATCAAAAGTCTATATAGCCCAGATAGATCATTTATGTACATATCAAATCCTTACAAAAAACATACCAAGTGCTATTATTACTTAAAAAATTAAAATAAGTTAAAAACTAAGGCTGCAGGAGGTGGAGGTGGGGAGACTAAACGACTGCTGGCAGAGCTGATATCTGAACTGATGTCTGCCTAATTGCAGGCCACATTCTTTCCAAACACACTATGTAATAATTGAGCAACCACATTTCTGCTGTGGTTAGTACTGAATAGACTCTGGAGGCTGCAGTCTATATCTGATAACTTCTATGATTTTTTGGATTTGTTTACCAACTGTAAATTCTTAGCCACCTACAACATACTCTATTCTTCCATGAATGAGCTGGCATGTTTGATTATGACAGGTTCTTGTTAGTGAAAAGTTTTGGCATTGCTCAGTGGGCTGTCAAACCTCTGGCAATGACAAAGTACTCCCAGAGTATACTCTTTGAGTTTGTGGAATGCCCTGTAGCCAAAATCCTGCAGCCCAAATAATTGATAGAATAATTGTTTAGGTGGGTTATTTATATATAATATATCCTAGGCTGCCATCTGGGGAGTTATTAACCATCATTAAATATGTAATTTCCTACTACCAGGGCACACGTCTTTGGAGTTGCCCCTATAAGAAGCAGCTTCGTCAGAAATCAATGCTCGCAAATCTACATATGATTCTGTGAATGTGTGTGTGTACGTGTGTGTGAGAGAGACATCAGATTTGTGGATCATATTTTCAATCACTGTTTGCTTGTTTCTTCTGAATGGCAATTATGCCAGCATTTTAAGCCCCAGGTAGACTCTCTCTGGAAGATTTCAGCCTGCTGTTTTGAAGGGCTTCTCTGAGACCTTCCAAAGTGATTTTTATATACAATCTAGTGCTTACACTTTAATCTATTCTAAGCATTTTCCCAATTTTCTGATATTTCTCTGAGCTATATTTATATAGTGGACAAAAATATTGAAATTTGATTTTCACTTAAACAGATTGTGACTTTTGACAAGTTGCTTACTTCTTACTCTTATTTTCCTAATCTAAAAAATGGGGAAAAGAATAGAATCCACCTCTAGATTATTTTGAGGATTCAAGTAAATAACATAAAGAATGCATATGCTTGCTATGTGCTTAGTTATATGAAACACTCAATAAATGTTAGTTATTATCAGTCTATAGAATATGAATTCCCTTGACATTCTCGTTTCATCATTTAATTGGTATAGATTATGCTAATGAGAGGAAAAAGGAGACCTGAGAGTAAAGCTATACTAGAAAGGGAAGAAAAAGAATGGAAGGAGAAAATGAGAGAGAGGGAGGAAAAGTGGGAGAGGAAAGGGAAGAGGAGAAGAGAGGAGGAGCAGGAATAGGAGAAAGAGGAGAAGGAAGCAAAGAAGGAGGAGAAGAGGAGGAAAAGGATGAGGGAGGGAGGAAGGGATAGGCAGAGATTGTGCACGAGCAAGCGCTTTGGGTGCAGAGAGGGAAGGTGCAGGGTGCAGGCAAGTGTGAGATGGGGGAGAGAGGCCATGAGTTTTTATTACTTTCTATTTTCAAAAGTTAGTTTATTATAAACTGTTTTTAAGTGCTTTATCCACATATTTTTTTTTTTCTCAACGTGAAGTTTTCTTATGGTTTGTACACAACTAAAATGGAAAGGGGAGAGAAAAGAGTGAGAATGTGGGCAGGGTAGCTGTCTCTCCCCAGGCCTGAGCTTATCTTCTCTTCTTCACGCTTGAACTACCAGCTTTGTAGTGGAGGGGAATGGAAAGGGAAGGGAATGGTTCTCTTTCATTTCCAGTCCCTGCTGGTCAAAGATGCACTGAAGGCTGTGAAGAATACAACCTTTTCCCTAATACAGTCTTACCTAGCCCTATCACATCACTTCTCTACTCCAAGGTTGTAGGTTTGTCTGTTTGTTTTTGGTGTATGTGGTATGTGTGTGTGGTGGTGGTGGGAGGGGTTCTGCTATTTGGTTTTTAGAAAAGTTGCAAGACTTATACTGGGCCAGAAAAACAGAGAAATCATTGACTTGTAATTTAGGAAGTAAGAAGAGTTCTGAAAAAGGAAAACATTTGATTGCTTTTTTACTAAAGATAGTGACTGTTTCATGGATAGGGCTTAAAGAAAATATTTATTGTGCTGACTTCTTTATAGAAAAATTGGTTGCAACCAAACCATAAAAACCCTGTAATTATAGGCTACCTACCATGCACCCAGAGATCTTCAACATGCAAAACTTTATCGGTCTTGATCTATTGCTTGGAGGATTTGATACTTTTACAACTTGTACTGATCCATCTTATTATAACTGATTACACTGGACTACTTCAGTCCCAGTGGATTACATCCTCATGAAATGATATATAATCAGTTTGATGAAGCATAACTGGCATGTCACTGTAGAATAGGTTACCCCTTACATATTGAAAGCTGGACCACTAAAAATAAATTTCATTCTTGCAAGCTTATACAGTCATTTTCTTTTTGAAAGTCAACATGCTGCAAAAATTCCTATGTACTTTGTTGAAACCTTATGTAACTTCTGTGTAACTATAGTTAGATTTTTACTATTTTAGTAAATATTTAATCTGTATTTTAAAAATAAAATTGCTTATGAGAAGGTTAATCAGTTAAGAGGATTGTCTGCTTTATCTTTTATTTTTCATTTAAGAATTTAAAGTTATATTTGTAATTTCATCAAATCAAACACAAGATGTCTCAGAGTTCATCAAATCTCCTGATCCAAGGCTGATTCCTGGTAACCTTGTTAACATGAAATTTCTTTTTGAATCCAGATTTTGTTCTTTGTTTCTAGGATCTTTGAGAAATGACACTTCCATGCAATTAAGTCTCATCATCTGCAAAATGTTGTCACAGTAGCTCCAGTTGAGGCTGACTAAAACAAACTGTTTTACAATATTACATGTGATACTATGCCAGCAAGCCAGCTTAGAACATGACGCATAATGCTGCTCCCAGCAAAATTCTACTGCCAGTTCCACTAATAATTTGTACACATGAAGATACAAAATTAGTTACTGTTCAATTTGAACTTTTACAAGCTCCTGCAAAATTAGCTTATAAATGTACAAAAAATGGAGAATTTTACCCCTTAGCTTATGAGACAAAAAGAACAGCAAGAGACCAACTAATATCCGCAGCAGGCAAGGCCAGATTATGTTTAAGCTTAAAGAGTCACAAATTTGTCAACAGCTCATAAGATAACTTTATTGTCTTCTGTACTTCTATATGTAATTTTCCCCAGGATTTTTAGAATAAGCCCACCCAGGGTAGAATACATACATAATGCAATTAACAAATTCCACCTGCCTATTGAACATTTGTCAATATTATGATTTTATTAATTTCATCCTCATAAAGTGGCTTCATGTACAGTATGATCTTACTGAATTTTTATTGTTACCTCAGAAGTCTCATTAAAGTCAATGAGAGTTGTGGTCTCATGCCAATATCTTAAATGCACCATTTGTGCTTGGGACTGAGGAGACAGGGAAAAACAGTGGAATAACAGGAGCAAAACACAGTATCGTAAGTCTTATAAATAATATTATTCCAATGATATTAAAAGTGTATGTTCCATGTTTGATTTTTCCTCCTGTTGGAAAATAAAAAAGAATTTTAAATGGATTTGAATCTTGAATTTGGCTCATTATTTTGCTTATTTAAATTTAGTTTGATTTATTTTTGCTTATGTGCCAGTATGTCAATTTTTTCTACATTGCATTATTGAATTTCCCAAAATAGTGGCTGTGCAGATGGTATTTTCACATTTCCTTTCTGTATTATGATGCCTTAAAAACCCATAAGCCAAAATACAGATTTGGTAAACTATAGAATATTCCTGCTAAAATTCTATTTCATGGAGTTTACTCTTGTGATCTATTATTTTAACCAGCTGGTTGTTTCAGCTTTCTTGCTACAAACAGGCAACTCCTGTTGTCTGACCAATAACATAGCAATACCTGAGACTACTTTCTATATCGATCCCTTGAGATCCTTTCAAGCAGCTTTCTGAAATGAAGTGTCATCGGAAGTTAAAATGCTGCTTCTATTCCTACCACAAATCAAGCCTTCAGAAGCTGAAGCCTGAACCAGAAACCAGATTCCTTTTATTTTCTTGATTCTTTGAGAGAAAGACAGAACAAAGGGCAAGAAAAGACAAGCGAGGGATCTGAGTCAGCAAAAGACAGGGATCACTACGCAATGCCAACATGCTTCAGAAGTGTTAATAAGTGCCTTCATAGCAACAATTAAAGTGTAGAGGGGCAAAAGGAATTGGATTAAATCCATGAGTAATGGTAGACACGTGACGTTGTCATTTTGATTTCCTAGTGGTTTCTTGATGAATTTAAGCTACTTGAACTATTGTGAAAATCCCTGTGAAAATAATTTCTGTGTGGATGTGATTAGAGTTAAAAAATCACTGGCAATAATATTCATAGTTGAAATTGTTTATAGGCTTATTATTTTCCATGTGTTTCCTAATTAAACGTGCATAATAATTCCAAGTGGTAGTTACTGTTGTGACAGTTTTACAGAGGAGGAAACTGAGGCACAGGAATGGTAAATAATTTAACCTATGTCAAGCAAGTGCTTCAGGTCAGAGGCTTAGTTTTAATTCTGGAAAGTCTGACTACAAAGCCCAAGAGATCAACTTTGTACTTGCATGTCTCTGTGCCTAAAGGACTGGAAGAAGAGCAGAATGTCTCATCATTTGAAACATCCTAAAGGTTAATTCCAGCTCAGTTTGCCAAGACCAGGGCTTTCCCAAATGGCTGCATCAGAGACAATCCATGCTGGAGTCGCTCTTATAGACCTTATCGTGCTGCTCTGTATAATCCCCACATTTCCGTCCTTTTCTATTTCAATTTCTGATATTCTTCTACCTAAAACAATTATTTTCTAACCGTAATTTGTTATTTTGATTGCTTGGGCAAAATAGAGTTTGGGGTATCAAAAGGCAGGAAGAAAAAATAAAGGCAGAAATAAATAAAACATTTTCTGGCACTATATAACATCTTATACACTACTTAATGTCCTTCCTTGTATACTGATATTGGATAACTATAGCCAAAGAGAAGTAGAGAATTGTGACAATGCTCTGAAGTTTTTCAAGGGGAAAATGCCAAGGAGGATTAGATTACCCAAGTGACTGTTAAAATTTTGTTTTACTTATTTCTGGTTGAACTGAACTGTTTTCTTTTTTTTTTTTTTTTTTTTTTTGCTGTACACGGGCCTCTCACCGTTGTGGCCTCTTCCATTGCAGAGAACAGGCTCCGGATGCGCAGGCTCAGCGGCCATGGCTCACGGGCCCAGCCGCTCGGTGACATGTGGGATCTTCCCGGACCGGGGCACGAACCCGTGTCCCCTGCATCAGCAGGCGGACTCTCAATCACTGTGCCACCAGGGAAGCCCAACTGAACTGGTTTTTTGACTTTTACTTTGTATATGCAGTAGTTAGGTCTCTGAAAAAAAAAAAAAAAAAAGAATTGGTGACCTAGATAACTATTCATACAACCCAGCCAATTGCTCTCCTCCTGCTGCTCTTCAAATGTCCTGAAGGCACTTGCCTCATTTATCACTACTGTTTTCTCATTTTTTTCACACTTTTTTCACTGCATAGAATTACTTCACTGATCGTACTTGAGATTTATTTCTGAATACATGTATATAAAATAAATACTTACATATTCAATCCTATTGAAAATCATATACATGTACTGTTTTACTTATGAGAGGGCTCATTGGTAATTATAGCCACATTGGTGTGTGCATAAACACACACACATATTTAACAAAACCTACATTTTGGAAAACTATGAAGAAAAAAGTTATTGATTTATTAAATACATAGGGTAGAGCGCATTAAAGTTGGGACTATTAAAAGTAGAATTTTAGGGTTTAATTAAGGCTCAAAAGAGCGGAGATACTTTTATCTTTATAATCTTTAAAGGTATATTTATTATGTAACACTTTTTTTAGAGATACAGACCACTTGAAATGTTAAGATAAAGAACATTTGAAAATTTCAGGAGTACAAGGAGAAAGTAAACCTACGTATATCCCCTCAATTTTAACACTGAAGGAAAACCACTGATACATTTTTTATGTATGGTAAAAGGTTTTCCTGCCTTTTTCATATGTATACACAGACATATATAGCTACGCATATGTGAAAAAATATGCATAAGATAAGCAATATTATAAAATAACCACAGTTTTTAGAATGTATTAAAATATTTTTTATGTTGAATAGTCTTCCATGGTAGCATTCTTTTTTTTTTTTTTTTTTTTTTTGCGGTTCGCGGGTCTCTCACTGTTGTGGCCTCTCCCGTTGCGGAGCACAGGCTCCGGACGCTCAGGCCCAGCAGCCATGGCTCACGGGCCCAGCCACTCCGCGGCATGTGGGATCCTCCCGGACCAGGGCACGAACCCGTGTCCCCTGCATCGGCAGGCAGACTCTCAACCACTGCGCCACCAGGGAAGCCCCATGGTAGCATTCTTATTTTCTCATTACTGGGGCTGCTCTGGCAGTCTGTTGCAGCCTATTATCATGGACTGATTTGTGCCCTACCCCCCAGCAAAAGACATGTGGAAGGCCCAACCCCCTGTACCTCAGAATGTGACCTTGTTGGAGATAGGGTCTTTCCGGAGATAATCAAGTTAAAATGATGTCATTAGGGTTAAGCATAATCCAGTATGACTGGTGTCCTTATAAAAAGGGGAAATTTGGTGACAGACACACACAGGGGGAATGCCATGTGAAGATGAAGGCTGAGATTGGGGTGATGCTTCTACAAGTGAAAGAACACCAAAGACGGACAGCAAACCACACGAAGCTAGGGGAGAGGCATGTAACAGATTTTTCTTTACAGAACTCAGATGAAACCAATCTGGCAAGACCTTGATCTTAGGTTTCTAGCCTCCAGAACTATGAAGCAAGAAATTTCTGCTGTTTAAACCACTCGGTTTGCAGTACTTTTTCTGGCATCCCGAACGTTCTAATAATACACTATGCACCCCCTTCTCAGAATAATGTTTTTAAACTTAGAAAAATTCCTAGGATTAAAAAAGAAACTAATATATTGACAAATAGTTATGAAAATGTTAGAAACCTTTCGTGATATTACAACACATTGACTATGTATTGACTATAGACTATGTTTCCCAGTAGGTCTAATAATTTAACAGGCCATAATTTAACAATAGTGAGGGCTTGTATGAGTTACCTGTGACAACTACAATGTGATAGGAAAATACCTGTGATTTCTATTGCTGACAATATCACAAGTACTGTTAATACTATTGTGGTTTGTGTTCTCTATCTATAATTGACACATCAGTTAGGGGTTAGTGAAAATAAGTTTGTTGGTTTTTCCTTTTTCATCCAAGTTCATGGATCCCAGATGAAAAACCTTCATACAACATGACACTTTCTGAATGGCTCCATACTGTAAGATCCTTGATTGCAGGATTCACGCTAGCATATAGTAGACACTCAATGAAAAATATAGCACATTTGTCAATTTTTAATTTAAAATAATGCGTCAAAGGAATCAAATCATGCATACTACAATACTTCCCACTGTAAAATGCCTCATCCTCAGTCCAGATATCCCTTTAGATTCCTGTATCTATTTATGTGCTGGATATTTTCACTTGGATGTCCTACAGGGGCCTCAAACTCAACATACACAAATCTCATTACAGTTCAGTATTAAACCACGTTTCCTGGAAAAGAGAGCCCGAGGCAAAAGTTACCTACTAGCACTCTCCCTACCACGGGTGCAATCCCAGGGGGGCCCAAGGGAGGCGCAAGAATGCAAGTTGTGGAAGGAGGGAGAGCGTGGACAAGCGGGTCGGTTACCCAGCTGATCTCAGGTTCGCAGCCAATTTCAGCTGTTGCTGGATATCAAAGGACATCTGGGAGGCACTGAAACGACTGCACTCTGGAATAGTCTACTGTGGTGGGAGAGGAGAGAAAAGAATTCAGCTTCTTATCCTCTAGACTTTCTCATCTCCTGTCTCTCATTGATGTTTGCACAATGGGCTCTTCACTCACCAGCCCTTCTAGGTTGTATTATCCAACTTCTTTTATTTATTTTTTTTTCTTTTAAGTTTAGGCGGCAGCGCAGGTGCAGGGCGCGGCAGAGCCAGCGGGCGGGCGGGCTGACTGCCTCGGGGCGGACCCAGATGAGTGGGAGAGCAGCCGACGGTCGACTGTCAGGCCGCCTCCGCCTCTTCCTACTCCAACTCGTGCAACACTCCTCGGCAGGGGCTGTGGGGCCTCGCCGACGCCCTCCTCGCGATCGCCTCAGGGCCCACGGCGCAGGCGCCCTTGTGTCCGCCATCTTGGGGCGGTCTTTCCCGCCCTCTTCCGGCAGCGGCGTGGGAAGCTGGATTTCACTACGGCGGCAGCAGGGTTCCTGGCAAGAATCACGGCTTGCAGGCCGCCACGGGCGGTCTCATCTTCCTGCAGCTTGTAGACCCTCAGGCTTAGGTGAGTGAACCTGTGCACATGCTGTGGGCACGCGCTGGGTGCCCTTTTGCGGCCCAGAAGTGGGAAGGAATCCCCAGGCCGGGAGGCAGGGGACGCGTGTGGTGAGGTCTGAGGCAGGGTGCCCTCAGGGGATTTGGGAGACAGGTAGCGTTGCTGAAGTCAACCCAAGTGGCCGAGCACGGGAACACACAAAGATCTATCCAGCCATGCTCGTTAAGGCAGAGATGCAGCCCAATGAGCCTTCATCCAGTGAAAACTGATGTCTCCCTTCTGGGCTTACCTAACGTGGCCAGGGGGTCCTCCTGGAGGGTCATGGTGACATCCGGCAGGAACCAGGACTGAGGACATCTGGGGAGGTGTTGTAGATGAACTCTCAGATAGCCAGAGGGTTAGACACAGCCTTTAAAAATATTCCATAACTGTGCTAGATGATTTGACCGAATCGAGCACTCAACATTAGATACTTTTAAAAAGGTCAGAGTGCAGTGGATGACAAAGGATATGGCTTCAATTCTCCCTTATCTTTTTTCTCTCATCTCGGGTCCAGGGAAAGACAACCTCATGGACCAGGCATCTTCCTCCTGGGATGGTTGAATTGGTGCTTTCTAGAACACACTTTGCTTGCATGGGCATCCTTTTGAAGAGAGTGTCAGAAAAATTGTGATGGGTCATCCTATCTAAGTAGCTACAGTGCAGTAACTTGAGTAACCTATTTTCAAAGGCTCGAATCTCCTTGTTAGAGGGCTGTTGGCAAGACTGTCTTTGTTAGGAAATAGGATCAGAAAGAAGCCTGGGACAGATCCAACCACTGTCCAGTGCATCACAGGACAGAACTTTTGAGATTACTGGCTTTAACTCAATGAATAGGATCCACGAGACAATAGATAATTGGCCTTACATTACTTGGAGATGTAGGCGGGTTGGCATTTGGAGGCCCTATTTGATATGCATGGATCTCAAACTCAGGTTATATAGGCAATATTTTGTTTTGGGGCAGCCTCCCTGTTTTCCTTTCCTACAGGCCCCCTTCCAGTCTCCCATGAGATATGTAAAGGCTGGGGATTAGGGTTTAGAGTTTACTTTGGCTTGATTATCACAGACATATCTTGAATATATTGATATTTATCTTTTTCTCTACTCTGAATTATTTAAACAGTGTCTGCCCTTGCTTTCCTCACCTTTGCCAGGTGTTTTCAAACAGACGGGCTGTTGCGTTCTCATTCTGAACACTTCTTCTGAGCCATGCTGTGGGGCTCAATTGACATTAAGATTAGGACTTCACCTAATGCTGACATGACTATTAGTACATTATAGCACAAGAGTTTTAGTTATTTGCCAGCATGGATGTGTAAATTCATTTGCTAATCCCATTGCTATTGCAAGATCTCCCAGGGACATTGTCTTCAAAGAAAGCAGCAGATCTGCATTTTTTTTTTTGCTGTTGTTGGATGTGGTGGTGGTGGAGTAACCTTCTTACACAGAAGCATCCTAAGCAAGCACTATATTTCTTCTCACACAGGGCTCCACTTTTTAACCCTCTTCCAATCTGAATTAGTAAATAATAACTTGTTACAACCTTAGCAGCATAAGTTTGTCTGAATAATCCACGCACTGTCATAGGCTACTCTCCTTTTCTTCTTTCTTGTTTGTAGATAGGATAGAAATCAAGGAGTGGGCCCTGACTTCAGTGTTATGTGTCATCTTTGGTAGTCCCCAAGGAATTATGGGTGAGTGCTTACCCTACCAAATCTAGGGATCATTCTAGGTGAAATCTAGAGTAATTTCATGTACATGCAATTTCATGTGAAATCTAGCTTGTTTCATGTACGAGCCTTACATGTACCAGAGACAGGCATGTTACTTATATTTCACGAAGAGTTGTATTACTTCAAGGCAAACTAGCAAGTTACTCCCCAGCAGGAGCTCAATTGTAAGTTCATATATCTTGGATAGTTTTGCTTCAGCTTTACTTCTTTGCTTGCCCAGTTTCATTTGAGCTGTCTCCTGCCCCATTGTATTTGGCAAAAATCTAACAGTAGGGTAGGAGATTTTGTGAGCATGTCTCCACTAGGGTATACATTGTACAAATTACCTAGAAAACAACTAAATAATAAAAGGCACTGCTACATCTTTTCTAATATTATTTTAAAATTTTCTGAAATCTCATTCCCCACAATATATTTGATAGAAAGGATTAAATATAAATAGTTTGAATCATATTCTTCAAATTAAACCCCTCTTCTTTTTTTTTTTTTTTTTTTTTTTTTTTTTTTTTTTGCCGTATGCGGGCCTCTCACTGCTGTGGCCTCTCCTGTTGTGGAGCACAGGCTCCGGGCGCGCAGGCTCAGTGGCCATGGCTCCCGGGCCCAGCCGCTCTGCGGCACGTGGGATCTTCCCGGACCGGGGCACGAACCCTTGTCCCCTGCATCGGCAGGCGGATTCTCAACCACTGCGCCACCAGGGAAGCCCAAACCCCTCTTCTTGACATCTAGTAGATTCTTGGAATACTCCTAGCAAGACTCCCCAAGAAGCAGCTTTCAAAATCAATAGGGAGTCCTTTTAACACAGAGAAATCTGCCCAGGATGGAAGTGGAATTGGGGCAAAAGGAAAGATATATTTAGCAAAACCTTCAAAAGCTATTTTTTGAAATAGATCTGCCTATAGTCTGTTAGATGCTGCAGACTTCAAAATATTAAAGAATCCAAGTGTGATATTCTATAGTTCTTATAACTTAACTTGATTTCTAGAACATTTATTTCCCAGTAGACAAACTCAGAACATGTATATGAAAGAGCCATCAATGGGGCAATTATTGCTGGTACTGATCTCCCCTGAACAAATGTGGAGATTTGTTTTAAGAAAAAAAGGTGAAGATTTATATATGTATTTTATTTTTTACAAATTCTGTCATGAAGGAATTATTTAATCTATCTTGCATACAATTTATGGATTGAGGAGTGAATCTGTTAATATAGAACATATTTCCTGACTTTATTACTGGGCTATATATCTTTTTGTCTGCATACTGTAGGCAGCCTTAGTCATTTTTATGTGCTTTCTTGAGAAAAATCTTCAACAAACATAAATGAGTGACAGTTTTATATTTTTGTTCTCAAGATTGTACATATTCTCTTATCTGGTCTAACGTCTGTATGGTTAATGTCTACACGGTACTAAAACGTAAATTTTATAATCTCTTGGACAATTGAGTGCTTTATCTTCTGATATACCAGGATTAAACTCTTAAGTATTATCTTAACCAGTCAAAAGCCCTCTTGCTATTCTGTGATGCAAACGTGAAGCAAGTATATTGATCTTAACTGGCAAGTCTAGATGTTGGTTCAGGTACGAATGTATGTGAATACAATCATTTTCTAGAGGTGTTTATTCTTTCTTCCTATGAAACAATGTAGAGTATTATGGAGGAGCAGTTTATTTCTTAAAACAGTGCTCTGACTACATTATAATTATCTGTGCAGTCTATCTAGGTTTGCTAACAAGGAATAAAAATTTGTGTTTGAATATCTTTATTTATGGAGTTTTGAGTCATCAGTTTACTATATTGTAGTTGGAATAAAACCAGTTTTTGGAGGAGAAATCATAAAATGATATCTAGGTTGATTAAAATAATTCTACATTATCATACTGTTTAATCTACTGCTCTGTTTCCAGAGTAAGAGTGGTGGGATGTATCACAGGAACAATTTTAATTGCATTAGGGGTTTACAGGAAGCACAAACAGTGTTTGTTGTGTAAGGCTGAAGGGAGTCATATAGCGTCTGTGGCCAAATGGAGTAACGTTGCTTTTGGTTTAATGTTTTGGAACATCATAACTTCATAGAAGTTTTTGAAGAGGTCCAGGCAGGTCTCACTGTGTGGCATCATGTGGGCACAGAGAGAGGATATGTGCATGCGTGAATGGTGAGATTCTCACATTAAGAAGACATTTCATCCACAACCAAAATGCTAGCACCTTGGGAGTAGGACGATGTGGAGAGTGATTTCCCAGCTCCAGTAACACTGCACAGCAGTCTGCAGCAGGAGCCAAGTGGTATAATAAGCAAATAATACAAACTGCTGCAAACCAAATAAATTCTACCATTGCCCATGATTAGTAAAGGATTCAGCTCATTTTGCAGAAGGCTCTGTAGATTAAATTCCAACTCAGAAATGTACAGCTTGATCAGTAAAGTTTGTAAATGGTTTTATAGATGAGGGACGCCATTCAATAGTGAAGATGCACTTCAATTGCCAAAGCATTTAAAAAACTCTACAGCTGAGATGTGCTGCAGCCCCGAAGCAGGTGCCCGGATCTGTAACAAGTTAAATGGAATCAGCAGAGTATTCATATTCACTAAGAGTACAGTCTAAAAGGACATAAATGGTATATAGTGAGTGTCTTATTTATTAAAGTCTCCAAGTCAATTAGCAAAGGAGGCAACCATCTGACAGGTACAGTCTGAGACTAAATGAAGAAATTGAGCTTTCTCAGAAATAATGATGACATTGTGGCATTTAGGTGTCTAAAATTTACCCTAGACCACACTCACCCTTCCCTAGAAGGGTACATCACAAGAAAAAATGGCATATAGGTGGAAAGTACCACATTATTGTTGGCTGGGCTTGGGTCTTCAACCACAGCATAGAGAACTCTATAGTAAGCTGATCTGTGGCCATGGTTTTCTTAAAACAAGTTAGGTTTCATAGCTTTATATCGAAAAAGCTGTAGGTGGTTAAAGCCCACTCACTTGAAAATTCCCCAAAAACCAATTTTCAGATTTTGATTCTGAACTGTATATAGAAAGAAATGAAACAGATGGAGGTGGGCTAGAGGGAAATTGGGAGAGAGAGAGAGAAAGAGAGATTGGTACAGCTTCAGGTCTTTGCCATTTCAGATGGGCTTCACATTTACTGCTTTAGTTCTATTGAATAGAGAGAGACAGAAGGAAGTGACTGGAATAACCAGCATATCACTTCACTTGCAAAATATGTCACCCGCAAGTGCTAATACATAGCCTCCCTACCCTTTTGCAGATGTGTCCAATGTGTGTCCAGAGATAGGATCAAACAGATTTTGACTCCTAGCCCTAGCCTCTTCTCTGAGCTACTGATTGGCCTATCACACTATCTACCAGCAGCCATGCTTAGAGCTTTCACCAATTCTCAAACATAACATCTTTTGAAGACTTGATTATTTTTTCCCACTAAGTATATTCTTATCTTTTTTCACACTCCCCATCTTAACAGTTTTTCTCCTTTTAATAAGGTACTCCCATCATCCTCTCAGTTGCCCAAGGCTGAAATATAAGTGCCATCCTTTTTTTTTAAACATCTTTATTGGAGTATAATTGCTTTACAATGTTGTGTTAGCTTCTCCTGTATAACAAAGTGAATCAGCTATATATATATATATATATATATATATATATATATATATATATATATATATACATACATATATCCCCATATCCCCTCCCTCCCTATCCCACCCCTCTAGGTGGTTACAAAGCACCGAGCTGATCTCCCTGTGTGATGTAGCTGCTTCCCACTAGCTATCTATTTTATATTTGGTAGTGTATATATTTCAGTGCTACTCTCTCTCTTGGTCCCAGTTTACCCTTCCCCCTACCCATGTCCTCAAGTCCATTCTCTACGTCTGCGTCTTTATTCCTGTCCTGCCCCTAGGTTCTTCAGAACCATTTTTTTTTTTTTTTTTTTAGATTCCAGATATATGTGTTAGCATTCGATATTTGTTTTTCTCTTTCTGACTTACTTCACTCTGTATGACAGACTCTAGGTCCGTGCACCTCACTACAAAGAACTCAATTTCATTTCTTTTTATGGCTGAATAATATTCCATTGTATATATGTGCCACATCTTCTTTATCCATTCATCTGTCGATGGACACTTAGGTTGCTTCCATGTCCTGGCTATTGTAAATAGTGCTGCAATGAACATTTTGGTACATGACTCTTTGAGTTATGGTTTTCTCAGGGTATATGCCCAGTAGTGGGACTGCTGGGTCATATGGTAGTTCTACTTTTAGTTTTTTAAGGAACCTCCATACTGTTCTTCACAGTGGCTCTATCAATTTACATTCCCACCAACAGTGCAAGAGTGTTCCCTCTTCTCCACACCCTCTCCAGGATTTATTGTTTGTAGATTTTCTGATGACAGCCATTCTGACTGGTGTGATGTGATACCTCATTGTAGTTTTTATTTGCGTTTCTCTAATGATTAGTGATGTTGAGCATCCTGTCGTGTGTCTGTTGGCAATCTGTATATCTTCTTGGGAGAAATGTCTATTTAGGTCTTCTGCCCATTTTTGGATTGGGCTGTTTGTTTTTTTGATATTGATCTGCATGAGCTGCTTGTATATTTTGGAGATTAATCCTTTGTCAGTTGCTTCATTTGCAAATATTTTCTCCCATTCTGAGAATTGTTTTTTCGTCTTGTTTATGGTTTCCTTTGCTGTACAAAAGCTTTTAAGTTAGTTTCCTTAGGTCCCATTTGTTTATTTTTGTTTTTATTTCCATTTCTCTATGAGGTGGGCCAAAAAAGATCTTGCTGTGATGCATGTCATACAGTGTTCTGCCTATGTTTTCCTCTAAGAATTTTATAGTGTCTTGTCTTACATTTAGGTCTTTAATCCATTTTGAGTTTATTTTTGTGTATGGTGTTAGGGAGTGTTCTAATTTCATTCTTTTACATGTACCTGTCCAGTTTTCCCAGCACCACTTACTGAAGAGGCTGTCTTTTCTCCATTGAATATTCTTGCCTCCTTTATCAAAGATAAGGTGACCATATGTGAGTGGGTTTATCTCTGGGCTTTCTATCCTGTTCCATTGATCTATATTTGTTTGTGTGCCAGTACTACACTGTCTTGATTACTGTAGCTTTGTAGTGTAGTGTGAAGTCAGGGAGCCTAATTCCTCTAGCTCCATTTTTCTTTCTCAATATTGCTTTGGCTATTCGGGGTCTTTTGTGTTTCCATACAAATTGTGCAATTTTTTGTTCTTGTTCTGTGAAAAATGCCATTGGTAGTTTGATAGGGATTGCATTGAATCTGTAGCTTGCCTTGGGTAGTACAGTCATTTTCACAAGGTTGATTCTTCCAATCCAAAAACATGGTATATCTCTCCATCTGTTTGCATCATCTTTAATTTCTTTAATCAGTGTCTTATAGTTTTCTGCATACAGGCCTTTTGTCTCCTTACGTGGGTTTATTCTTAGGTATTTTATTCTTTTTGTTGCAGTGGTAATGGGAGTGTTTCCTTAATTTCTCTTTCAGATTTTTCATCATTAGTGTATAGGAATGCAGGAGGTTTCTGTGCATTAATTTTGTATCCTGCTAGTTAACCAGATTCATTGATTAGCTCTAGTAGTTTTTTGGTAGCATGTTTAGGATTCTCTATGTATAGTATCATGTCATCTGCAATCAGTGACAGTTTTACTTCTTCTGTTCCAATTTGGATTCCTTTTATTTTTTTTCTTCTCTGATTGCTGTGGCTAAAACTTCCAAAACTATGTTGAATAACAACAGAGAGAGTTGGCAACCTTGTCTTGATCCTGACTTTAGAGGAAATGGTTTCAGTTTTTCATCATTGAGAACGATGTTGGCTGAGGTTGTCATATATGGCCTCTATTATGTTGAGGTAGGTTCCCTATAACCCTACTTTCTGGAGAGTTTTTATCATAAATGGGTGTTGAATTTTGTACAAAGCTTTTTCTGCATCTACTGTGAGGATCATATGGCTTTTCTCCTTCAATTTGTTAATATGGTGTTTCACATTGACTGATTTGCGTATATAGAAGAATCCTTGCATTCCTGGGATAAACCCCACTTGATCATGTTGCATGACCCTTTTAATGTGCTACCGCATTCTCTTTGCTAGTATTTTGTTGAGGATTTTTGCATCTATGTTCATCAGTGATATTGGCCTGTAGTTTTCTTTTTGTGTGACATCTTTATCTGGTTTTGGTATCAGGGTGATGGTGGCCTTGTAGAATGAGTTTGGGAGTGTACCTCCCTCTGCTGTATTTTGGAAGAGTTTGAGAAGGATAGGTGTTATCTCTTCTCAAATGTTTGATAGAATTCGCCTGTGAAGCCATCTGGTCCTGGGCTTTTGTTTGTTGGAAGATTTTAAACCACAGTCTCAATTTCAGTGCTTGTGATTGTTCTGTTTATATTTTCTTTTTCTTTCTGGTTCAGTCTCGGAAGGTTGTGCTTTTATAAGAATTTGTCCATTTCTTCCAGTTTGTCCATTTTATTGGCATATAGTTGCTTGTAGTAATCTCTCGTGATCCTTTGTATTTCTGCAGTGTCAGTTGTTGCTTCTCCTTTTTCATTTCTATTTCTGTTGATTTGAGTCTTCTCCCTTTTTTCTTGATGAGTCTGGCTAATGATTTATCAATTTCATTTATCTTCTCAAAGAACCAGCTTTTAGTTTTATTGATCTTTGCTGTCATTTTCTTCATTTCTTTTTCATTTATTTCTGATCTGATATTTATGATTTCTTTCCTAATGCTAACTTTCGGGTTTTTTGTTCTTCTTTCTCTAATTGCTTTAGGTATAAGTTTAGGTTGTTTAGTTGAGATGTTTCATGTTTCTTGAGGTAGGATTGTATTGCTATAAACCTCCCTCTTAGAACTGCTTTTGCTGCATCCCATAGGTTTTTGGTTGTAGTGTTTTCATTGTCATTTGTTTCTATGTAATTTTTGATTTCCTCAATGATCTCTTGGTTATTTAGCAGCATATTGTTTAGCCTCCATGTATTTGTATTTTTTACAGTTTTCTTCCTGTAATTGATATGTAGTCTCATAGCATTCTGGTTGGAAAAGATACTTGATACGAATTCAGTTTTTTTGAATTTACCAAGGCTTGATTTGTGACCCAAGATATGATCTCTCCTGGAGAATGTTCCATGAGCACTTGAGAAGAAAGTCTATTCTTGTTTTTGGATGGAATGTCCTATAAATATCGATTAAGTCCATCTTGTTTAATATGCCATAAAAAGGTTGTGTTTCCATATTTATTTTCATTTTGGATGATCTGTCCATTGGTGAAAGTGGGGTATTAAAGTCCCCTGCTATGATAGTGTTACTGTCGATTTCCTCTTTTATGGCTGTTAGCATTTGCCTTATGAATTGAGGTGCTCCTGTGTTGGGTGCATAAATATTTACAATTGTTATATCTTCTTCTTGTGTTGATCCCTTGATCATTATGTAGTGTCCTTCCTTGTCTTTTGTAACATTCTTTATTTTAAAGTCTATTTTATTTGATATGAGTATTGCTACTCCAGCTTTCTTTTGATTTCCATTTGCATGGAATATCTTCTTCCATCCCCTCACTTTCAGTCTGTATGTGTCCCTAGGTTTGAAGTGGGTCTCTTGTAGACAGCATATAAACGGGTCTTGTTTCTGTATCCATTCAGTCACTCTATGTCTTTTGATTGGAACATTTAATCCATTTTCATTTAAGGTAATTATCGATATGTATATTTCTGTTACCATTTTCTTAATTGTTTTGGGTTTGTTTTTGTAGGTCTTTTTCTTCTCTTGTGTTTCCTGCCTACAGAAGTTCCTTTGTTGTAAAGCTGGTTTGGTTGTGCTGAAATGTCTTAACTTTTGCTTGTCTGTAAAGGTTTCAATTCTCCTTCGAATCTGAATGAGATCCTTGCTGGGTAGAGTAATCTTGGTTGTAGGCTTTTCCCTTTCATCACTTTAGATGTGTGCAGCCGCTCCCTCTGGCTTGCAGCGTTTCTGCTGAAAGATCAGCTGTTAACCCTATGGGGATTCTCTTGTATGTTACTGGTTGCTTTCCTCTTGTTTTTTTTTTTTTTTTTTTTTTTTTTTGTGGTATGCAGGCCTCTCACTGCTGTGGCCTCTCCCGTTGCCGTGGCCTCTCCCGTTTCAGAGCAAGGCTCCGGACGTGCAGGCTCAGCGGCCATGGCTCATGGGTCCAGCCACTCTGCGGCGTGTGGGGTCTTTCCAGACCGGGGCACGAACCCGTGTCCCCTGCATCGGCAGGTGGTTTCTCAACCACTGCGCCACCAGGGAAGCCCTCCCTCGCTGCTTTTAATATTTTTTCTTCGTATTTAATTTTTTATAGTTTGATTAATGTGTCTTAGCATTTTTCTCGTTCTATTTTTTTTTTTTTTTTGGTGGTACCCAGGCCTCTCACTGATGTGGCGTCTCCCATTGCGGAGCACAGGCTCCGGACGCGCAGGCTCAGCGGCCATGGCTCACGGGCCTAGCTGCTCCGAGGCATGCGGGATATTCCTGGACCGGGGCATGAACCTGTGTCCCCTGCATCGGCAGGCGGACTCTCAACCACTGCGTCACCTGGGAAGCCCTCTCCTTCTATTTATCCTGTTTGAGACTCTCTGAGCTTCCTGGGCTTGATTGACTATTTCCTTTCTCATGTTAGGGAAGTTTTCAACTATAATCTCTCCAAATATTTTTTTAGACCCTTTCTTTTTCTCTTCTTCTTCTGGGACCCCTATAATTTGAATGTTGGTGCATTTAATGTTGTCCCAGAGGTCTCTGAGTCTGTCCTCAATTCTTTTCATTCTTTTTTCTTTTTTCTGCTCTGCGGTAGTTATTTCCACTATTTTATCTTCCTGGTCACTTTTCCGTTCTTCTGCCTCAGTTATTCTGCTATTGATTCCTTCTAGAGAATTTTTAATTTCATTTATTGTGTTATTCATCATTGTTTGCTCTTCAATTCGTCTTGGTCCTTGTTAAACGTTTCTTGTATTTTCTCCATTCTGTTTCCAAGATTTTGGATCGTCTTTACTATCATTCCTCTGAATTCTTTTTCTGGTAGACTGCCTATTTACTTCATTTGTTTGTTTTGGTGGGTTTTTACCTTGCTCCTTTGTCTGCTTCCTATTTTTCTGTCTTCTCATTTTGTTTAATTTACTGTGTTTGGGGTCTCCTTTTTGCAGGCTGCAGGTTCATTGTTCCCATTGTTTTTGGTGTCTGCCCCCAGTGGGTGAGGTTGTAAGCTCAGTGGCTTGTGTAGACTTCCTAGTGGAGTGGAGTGGTGCCTGTTTTCTGGTGGGTGGGGCTGGATCTTGTTTTTCTGGTGGGCAGGGCCGTGTCTGGTGATGTGTTTTGGGGTTTCTGTGAACTTAGTATGATTTTAGCAGCCTCTCTGCTAATGGGTGGGGTTTTGTTCCTGTCTTGCTTGGCATGGGACATCCAGCACTGTAGGTTGCTGGCTGTTGGGTGGAGCTGAGTCTTAGCGTTGAGATGGAAATCTCTGGGAGATGTCTCATTGGTTGGTATTACATGGGGTCGGGAGTTCTCTGGTGGTCCAGTGCCCTGAACTCGGCTGTCCCACCTCAGAGGCTCATGCTTGACACCAGGCCGGAGCACCAAGACCTTGTCAGCCACACAGCTTATGCCACCTTTTGTCATGGTCCCAGGATCTCTTAACTGTAGCAGCTTTGGGGCAGAGTAGTGTCCAGCCAGTAAAGTAGAATCCCATTCTTTTCACCAACTGTGAGGGAGGAAGAAGTTTTCTTTTACTCTTCTAGGTTCTTCTGGCTTGTCAAAGTGCCTGAAGTCCTTACTTTAAAAAAATATAAGTGCCATCCTTGATTTCTCTCTCTCTCATACCACACATCCAGTCTACCAATTCAGCCTATCAATTCTTCCTTCCAGATGTATCTCCAATGTGGTAGCTATCTTTCTTCGTCTTTGGTAACATCCCTTCATCCAGACCAACACTTCCTCTCCATGGGACTAATGCAGAAGCCTCCCTTCATCTACTCTTGGTCCTCTCCAGTCTGTTTTCCATATAGCAGCCAGAGTGACTCTATTCAAACTATAAATCTGTTTATGGCCTTCTGCTGCTTATAACAGCTCATGGTGTTCTGTTGAACTCAGAACAACACTGTATGACAAATATCTACCTGGCTTGCCCTCTCTCCCTCTTGCTCACTGAGTTCTTATATTCTGGGCTGCTTTTACTTCTTTAGATATGCCAAGTTCTTCCCAGGCTCAGGGATTTTGCCCATATTTTTTCTCTGCATGGACCACTCTTTCCCCTGCATCTCGTAACTGACTCCATTTAATCCTTCTGGTCTCATGCTACATGTTACCTCTTCAGAGAGGCTATCCCTGACCACTCTATCTGAAATAAGTCCTCAACTCCTATTTTCACTTTACTTACTTTCTCAGCAACTTGTTTTTTCGCTCTTTTTCATAGTCCTTACCACAACTGAACAATTGTCCACTTGCCACTCCATTAAATCATGTGCCTTATTTTCTGGAAATAATAAATCATATTGGGATATTTAGTGATTTGGGTCCAAACACACGTAATGTTTTCCTCTAATACCACTCTTGCCTTATTGGCTATCTAGATACCACATAGTATGTCTATTTTTTGATTATCAGTTTTGGTTATACTATCTTGCGTCAGTCCCTTCCTATTCTACCTACCACTACAGACTCTCAGATGTCCCTTGGAAGATAAACTGAGGTGTTAAAGCTTTGTCATATAATATAACATGAGGTGCTAAAGTTTTGTTATTCAACAGACTATTAGGAAAGTACAGTTTGCAAATAATGTGATTAGAGAATGGGTCTCAATTAGATTTCTTTTTATCACACATGGGAGTGACATGTGCTCTCCATTGGGAATACTGGAACAGATGAGTAAAAATCAAATGACTAAAAAAACTATTAGAAATTAAACTATATTTTGTGCATGTTGAAGAAGAGTAATATTTTTAATGCAAGATTGCATTCCAGGGGAGGAATTTATTATTGTGTTCAATCATTGCAAAGTGGTTGGATTTTCTATAACTAGTCATTACTGCCTTTATTTATAATGATCACATACTGAAAGACTACATATTCAGTGAATTGCCTTTTGAGTGCTTCTACATAAAGAATCTAAGATTAAATGATGCAAACTAGAGACAATAGATACAACAAGGGATCAAAAAATTGTTAACCTTAATGTGACATGCCTAGTTTAAAAAGTTCATGTAATTTTCTTTCCTTCCTCTTTCCCTCCCTCCCTTCCTTCCTTCCTCTTTCCTTTTTTCCTTCTTCTCTGTTATGGTTTTGGAGGGGAGTGGTCACTGGAGGAAACAACTATAGTCTATGAAATAGTTTTCAATTTGTTTTCTTGTTGTTTTCATCAATGCATTGATATTTAAATTAGTTTACTATGGGTGTGGTGTTTTCCAGAATTTGGTATTTATTTATTACCTTATTAAAGTTATAAGAATAAAAACTATTGTAGAAAAGAAATTACCTTATTGAAGTTATAAGAATAAAAACTATTGTAGAAAAGAAATAGTTATAGGTGGGTTGAAAAGTTTTATAACAAAACAATCAGAATTTTAATGCTGAAGCACCAAGCATGAAAAACAATATTTGTGTTTGATTTAAAAAATTGATTTCAGTCATTCATTCATTTATTTATCCAAAAATTATTATTTAACAGCTGCTGAGGGCCAGGCACTACATCAGGTTTGGGAATACAGCAATTAATAAAATAAAATTTCTCCCTAATCAAATATACTACCTTTGGGTAGAAGACATAAAATAGACATACAAACATATCAGGGGAATGATGAGCTATGAAAACAAACAACAAAGGTGGGATACAGAGAATTGACCGGAGAAGTGTGTGCATGGACGTGCATGTGTAAAATGGTATTTTTAGAGAAAATGATGAACTTGAAACAGGGATTTAAAGGAAGTAAGAGAATAAGCTATGTGACTCTGTTGGTTAAAAACATACTAAGAAGAGGGGAAAGAATGAGCAAAGTCTCTGGAGCACAAGGAAGCCAGAATTGGGAAAAAGGAGCTGAACAGAGATAATTGGTATCACAAGGTAGATGAGGTTGAAATGATAGTAGAGGTCTAGATCATGTAGGATTTTAAAATATTCTGATTACTAGATGAATTTATTTGTTGATAAGAATATAAAAATATTAATTTTGTTATTTATTTTTGTTATAAATATGTACACGTATTTAATATGTATACAAAAGTTACATCTATTAAGATATTGGTGGTGAAAGTACATGTTAGATCAAAGCCAGAATGGTTTTTTTAATAAAGGGCATCTTTATGGACCTGTTTGGTATTTGGCATAATTCTCAAAATTGTTTATTTCATACATTTAAAACCATCATTTTTAAGACTTGTTAAACCTACATACATTTATAAGTCATCTAGTTAAATGATTCCTTTTTCTGCGAGGATTCTTTTTTATTATTAATTGATGCATTATTTCCTCTCCAAAAATAATTTATCTACAAGAAAGAAGTTTACTTTAGATGTGACTTTATGTTAACATATAACTGATTCAACAGTGAGAGAAAAGAAAAAGGGAAACCAAATCAATTTTGATGACTTTGCCTTTGAGATACTGTAATAAATTCAAGATTGAGGATCGAGAGTGGCCATCAGAAATTGTGTGAACTCCTTTAAGGAGAATTATATTTCACTGACACAATCCAACAGGCTGGGTAATGGAGAAAATTCATGGTAACTAATTGCTGCTATATCAGTTTTAATATCCACCCTCATTTTGAGAACTCGATATATCCCAACTCTCAAGGGTATGCCTATAATTATGCTTTTGAGGTGTTCAAGTACTTTATCACAGAGAGACACTTGAACTCCACTGTGAGAAGGTTAATTATTTACAATATCCTTGAAAACATTCTCTGGTATGAGTGGATTACATGAAGACACCTTGAAGTGACAACAGAAGTCCCAAGAAAGTTAAATGTAAAAATCAATGATTTGTCTATGCTAAGTCTCAGAGGGCTGCTTTATAATATTAATGATATTAGCTACTAACCCTGTTTTCAGAAACTGTTTAAAAATGTTATTTCTGCCTCTAGCAATGCATACCTCTGGAGGATTGTGCTTAAATTTAGCTAAGATTTTCAATTTCCTGACTTCTATTATGGGATTAATCCATATAAATCATTTGGTGATGAATAAACATAGCTTGCCTGCCGTGTGTGTGTGTGTGTGTGTGTGTGTGTGTGTGTGTGTGTGTGTCTGTGGTTTTCAGTGTATGATTCATGATTATAAAGTCTTTAAATAATTAAAACAAGGGATTGTCATTATTCTGAACTACTAATTAGAATACTTTTGGGTTTAGATTATCCTCTATCTTTAAAAGTCTCATGAGAGAAAAAATTTTTATAACTTTATAAAATGGAAGGAAATTTGAAGTTTCAGTAGTCTACTGCCTTGCTCACACATTAAACGTCCAAGAAATATTTATGGACTGAATGTCCTGAGTTAAAGAAATGCATTGTTAAATCCTTATTTACATTTCCCCCTTTTTAAATGTAAGCCTACTTTCTTCATTAAAAATGAGAAATTTCCCTTAAAAATAAAACTTTAAAAATTCTATGTAATGACATTGAAGCATATTATTTCCCTCCTAGGTTTTAATTCCTCTGTCTCTTCAGTGTTTTATCAGTGGTCCAAACAAAAATCTTACCTCGAGGACCCCTTCTGCATGGAGTTGTGGTTCTCCCCAGGGTCACCAACTGAACTTGGCTCAGTGTAGGTAGCAGGTTGCATCATATAACAGACAATATCTTACATACTGTATTTAAAGACTCTTTCTTTTGGAAACTCCCTTAGCTTAAGCATAAAGGGCAATTTATTAGGTGGGTGCTGACTTATCTTACAGTGGCCTAAGAAGATTTGAATAACCAGGGAGGAACTGGGGATCTTCCCTTTACTACACTGGTATTAATATGGTCTTGCTCCATTGACACCTAGTTTCTAAGACTGTCAGTAAAAACTACAAAGTCCTGGGAGAGAGAATTTGATTGGTTAGCTTGGGGTCTGGTGGATATCCCTGGTCAATTATCTGAAGCTATACACGTGGTCTCATAATAGATGCATTAGAGACCCACCCCTGTGAGAAGAGGGGATGACAGTGAGTCAGGCAGTCAGCCTGAATGCCAACTATGCTCTCTTATAGGTTGTTCTGCTCTTGTTAAAGAACTTGGAATACTTCAGTCCTGAACTCCTCACCCATAGTGAGGAGTAGTAGTAGCACATACTACATCTCATGAGTGCTTTCACATTTTCCATGCTTTGCTATTCTGTAGTCATTGATATAGTTAAAAAAGGGTTTCCTGGAATCTAAGCATACTCCACAAGGTTCCTTCTCTCCCAGTGTTGTTCCAGTCTTAGATTTTTCATTGTTACTAATATATAATCACTTGAAATTCTTCTGTTCAGTTAATTAACTAATTAGTTACACAGATATTCATTGAACATATGCTGAGTATTGGGCTAGGAGCCGGGGAGATCCATTTGGAACTACTAATGATGTCCAGTACAAAGTACCTTTCTACTTTGTTGGTTTAAACCTTTAAAAAAAATCTTTACATAAGATACCAAACATCAATTAAATTCAAACAGTGCATTACATTTTGCTCAGATTTCATGTAAATCATCTTATCTATACTTCTAAGATAAGTAGACCAGATGTTGTTATTCTCATGCAGAAAAGCCAAGTTAAGTGCTTTATTCAGGTTTTCATAGCTACTAAGTGGCAGATCTAGGATTCAGGGAGTGTCTACAGTGGACCCAGTAATAATTTCATATAATAGATTGTGATTTTATTGTTGTCTCCTTCCATTTTTGAAAGATCCACTAGCAATACTACTTTCAAGATATAGGAGAGTCTAATGAAGAATGACAATACCTTTTTGCTAAGTGTATTCTACAAGTCTAAAAAACTGTCCTGGAACTGTTTAGAAAATCGATAATATGTAATCAGTACTGGGGTTGTGTGACAAAATACTGTGTTCATCTAACAAAAATCCATAGGTGTACCTTAGTTAAATAATTTTAAGAAAAAATATTGAATAAGTGTTAACCTCAGTCTAAGTTTTATGATGATTAGGTGGTCTCTAGTCTTGATTAGAGATGAAGTAATAAATGTAAAACCACTATCCAATGTCACCAAAAAAGGTTTTTATAATGCAGATTTGCTGGTGATGAACAGTCATTACTTATATCAATTATCAAGTTCTTAAATCACTGTATTCCACTAAATACTTAGAATACAGGCAAGATTGCTGAATCAATTACTGTTTAGTTGAAGGAAGGCTGTCATGGTGAAAGGTGACAAAAATTTTTTTGAACAAAAACATCTGATCAGTATCTTGAGTAAATGTTAGCAAATGACATTTGAATTGCAACATTTATTTAAATATCTGCTATTTGACTGACATGATATTACATAAACAGAAAGCCAAAAATGAATAAATAAAATAAATAGGAATAAAATGTCAGAAAAAATTTCCCGTAAGAGCTTTGGTTTGGTAACTTGATTAGGTAAATTGAAAAGCGTATTTATATTTTTTATTACTTTCCTACAAAGTTCCACTTATGATTTGGGACATCTCAGCCACTTTTACAATTTGAAAATACTTTTTGAAAACTTAATTTGGGGTTATATTAAAAAAAACACACCCTTATTTCTGCACTATGAAAATAACAAGACTTTCTTAAAATAATGTAACATGAGAACATTCCCATCACCATTTCATATACCTCATACTCCTTTCCTGCTTTTCCCATGAACCTCTACCCACTTTTCCATCTTGGTCCAGTACCTCAACACTTTTGACATTAACAATATGAGACATTCAGAATTTGTTCATTCATTTATTCAAACTAGTATTTTTAAGAATCCATTATGTATCAGAC
The DNA here is from genome assembly GCF_026419965.1 of Kogia breviceps. NCBI lineage: Eukaryota > Metazoa > Chordata > Mammalia > Artiodactyla > Physeteridae > Kogia > Kogia breviceps. The sequence continues at coordinate 162,336,296 of NC_081311.1, read as the reverse complement.
GCTGTCGGTGGTGAGGCTGGGGTGGTAGTCAAAGACAGAGAAGATGGAGAGATTTTATTAAGTTATTGGCAGTGAGAATGGAGAGAAGTGGATGGAACTGAGATATTTGGGAAGTACCCTCTTTTGGCAATTGATGGATGTTGGGAGGTATCTCCCTCCCATGGCTTGGTCAGTAAGTTGAATATATTGAATACAGTTGCTCACGCAATTTTTGTTCCACAAGTCTGAATTGATTTCTAATAAAAGCATTTAAAAATTTTTATTAGTGCTCATATTCCAAGCAGCCTTATGAAAGTGAACTTTTTTTTTTTTTTTTTTTTTGGTGGGGGTGCATGGGCCTCTCATTGTCGTGGCCTCTCCTGTTGCAGAGCACAGGCTCCGGATGCGCAGGCTCAGCGGCCATGGCTCACAGGCCTAGCTGCTCCACGGCATGTGGGATCTTCCTGGACCGGGGCACGAACCCGTGTCCTCTGCATCGGCAGGTGGACTCTCAACCACTGCGCCACCAGGGAAGCCCGTGAACATATTTTGAAGATGCATTCAGTTTTCCTGATGTTTGTTTTTGTGTCATTATGAGATTTATACAAAATATGTTCAACATAAAACTTTAAAATACACTAACAAGAAAGCAAAATAGAGTTGTCAACAACTAAATAGGTTGTCAAAATAAATCTGTATAATGTCAGATAAAAGTTACAAACCAATTATTGAATAAAAAAATTAAATTTGTGTTTTAATGTTCCATTTTTAAACAACCTGAAACAAATGTCTTTTCAAAGCTTTCTCTTGCCAGTAGATGTTATTACTAAGGAGGGATAATTTCACTAGTAGGTGCATTACTGCCACTTAAACTAGGAGAGTCCACATCACAACAGATGTTCCTCAGACAAGCAGATGGGGACTTCATGGATGGTTTGCCCTTCTTCCCAGGAGCAAGTGTCATTATAGAGGAGATTTGAAAACCTGCCATTTAGTACCAGGTCAAAACACTCACTTAAATCTGCATCTATGTTCCAGTGGTTATCAAAATGTAGGAATTTTTATCTTGAGGTTACCATGTAAACAAAACACTAACCATGAGACAAGATGGTGGCCTCACAGTACTTTGCATTTAAGTGTGTATACTTCTCTCATTTTCTTCCTTCCACAAAAGTTGGTTTTTTAATGAAATATTTCAGACATCCAGTATGCCTAAAGAATAAGGTAATCAATACTTAGGAATGTACCATCAGCTTGAAAGTAAAACTTGAAAAGAACAGAAGAACTCTGTATACCCCTTTCAGATCACATTTCTCTCTGTATCCATCGGAGGTAGTCTCTATTTTGAATTTTGTGTATTCTGTTCCCATGTATTTCTTTATACGTTTACTACATATATATTAAATATAAATATTGTTTGGCAGGTTTTAAACATTAAATAGTGTATCAGTTATTCAACGATTGTCTCTCAGCTTCATGCCCATCCTTTTAACACTCTGCTGTATGATGCTAGGACGGGGACTGTGCAGACCACATTTCTGCTTCACCAGCTGGTTCCTTGTTGGGCTGTGCCGATAGAGGTATTAGAGGGAGACTGGAAGGTTGGAGAAAATAAGGATTTGCTTCTTGTTTGCTCCCTGTTCCTGTGATCCTTAGGTTGACAACTGCTTTTCATGCCATAGCAGCAATTCCTTCCATAGGCAGCGGCTGAATCCAGTTTGCAGTTTTGACACTCCCAGAAACAGCCTCGTTGCTGCCACCTCAAAGGCTAGGCACCAGCCATAGATGCCCCTCACCGTAAGGGTTTGGATCCCAGCTTCATGGGGTCCTTCTTGATTTGCAAACAATAGCATCAATTAATTAGGCCCCCTTCTCCAAGGTCCGAGTTTCAGTTTTGTTCCCACAGCCCTAGGGAACGGTAGCTACTTCCTACACTTACTACTCTGTGATTCCAACAGTCCCCTTTTTGCTTTTTAATAACTTCATTAACTAGAGAAAAGGTTGTTGCTGTTAACAATTCATTTTGTTAAATTCTCTATGTCTCCTGATTCTAACTAATTTAAATACGATCATTAATGTAAGTAATATTCTTGAATGAACAATTTTCAGCCAGAATTTTGTTTCTGAGGTCTAGTGTAGGTCTAGTGAAATAGTTTTCACTGCTGTGTTTATCATGTAGATATGTCATAATTTATTCATTCTTCTTGGAATGGGTTGTTTAAAAAAAATGCTGCTCTAAATATTTTTGTAAGGACTTAGTGCAAATGCTGGTCTGAATGTTTTACATATGTGCTAGAGATTCTCAGAGAAGTTATCAAGAAGTGGATTTATTGATCCATAGAATTTGTGCATTTTTAACTTTATAAAATATGCCAACTTGCTTTCCAGTGTAGTTGTATTAACTTACACTCCCAAAAAGAATTGCATAAAAATTCTTATTGTCCCTCTAGGTATTGTCAGATTTCTTTTTTTTTTTTTAACATCTTTATTGAAGTATAACTGTTTTACAATGGTGTGTTAGTTTCTCCTTTACAACAAAGTGAATCAGTTATACATATACATATGTTCCCATATCTCTTCGCTCTTGTGTCACCCTCCCTCCCACCCTCCCTAGCCCACCCCTCTAGGTGGTCACAAAGCAGAGGTGATCTCCCTGTGCTATGCGGCAGCTTCCCACTAGCTATCTAATTTACATTTGGTAGTGTATATATGTCCCTGCCACTCTCTCACTTCGTCACAGCTTACCCTTCCCCCTCCGCATATCCTCAAGTCCATGCTCTAGTAGGTCTGTGTTTTATTCCCATCCTACGTGTCAGATTTCTTAATTCCTTAATTAATTCCTTAATTTTATTGTGATTTTAATTTACATTTCTCTAAGGTTGAACATTTTTCCCTATGTTTGTCATTTTTTCTTTAATTATTTGTTTACATATTTTGTCCATTCCTCTCATGGGTTGTTGGTCTTTTATTGATTTAGTAATATTCTTTATATATGGGTACTGTAATCTTATGCCATTTAAAAATGCTTTTCGGGCTTCCCTGGTGGCGCAGTGGTTGAGAATCCGCATGCTGATGCAGGGGACACGTGTTCATGCCCTGGTCCGGGAAGATCCCACATGCCGCGGAGCGGCTGGGCCTGTGAGCCATGGCCGCTGGGCCTGTGAGCCATGGCCGCAGAGCCTGCGCGTCCGGAGCCTGTGCTCCGCAATGGGAGAGGCCACAACAGTGAGAGGCCCGCGTACCACACACACACACACACACACACACACACACACACACACACACACACAATAAAAAAGGTGAATATATGTTGGACTTTCTTACTCTTCTCATTCTTAAAATGTGAGCATAAATCAAGATTTAGTTCTTAGCCCACTGATCTTCTCTTTATATATTCTTTTTAAAAGGGTTTCTTTTGCTTCATTCCCTAGATTTTGTACTGTTGTGTTTTCATTGTCATTTGTCTCAAGGTATTTTTGTAATTGCCTCTTTGATTTCACCATTGACATGTTGGTTTTTTAGTAGCATAATGTTTAGTCTCCATGTAATCATTTTTTTTGAAATTTATTTTATTTTTTTATACAGCAGGTTCTTATTAGTTATCCATTTTATACATATTAGTGTATATATATGTCAATCCCAATCTCCCAATTCGTCACACACACCCCCGCCACTTCTGCCCTTGGTGTCCATATGTTTGTTCTCTACATCTGTGTCTCTATTTCTGCCCTTCAAGCTGGTTCATCTGTACCATTTTTATAGGTTCCACGTATATGCGTTAATATACGATATTTGTTTTCTCTTTCTTACTTACTTCACTCTGTATGACAGTCTCTAGATCCATCCACATCTCTACAAAGACCCAATTTCGTTCCTTTTTATGGCTGAGTGATATTCCATTGTGTATATGTACCACGTCTTCTTTATCCATTTGTCTGTCGATGCACATTTAGGCTGTTTCAATGACCTGGCTACTGTAAATAGTTCTGCAATGAACATTGGGGTGCATGTGTCTTTTTGAGTTATGGTTTTCTCTGGGTATATGCCCAGTAGTGGGATTGCTGGGTCATATGGTAATTGTATTTTGGGTTTTTTAAGGAACCTCTTGTTCTCCATAGTGGCTGTATCAATTTACATTCCCACCAGTAGTGCAAGAGGGTTCCCTTTTCTCCACACCCTCTCCAGCATTTGTTGTTTGTAGATTTTCTGATGATGCTCATTCTAACTGGTGTGAGTTGATACCTCATTGTAGTTTTGATTTGCGTTTCTCTAATAATTATTGAAGTTGAGCAGGTTTTCATGTGCTTCTTGACCATCTGTATGTCTTCTTTGGAGAAATGTCTATTTAGGTCTTCTGCCCATTTTTGATTGGGTTTTTTTTTTTTTTTTTTTGCAGTACGCGGGCCTCTCACTGTTGTGGCCTCTCCCATTGCGGAGCACAGGCTCCAGATGCACAGGCTCAACGGCCATGGCTCACGGGCCCAGCCGCTCCGTGGCATGTGGGATCTTCCCGGACCGGGGCACGAACCTGTGTCCCCTGCATTGGCAGGCGGATTCTCAACCACTGCGCCACCACGGAAGCCCTGTTTTTTTAATATTAAACTGCATGAGCTGTTTATATATTTTGGAGATTAATCCTTTGTCTGATGATTCGTTTGCAAATATTTTCTCCCATTCTGAGGGTTGTCTTTTCGTCTTGTTTGTAGTTTCCTTTGCCTTGCCAAAGCTTTTAAGTTTCATTAGGTCCCATTTGTTTATTTTTGTTTTTATTTCCATTACTCTAGGAGGTGGATCATAAAAGATCTTGCTGTGATTTATGTCATAGTGTTTTGCCTATGTTTTCCTCTAAGAGTTTTATTGTATCTGGCCTCACATTTAGGTCTTTAATCCATTTTGAGTTTATTGTTGTATACATTGCTAGGGAGTGTTCTAATTTCATTCTTTTACATGTACTGTCCAGTTTTTCCAGCACCACTTATTGAAGAGACTGTCTTTTTTCCATTGTATATCCTTGCCTCCTTTGTCATAGATTAGTTGTCCATAGGTGCATGGGTTTATCTCTGGACTTTCTATCCTGTCCCATTCATCTATATTTCTATTTTTGTGCCAGTACCATACTGTCCTGATTACTGTAGCTTTGTAGTATAGTCTGAAGTCAGGGAGTCTGATTCCTCCAGCTCTGTTTTTTTTCCTCAAGACTACTTTGGCTGTTTGGGGTCTTTTGTGTCTTCATACAAATTGTAAGATTTTTTTGTTCTAGTTCTGTAAAAAAATGCCATTGGTAATTTGATAGGGATTGCATTGAATCTGTAGGTTGCTTTGGGTAATATAGTCATTTTCACAATATTGATTCTTCCAATCCAAGAATATGGTATATCTCTCTATTTGTTTGTACCATCTTTAATTTCTTTCGTCAGTGTCTTATACTTTTCTGCATAGAGGTCTTTTGTCTCCTTAGGTAGGTTACTCCTAGGTATTTTATTCATTTTTTTGCAATTGAAAATGGGAGTGTTTCCTTAATTTCTCATTCAGATTTTTCATCATTAGTGTAAGGGAATGCAAGAGATTTCTGTGCATTAATTTTGTATCCTGCAACTTTGCCAAATTCATTGATTAGCTCTAGTAGTTTTCTGGTGGCATATTTAGGATTCTCTATGTATAGTATCATGTCATCTGCAAACAGTGACAGTTTTACTTCTTCTTTTCCAATTTGTTTTCCTTTTATTTCTTTTTCTTCTCTGACTGCCGTAGCTAGGACTTCCAAATTTATGTTGAATGATAGTGGTGAGAGTGGACATCCTTGTCTTGTACCTGATCTTAGAGGAAATGCTTTCAGTTTTTCACCATTGAGAGTGATGTTTGCTCTGGGTTTGTTGTATATGGCCTTTAATATGTTGAGGTTGGTTCCTTCTTTGTCCACTTTCTGGCGAGTTTTTATCATAAATGGGTGTTGAATATTGTCAAAAGCCTTTTCTGCATCTATTGAGATGATCATATGGTTTTTATTCTTCAATTTGTTAATATGGTGTATCACATTGATTGATTTGCATATATTGATGAATCCTTGCGTCCCTGGGATAAATGCCACTTGATCATGGTGTATGATCCTTTTAATGTGTTGTTGGATTCTGTTGGCTAGTATTTTGTTGAGGATTTTTGCCTCTATATTTATCAGTAATATTGGTCTGTAATTTTGGTTTTTTGTAGTATCTTTGTCTGGTTTTGGCATCAGGGTGATGGTGGCCTCATAGAATGAGTTTGGGAGTATTCCTTCCTCTGCAATGTTTCTGAAGATTTTGAGAAGAATGGGTGTTAACTCTTCTCTAAATGTTTGATAGAATTCAACTGTGAAGCCATCTGGTCCTGAATTTTTATTTGTTGCAAGATTTTTAATCACAGTTTCAATTTCATTACTTATGACTGGTCTGTTCCTATTTTCTGTTTCTTCCTGGTTCAGTCTTGGAAAGTTATACCTTTCTAAGAATTTGTCCATTTTTTCCAGGTTGTTCATTTTATTGGCATAGAGTTGCTTGTAGTAGTTTCTTAGGATGCTTTGTATTTCTGCGGTGTCTGTTGTAACTTCTCCTTTCTCATTTCTAATTTTATTGATTTGGGTCCTCTCCATCTTGATGAGTCTGGCTAATGTTTTATCAATTTTGTTTATCTTATCAAAGAAACAGCTTTTGGTTTTATTGATCTTTGCTATTGGTTTCTTTGTTTCTATTTCATTTATTTCTGGTCTGATTTTTATGATTTTTTTCCTTCTACTAACTTGGATTTTTTTTTGTTGTTGTTGTTCTTCTTTCTCTAGTTGCTTTAGGTGTAAGGTTAGATTGTTTATTTGAGAATTTTCTTGTTTCTTGAGGTAGGCTTGTATTGCTCTAAACTTCCCTCTTAGAACTGCTTTTGCTGCATCCCATAGGTTTTGGATTGTTGTGTTTTCATTGTCATTTTTCTCTAGATATTTTTTTGGTTTCCTCTTTGATTTCTTCAGTGACCTCTTGGTTATTTAGTAACGTATTGTTTAGCCTGCATCTGCTTGTATTTTTAACGTTTTTTTCCCTATAATTGATTTCTGATCTCATAGTGTTGTGGTCCAAAAAGATGCTTGATATGATTTCAGTTTTCTTAAATTTACTGAGGCTTGATTTGTGACCCAAGATGTGATCTATCCTGGAGAATGTTCCATGCGCACTTGAGAAGAAAGTTTAATCTGCTGGTTTTGGATGGAGAGTTGTATAAATATCAATTAAATCTATCTGGTCTATTGTGTCATTTAAAGCTTGTGTTTCCTTATTAATTTTCTGTTTGGATGATCTGTCCATTGGTGTGAGGTGTTAAATCCCCCACTATTATTGTTTTACTGTTGATTTCCTCTTTTATAGCTGTTAGCAGTTGCGTTAAGTATTGAGGTGCTCCTATGTTGGGTGCATATATATTGATAATTGTTTTATATATTTTTTGGATTGATCCCTTGATCATTATGTAGTGTCCTTCCTTGTCTTTTGTAACATTCTTTATTTTAAAGTCTATTTTATTTGATATGAGTATTGCTACTCCAGCTTTCTTTTGATTTCCATTTGCATGGAATATCTTCTTCCATCCCCTCACTTTCAGTCTGTATGTGTCCCTAGGTTTGAAGTGGGTCTCTTGTAGACAGCATATAAACGGGTCTTGGTTTTGTATCCATTCAGCGAGCCTGTGTCTTTTGGTTGGAGCATTTAATCCATTTTCATTTAAGGTAATTATCGATATGTATATTTCTGTTACTATTTTCTTAATTGTTTTGGGTTTGTATTTGTAGGTCCTTTTCTTCTATTGCATTTCCCACTTAGAGAAGTTCCTTTAGTATTTGTTGTAGATCTGATTTGGTGGTGCTGACTCTTAGCTTTTGCTTGTTTGTAAAGCTTTTGATTTCACCATCGAATCTGAGTGAGATCCTTGCTGGGTAGAGTAATCTTGGTTGTAGGTTCTTCCCTTTCATCACTCTAAATATGTCATGCCAGTCCCTTCTGGCTTGCAGAGTTTCTGCTGAGAAATCAGCTGTTAACCTTATGGGAGTTCCCTTGTATATTATTCGTCATTTTTCCCTTGGTGGTTTAAGTAATTTTTCTTTGTCTTTAATAGTTGCCAATTTGATTACTGTGTATCTCGGCATGTTTCTCCTTGGGTTTATCCTCTATGGGAGTCTCTGTGCTTCCTGGGCTTGGGTGGCTATTTCCTTTCCCATGTTAGGGAAGTTTTTGACTATAACCTCTTCAAATGTTTTCTCGGATCCTTTTTCTCTCTCTTCTCCTTCTGGGACCCCTATAATGCGAATGTTGTTGTGTTTAATGTTGTCCCAGAGGTCTCTTAGGCTGTTTTCTTTTCTTTTCATCCTTTTTTCTTTATTCTGTTCCACAGCAGTGAATTCCACCATTCTCTCTTCCAGGTCACTTATCCGTTCTTATGCCTCAGTTATTCTGCTATTGATTCCTTCTAGTGTATTTTTCCTTTCAGTTATCGTACTGTTCATCTGTGTTTGTTTGTTCTTTAATTCTTCTAGGTCTTTGTTAAACATTTCTTGCATCTTCTCGATCTTTGCCTCCATTCTTTTTCTGAGGTCCTGGATCATCTTTACTATCAGTATTCTGAATTCTTTCTCTGGAAGGTTGCCTATCTCCCCTTTGCTTAGTTTTTTTTTTTGGTTTTATCTTGTTCCTTCATCTGGTATGTAGCTCTCTGCCTTTTCATCTTGTCTGTCTTTTCCGTGAATGTGGTTTTTATTCTACAGGCTGCAGGATTCTAGTTCTTCTTGCTTCTGCTCTCTGCCCTCTGGTGGATGAGGCTATCTAAGCAGCTGTGCAAATTTCGTGGTGGGAGGGACAGGTGGTGGGTACAGCTGGGTGGTGCTTTGGTGGGAAGAGCTCAGTAAAACTTTAATCTGCTTGTCTGCTGATAGGTGGGGCTGGGTTCCCTCCCTGTTGGTTGTTTGACCTGAGGCGACCCAACACTGGAGCCTACCCAGCTCTTTGGTGGGCTAATGGTGGACTCTGGGAGGGGTCACTCCAAGGAGTATTTCCCAGAACTTCTGCTGCCAGTGTCCTTTTCCTCAGGGTGAGCCACAGCCACCCCCCGCCTCTGCAGGAGACCCTTCAACAGTAGCAGGTAGGTCTCTGGTTCAGTCTCCTATGGGGTCACTGCTCCTTCCCCTGTGTCCCAATGTTACTTTGTGTGTGCCCTCCAAGAGTGGAGTCTCTGTTTCCCCCCAGTCCTATTGAAGTCCTGTAATCAAATCCCACTATCCTTCAAAGTCTGATTCTCTAGGAATTCTTCCTTCCTTTGCCGGACCCCCAGGTTGGGCTGTGGGATGCCTGAAGTAGGGCTCAGAACCTTCACTGCAGTGGGTGAACTTTTGTGGTATAAGTGTTCTCCAGTTTGTGAGTCACCCACCCAGCAGTTATGGGGTTTCATTTTATTGTGATTATGCCCCTCCTACCGTCTCATTGTGTCTTCCTCTTTGTCTTTGGATGTGGGGTGTCTTTTTTTGTGAGTTCCAATGTTTTCCTGTTAATGATTGTTCAGCAGTTAGTTGTGATTCTAGTGCTATCGCAAGAGGGAATGAGCGCACGTCTGTCTTGTCTGCCATCTTGAACCAATCCATTTTTATCTCATTTCTCTTCCTGTCAGTGATTTCTAGTTTCATGCCCTTGTGGTCAGAAAAGATCCTTGAAATAATGACTATCCTCTTAAATGTATTAAGGCTTGTTTTGTGTAGTAGTGTGTGGTCTATCGTACAGAATGATCTGTGTGCACTTGCAAATAATGTGTATTCTGTTGGTTTGATATATTGTCCTAAAAATATCAATTAAGCCTAACTGTTCTGTTGTGTCATTTAGGATCTCTGTTGCCCTATTGATTTTCTGTCTGGAAGATCTGTCCCTTGATGTCAGTGGGGTGTTAAATTCTCCTACTCTTATTGTATTCCTGTCAATTTCTCCCTTTATGTCTGTTAGTATTTGTATTATGTATTTCATGCTCCTATATTGGAATGCAGCAAAAACAGTCCGTAGAGGGAAGTTCATAGTGATATAAGCCTTCCTCAAAAAACCAGAAAAATCTCAAACAACCTAATCTATCATCTAAAAGAGTTAGAAAAAAAATTAGCAGAAAGATGGAAGTAATACAGATCAGAGAGCTAATAAATGAAAGAGATTTAAAAAAAATTAAAAAAAATCAATAAAACCAGGATCTGGTTCTTTTGAAGGGTAATCAGAATTGACACATCTCTGGCCAGGGTCACCAAGAAGAGAAGAGAGAGGACCGAAGTAAGGAAAATAAAAAATGAAATAGGAGAAATGATAACTAATACCACAGAAATACAAAAAAAATGAAACAAAGAAAAAGACATAAAAATATTATGAATAATTATATGCCAACAAATTGGACAACCTAGAAGAAATGGACAAGTTTCTAGAAGCATACAGCCCACCAAAACTGAATGAAGAAGAAATAGATAGTTTGAGCAGACTGGTCAATAGAGGTAAAATAGAATCTGTAATAAAAAAAGCTCTGTACAAACAAGAGTCCAGAACTTTTACCAGTGCTTCTCAAATTCTTCCAAAAGATTGAAGAGGAGAGAACACTCCCAAAGTCATTCTATGAAGCCACTATCAAAACCAGACAAAGGCACTACCAAAAAAAGAAAATTACAGCCTTGTTTCTTTGATGAATATATATGAAAAAATTCTCCACAAAATATTAGCAACCTGAATCCAACAACACATAGAAGAGATCATACACCACGATCAAGTTGGATTCATCCCAGTGTCATAAGGATGGTTCAGCATATGCAAATCAGTCAATGTGATATACCTCATCAAAAAAGAAAAGACAAAAACCACATGATCACCTCAATAGATGCAGACCAACATTTGACAAAATTCAACCTCCATTCATGATTAAAAACTCTAAAAGTGGGAATAGAAGGAACATATCTCAATATAATAAAACCTATTTACTTTTGATAAACCCACAGCCAACATAACTCAGTGGTGAAAAGCCGAGAGTCTTCCTGTTAAATCTGGAACAAGACAAGGATGCCCAGTCTCACCACTTCTATTCAACATAGTATTGGAAGTCCTAGCCACAGCAGTCAGACAAGAAAAGGAAATAAAAGGTATCCAAATCAGAATGGAAGAGGTAAAATTGTCATTATATGCAGATGACATGATACTTTATATAGGAAACCTGAATGACTCCTCACAAATAAGAACTGATACATGAATTCAGTAAGCTAGCAGGATACAGGATTAACATAACTGAAATCTGTTGCATTTCTTTACACTAACAATTAAATATCACAAAGGGAAAGTAAAAAAACAATCCCTTTTAAAATCACATTAAAAAAAATACTTAGGGGGCTTCCCTGGTGGCACAGTGGTTGAGAGTCCACCTGCTGATGGAGGGGACACGGGTTTGTGCCCCGGTTCGGGAAGATCCCACATGCTGCAGAGCGGCTGGGCCCGTGAGCCATGGCCGCTAAGCCTGTGAATCCGGGGCCTGTGCTCCGCAATGGGAGAGGCCACAACAGTGAGAGGCCCACATACTGCAAAAAAAAAAAAACAAACCAAAACTTAGGAATAAACCTGACCAAGGAGGTGACAGACTTATATGTTGAAAACTATAAAACATTAATAAAGCAAATTGAAGATGATTTAAAGAAATGGAAGTATATCCCATGCTGTTGGATTGGGAGAATTAATATGCTTAAAATAGCCATACTGCACAAGGAAATCTATAGATTCAATGTGATATCTATCAAATTACCCATGATATTTTTCACAGAACTAGAACAAATAATCCTAAAATTTATATGGAACAAAAAAAGACCCAGAACTGCCAAAAAAATCCTGAAGAAATAGAACAAAGCTGGACGCATAACCCTCCCAGACTTAGACAATACCACAAAGCTACACTAATCGAAACAGCATGGTATTGGCACAAAAAAAGGCATATGGATCGATGGAGCAGAATAGAGAGCTCAGAAATAAACCCACATACCTACAGTCAATTAATCTTCTACAAAGGAGGCAAGAATATACAGTGGAGAAATGACAGTCTTTTCAGCAAGTGGTGTTGGGAAAGTTGGACAGCTGCATGGAAATCAATGAAGTTAGACCAGTCTATCATACCATACACAAAAATAAACTCAAAATGGCACGAAGACTTAAATATAAGACATGACACCATAAAACTCCTAGAAGAGAACATAGGCAAAACGTTCTCTGACATAAATCGTAACTATGTTTTTTAGGTCAATCTCCCAAGACAACCTATGGAATGGAAGAAAATATTTGCAGATGATGTGACTGACAAGAGCTTAATTTCCATAATATACAAACAGCACATACAACTCAATAACACGAAAGCTAAACAACCTGATAAAAAAATGGGCAGAATACCTAAATAGACATTTCTCCAGACATACAGATGGCCAATAAGCACATGAAATGATGCTCAACACCACTAATTATTAGAGGAATAAAAATCAAAACTACAACAAGGTACCACCTCACACATCAGAATGGCCATTTTTTTAAAGTCTACACATAACGAGAGCTGATGAGGGTGTGGAAAAAAGGGAACACTCCTACACTGTTGGCGGTAATGTAAATTGGTGCAACCACTATGGAAAACAGTATGGAGGTTCCTCAAAAAAATTTAAAATAGAGTTACTATATGATCCAGCAATCCCACTCCTGGGTATATAGCCAAAGAAAACTAAGTAGAGAAGATACATGTACCCCAATGTTCATAGCAGCATTATTTACAATAGCCAAGATGTGGAAGCAACCTAAACGTCCATTGACAGATGAATGGATAAAGAAGATGTGGTATATATGTATATATATATATATATATATACACACACACACACACACACACACACACACACACACATCATATACATATTACTCAACCATAAAAAAGAATGAAGTAATGCCATTTGCAACAACATGGGTGGACCTAGAGATTATCATTCTAAGTAAGCTAGAAGAAGGAAGACAAATACCATACGATAACTCTGATATGTGGAATCGAAAATATGATATAAATGAACTTATTTACAAAACAGAAACAGTCTTGCAGATACAGAAAACAAACTTACGGTTACCAAAGGAGAAAGGGGGTGGGGGAGGATAAATTAGCAGATACAAACTACTATATATAAAATAGATAAATAATAAGGTCTTATTATATAGCGCAGGGAACTATATTCAGTATCCTGTGATAAACCATAATGGCAAAGAATAAGGAAAAGAATACGTATATATTTATAACTGAATCACTTTGCTGTACACCAGAAACTAACACAAACATTGTAAATCAATTATACTTCAATAAAAAAGAAAAAAGAATAAAAAGGGTTTCTTTATCCTCACAGCTTCAGTAATCGCAATTCCTCTGCCCTTAATTTCAGGGTATCTTGTGGTGTGTTATAGCTGGTTGACTGAACACTGCCTACAGCTCTTTAAATTCTTAGATCTGTAGATTTTTAAATGTTCCATTATAGGAAAACCACTATGTGGAAAATTAATTTTCTGGAATGTAGCAGCAGTGACTCTCAAAGCTAGATGACATGAAGCTGTAGACTTCCTGCAGTCTCAGTTCAGAACATCTTAATTCTCTGTAGGTTCTTAAACTCTCCATAATGGCCAATGAAGAAAAGTGATTTCTATGAGAGTCCGGAGACCCCATCTGATTGAATCTAGATGTACTTAAAAAAAGTTATTTAAAATTTTCTGTATCTTTCTCTTTTACCGTTGTCATTTTCTCAGTCTCTTCTTTACCTTCCTATCCTGGGTCTCTTCAGATTGCAATTGTGAATAGCTTTGCTTAGACTCATTGCTACAGTAGAATTTTGGGATAGCTTGACTTTTGTTTTCAAGCTTCTGGATCTGCTCTGAGAAGAATATCATGTTACCACTTTTTCTCCCTTCTTTCTATCTCTCTATTGAGAAAAATTTTTTTTTAATTTGGTGGGAATGGATAATTAGCTTATAAATTACCCGTGCCATCTATTTGTGCAAACTTATAATTTTTATTTAGTAAAACAGTTTTTGGAAACATTCATATTTGTGTGGAAGTTCATAGCTCTGCAGCTAAGTTTATTTAACCATGAATATAAATTGGAACGCAGGAAATTTGGAGGGAAGAAACTAGAATTCTTGATGGGAATGAAATGGTTAACACAGCAAATCTATAATCCATTCTCTTGCTAGGTTGGGTTGAGGGTGTGTGTCTGTGTCACTCTTAGAAAGAAAGAAGGCAGGTGATCTGGACTAATCTCCTTATAAATATGCTAATGACACCTCCTGGCAAACAAACACATGGTATTTGTTAGCTGGAAGCCCTTATCTGTGGAATGCTTTATCAGGATGTATATAATTGTCTAAGATTGTTTATAGTAAACAAACCTACTGATTTGTGAATGACTGTCTGCAGATTTTGATGTAAACCTGTAGCTATCTGTTTACATTTGCTATGTATAAGCCTCTTACTGCTTGGATTCTTGAAATTCAGTAAAAATTGATACTGTGGAGGATTTCTGGTTTGTGTGTGTTTGATTTGACAATTTGATTGTGTTAGGTCAGCTCCAATATGTATAGCAAATACTGGCTTTGGAAAAGAAAGGTCTGTGGATCCTGGCGTTTAGATTTGTGTTACTTAACTTTTACAACCCCAGGTTTTTCTGATGTTTATAAAGCAGGCACAGAATTGTTCTAAGAATTTTCACTACTATTAAAAGACAAACTTGTTTAAATCACCTGCCACAGTAGTTGACATATAACAATCTCAATTAGATGGCAGATTTCTGGAAGTCTAGGACTCTGACATATACTTCTCTGTATCTTACACTTCTAGTACTGCACAAGTATGAAGTAGTTGCTCAGTAAGTATTTGTAGACAGAATGAATCTTTTAGGTGACAAAACAAGATGGTGAGTGGCACATTTTTTAAAATAAAAAATCTGATGATATAGAAATTAAAGAAAAATAAATTTTTAAATTTTTTAATATTATTTTTGGCTGCGTTGGGTCTTTGTTGCTGCTTGCAGTCTTTCTCTAGTTGCTGTGAGCGGGGGCTACTCTTCGTTGTGGTGCATGGGCTTCTCATTGTGGTGGCTTCTCTTGTTGTGGAGCACAGGCTCTAGGCTCGCAGGCTTCAGTAGTTGTGGCATGCGGACACTAGAGTGCAGGCTCAGTAGTTGTGGCGCATGGGCTTAGTTGCTCCGCGGCATGTGGGATCTTCCCGGGCCAGGGCTCGAACCCATGTCCCCTGCATTGGCAGGCCAATTCTTAACCACTGTGCCACCAGGGAAGTCCCTAGACAATTTTAAGCATAACTAAATTCAATACACGCCAGCTTTATGGGTGAAACTGCTAAATGTGCACTGTGGGTGGGGGGTTCAGAACAGACCTCCATGTGCCACTTTGGCATGTGAATTATTTTGGGCTAATTATTTTGGGCAATGGAGACACTGTGGGTTCAAGAGAAACCACTGCCTATCCCTTAACTACCTAGATGAATTTAAATTGGGGATTTTTCCCAGAAAAAAGTGTTATTACCATGGATAAATTTTACCTAAGTGGCCCCATCTATATGGCAGGGCAAATGTCTAATTACCAAACATCTACTCTTCTTCTTACCATCTTGTGAATGACCCTCCTCTCCTGGCAAGCCCCAGGCCCTTATCTCCTTTCTTAGCTCATGATGGCATATACATTTTTACCTTTCTGTCTTTGAACCTCTCATGTGTGTGGGGTCTTGATCCTCTCATGTATGTGGTGTGCCTGTATATACAAAATTAAATTTGGTTTTCTCCTGTTAATCTAGTTTATGTCATTGTAATTACTCAACCAGCCAAAAGAACCAGAAAGAAGGAAAGGGGAAAGGAAAATTTCCCCCTTCCCGACAGCACCAAAATCTGTTTTCCCTTTCTTTGGTAGGAAATAAAGTTATAGTAAGGCATGTGTCCACCTGCTGAAGACTACACTTCCCAGCCCAGCCTTCCTATAATGATGTCCTTATATGACAATGTTCTTGCCAATGGAATGGGAACAGACGTGACCTGCATTACTTCTGAGTATAAGCCTTAGAACATTGGAAGTACACAACCACATTTGACTTCTTGTGAGCTAAATAAGGATGTACCTGAAACCCAGTAAAAGGTAGGCAGAATTTTCCACCCCGAAATATGACTCTTTGACATAAGGGTTGTCTTGAGCCAGTTATTTTTAAGAAACTTCAGACACACGAACATCTCTAAAAACCAGTAGAAGTTACCCTTCTGCAAGAGAAATTATATTTATAAGGGAAATCTCCGTTTGTAAGGTTGTCTTCCTGTCTGTACCAGGAAGAAGAGGAAGATTAAATGTCTAGAAACTTATCAATGGAGTGGACTTAAATGGACAAATCTGCATAACAGCCATATCCCTGTTTACTGTGCTTTGCATGATAATCTCTCATAACCAACTCTCCCTCCCTCAACATCTTTTATCTTTAGCTGGAGATGGTATGTAAGGTGGTGGCTTGGGCCATTTAGGAGAGTTACTCAGTTTTCCCAGGTATCTTCTATGTAAACAGAAAGTATACATGTTATTAAACTTCTGTTTGTTTTTCTCCTATAAATTTGTCTTTTTTACTAGTGAATCTCATCCAAGAACCTAGAAGGGTAGAGGGAAAATTATTTCCACTCCCCCTATATCAGCTTTGACAATGCAGATGTGGACAACATTAGCTTTCTTCATTCTAGTATAGGCAGGAAAGGGTAAGAGAAAAGAAATTATGATGTTTTTGGTTGGTAAGGAGATCTAATTCATTTTAGCCAGTTTAGAAATGACTTTGAGGAAAGAAGGGTTAAAAGGACATGCTTATAATTTTCTTTCTTTAGTCTCCTTTTAAAGTTACTTAAAATATCATTTACATTTTAGACAATGTTTTACATTTAACTCTAATTAACAATCAAACCTCAAAGAGATATAAAGTTTTAAAATCTGTTCATGAAATTTATATAGTTTCATGTTTTAAAATGACATTATGTTTATACTAGTGAATTTGTAAGTACTTGATAGGTTTTAAATTCCCCAAAGAGTTTAAAAAGAATAGTTTTTATTGCATGAAATTTTTTCTTACTTTGTCTATTTTTTTAACATTTGAATGTCTTCTCTTTCATATATATGAATTCTGTTGCTTTTGCTTTATAAAGTTCATTGCATTATCATTTCAATGGAAAATTTTCTCTTTTGATCGTGCTCACCTTTACATGTGAATATTTTTGGTTAAACCTTGGGGATGGTAATGCAGTTCCTCCTTCCAAGTTCTCCATGCTACACTTGCACTTAGGTTAAGTTTCTAAAATGTAACATGGCCCACATCATTTCAAAGATGGTTGCTATGGGAAACAGATACATTTAAAAACATGGTTAGGTTATAGCTTCAGATAAAAAAGTTTCTTATCAAATAAAAAAATTTATTTCTAGGTCAAATATTATAAATCTTCATAAGATTGTGTATCACAGCTTGTACCACTACTCAAAAATATAACTGTACCTTTCATTTGTTTATTTGCTTAATGTTTTTCTCCCTCTTCTAATTGTGTTCAGGAAGGCAGTGTACCTGTTTTTATTATTGCTGTAACTCCAGTTCCTAGTACAAGGTCTGACACTTTATAAGTGTGAATTAAATATTCAAAAGTTAAAGAAGCACAGGAAGTTAGTTAAAGATATATTTTTAATTCATTCCTGATATAAAAAGTTGATATTCTCACATCTGGAACTTCTTTTTCCTTTCTTTTTTTTTATTTCGAAATATGTAAATCATAGTTAAACGCAATAGAAACATTTACCTCTATAATGTGAATAAACTTTATTTTTTAGGAATAAACTTTTTAGGATGAGCTATTTAATATACAGTGTGTCATGATTAAAAATACAAAAGCAAAAACCTGTACAGTAATTCCATATAGAGAAAAAATAGAACATATATTGGCAAAAACATTATTTATATAGGGGAGCAAAATTTGCCACCTGGAAATGTTTCGCTTTAGCATGAGGGTTATTTTATCCTGGTTGTTTTTAAGGAATAAAAGGCTAAGGAAAAGCTTTTACCTCCTCCCCTTAACTGCCTAAAAGAATTTAGATAGGGGGCCTATCCCAGGAAGAGAGCTATCATCAGAGCTAACTACAGAGAATATAAGCTAGGTGTGGTAGACTGAGGGAAACTTATCAAGGCCTGTTTGATCAAAGTCCTCTCAGTGTCCCATTGTCTGCATAGCACGGCAAGCATTTGCTTTCCAAATATTTTTTTTCCCTATCTTCCCCTTTGAAATCCCAAACCTCTACTCCACTCTTCTTCTCTTAGATGACATATACACTTCAATTGCTTAGCTTGTCCAAGGGTCTCATTTTTCTTGGGGGGGGGTCCCCATATATATGTAATTAAATTTGATTTTCTCCTGGGAATATGTTTCATGTCAATTTAATTCTTAAATCAGCCAGAAGAACATAAAAAGGTAGAGGAAAACTTTTTTCCTTCCCCAACATTTATGATAGACTAAGACATTCATATTTTGACAAAACTCCCAATATATTTTTTATTTTATAAAAATAATGTTTAATATAATGAAATATTATATATTGGGTTGGCCAAAAAGTTCACTCGGGTTTTTAAATAAGATCTTAACATAACAAAAAGTCCTGTTAAAGACTATAATGAAAAGAATGTCACAGATGGTTTAAAATGTTTCTAATTAACATTACGCTATTTTAGACTTATAAATTAACAATTGATACAACATTCCAAAAGGGGAGGAGGGACTTCCCTGGTGGTCCAGTGGTTAAGACTTGGCATTTCCACTGCAGGGGCACAGGTTTGATTCCTGGTGGGGGAACTAAGATTCCCGCATGCTTCAAGGAGCAGCCAAAAAAAAAAAAAAAAAATTGACAAATTAAAATCCACCATACAGCATTTGTTGTGAAAAACACTGATTGTGATCTCTGCTACATATCCTTTTCTTTCTTATATGAAACTCAGGTTTGAAGGAACAACAGAAAAATAAAAATAAAAAAATAAAAGGGGAGCAAAATATACCACCCCAAAACATGTCTTTTTGGCATATTGATTATTTTAAACTAGTTATTTTTAAAAAGCAGCAGACATGACAGAAGCTCTGAAAACTGAGTAGAAGTTACCCTTTTCTAAGAAATATTTACATTAATCTGAGAAATCTCCATTTGTAGTGTCTCCCTCTCTATACCAGGAAGAGGAGACTATATAAACCTCTATAAACTGTTATCAATTGACTTAAACCTTGAATTCGAATAACACCCTTTTCTTGTTTACTGTGGTTTTCCTGTTAACCTCCTATATCTGATTCTCCAACCCCAACATCTTCTTGTGTCTTTACCTAAGATGGTATTTAAGGTGATGACTTCAGCCATTTAGGAGAGTTACTCAGTTTTCCTGGGTCTCTTCCATGTATACAGAGGGATGTAATTAACCTTCTGTTTGACTTTCTTCTGTTAATCTGTTTTACATCAATTTAATTATTAGACCAGAACCTGAAAGGGAAGAAGCGAAAATATTTCCTCCCTTTTAGGTTCTCAATTCCCAAAGCCGAAATGCCCAGTTGCACAGTCATGGCTTGGAGGAAGATTCAAAGAAACAGCATTGAATCATTCTAAAAACAATTTTGGAACAACATAAATATTTAATAAAATCTCTTGAAAATGAAAATAATGATTATTTAAAACTTAGAAACACCTGAGAAACAATTATATTTCTTTCTTACCCTCATCTGTGGAAACTACCAAGAAGATACCTCCCCCTCTTACCAATTTCCTAAAACACTTGCCTAAATCTAAGCTATGCTGATTCTTGTATTTCTTACATTCTGAATCTACTTAAATCATTTCCCAACAGTCACTTTGCTGCTCTCAATCTTTTTTCTGACTTATAACTCCAATCTGATGCAGCAAGGCATAGAAACTAATTCCATAGTTACTAATAGCTAATCTGTTTTAGTTCTTGTTGCTAGAAAGTAGAGCATGGGAACTAAAACCACAAATGAAGAGGCAAGTTTAAGTATAAATGCCAAAAAGATGAAAAATGGTAAACTATTCAGCATTATCTAGGGTCAGTGAAATCAGAACTCTGTAGAGGACAGTTTGGTTCTACATATCACAAATCTTAAAAATGTGCATATATTAATAATGAGTATTTTAAATCTTAGGATTTTATTTTAAAGAAATAATCATTGCTTACATTAGTAAAAATGGAAACAATCTAAATGTTCAGCAATACAAATACAAACATTTTCCCGTTTTTCGAAAGTTGGCTTTATACCACTTTGTTTTTATGAAAGACCTACGTTAGTAGCTGTTTTTGCTAACATAAAGAAATCTGAGGAGGATTTTTGCTTTTACAAGAAAAAGGCAAAAGTTGAAAACAGCCCTTATTTTGCAGTGGAGCTGTTGCAGAGGCAACGGAAACCTGGAGCAGCAAGAGTAGCGCCCCTAAGCTCCTTCCCCTGGAACTACACTTAGCATCGCAGCATCAAGATGTCATATGTCTGTGAGCATCTATGCTTTATCTTGATTTATTTTGTGCATCAGTTAGCCAGATGTGTCCTAAGTCAGTTGCCTCTTTCCTTTATGCTATTTTGGCTTATGAAAGTTTTCATAGGAACACTCTACTTTTGGATAGCGGGAGAAATCTGTAATTGATGCTTTGATGTGAAAGGACTAACTTAAAGTAGTTTTTTAAACTTATTTTACTCAAATAGATAACAGACATTAATACAATAATAAGATATGATAATTCAAAACACGAGTTTATTTAGGTTAATCACTATCAGTTGTTTGTGGATACGAACTAGTGGATTTCAGTGGTGCTGCTTGTTGATACACAGCCCTGGCAACTTTGAATTAGAGCAGTATTGACATGCTTTACAGCAACAACAGCAACAGCTTTTTACCCTTCCCGTTTTATCTGACCTCTTTAGGAGGAATAACGGGTTCATATGCTGATGAAAACAGAAAAGAGGTGGTCCCATTTGAAATGAAAGAGTATAGGGGCATATTGTGCTGCATATTTCCTTTTTAAAAAAGAGAAGGATTGAAAGCTAAAGAAAGCAGTTATTAAACTACATTACTGAAGTCTTTTTCCAATGCATTGAAATAACTTTATGCGGGTCTTTTAAAAAACAGTATTATGTGTTACCATGGATTTAGACATTTAACTGGATTTAAAGTCATAGTTAGAATGTTAACTAGAGTGTTAACTGGATTTACAGGTGCCTATAAAGACCTGAGATTTGGACAGGTATTTTCCCTTGGAATGATTTTTTTTTTTTTCTGTTGGAGGTCACCCAACTTCCCCAGGTAACTAATTTTAAGGATTTTCCATTTTTCAACTATATTCACAAATAAAACAATTTAAATTTAGCTCAACACCAGAAATAAACAGATCATTAAGAAGAAAGCCTTCTTCATGTGACAAAGGCAAGAAATATTTGTCCTTAATAAAAAAGCTTTCTTCTTTTCTCAAACTTGAAACCACTGTAACTTTTGTTTTAATAGCATAGACATTTTGAAGTTTTTTCTAACTTAAAATGGTTCTGTTTTTCACCTATAAAATGGACCATTTAATTTTTAAGAATAAATTTCATTTTTAACATTCCAAATACAGGATCAATTGTTAATATATTGTATTAACATGATACTTTGGAACTAGAAGTCTCCCAGTGTGCCTTACCACCTCAAATATACTAGAAAAACCTGCACCCACCTGAGAAATACAATAGTGTCCTAAACAGAGCACATTATAGTTATTAAGTCTGTTACACAGAATAATAATTACTTATGTGATTTGTGAGAGAGCAAAGCTTTGAGTCCTTTTAAACCATTTCCTTTCTTCCTCCACCAAATTTTCTTCTAAAGTCAATTAGTACTTTTGCTTGACAAGGGATGAATGAGGGAAATTTCTTTCTAAAAGTCTTCTACAGGGTTGACCGTTAGCATAGCATTCTGCGTTTTTATTAACTTATTTTAGAAAATTAATGGTGTGTTTGCTGTGTAGTCAGGTGTAAGATTTTGATCAGCTGAGTTAATACTGAAAAGGAAGGGTTTTATTAGAGCAAAGGTCAAGACAGTTAGGCAAGTTTTATCTTTATTGGACTTATAATTTCCTGTGTAGTTTAACTTTTCTTTTAGAATAATGATGTTAACTGTCTTTATAAAATACATTTCAAAGGCATTAAATCCATTACAAAAAGTTCAGACTTAGAGAAAATTTTCCCAAATTTCACCACTCAGAAATAATGGTTAACATTAACTAATTATAATTTCATATTTATTTGTGTGCATTATAATGAAAGAGGGCTAGACAAATACAAGTTTTATAAAAATGAGATAATGGGATACATGCTGTTTAACAATAAAATTCATTAATTCTAATTTTACTTGAATTTAACAGAAGAAAATAAAATTGGTAAGCTATAGGAATTGCTAAACTTGTTCTTCATCACAGAAATTATTAGTTCCTAAAAGATTTTCTTTTAAATTAAAGATTATTAGAGACATTGTGTTATCATATTATCAAATTTTATGTCATTTATACAGTTTTGAAATGTAATTTGATCAATTGGTTTAGTTTCAATTGTATGTTCATACGCATTCAGTGCTATGTTTCTTGAATTCCTTCATGTTTGGGAATGCCTATTTTCTAGAAGAACAACTTAGTGAGGTCTAAAATTCTTGGTTTATGTTTTATTTACCTCAGAAATTTGTAAACATTGTTGCTTTATTGTTTTTTTGGCATTGCACATTGTTTGGAGTATTCTTGGGCCAGCTTAATTTTTTATTCGTTTAAGTAACTCATTTTTGTTTTGCCTACCTCAGTGTCTCAAGAAATATTTCTAATCTTGAAAATTCAGGATTTAAAAAAATGATTAATAATTTATATTGTATTAATTTTTCCTGTAATATGCTGTGCCTTTCTATTAGCAGATTCAGGTTTTCCTTTATTTAATGAAACAAAATTTTATTATATATTTAAATACTTTTCCTGCTCCATATGAGTTCAGTATTTCAGGAAGGCTAAATAACTTTTGTTGAATCATTGTTGTCTGTTCCTCATGCTAATCCCTCTTCCCCCACATGTCAATAATCTTTTCTGTATTTGCATTTATCTTTCTGTCATTTTCCTCTGCTTTTTTCTGACATTAGATAATCTCAGTTTTACTTTTATGTCTCTTACTTAGCTGACTTCCACTCAGATAACCTGTCTAATCATCTGATACTCCATATACCATCTGTAACACATACCAACTGATACCTATCACCTGTGGCTGGTCACCTGTGGCCCATGTATTCTGTTTTCACTAACTGGGTCAAGGCTAAGTTGTGTTTCTTCCCAAACATGTTTTTGCCAGTTGTGGAAGTTATGATTACATTATTTATTAAACATTTAAAAAATTCAGTTGATATGATGTATAAGGAAGGGAGATGTTTCTATAAAATGTAATTTGAATGCTTTTGCAAATTTTGATGAAGGCAAATTCCTGAAAAAAAATTGCTATGAAATCTAGTGTGACTGAGGCAGCAGTAGAAGAATGAAAACAACTTAATAGATTCCTTTAGGATTCTGCACTCAGTTTGCTTCACATTTGTTTTGAAGTTTTTGTTTCTCATTGGAAATTATCAATGATGAAAAAATTGAAGAGGAACTAATCTGTAGACCTATACTGGGGGAAAAAAAATCCATGAACATACATCCAAATATAAGCAAATAAACATACATTTTTTTGCTTGAAAGTAAATGTTTAAATGTTTGTAGATGATAAATTATTTCTGCACTCCTGAAAAACATGGAATTAAATTGTATGTGTTCTAAATGAATTTTCTTCTTTAGCTCAATATTACATTTATGAGATTCCTTTATGTCGTTGGTTGTAGCTGGAGTTTTCATTGTTTTATAGAATTCCATTGACTCACTGTTTATCTTTTAGCTTCTTGTTCCCTCAGCAAGTTTGTTTTCTCTATTCCGTTCAGTTTCTTTAAGTCACAGTTTATTGATGCTAGTGTGGTCATGGCCATATTTCCTCCTTATTTGCTTTTCTGGAGACTATCAAATGGAGATATCAAAATGAGGATCTCTAATTGTTTATCTTGCTCTGCTGCGAGCAGGTGGTGATAGAGAAGAACACCCACATTTGATGGCTTTTCTCAACTTTTTCCCAGAGTGAAACCTCCTCTCTAATTTGCCTTCTTCCCCCCCCCCCCCCCACAGTGGAGATTAGGAAGGGCCTGGAGATTGTGTTAATAAGGATTCTGAGGATTTTATTCATTTACCTTTTTCTTTCCTTGGTGAAAATTTTGGACTGGCGTGATGGAAACAAGGTTAGGAGTAGACTGAATTATATCAGAATCAAAGTCTGTGTCCTGAACTTTATCTTGTTTGGTGTTTTATTGTTGCTGGTGCCTTTGTTGAGTCCCTCATTTTTAAATGAATAATGAACTTTGTTAAGCTTTGAGAGGAGATTCTCAGTCCAGTTTTATTTTGCCATCTTCTGTAGGATATTTTCCCTTAAGTATTTCCTATTACCTGATATCCCTGATTATCTTTGTTGCTCTTATATATCTAAAGTTCATATGTTATTTATATAATGAAAACTTTAATATTAACTTACCAGAGTGTTACTGTGAATCTTCCCTTATTAGCCATAGCTCAGAAGAGTTACCATATATAATCTTTTAATTAAGAAAATATCTTTAAAAATTCCAAAGGACAGTTTTGACTGTATCTATTAATCTTCATTTGGGATCCATGTTCCATATAAATGTTTTATAATAGAATTCATAATAATAATGATCTGTTGCTTGCTGTGTTCCTGGGAATATGCTTTGAAGTTTATATGCCTCATTTTATTTAATTCTCTTATAAACTCCAAGAGACAGGCCCTAATGTAAAGATTGGGAAACTGAAGCTTCGAGAGAAGAGAGAAATAAGTGTCCCAGGGTCATACATGCCTTGAAATCTGGGTCTGGCCCCTTAGACTGAGCTCCTAATGACTGTGCTGTACACTTCCTTCAGGTTTAATTTTGGTAGTTAGCCGACTTTCTTAATACACTAGACTTTTCAAAACCCTGGGCAAAGAGCAAGTAAGTTTGATTCTTAAAGAAGTCAAGTAGTAAAATGAAAGTGTTTTAGGGCTAAGAAATTTCATCATTACTTTAGATTTTCTTCATGGGATGTTAAGTAGTAAATGGCCCAGATATTGCCTGCATTAGTGCATGTACAGTAGTTTGTATGATATTTAGTCACTTTCCTTGGTTGGAGAGGCTACGCTCTGAACCTGATCTTGGCTTTACGGTTTCTTTGTCCAGTGGAGACTGTGTAAGAGTCCTCTAAGTTTTTTCTTCTTCTATGTGTCCTCTTCCTTATCTCTGCTTCAATTATCTAACCTTGCTATTCTCTAAATTTTGGGTCTCTCAGTCAATTCAATGTGTAGGCCAAGGTAGATATTTTCTCTCTGAGCAAATTGGTTATTTCCTTCTCTTTCTACTTCTAGAGTAGTGACCCTCAGACTGGCGCTTTCTTGTGCCATACTGACTTTGCTGAAAAATGTATGAAGTAACAAATGTGCCCTAACATCCCCAATTTTTCTTAACTACTTCTCCTATTTTCATTGCATCATTGGGACCTGCATCTTAAGGTACAGGAAATGGTCAAATGTTTCATGATTGCATAGTAAGGATCACCATCGTCCTTGACTGGATGGTAAGGTGCCTACCTAGTGCTGCCCTACATACAGTATTTATCCAGTTCCACATTTTAGGCCCATTATTAAGTAGCCCCCTACTTTTAAATATGTAATTTAGTAATACTCAAGATTTTCAATTCGAGTGATAAAAACAACTATGGAAAATTTAAGCAAAAAGGATTTTATTAAAGAATACTCTGTAGCTCACAGAATCTGTAGAAGGGCTTGATTTACATTCCACTGAACTGATCTCATGAAGACGCTACTGCTCAAGATATCAATATTGTCTCTGAAGACTGGATCTAGCTACTGTCCCTATTGCTCCCATCGCTGGAATAAATTCTGCTTGTCACTATATATTTTTTGCGAATCTGGGGTGATTACATTTGGGAGGCAAAATTTCCAGCATGTTACCTCTCAAAAGGGGTCTATTCTCTTTAGATGTATTCTGAAAAATGGGAATTTCAAGTGTTTACCTACAAGGTGCCATAAGCAGGGGAGCTTTAGCTTGAAACAGAGGAAGAGGTATCTACAGGAGAATCACTTCACTCTTAGGGAAATCTGTAAATATAGTTAAGAGTTAATATTCTTTTATTTTTACCCACTTACAAGTTACCAATATAAATTTAACCTTTCTTTTTTCTATTATCCATTTATAGGCTTTCTTTCAATAATCATTTCCTCTTATTTCCATTTATCATTAATTTTTAACCAGATTTCTTCCTAGGGTAGTATTGTCAGGTTCAGCAAGAAGACTTCCTTATAGCTGGCCAGCAGTATGAGTCTGGTCAGTGTTTTCCCCTTCATCCATTCCCAGTCATGTGGAGTAGTGTTGGGTAAGTAAAAACTTACAGGACTGTCTTGTCAACTAGGTAGGAAAGAGGTATTAATTGTTAATCCCAGCTTAGACATGAGAGGAGAAAAACAACTTATACCATCATCATTCCTTTAGGAATTCCAACAATAATATTTAGAGATACTGTAACTGTGTGATGTTTAGTAAGTAATCCTTACTTTGGAACTTGGAAACATAATTTAGGTCTTGGCACTACAAGCAAAGAAAAAGAAAAATTTTTAGAAATAAGTAAGATGTTTAAGTTCTAATGCCTTCCCTATTTCTTCTTTCCTACTATCAATAGTGATAATATTTTAACAATCCATTGAGTAGTGATTCCACTTTCATGTATATTAACAAACATTCATTTGATCTTGTAAGTCATTTCTTCAGTGTCTTACCCCTCCCCAAATCAGTAAGCAAGTACTGTAAGCACATGATTTTTTTTTTGAATTGTGGTAAACACACATACATACACACACACAACAGGAGCTCTGTTCTCTTAAAATTTTAAGTGTACAGTACAGTATTTTTAATTATGACAACAGTGTTGTACAGCAGATCTCTAAAATGTTTTCATCTTACATAACTGCAACTTTATACCCATTGAGCAACAAGTTCTCATTTTCCCCTTCTCTCAGCCCCTGGCAACCACCAATTTACTTTCTGTTTCTATGAGTTTAACTATCTAATATACCTCACATAAATGGAATCGTGGTATTTATTTATGTGACTGGCTTATTTGACTTGGTATAATGTTCTCAAGGCTCATCCATTTTGTTGCATATGATAGGCTTTTTTTTTATGGCCAAATTACATTCCATTGTATGTATATATGACATTTTATTTCTCTTCTTATGGAGGTTGAGAAGTCCTACAGTCTGTTGTATGCAAGCTGGAGACCCAGAAAAGCTAGTGGTATAATTCCAGTCTGAGTTTGAAGGTCCTGAGAACCAGGAGCTCTGATGGTGTAAGTCCTAGTCTAAAGGCAGGAGAGGACCGATGTTTTAGCTCAAACAGTCAGACAGAGAGAGGAAATCCGACCTTCCTCTGCCTTTTTGGTCTATGCAGTGTCTCATTGGATTGGATGACGTCCATTCACAGTGGCAAGGGCAATCTGCTTTACTTAGTCCACCAATTCAAATACTAATCTCTTTCAGAAAAACCCTTAGAGAAACATCCAGATGTAATATTTAACCAGATATCTGGGTATCCCTTAGTCCAGTCAAGTTGACACATAAAGTTAACTATCACATCCACTGATCTATTGATAGATATTTAAGTTCTATACCAGAATTAACAGTGATTATGCCCTACCATTACTATATTATAGTATTCTGTATTTGTCTGTATATTCACCTTTACCAATGAGATTTTTACCTTTGTATGCTTTCATGTTGTGTTTAGTGTCCTTTCATTTCAACTTGAGGGATCACTTTAGCATTTCTTGTCAGACAGGTCTAATAGTGATATACAGTGATATACTCCCTCAGCTTTTGTTTATCTGTGAAAGTTATTATTTCCCCCTCATTTTTTTTTTCTTTTTTTTTTTTTTTTGCCGTACGTGGGCCTCTCACTGTTGTGGCCTCTCGCGTTGCGGACCACAGGCTCCGGACGCGCAGGCTCAGCGGCCATGGCTCACGGGCCCAGCTGCTCCACGGCATGTGGGATCTTCCTGGACCGGGGCATGAACCCGTGTCCCCTGCATCGGCAGGCAGACTCTCAACCACTGCGCCACCAGGGAAGCCCTCCCCCTCATTTTTGTAAGCTAGTTTTACCAGATATAGTATTCCTGGTTGGTAGTGTTTTTTCTTTCAGCCCTTGGAATATACCATTCCACTCCCTTCCGGTGTTCAAGGTTTTTGCTGAGAAATCCTCTGATAGTCTTATGGGGGTTCCTTTGTATGTGACAAGTTGCTATTCTCTTGCTGCTTTCAGAATTCTCTTTGTCTTTTAAGTTTGACACTTTGATTATAACATGTCTTGGTGTGGATTTCTTTAGATTTATCATAATTGGAAACTTTTGGGTTTCTTGACTCTAGATGTCTATTTCCCTCCCCAAATATGAGACGTTTTCAACCACTTTTTCTTGAAATAAGCTTTCTGTTCCTTTTCTCTCTCTGGAACTTCCATAATGGGTATACTTATCCATTTATTGATATCCCATAAAACCTTTAAGCTTTCTTCATTCTTTTTCATTCTTTCATATTGGTGCTTCTCTGACTGAATAATTTCAAATGACCTGTTTTTGACTTCATTCAGTCTTCTGCTTGGTCAAGTCTGCTGTTGAATCCCTCTAGTGAATTTTTCTGTTCAGTTATTGTATTTTTCAGCTCCAACATTTCTGGGTTTTATTTTATTTTTATATTTTCTGTCTCATTGATGAAATACTATTTTGTTCATACATCATTTTCCTGTGCTCATTGACATTTTTATGATGGTTATTTAAAATTCTTTTTCAGGTAATTCTTATACTTCTGTTTATTAGGGTTGGTACCTGGAGATTTATTTTTTGTTTCTTTGGGCTGTGTTTCCTTGTTTTTCTGTGTGTTCCTTGACACTTTGTGTTGGTATCTACATATTTGAAATATAAGCCAACTCTCCCAACTTTATGGATTGGCATCATACAGAGGAAGATATTTACCAATAAACCCAGTTAGAGACTCTAGGGGCTTCTTAAACCTTTTCTGTGTATCTCCTCTAGCCTAATCAAAGAAATTAACAGTTTCTTTTTCAAGGAGTTCATAATCTCTTGCTACCTCTGGTGTGTGTCTGCTGGAGCAGCAGCACATTGCTCAACATTTTCTTTTTTCCCCAGCAGCCAGGTGTCTAGAATATGCCAGGGCTTGTCAGTACTTTGTGACAGGTGAGACTGAAACCATTCCCTTGGGCAGCACCCCCCCCAAAAGTCTGAATGTTGGATGTATGTTTCAGTCTTTTCTTTCTCTCCATAAAGAGAAGTTGGGAGCTGTGAGTTTTCCCAATTGTGTCCTGCTGAACTGGGGGCTGGGCTCTAGTGGTGAGTGCGTAGTAGTCCAAATTATAACCTTTTGCTTGTTCTCAGTTGCCATCAGGCATCTAGAGTATGCTAGGTCCTCTCAGTGTCCCAAGAAAGGTGATAAAGAAATTAGTCTTTTGGGCAGTGCCCCAAATAGCTGAAATGTTGACGGATACTTCAACTCTTTCCCTTCCCAGGGAGAAGTTGGGATTTGGGCATTTTCACTTGCTGCACTGTTCTACACTGAGCCAGTGGGAGGGCCTATGACCAATAAATGTGTTCTAGTCCAAACCATCACCTTTATTCTAGTAGTTCCCAACCTGAGGCCCTTTCTAGTTAGCACTCACGTTTAGGCAAGACAAGAACCAGTCTCTTAGGCAGCCACCAGAAAAGTCAGAATATTGGATGTATGGTGCAGCCTGTCCTTCTCTCTTCAGGGAGAAACTGGGAGCTAAGTGGTTCCCTTCTGATCATGTAGTGCCATGCCAGGTGAGAGGGATTATGGCAAGAGGATTCTGCAAATTTTGCTACTGGCTTCATTGTGATTGATTTTGTGCTTGCCTGGGATGTAGGAGTCTCTCACCTGGTCTCTGGATTACTCACAAAGGGAATTGGTCTATGTATTGTTGAATCAATGTGTCCATGGAGGAAAGGAGGACTTGTGGCTTTCTGTTCTATCATTTTGCTGATGCTGTCCCTCTAGGGAGCACATATTTTAATGTACCTTCTGATTTCCATTTAGTTCACTAATTTGTATATGGTAAACTATATGATAAGTTCATTGTAAGTTATGCATCTTAGCCCACTATTATACTGCACTGGCAGTAAATGTGTCCTTCATCAGTAATATATGTGGGGCGGAGGTGGCAAACTGAAATCATATATTTTTTTTCTAGACCTCTAACAGTGTTAGAGGCATTTGCTCCAATGACCTGGTATGTATATCCACATCTAGAATGAATATCTGTCCTGGTCAGAACTCATCAGTATATACCTGGAGTCATGAATAATGTAATCCATTTGCCAGCTGTGGGCTGGCCTGGATCCTCTCAATAGGCAGCCCATAGTCATTTTTAGTTTCTGATGCTACTATTAAAAAACAGAAAAAAATTTAATCACTTTGTGAGCTTCTAAGCTCATAGTAGGATACATCTATTTTTTGTCCATTGATTGAATGTCTCCACGACAACTAATTTTATGTACCTGAGAAACTACTTTCAAAGAGAAAACGGGTATCTACTTGTGAGTTCCAGTACCCTTTTGAATTCGGGAGATTTTTTTTAAAAAAGGGAATCAACTTAGCCTACTTTCATCTGTTTCCTTTAGAAGTGCATAAAATTTTTCATAACAAAGACTCCCACACTGAGGTTTCTCTTATCTTCTAGTTGTCCAAAACCTAATTCCTGGACTAAATTGCCAATCTGTTGGGTTTTGCCTAAAATTTAGTATGAATCCTATACTATGTTACTTTTATTGTATAGCTCCCCAAGGAATACCCCCTTTTTAATTCTGCCCAGTGAGTGGAATTGTATTTGTCTTTTTTCAGTCAAAATGAAATGATCAGCTAGTTGTAATGCAGCTGACTTCCGGACTCAGTTTTGGCTCTCTACCCTTGAGCTACAATCTGTGAACCATGCTACTGATGAGGCAGCCTTAGGTAGTATTCTAGTCCAAATTCCATGACTTCTGGGTGGCAATCATGGGTTTTTGCCAAAGGCTTTAGCCAGCTTGAGTTTTCTAGTTGCTTGTATTTCTACTGTCATTTGAGTATCAAGTTAGAGTGGGGTTGTTTGGGTTAATGGCCATTTGAAGCTTCAAGAGAGCCTGATGCTGCTTAAAGCATTATTCAAATTCAGCCTTTTTTGTTATTATTGTGTGAATAGAAGCCAATAAAATTTATAGATGTGATATGTGATTTCTTCAGAAACCAAGCAATCTTTATGGCTCTTGTTTCAGTTTTGGAGCTAGAGAGACAATAACTCATTGTGATTGGTTGAGGAATGCTGCTAGTAGGTCGGGCCCATATAATTACTCAGAATTTTATCATTTATGCTGGACCCTATATTTTAGCTTGATTAATTAGCTACTCCCTGGTGGTTATATAATTAACCAGCATTTGGAATTCATGCTTAGCTTGATTTTTAGATTTAGATATCAACATTATATTATTATTATTATTATTTTTTTAACATTATATTATTGACGTAATGAATAAGAGTACTTTTCGATTGAATTAAATCAACATTTTTCTCACCAGGTTGTGGCAACAAGCAGGATAATTTAAATATTCCCATAGGTGCACAGTAAATGTGTATTGGAGTCTGTTTCACATGAATACAAATTTGATTTTGACTTTCTTTCAAAATAGAAATCTAAAAGGAAGCATTAGTCAGATTGATCACAGAATACCAACTACCCTTAGCTTGTGGCACATCTTGAATTGTTAACACTGTATCAGGAATGGCTGATACTATCAAAGGCTCCTCTTTATTAAGTCACCTGGAGTCTAGAGTTAACCTCCGGGATCCATCAGATTTTCGCACATGCTATACTGGACTATTAAACAAGGAATGTGTAGACACTAATTCACTTGCATCTACCATATGTATAATAAAATTTCTTGATGCTCCTTTCTCTTCCCCCACCCCTTCCCAGGTGTTCTCTTATTTTATATTAAGCCCTTGAGTGGGTTTAGGTAGTTCCAAAGTCTCCCATCTAACACACCCAATTAAAAGATAATGAAGAGCAGATTTTTATGATATCCTTATTCCCAATGGCTTGGATAAGGCAACAGTTCCTCATTCATACATCATATCCTTTCTGGTAAATACATTCTGGTAGGGGTGATGCAATAGCCCTTCATAACTTTCATTCATAAATTCCTACTATGAACCACACTTTTATTTTTGAATATTTTATCTTATCCCACTAACTTAATTATATTGCCCTTTACCCTTTCATTAGCAGGTTGTATAAATTTACACCAGTGTCTAGAAATTTCAATAAAATTTCTTTACCACCCTGGATGGTTTTCTTGTATGCCAATGAAAATGGCCTTTGTTTCCTTGCTGGGACATTGTACTAACAGTCTCTGGCCATCTTGTCATTCAGAGTAATCTTTCTAAACTCTCACTGTTTTAAACTGAACTGCTTTGGAAGAAACTGTAGATCCTCTTTTTATGTCATTATTAGATTTATAAAATTCATCAAGGCTGGGATAAATGGAGGAGTTGGTAAAGCAACCAGATCACATAATCTCATAAGTGATCCATTAAAATTTTCATAGTTACTCCATCTGTCTCCTCCTTTTCCATACCCTGTGAACACTTCTCAGCTTAAATGTCTTGAGCTTTTTTTCATCCATTTTATTATTTTTCCTTTCTTCTGAATAATCCTAATCCTTTCCATTGTTCAACCCTACTTATAAGAAATGAGCCAAGAGGTCAATGGCAGCTTCTCTTACGTAATCCAACTCATCTGTTATTATAGTAACATAAGGAACCTAAGTATTTGGGAGCCCTTTAATCATGACATTGAGAAATGGAATATTTCCTGCCATATCAGTAAACAAAGGATGCCGCACCCATCAGTGATTGCAGCCCTCCAGTGTGAGCCAGTGAGCCTCAGGAAACTCAGGAAGGAAAGAATACCGCCATCTAGCAGCCATCAGACTGCAGCCACTTCCTATGGTGAGCCCTGAGGAAACTCAGGATGTGAAAACACAGGATACTGGCCCCAGAGAGCTGAGGTGCATGTCAAAGGAATGATTTCAGTGAGCCTAGACTCTTGCATCTTCCCATACATAGAAAAGTGCTAAATTCCTTAACTTGGGATATCTGGTTTTCTTTAATTAACAATAATCTTTTGATGTTCCTACTACCTGCCCTTTGTTGCAAAACTCCTATATATCCTGGCTCCCCTCCTTGCTTCCTCGGAGCAGTTCTCTCAGGATTACTTGAGATGCTGCCTTCTGGGCTTGAAGTCCTAAAAATTCCCGCCAAATAAAACATAACTCTCAACTTTTAGGTTGTGAATAATTTTTTAAGTCCACAACATCAATCACTGCTCGAGTCAAAGGTGTAAACTTAAGGGATACTTCAGGATCATCATATAACCAATCCAAAATTCCTGATATTTCCAACATTTCAGAAGCTTCAGAAGAATTATTTCATTTGGTATCTAAGAGTGTTTCATTTAGTATCTAATTTCCCCTCTATAGGTATATGTTATGTACCTTACATTTTTTTCCAGCTCTACAAATTTGGAGTTTGACCCTCCAGCCACATTTCTGTAAAAGTTGCAACTATTTCAGGATCCTGAATAAGACCAAACATACTCTTCCAGTCAGCAGTACCTAATACAAGGAAATAGCTCCTTGGATCTGAATGTGTAAAATCCATTTTAGCATAAGCTTCCCAGGAAGTGTCTGTATCACTCCACAAATAACTTTCTGTAATTTGTTTGTCTTTCACTTCCTCCCCTTGCAAAATGTAGTCTTTTTTAGTGATTCTCATTTAGACTGAGGCACATTATAATCAGAAGAAATATTTATATGATTCCCTTTTGGCTTGCTGTCTCTTCTCTTTCGGGTCACAAGTAATAATTTGGTGCATTTGGCAGTCTTAGTTGTTTCTGCTTCTTTCACTTTTTCAAAGTAGCCAAAAATCACAAAATTCTTGGCTGACTTGCCTTCTACCTGAATTTCCTTCTTAATTCATGTAACTGTTTCCCTTGGTTTAGTATCTACAACCCCCAAGTTCTGTTGATATGCTTTTCCTTCCATCAGTGGTCATAGCATTTGCATGATCTCAAACCAGAAGTGGCCTGGAAGTCAGCCTTTGTCAAAGGTTCATAGCTCTCTTTCCTCATTTTTCTTTTCCCCGAAGTCTTAGCCGTTATTTAAATTCTAGAGTCAAGGGTCACTTCAATACTCTACTCAGTGTACCATTGCATCAATTACAGAACGTTGGAGAGCTGAAAGGACTCCACAGGGTATATTCATATGTGACTTCAACAAAGGTGGAGGCTAAAGTATAGCAGGAGAATGAAAACATAGGTAAACATCAGAGAGGTATGAGATTTCTAGGCACAGCCCCCATGGTCCTTTCTCAGTTTTGCAGCATGTGCTTTGTCTTTGGATTATGACTCACCAAGATATGTGTGAGATACCTTTGTCTCAGGGCAGCCAAGCACAAGTTTCCTGAGGAATCTTTTATAAACTTTCAGTCAATAGCTAAAATAAGGCTATATAACTGGTTAAACCAGATGCAAACTGTCATCCTACATTCTCAATAAATAACGTAGGCAACTTGTTATTGGGTGCCTCTAGGTAAATTTTGGAATTCAGACAGCACATTATAAATCCCTAGGTAGTACATTTTATTCCCATTCGGCCAAGGGTCAGTATTATGACTCCAGGTATCCTGCAAACAGGCACAGAGCTCTACAGTTACTCAGATCAGCTCTAAGTTCATTCTATTCTCTATACAGTATTCCTTTCCTGTATAAATTTTAGTTTTCCATGGAGTTGATATTTGATTCTTTTTTCATTTATCAGTTTCCTATTACATCATTGCTTTCGTTTGTTTCTGATTGCCTCATAAGCTATCTTCCTCTCTTGCCCTCCTGTTTGCCTTTGAAGGCAAATGTATTCTTTTTTATAAATTTAATCCACCCATCATTATTTTCTATCTCTCCCTCCATTTCTCTCTCATTCATTCAACAATTAAGTATTGAGTATCTACAATGTGCTAGACATTGTGTTTACCCTCAACAGGCTCAAAGTCCATTAAGAAAGATAATCATGAAAACAGATAAATGGGATTGAACCGTTGTCAGTGATACAAGAGAAGTGTGTCCTGGGTATAGTGGAGAACAAAAAAGAGGATTTTCAATTCTATCTGTTAGTTCAAGTAATGTTTTAAATAGGAATTTATCCTTGAGGGGTAAGTTGGAGTGAAGGATGAATAGCTACACTATAAACAGGTACATTATGCCATTTAGTAAATAGGAAGCCATTGAAAGATTTTAGTTGGAAAATAAAGTGATCAGACTTAGCAAGATCATTCTTGTGATAGTTGGATAATGAATGGATTGGAGTTAGGCAAGACTGGAAGCAGGAAGTTTTAGTCCAGGCCTTTACTGCTGCATCTTTGATATACTCTGTGCTCACCCTCAATTAAATTGCACCAGTAAAATCACCTATATTTTCTTTGCTGCAAGCTCAATGACCTCTTTTCAGTATTCATCCTCTCTGATACATTTGATAGTTTGCTCTTCTCTCCCTTTTGAAACTGCCTTCTGCCAACTGATGGGACATCAGAAAAAGGTACTTTTTCTGTACCTGGAGAGTTGGAGGCAGAGATAATGATCAAGCATTCCTCTGCTTTCTCCATTCCAGGGCAATATGGCCTTCTTGATGCTGAATTTGGTTCAGATCCAGGAGAGCCTGATATTGAAAATATTCTTTTAAACAGTAGTACAATGACTATAAATATAGTTTCCTTGTTGAAGGTGGTGTAAAAACAGGGAACATAGCGAAAAATGTGTCTGTTTTCTTGGTTTTAGTAGCAGTGCACTTGAAGAGGGTAAGGCAAACAGTACTAAGTTGTGTTTATTGCGTGTCCATAGATTTCAGTATTCTTGGTTAAATAAACCTGGAAAGTGCATGTGTAGATTTTGCGGTTCATTTCTTTGTGGGGGCAGGGGAATTAATGGTAGCAGGGGTGTGGGATTGCTTCTAACCAATCTAACTCTTCTAAAGTGCGGTACTATCTCTTTATTGTAACGTTTCTTCTTATTGACCCATCTAGTGTTGTTTCCTTGGTTTTCCTTGCAGACTACGACCAAGTGATGCTCCAAGATATGTTCTTTTGACACAGAAGGCCTGATCTCTGAAAACTCCTCCTTTGTTGCACTTCACTATCTCTTTCTACCCATATAGAATACTCCAACGATATACTTCATTTATTTTTAATAAGAACAGCTTTTCTACTTTATTTTGGAATAATGAAGCCAGACTGTGAAGACCTGATGAAGGCAGAGCCAGAATATTAGTCTCCCATTCTGATCCTCTGCCCAGTTAATCCCTAAAACCTTTGAATGATGCCAATCGACAGTTTGACTCTTGTGTGGATGCCAAGCAGTTCACCCTTTTCGGGTGAACACATATTTAACATCAGGGGCAGTGGTTAAGTAGGTCTCAAAGATCCCCGCTGCGGAATCTAGGCATTAAAAAAAATTTTATTTTATTTTATTTTTGCCTGCGTTGGGTCTTCATTGGTGCACATGGGCTTTCTCTAGTTGTGGCAAGTCTCTAGTTGTGAGCGGGGGCTACTCTTTGTTGCGGTGTGTGCAGGCTTCTCATTGCAATGGCTTCTTTTGTTGCAGAGCACGGGCTCTAGGCTTGCGGGCTTCAGTAGTTGTGGCATGTGGGCTCAGTAGTTGTGGCTCACAGG
This sequence comes from Kogia breviceps, assembly GCF_026419965.1. Lineage (NCBI taxonomy): Eukaryota > Metazoa > Chordata > Mammalia > Artiodactyla > Physeteridae > Kogia > Kogia breviceps. The sequence continues at coordinate 162,299,220 of NC_081311.1, read as the reverse complement.
CTCTAGAGCACAGGCTCAGTAGTTGTGGTGCACGGGCCTAGCTGCTCCACGGCATGTGGGATCTTCCCAGACCAGGGCTCAAACCCGTGTCACCAGCATTGGCAGGTGGATTCTTAACCACTGCACCACCAGGGAAGCCCCGAATCCAGGCATTTTGTTTAGCAATAATAAGCAGAGAAACAGTGGAACAAGCAAAAGAGGTAATTGAGAAAAACATTTATACTATGTTGGTAAACTTGAAAGTAACATTACCTGTCCTTTCATAAAGGGAAGTGAGAACAACCTGCTGGGTGGAACCAAGAGTTGAGTTTCTCATGAGATCCTTGGTGTTATTAAGCTACATTCACTCTGCAGGGACGTATTCAACATCCATCATCTGTTGAAGGCTTTGAAAATTGTACACATCTAAAAAGAAAAGTTCTCAGTTTTTCTCTTGAGAATAAATGATGGTGATGATGATGATCGTTTCTCAGACAACACATGCATTTATGTGCATTTACAAGGGAAGATAGGGTACTTGAAATAATGTTAATATGCATTCAGAAATTAACCACATATTGAAAAATATTTTAAAGACAGCTGTATAGAAAACACATGAAACTGTTTTCTCCAAACACTAAAATCTAGTCATACTTAAGGGGTTCCACTGCTTGAAGAAATATTAGGATTTGAAGCTAATATTTAGGAGGTTCCTAAAGGAATATTATAGCAATTTGATTGCAATAAAATGAATGTTTTCATGTCATGGAAGGAAACTACGTGTACAGAATTTATGGAAACAATCTGAAGAGTTAGAAAGTACTGGGCCCTATGTTGCTGAAGAATTTTTGCTAAAATAAGCTTACAGTAGTTCATTGAAGACAGTTAATATTATGAGAAACAATAGTAACAAGTAAAGCAATAAAATATAAAGTGAAAATATGCTTAATAGTATAAGGGCCTCTATTGTTTTGGAAATAATATACTTTTTAAAGCCAGGAATTCAAGTTTCTATTGTCACTTAGTAGTAATGAGGCCTTGGAAAATTCTCAGACCTCAATTATTATAATTGTAAAATGGGTTATAACAATTACTTTATTAAGTTTCTGTAAGGATTGCTTGAAATTTAATTTATGTCAAAGCATTTTTGTAAACTTTAAAGCACTATGTCAGTGCATTTTAATGCTTTTACATTTATCATTATGAATGGCACATATTTACTATGTGCAGTTGTGCACATATTTACATTATACAAATGTGCACAATCAAGACCTATTCAGTTGCAAGTGAGAGAAACCTGCCTTAAACTGATTTAGATTAAAAAAAGATATAATGATAATTTTATATGTAGCTGATCTAGGTTCTCAAATAGTGGAAAGGAGAATATATTAACGTAAGGCAGAAGTCACAGAGAGAATCATGACATCAAAAGTCTTTTAATAAGACCAATAAAATGGACAAACCTCTGGTGTGAGTAAGCAGAGGAAAAAGACAAGAAACAAATTGTCAGCATCAGTTGTGAGAAAAGTGCAGCATTAGAGGTGTTGAAGAAATCAAGAAGGTAAATTACTGGATATTATTGGTAACATATCAATAAATTTGAAAATGTATATAAAATAAAAAATCCTTAGAAAAATATAATTTATCAAAAATTATTAAGGAAGAAAGAGAAACCTGGACAGTCTAAGCCATTAAAGAAATAGAATAAGTGATCAAAAATTTCTCACAAAATTGGCATTTCTTGTGAGTTTCTAGGCCTAACTGATTTTACTAGTGAGTTCTATCATTTAAGATGACAAAAAAATTGGGAATACTCCCTAATTTGTATAACAAGACTAGTATAACTTGATACCCAAATCTGATAAGGACAGTATTATAGGCCAGTCTCATTTGTGAACATAGATGAAAAATTTATAAACAAAATATTAGCACAAAGAATCTCAATCTTTAAAAAAAAAGGGTAATATATGATAACAGAGTTGGATTTCTTCCAGGATTTTAATCTTAGTTTAACTTTAGACAGTCAGTTAATGAGATTCCCAATGTTATTGGATTATAGTCCTATCAATAGTTGCAGAAAATGTATTTGATAAAAGTAAGCAAACTAGAGCAAATATTTGGTATCTACAATGAATTTACAATAAATAATATACTTAATGTTGAAAATGTTGAACTCTTTCCTTAAGATTGGTTCATCTCTTACCGCATCTAGACAACATTGTATTTGAAGTGGTAGCCAGTTAAATAGAGAAAGAAAAAAAAAGATTAGAAAAGAAGAAACAAAACTGACATTATTTGTAGTGAAGATTATTTAAATAGAAAATCAGAGGCTCCACAGATAAATTATTGTACATGTGTTTAACAAATTTTTGGATTTAAAGTAAATTCTTAAAAAATCAATTTGATTTCTATATGCCAGTAAGAAATAAAAAAAAAAATAAAAAAAATCTAATACCATTAAAAACTATCATATATCTAAAAACAAATTTATAAAAAAGGTATGCAGGGCCAACAATGTAGAAACTATAAAACATAACAGAGACGTTAGAAAGACCTATGTAGGGCTGTATACCATGAACATGGATTTGAAAACAATGGTAATTTGGAGCTTGAATATAATTGCAGTGAAAATCTCAGTAGGGTACTTTGTTCTGTTTTGTTTTCAGTAGAACTTGGAATATAGATTTTAAGATGCACATAGCAACAAAGGGCCAAGAATGGAGAAGACATACATGAAGACGTAAATGGTGAAAGTACTTTCCCCACAAGATGTCACTTTTTATAATAAATTTATAATAAATTCCAGTAGAGCATCATAGAGAGCACAGAAAAAACCCCCACACATATGGATCCTTGATATATGATAGAAGTAGCCTGACAGATACATGAGGAAGGACAAATTTTTCAGTAAACAATTCTGGGTCACTTGTGTATGTATGTATTGCTATGTATATGTATATTATATGTGTATGTACCTGTCTATCCTATTATCTACCTATTCTCAGCATCTGTTCATCTTTTCATCTATTCATACTTCAATATTTCTCAAAAGATTTGAGGTAAGTAAGCTAAAATTCATGAAAGAGGAAAAAAATCATTGAAAGGATGAGTAGTCATTTTTATGTATAAATTGTTGTTGCTTCTGTTGGAAAAGTCCAAGGGTAACAAAATCAGAAAAGGGTTTCCTGTGGATGTGAAATGGCATAATTCAGGACAAACAGTGTTTCCTTTGCGTGACCATCCAGCATAAGGGTTTGTAGCTTCTTAGAAATAAATTTTGGGCAATACCTTTTAAACTGGTTAGAATTTAAGATTGAGAGATGATTCCATTTGACAGAAAAAAGGACTAATTGACATTAGGATCTTGTTTCCTGATTATTTGGCTTTGTGCTTTTCTGGCAGAATTGAATTGATACCATGAGATTATTGTGACCCTTGCCAAGTCTAGTAAACTGAATTTTTAAAAAAATTTTTGTTTATTTTTTTGGCTGTGTTGGGTCTTCGTTCCTGCATGCAGGCTTTTTCTAGTTGTGGCAAGCAGGGGCTACTCATCATTGCGGTGCGGGGGGCTACTCGTCATTGCGGTGCACGGGCTTCTAATTGCAGTGACTTCTTTTGTTGCAGAGCACGGGCTCTAGGCCTGCGGGCTTCAGTAGTTGTGACATGTGGGCTCAGTAGTTGTGGCTCATGGGCTCTAGAGCACAGGCTCAGTAGTTGTGGCTCACGGGCTTAGTTGCTCCGAGGCATGTGGGATCTTCCTGGACCAGGGCTTGAACCCGTGTCCCCTGCATTGGCAGGCGGAGTCAACTACTGTGCCACCAGCGAATCCCAGACTAAATTGTTTTGTTTTGTGGTTCATGTGCTGAGGATTTTAGCTCCATGATCATTAACCTATGTGGGTCAGGTACCCTATTATATGAGAGTATATGTTATCCATAGCATGTTGGGTATATATTGACTGTATTAGTGCATATTATGCTATTTATTATAAATTGGTGTGTTTATAGTCCATTAGCATTTTGTTCTATTTGAGGCTCAAAATTTCTAAAAACTGTGATTATTTTAAAGTATAACATTTATTTTTGCTTTAAAGATGATTAGAAATTAGCAAGCTCTTCTTTAGCAGCAAACCATAACCCACATCAGAGGGAACACACATGCAGAGGTACATATTTAAATATGTACGTATATAACCTGAGAAGGGAAACTATTTCAAAGACCTTCCAATAAAAGCTCTTAAATTAGATAACTGTATAGTACTGTTTTGTAGACAAGAGGAGACCATGGTGCTGGGAATATGTAAAGTTCCATTTGTAGAAACCTTCCAAGAATGAATGATGCCTCAGTGTTAGTTTAATCTATTATTACCAAACTTCAAAATACTCAAAGACTTTAACATCTGAAAGAAAATATTGGATTGTACAGGTGAAAATACCAGATCATATAGGTGACAACACCTTAAAATAACTGTGAACTGAACAGACGATGGCAGATGATATGACAATATCTCTCCAATTTAGTATTTTATGAGAAAACAATTATACTGAGAGTAACATATAGTACTATTAAAAACTTAACAACAAAATCTTTCAAACAGAAAATTATGGCAGATACAAGGAATTTAAGGGAAGATCTTGCGCATACAAAGATGGTTCTCAGAATGGATTTTTGGAGCCTGGAACTTACACATTGTTTAGAGCAAAAGTTTGAGAAATCTTCCTAGAGTAGCCAACAGACAGTACTAGTCAGGTAATCAAAACCATATATAGTATTTGGGGATTCTGTTGCAAACTCACAACCTGGACCAGATCAACAAACTTTGAAAAGGGGGTAGGTGATAATAGTAAGGTGGTTGTTAAGATAGATAATTGATAGCAATAAATTGATGCGAAAGAATTTAGTTAGTACCCAAATAAAAGGGTGGGGCACAGGACCAGGGTGGATGGCAGCAGGAGAAATGTGATGACAATGTTAGCAACTAGTCAGTGACAAGGGTCTCACAGCTGGGGCATGGGCCAGATGCTGGCTTGGGACTAGGTCCGGGATTTAGGTTCTTCAAGGATCTGGAGGACCAAAACAAGATCTCAGCCTAAGAGAACAGATCCGCTGGTGCCGTTTTCAAGGCAGGTATCCCAGGGAACAAGCAAGGTTGAATTGATGCAGAATCACTTGAGATCTGAAATGGGACAGATTTGGCCCTAGAGCCTGAGTTAGGTTTGAACTTTTAGGAGAGTTTCTGGTTGCATAGGGGAATAGTTATAGCAAGTAGATTCAATTAATAATTATTATGGTAGTTTGATTTCTCTCTCCAGTGAAATCATATGGAGGCAATAACAGAAACTAAATTCCAAGTAAAATGATTTGCAGTTAAGGAACATAGACAGCTAGATTATTAATTAAATAACTCATAAAACAAGTTTCAGAATAATATAACAGACAGCTTGAAGCAGATGTGGACCATCCTGTTGAGAGAGAATTCTCATGGGTCTCTAGTGTTTCTGCACATTTTTCCAGTGAGACTGATGGCTCTTTGTTCTGGACTTTTGTTTCAAGGATGTGTGTCTGATACCTTGGAAGATAGAGCTAGTGTCTCTCAGGGCAAAGTGCAGCCATGCTTAATATCTAGTACAATAAAAATGTCTCTTTCTGGAGCCCAAGGCAAGCATAATTACTGCCCATCATAAAAGATTCTGGTTCTCTTGGGTTTCCTTTCTTGTAAAACAACCCGTAGTGTGTGCTTGTGTCATCTGGACCTCTTCATGTCACCCTGTAGTAATTGGACTTGGGGAACCAGCACAAAAATGCTGATACTGCAGCTACGGCTATCAGTGTGAGTAAAAAACTGTCCTTTCTGTCTCACCTGGGAATCTGATTTGTTCTACCAGCATTCATGAAACTGTGACAGGCTAACTTATTAGCTAACAAGGAGGGTAAAATCTTAGACATTTCAGTTTTTAGCGGAATCAGAACTGATTTTGGATGTCTGTAAAGATAAAGCTTTGTTCTAAATAAGCCAAAAGGATATCAGAATTTATTAATAGGGCACCTATGCCCACCCAAGTCAATGTATTTCTTTAAACCATTATCCTAATAGTAACTTTTAGCTTATCTATTTCTTCTAACATGATGGTTACCTAATTCACACCATAAGAGTTCTGCTTTTGAAGGAAAGTGTAACTGAATCAATTCTTTATTTCAATTTTTTTTTGTATTTCAGTACCATGCACTTGAGTATTCTGAACTGAAAACCTAGTTACTAGATTTATAAGAGTGACTAAAAGACATCTGTGTTGAGGAAGAGAATGTGAGAGGAATACCTTTTGAATCAATCTTATTGATTCAAGTAATCACATATATTCTAGCTATTGTATTTTCCCACTTAAAAATGATATTATTTTAAAAGATCTGTTATAGGAATTGTTGATTCTAAAAGTATTTGGGGCAGTGCATTGGGATGTTATGAAAAAAAGTGTTAGCTTTTCCACAGGAAGACTTGACTTAAGGTTCCAGATTTTGGAAGTCTTACCTTATGACCTTGAACAACTCAGTTATCTTCTTTGAACATCAAGTTCCTCATTAGAATTAAAAAAAAAAAAAGACAAATGTCCTGATCACCTAACTTACATATTGCTTTGAAAACTCTTAGATGTTAACACTTTTATTTTAAGTAGAAATTTGACAGCACTTTAAAGAAGATATAGATTATATAGATATAATCCTCCTGGGAGGATTCCTATAGTAGCCAGCTAAAATCTATAATGGTCTTTTTAATATCCAGTATTATTCCTATGGCCATGTCTTACAAAATAGATGGGCCATGGTGGGATAAAACTAAGAGGAGATAACACAAGCTATGTGATGATGAATGGAAGCTCACACTGGCATTCAAAGCACATGATAGTCAAACAATGATATTCAAAGTTTGTAATGAAATGTATTTGTTTCTGAAGCAAATTCCCAGGGATGTTTTCATAAAATCCAGCATTTTTGCCCAATGATCAATTACTGTGTTTTGCTGAATGACAAACACGAGGAATTTACCAATGTTAACTTACAAAAACCCTTTTTCTTCTAAATATTCACAATATCTGCAGCAATTTATATGATGGATTATTAAGTTGCTTTGGGCAACTTGGACACAAAATTTTCATTTTTCACTTTGTGTTCTCTCTGCCTTTCAGTCTACTCCCTCTCCACTACTTAACCATGTCATCTCTTCTCTCTGCCTGTCAACTTCTCTTGCTCTGTCACTCTTTCCCCTCCTTGCTCCTAAGTTTCTTTATTCCCCTTTCTCTTCTCTACTGCTCTCCTCTCCTTGTCCCTAAAATCCCATTTCCGCTGTTGATGTCTCTTTTTTCTGTTCCCCCTCCAAGTTTTTTTCTTGGTCCTCTCCTTCCACTGTCCCATCCTCCTGACTCCGGGCTCCTACTTTTCCACTTCGCTGCCTTTTTTTCTGAGCTAGTACAGTATCCCAGGCTACTCTTTGTGCTCACTATCTTTTCTTCCATCCCAACAAAGTGCTTCCTCTTTTTTTTTTAACATCTTTATTGGAGTATAATTGCTTTATAATGGTGTGTTAGTTTCTGCTGTATAACAAAGTGAATCAGCTATATGTATACATATATCCCCATATCCTCTCCCTCGAGTGTCTCCCTCCCACCCTCCCTATCTCACCCTTCTAGGCGGTCACAAAGAACCGAGCTCATCTCCCTGTGCTATCTGCTGCTTCCCACTAGCTATCTATTTTACATTTGGTAGTGTATATATGTCCATGCCACTCTCTCACTTTGTCCCAGCTTACCCTTCCCCCTCCCCATGTCCTCAAGTCCATTCTCTATGTCTGCGTCTTTATTCCTGTCCTGCCCCTAGGTTCTTCAGAACCATTTTTTTTTTTAAGATTCCATATATATGTGTTATATACGTGTTAGCATATGGTATTTGTTTTTCTGTTTCTGACTTACTTCACTCTGTACGACAGACTATAGGTCCATGCACCTCACTACAAAGAATTTAATTTCGTTTCTTTTTATGGCTGAGTAATATTCCATTGTATATATGTGCCACATCTTCTTTATCCATTCATCTGTCGATGGACACTTAGGTTGCTTCCATGTCCTGGCTATTGTAAATAGAGCTGCAATGAACATTGTGGTATAGGACTCTTATGGATTTCTCAGGGTGTATGTCCAGCAGTGGGACTGCTGGGTCATATGGTAGTTCTATTTTTAGTTTTTTAAGGAACCTGCATATTTTTCTCCATATTGGCTGTATCAATTTACATTCCTACCAACAGTGCAAGAGGGTTCCCGTTTCTCCACACCCTTTCCAGCATTTATTGTTTGTAGACATTTTGATGATGGCCATTCTGACTGGGGTGAGGTGATGCCTCATTGTAGGTTTGATTTGCATTTCTCTAATGATTAGTGATGATCACCATCCTTTCATGTGTTTGTTGGCAGTCTGTATATCTTCTTTGGAGAAATGTCTATTTAGGGCTCTGCCCATTTTTGGATTCAGTTGTTTGTTACTTTGATACTGAGCTGCATGAGCTGTTTGTATATTTTAGAGATTAATCCTTTGTCAGTTGCTTCATTTGCAAATATTTTCTCCCATTCTGAGGGTTGTCTTTTCCTCTTGTTTATGGTTTCTTTTGCTGTGCAAAAGCTTTTAAGTTTCATTAGGTCCCAGTGGTTGAAATTTGTTTTTATTTCCATTTCTCTAGGAGGTGAATCAAAAAGGATCTTGCCATGATTTATGTCATAGAGTGTTTTCCTCTGGGAGTTTTATAGTGTCTGGCCTTACATTTAGGTCTTTAATCCATTTTGAGTTTATTTTTGTGTATGGTGTTAGGGAGTGTTCTAATTTCATTGTTTTACATGTAGCTGTCCACTTTTCCCAGCACCACTTAATGAAGAGGCTGTCTTTTCTCCATTGAATATTCTTGCCTCCTTTATTAAAGATAAGGTGACCATATGTGTGTGAGTTTATCTCTGGGCTTTTTATCCTGTTCCATTGATCTATATTTCTGTTTTTGTGCCAGTGCCATACTTTCTTGATTACTGTAGCTTTGTAGTGTAGTCTGAAGTCAGGGAACCTGATCCTTCCAGCTCTGTTTTTCTTTCTCAAGATTGCTTTGGCTATTCGGGGCCTTTTGTGTTTCCATACAAATGTGAAATTTTTTGTTCTAGTTCTGTGAAAAATGCCATTGGTAGTTGATAGGGATTGCATTGAATGTGTAGATTGCTTTGGGTAGTGTAGTCATTTTCACAGTGTTGATTCTACCAATCCAAGAACATGGTGTATCTCTCCATCTGTTTGTATCATCTTTAATTTCTTTCATCATTTTCTTATAGTTTCCTGCATACAGGTGTTTTGTCTCCTTAGGTAGGTTTATTCCTAGGTATTTTATTCTTTTTGTTGCAGTGGTAAATGGGAGTGTTTCCTTAATTTCTCTTTCTGATCTTTTGTTGTTAGTGTATAGGAATATAAGCGATTTCTGTGCATTAATTTTGTATCCTGCAACTTTACCAAATTCATTGATTAGCTCTAGTAGTCCTCTGGTGGCATCTTTAGGATTATCTGTGTATGGTATCATGACATCTGCAAACAGTGACAGTTTTACTACTTCTTTTCCAATTTGTATTCCTTTTATTTCTTTTTCTTCTCTGATTGCCATGGCTATGACTTCCAAAATTACGTTGAATATTAGTAGCGAGATGGACATCCATGTCTTGTTCCTGATCTTAGAGGAAATGCTTTGTTTTTCACCATTGAGAATGATGTTTGCTGTGGGTTTGTCATATATGGCCTTTATTATGTTAAGTTCCCTCTATGTCTACTTTCCGGAGGGTTTTTATAATAAATGAGTGTTGAATTTTGTTGAAAGCTTTTCCTGCATCTATTGAGATAATCATATGGTTTTTATCCTTAAATTTGTTAATATGGTTAATCAACTTTGATTGATTTGCATATATTTGAAGAATCCTTGCGCTCCTGGGATAAAACCCACTCGATCATGGTGTGTGATCCTTCTAGTGTGCTGTTGGATTCTGTTTGCTAGTATTTTGTTTAGGATTTTTGCATCTATGTTCATCAGTGATATTGGCCTGTAGTATTCTTTTTTTGGTGACATGTTTGTCTGGTTTTGGTATCAGGGTGATGGTGGCCTTGTAGATTGAGTTTGGGAGTGTTCCTCCCTCTGCTATATTTTGGAAGAGTTTGAGAAGGACAGGTGTTAACTTCTCTAAATGTTTAATAGAATTCACAAGTGAAGCCATCTGGTCCTGGGCTTTTGTTTGTTGGATGATTTAAAATCACAGTTTCAATTTCAGTGCTTGTGACTGGTCTGTTTATATTTTCTATTTCTTCCTGGTTCAGTCTGGGAAGGTTGTGCTTTTCTAAGAATTTGTCCATTTCTTCCAGGTTGTCCATTTTATTGGCATATAATTGCTTATAGTAATCTCTCATGATCCTTTGTATTTCTGCAGTGTCAGTTGTTACTTCTCCTCTTTCATTTCTAGTTGTATTGATTTGAGTCTTCTCCCTTTTTTTCCTGATGAGTCTGGCTAATGGTTTATCAATTTTGTTTTTCTTCTTAAAGAACCAGCTTTTAGTTTTATTGATCTTTGCTATCATTTCCTTCATTTCTTTTTCATTTATTTCTGATCTGATCTTTATGATTCCATTCCTTCTTCTAACTTTAGGGTTTTTTTTGTTCTTCTTTCTCTAACTGCTTTAGGTGGCAGGTTAGGTTGTTTATTTGAGGTTTTTCTTGTTTTTTGAGGTAGGATTGTATTGCTATAAAATTCACTCTTAGAATGGCTTTTGAGGCATCCCATAGGTTTTGGGTCATCGTGTTTTCACTGTCATTTGTTTCTGGGTATTTTTTGATTTCCTCTTTGATTTCTTCAGTGATCTCTTGGATATTTAGTAGTGTATTGTTTAGCCTCCATGCTTTTGTGTTTTTTACAGTTTTTTTTCCTGTAATTGATATCTAGTCTCATGGTGTTGTGGTTGGAAAAGATACTTGATAGTATTTCAATTTTCTTAAATTTACCAAGGCTTGATTTGTGACCCAAGATATGATCTATCCTGGAGAATGTTCTATGAGCTCTTGAGAAGAAAGTGTATTCTGTTGTTTTTGGATGGAATATCCTATAAATATCAGTTAAGTCCATCTTGTTTAATGTGTCATTTAAGCTTGTGTTTCCTTATTTATTTTCATTTTGGGTGATCTGTCCATTGCTGAGAGTGAGGTGTTAAAGTCCCCAATATTATTGTGTTATTGTCGATTTCCCCTTTTATGGCTGTTAACATTTGCCTTATGTATTGAGATGCTTCTATTTTGGGTGCATAAATATTTACAATTGTTATATCTTCTTCTTGGATTGATCCCTTGACAATTATGTAGTGTCCTTCTTTGTCTGTTGTAATAGTCTTTAAAGTCTATTTTGTGTGATATGAGACTTGCTACTCCAGCTTTCTTTTGATTTCCGTTTGCATGGAATATCTTTTTCCATCCGCTCACTTTCAGTCTGTATGTGTCCCTAGATCTGAAGTGGGTCTCTTGTAGACAGCATATATATGGGTCTTGTTTTTGTATCCATTCAGCCAGCCTATGTCTTTTGGTTGGAGCATTTAATCCATTTACATTTAAGGTAATTATCGATATGTATGTTCCTATAACCAGTTTCTTAATTGTTTTGGATTATTTTTTGTAGGTCTTTTCCGTCTCTTGTGTTTCCTGCCTAGAGAAGTTCCTTTAGCATTTGTTGTAAAGCTGGTTTGGTTGTGCTGAATTCTCTTAGCTTTTGCTTGTCTGTAAAGGTTTTAATTTCTCCATCGAATCTGAGTGAGATCTTTGCTGGGTAGAGTAATCTTGGTTGTAGATTTTTCCCTTTCAACTCTTTAAATATGTCCTTCCACACCCTTCTGGCTTGCAGAGTTTCTGCTGAAAGATCAGCTGTTAACCTTATGGGATTCCCTTGTATGTTATGTGTTGCTTTTCTCCTTCTGCTTTTAGTATTTTGTCTTTGTATGTAATTTTTGATAGTTTGATTAATATGTGTCTTGGCATGTTTCTCCTTCTGTTTATCACGTATGGGACTCTCTGGGCTTCCTGGACTTGATTATCTATATCCTTTCTCATATTAGGGAAGTTTTCAGCTATAATCTCTTCAAATATTTTCTCAGACCCTTTCTTTTTCTCTTCTTCTGGGACCCCTGTAATTCGAATGTTGGTGCATTTAATGTTTTCCCAGAAGTTTGAGTCTGTCCTCAATTCTTTTCATTCTTTTTTCTTTATTCTTCTCTGTGGTAGTTGTTTCCACTATTTTATCTTCTGGGTCACTTATCTGTTCTTCTGTCTCAGTTATTCTGCTATTAATTCTTTCTAGAGAAGTTTTTATTTCGTTTTTTGTGTTGTTCATCATTGTTTGTTTGCTCTTTAGTTCTTCTAGGTCCTTGTTAAACGTTTCTTGTATTTTCTCCATTCTGTTTCCAAGATTTTGGATCATCTTTACTATCATTACTCTGAATTCTCTTTTCAGGTAGACTGCCTATTTCCTCTTTATTTGTTAGGTCTGGTGGGTTTTTACCTTTCTCCTTCATCTGCTGCATATTTCTCTGTCTTCTCATTTTTCTTTCTTTTTTTTTTTTTTTTTTTTTGGCACTACGCTGCCCTCTCACTGCTGTGTCCTTTCGCATTGCGGAGCACAGGCTCCAGACATGCAGGTTCGGTGGCCATGGCTCACGGGCCCAGCCGCTCTGCGGCATGTGGGATCTTCCTGGACTGGGGCACGAACCCATGTCCCCTGCATTGGCAGGCGGACTCTCAACCACTGCGCCACCAGGGAAGCCCTCATTTTTCTTAACTTACTGTTTTTGGGGTCTCCTTTTCACAGGCTGCAGGTTCGTTGTTCCTGTTGTTTTTGGTGTCTGCCCTAAGTGTGTAATGTTGTTTCAGTGGGTTGTGTAGGCTGCCTGGTGGCAGGGAATGGTACCTGTGTTCTGGTGGATGAGGCTGCATATTTTCTTTCTGGTTGGCAGGACTATGTCCGGTTGTGTGTTTTGGGGTGTCTGTGAGCTTAGTATGATTTTAGGCAGCCTCTCTGCCAATGGGTGGCATTGTGTTCCTGTCTTGCCTGTTGTTTGGCATGGGGTGTCCAGCACTGGAGCTTGCTGGATGTTCATTGGAGCTGCCTCTTAGCGTTGAGATGGAGATGTCTGGGAGTGCTCTCGCTGATTGATATTATGGGGGCCAGGAGGTCTCGGGTGGACCAATATCCTGAACTTGGCTCTCCCACCTCAGAGGCTCTGGGCTGACTCCCAGCCAGAGCATCAAGACCCTGTCAGCCACATGGCCAGGTAGGTAGGGAGTTTCTTGCCTTTTGGGACGTCTGAGGTCTTCTGCCAGCGTTCAGTAGGTGTTCTGTAGGAGTTGTTCCACATGTAGATGTATTTTTGATGTATTTGTAGGGAGAAAGGCGATCTCCACATCTTACTCCTCTGCCATCTTGAAGGTTGGTCCATGCATCCTCTTTGTATCCAGTTTTTTAAGCTGCAGGAGCAATAACAACAGCAGCAGAAAACCAGGGCAAAGGTCAGTTAAACAATTCTTAGATGTTATCATCTTCTCATAAATTAAAAATCTATGTAAAGACTGTGCATCCAGTATGAATGCCACAAAACTGTACATGGTGAAGAAAAGGAAGTTTACTATAATTTTGGCAAAGGAGGGAAATCGATCATTTGACACATTGTTCCCTTGGAAAATTGAATTTCAGGTATATTGATTTCTGATAAATTGACCTAAAATCTTTCTGAGTGGAAGGCAATAAAGCATTAAGTGTCATTCCAAAGTCGAAGAAGGAAGTCAGTTTGAATTCCTCCTGTCTTCTGGCAGAATTTGTCCCTTAATATAGGGTCATTAGCTGTGGTTGGAGGCAGCAAGTGAAAATACAAAAAATGGGGAGACTATCTTGGTTTCTTTTCATTCAGTTTTTTTTCTTTATAGTTCTTTATGAATTCAGAATAGGTAAAACTTAGAACATGTTTATATAATTTTTGGTAGAACTGGAAATGTAAGGTATTCCAAATTTAGAGAGTATTCTCATAGACTCAATTTTTAAATATTGGATTGAATAACACAGAGCTTTCTTGTCCACAAATATTAGTTTTCTAGCCATGCCACACAGCTGCTATCAATTTACTGGAGTGTATTTTTTTCCTGGCGAACCTCAAATGCTACCAATTGGAATTTTTGAGAAAATGTTAAAGAATTTTTGATAAATAAATTGATGTGGTGATAAGCAAGTTGATGGCAAAAATGAGTAATATGGTTTCTAAGCAACTAAAATGTCACAAGAAGCATTAGTGAACTTAAAAGTAGTGGTGATGTGTTTTTAGAAACTAGTTTGGAATGACTACTTCTGTGTACTTTGATTTCTGATACCACCCAGCCCAAGCCCAATGCATCCAGAATGAAAGTCATCTCTCTCCCCTTTCCCTCTTCTAAACACCAGTGATTCTTTAAAGGAAGCACAAATCCCACTTCACCTGCAAGTCTTTTCTGGACTGTGTCTGAAAAGATGTTTCCCTCTTTTGATTTCTAACATTAATTACCATTTATACTACATACATCTGACAATCATATACTTACTACCTTGTGACACCTCTTTTATTTTGCTATCTTAACATGTCCTTGAAAGTAAATTTATTTAAAAACACCACATAAGTGTCCATATCTTGTCTGTAAAATTAGAATGTAAACTCTTTGAGGGAAGAAGTTTTTTAATTTTTGGTTTCTTCACAGCATGTACGCAGTGGTTTGAAAATAGTGTGTTCCTTAAATACATGTGGGTTTGAGTAAAGAGCTTAGAATGATAAGAAAAAAATAATTACACTATATGAGGTTGCTGACCATATAGTGTATAATCTGCCTTTTTCACATGCTGAGCTCTCAAAGACATAGATTTAATGTAGTAATTCCAATTGATTTAAAGTAAAATGAAGCTACCAGGAACAGAAAACTGTTGGCACTTTGTAATAGCATGTAATAAGTTTATAAACTTTGAAATAGTATTTTTAACCTTGGCATTTATTTCAGAGTGTGTTTTATTTCACAGTACTTTTGCTAACTACTGGTGGAATATTGGATTATTGAACTGAAGAGTTCATTAATACTCTCATCATTTGTCAGCATAGTGTTTGGAAACCATGGTATTAGGTAGCAGAAGTTGTGATTCATATAGCCACTTTTTAATCTGCTGTGTGACAGTCTTCTGGAGAGCATGAGATGTAAGCAATGGATGGAAATTAAGGTAATGCATGACATTTTATTCAGACAAATGAGATAGATGGTGAGACATTAAATGCTGTCTTGCTATTTTTATCATCTGTTTGCATAATGATGTTCATTATTATTCTCAATAAAAATTAGTGTTATTATATTTTACAACCTGGGTGTTAAGCAGAATCATATAAAATTGCCAATATTTGGCCATTTTTGACTTACTAAAAAAGCAATTTCTTATGGTTCAACCTGCCTAAAATTTACTTTATAAATTTCTGCTTTATACATATACTACTTTAAAAAAAAGTCTTGAGAACAGTCTTTTCTATCTGTGAATCTACATTTAATTTTATTTAAAGAGTATACATTCAGACTGTGGTTGATTCCAAGATGATTATTGAGTTTTGTTTATTTTTTTTTCCCCTTTTTGGGTGTTGTGGCACATGGCAGGATAATCACACTCTGAGTCTGATACACAGCACACTTTCCTTATAGCATCAAATGTGCAGCTGCTGAATACCAACCTGTTAGCATCTGCTGTCACCACTACTGCCAAGAGCAGCCCAGATAACTCTGCAGTCTGGAATCAGTGCAATTAGAAACACTTTTTGGATTGTTTTGTTAGTGCAATTCAAACAGCAACATTTATGATGGGGAAATATGAGGTTGAAAAAGTTGTTTTATACCTATAAATAAAGTGTTGTGTTGGGACATTGGGACAGATTGTAGGACATTATAGTAAATAGCTTTCGGCTGAAGAAGAAATTAAATGATAATGTTGGGGGCTGCTTTTAGGGCAGATCATGAAGATCAGGTGGCAGTGATTCAAATGACAGAAAATTGATAGAAATTATTAGCTGTAAATACAAGAAATGTCATAAAAGAAAATGTGACAGATCTTAGTGATAGATTGGGCATTTTGCTAGCATAATGAAAACTACTGCTCCAGAGAGTATATAGATGAAGATTGCTAACACTGTGCACTGTCATGGTCTCTGTGCACAAACTATATGAGCATAGGTTTGTAACATCTTGTGTGGCCTGTGTAACACATATGTTTGTTATTACACTATTTTACCTGGAAGACTAAATTTACATGAGTAGATGTCTATCATTTGATATCTAAGGAATATACTTCTTCAGATTCACTTTAAGACATATGTAATACACATTGATTCAAAGAAGTAAAAATCCAAATATTTCAGGAAATGTAATACACATAGTTATGAAACATTCTCTATCTTAAGAACATTGTCTTCTCCTCTGGACAAGAGTACTTACTTGTCTTTACCTTTTCTAATTATAATTTAGATCTATAATCTTAAAGCAAGGTGTTTATTATCTAATATTGTAATAACTTAGATATGTGTGGCTATGGGTATATGAGTAGGAGGGTGTGCTCTGGAACCAGGCTGCCTGGCTTTAGAATCTGGTTCCTTCAGTTGCCTGCTTCTGTGTCCTTGAGCAGCTATTTAGTTTCCTGAAAATCAGTTTTCTCTTCTGTAAAATGTAAATAATATTACCTATCTCATAGAGGTTGTCACGACTATTAACTGAGTTTAATACATGCAAGCTCTTAGAACCCTGCCTGTGCCTATAGAATTAGCAAGCACCAACAAATGTTAGCTATTGTTATTAATACCCACTGTTCTCAGTAAAATGTATTTCAAAGCTTAAGATGAATATCTACATGCAAAAAGAGGAATCTAGATACAGACTTTACACCCTTCACAAAAATCAACTCAAAATGGATCACAGACCTAAATGTAAAATGCAAAACTATAAAAATCTTAGAAGATACTGTAGGAAAATATTTAGGTAACTTTGGATTTGGTGATGACTTTTTACATACAATGCTGAAGGCATGATCCATGAAAGAAAGAATTGATAACTGGACTTCATTAAAATAAAAAAGTGTCTGTTCTATGAAAGATACTGTCAAGAGAATGAGAAGACAAGTCACAGTCTGAGAGAAAATATTTGCAAAAGACAGATCTGATAAAGGACCGTTATTCAAAATACACTAAGAACTCTTAGAACTCAACAGTAAGAAAACAAACAACTAGATGAAAAAATGGACCAAAGACCTTAACACCTCACCAAAGAATATATACAAATGGCAAATAATCATGTAGAGATGCTCTACATCGTATGTCATGAGGAAATGCAAAGTAAGACAATGAAACATCACTACATACCTATGACAATGGCTAAAATCTAGACCAGAGACTACACCAAATGCTAGTGAAAGTGTGGAGCAATAAAAATTCTCATTCATTGCTGGTGGGAATGCAAAATGGTACAGACACTTCAGAAGAAAATTTGGTAGGTTTCTTAAAAAACTAAACATACACTTACCATATGAATCAGCAATTGTGCTCCTTGGTATTTACCCAGAGGAGCTGAAAACTTATATCCATACAGAAACCTGAAAATGGATGTTTATAGCAGCTTTATCTGTAATTTCCAAAACTTGGAAGTAACCAAGATGTCCTTCAGTAGGTGAACAGATAAATAAACTGTGGTATATTTAGGCAATGGAATATTATTCAACTCTAGAAATAAATGAGCTATCAAGCCATGAAAAGACATAGAAAAACCTTAACTGCATATTTCTAAGTGAAAGAAGCCAATCGAAAAGTCTACATACTGTATAATTTCAAGTATATGACAAAACCATGTGGAAAAAACAAAACTACAGAGATAGGAGAAAAAAAATCAGTGGTTGCTAGGAGTTACCTGGCACTCATTATGCTGGGGGAGAGACAGGAATGAATAGACAAGAGGACAGAGGACTTTCAGGGCAGTGAAACTACTCTGGATAATACTACTATGGTGGATACATGCCATACATTTGTTTAAACCCATAGAATGTAGAACACCAAGAGTAAATTGTAATGTAAGCTATGGACATGGGGTGATTATGATATGTCATTGTAGGTTCATCAGTTGTAACAAGTATACCATCATAGTCAGAGATGTCGATAATGGGAAAGACTGTATATAAGCGGGGTAGGGGTGGGAATTCCTTGGTGGTCCAGTGATTAGGGCTCTGTGTTTCTACTGTGGCAGCCTTGGTTTGATTCCTGGTTAGGGAACTAAGATCCTGCAAGCCACACGGAGTAGCCAAAAAAAAAAAAAAAGAGGCCAGGTGGGGGTATATGGGAAAGCCAGAAATCCCTGTATCTTCTGCTCAATTTTGCTGTAAATCTAAAAATTTTCTAAAAAATAACATCAGTTAAAAAAAGCTTAAGGAGTTATACTTAAAACAATTCAAAAATATTATTTTGTTGTCTTTAAATAGAGACAGAAAAAAGAATAAAGAGGTTTTGTGTTAGAAGATCAAGAAATAATGAAAGTTGTACACTGACCACATATAAATACTTCGGAAGGCTATGGCCTAAATTGTGTCCCTCCCCCACCCAAATTCATATGTCTAAGCTCTAAGCTGCAATGTGACTATACTTGGAGATAGGGCCTTTGGGAGGTAATTAGGGTTAGATGAGGTCATGAGGGTGGGTCCCTCATCATGGGGTTAGGGCCCTTATAAGAAGATGATGAGAAAGATAACTCTCTGCCACGTAAGTACATGGGGAGAAGGTAGACTCCTGTAAGCCAGGAAGAGAATTCGTACCAGGACCCAAATTGACTGGTACCTTGACCTTGACTTGCCAGGCTCCAGAACTGTAAAAAGTGTATGTCTGATGTTTAAGCCACACAGTCTATGATATTTTGTTATAGCAGCCTGAGCAGACTAATACAGAGGACATCCAAGGTATTAATTTATGGGCTTAACATTTTAAGTACTTTCACTAGTTAGAGAAGTTTATATGATATAATTGTTTCATTTAGTTTTTATTTTGTTTTTAATTGAAGTATAATTTACTTACAATATTGTATTAGTTTTTGGTGTACAACATAGTGATTCAATATATTCATACATACAAAATGATCACAGCACAGGGAACTATATCCAATCTCCTGGGATAAACCATAATGGAAAAGGATATTAAAAAAAGAGTGTAGGGACTTCCCTGGTGGCACAGTGGTTAAGAATCCACCTGCCAATGCAAGGGTCACCAGTTCGATCCCTGGTCCGGGAAGATCCCACATGCTGTGGAGCAACTAAGCCCACACACCACAACTATTGAGCCTGTGCTCTAGAGCAGGGGTCCCCAACCCCCTAACAGGTACTGGTCCTCAGCCTGTTAGGAACTGGGCCGTACAGCAGGAGGTGAGTGGAGGGAAGGCGAGCAAAGCTTCATCTGCCGCTCCCCATCGCTCGCATTACTGCCTGAACTGTCACTCGCATTACCACCTGAACTATCCCCCCACCCCCGCATCCGTGGAAAAATTGTCTTCCATGAAACTGGTCCCTGGTGCCAAAAAGTTTGGGGACCGCTGCTCTAGAGTCTGTGAGCCAGAACTGCTGAACCTGTGTGTCACAGCTACTAAAGCCTGAGTGTCTAGATCCTGTGCTCTGCAACAAGAGAAGCCACTGCAATGAGAAGCCTGCACACCGCAATGAAGAGTAGCCCCCGCTCTCCACACCTAGAGAAAACCCATGCGCAGCAACAAAGGCCCAACGCAGCCAAAAATAAATAAATAAAACTTTTAAAAAAAGAGTGTCTATATGTCTAAAACTGAGTCACTTTGCTCTACAACAGAGATTGGCACAGTGTTGTAAATCAGCTATACTTCAATTTTAAAAAAATTATCACAATGATAAATCAGGTTACCATCAGTCACCATACAAAGTTATTACATTATTATTGACTATATTTATTACCTATGTTGTACATTACATCTCCATGACTTATTTTATAACTGGAGGTTTATATCTCTTAATTCCCTTCACCTCATTCACTCATACCCTCACCTCCACCCGTCTGATAATGACCAGTTTGTTCTTTGTTTCTAAGAGTCTGTTTCTGTTTTGTTATGTTTATTCATTTTGTTTTTAGATTTCACATGAGTGAAATGATACAGTATTTGTCTTTCTCTGTCTGACTTATTTCACTTAGCGTAATACTTTCTAGGCCTATCCATGCTGTCGCAAAAGGCAAGATTTCATTCTTTTTTATGGCTGAGTACATTCCATTGTGTGTGTGTATATATATATACATATATATATATATATATATATATATACACACACACACCACATCTTCTTTATCCATTTATTTATCAGTGGATACATAGATTGCCTCCATATCTTGGCTACTATAAATAATGCTGCAGTGAACATAGGGGTGCATACATCTTTTCAAATTAATGGTTTTTTTTTAAAAAACATATTCAGAAGTGGAATTGCTAGATCATATTGTAATTCCATTTTTAATTTTTTGAGGAATCTCCATTCTGTTTCCCATAGTAGCTGCACCAATTTACAGTCCCATAAATAGTGCACCCTTTTCTCCACATTCTCACCAACACTTGTTAAATGTTACCTTTTTGATAATAGGCATCCGACAGGTGTGAGGTAATATCTCATTGTCGTTTTGATTTGCATTTCCCTGATGATTAGTGATGTTGAACATCTTTTCATGTAACTGTTGGCCATCTGTAGATCTTGTTTGCAAAAATATCTATGCAGGGCTTCTGCCAATTTTTTAATTGGGATTTTTTTTAATGTTGTATGAGTTCTTTTGCATATTTTGGATATTAACCCCTTATTGGATATATAGTTTGCAAATATCTTCTCCCATCAGTAGCCTGCTTTTTTGTTTCATCATCATTTCCTTAACTGTGCAAAAGCTTTTTAGTTTGGTGTAGTCCCATTTGTTTATTTTTGCTCTTGTTTCCCTTGCCTGAGGAGACAGATCTAAAAACATTTTGCTAATAATATTGTTGTCAAAGAGTGTACTGCCTCTATTTTCTTCCATGAGTTTTATGGCTTTAAGACTTACATTTAAGTCTTTAATCCATTTTAAGTTTCTTTTTGTGTATAGTGTCAAAAAGTAGTCCAGTTTGATTCTTTTACACATAGCTATCCAATTTTCCCAAGGCCATTTATTGAAGAAGCTATCTTTTCCCCATTGTATATTCTTGTATCCTTTGTTATAGGTTAATTGACCATATGGGTATGGGTTCTCTGTTCTGTTCCGTTGATATATGTGTCTCTTTTAGTGCCAGTACCATACTGTTTTGATGACTGTAGCTTTGTAGTATAGTTTGGAATCAGGAAGCATAATACCTTCAGCTTCATTCTTCCTTCTCAAGATTGCTTTGACTATTTGGGGCCCTTTATGTTTCCATACAAATTTTAGAATAATTTGATCTAGTTCTGGGAAAATGCCAATTGTATTTTGATAGAGATTGCATTGAATCTATAGATTGCCTTTGGTAGTGTGGTCATTTTAATAATATTAATTCATCCAATCTGTAAGCATGGCATATCTTTCCATTTGTTTGTGTCATCTTCATTTTCTTTCATCAGTGTCTTAGAGTTTTCTGAGTACAGATGTCTACCTCCTTGGTTAAATTTATTCTTGGTTATTTTATTCTTTTTGATGCAATTGTAAATCGGTTTGTTTTCTTAATTTCTCTTTCTGATGGTTTGTTGTTAGTATATATAAATACAACAGATATCTGTATATTGATTTTGTATCTTGCAACTTTACTGAATTCATTTATTAGTCCTAGTAGTGTTTTTTTCATGGCATCTTTAGGATTTTGTATACATAGTATCATGTAAGCTGAAAACAGTGTCACTTTTACTCCTTCCTTTACAATTTGGATTTCTTTAATTTTTTTCTTGTGTAATCACTGTGGTTAGGACTTCCCATACTATGTTGAATAAAAATGGCAAAGTGAGCATCTTTGTTTTGTTTCTGCTCTTAGTGGAAATGTTTTCAGCTTTTCATCACTGAGTATGATGTTGGCTGTAGGTTTGTCATCTATGGTCTTTATTATGTTGAGGTATGTTGGCTGTAGGTTTGTCATCTATGGTCTTTATTATGTTGAGGTATGTTCCCTCTATACCCACTTTCATAAGAGTTTTTATCATAAATTGATGTTAAATATTGTCAAAAGATTTTTCTGCATCTATTGAGATTATTATATGATTTTTATTCAGTTTGTTAACGTGGTTTGTTACACTATGGGTATTGACTTGTGGGTATTGAAGCATCTTTGCGTCCCTGGGATAAATCCCACTTGATCATGGTGTGTGATTGTTTTACTCTATTGCTGAATTTGGTTTGCTAACATATTGTTGAAAATTTTTGCATCTGTGTTCATCCATTATATTGGCCTGTAGTTCGTGTGTGTGTGTGTGTTGCCTTTGTCTGGCTTTGATAACAGGGTGGTGCTGCCTTGTAGATGAGTTTGGAAGCATTTCTTCCTTTTCAATTTTTTGGAATAGTTTGAGGAAGATAGGTGTTAATTCTTCTTTAAATGGATTGGTAGAATTCACACAAGAAGCCATCTTGTCTGGACTTCTGCTTGTTGGGAGTTTTTTAAAATTATTGATTCAATCTAATTACTGGCAATCAGTCTGTTTATATATTTTGTTTCTTTCTGATACAGTCTTAGGGGATTGTACATTTAGGAATTTACCCATTTCTTCCAGGTTTTTCATTTTATTGTATAATTGTTCATAGTAATCTCTTATGATCCTTTGTATTTCTATGATGTCAATTATGATTTCTCTTTCATTTCTTATTTTATTTATTTGGGCTCTCCCTCTTTTTTCCTTGTGAGACTGGCTACAGGTTTACCAATTTTGTTTATATTATCAAAGAATCAGCTCTTAGTTTCATTATCTTTTCTATTGTTTTTAGTCTCTATTTCATTTATTTCTGCTCTGATCTTTATGGTTTCTTTTCTCCTACTAGCTTTAGGTTTTGTTTTTTCTTTTTCTAGTTCCTTTGGGAGTTTGGTTAGGATGTTTATTTGCGATTTTTTAAAAACAATTTCCTGAGGGAGGCTTGCATTGCTGTAAAAATCCCTCTTAGAACTGCTTTCATCCCATTAATTTTGGATCTTTGTGTTTTTGTTTTCATTTGTCTCCTGGTATATTTCTTATTTCTTTGATTTCTTCAATAACCCTTTGGTTGTTTAGTAGCATATTGTTTAGCTTCCATGTGTGTGTTTTGCAGTTGTTTTTCTTGTAGTTGATTTCTATTCTCATATAGCTGTTGTCGGAAAAGATGCTCAGTATGATTTCAATCTTAAATTTATTAAGACTTATTGTGTGGCCTAGCATATGATCTGTCCTGGAGGATGTTCCATGTGCACTTGAAAAGAATGTGTATTTTGCTGCTTTTGGATGAAATATTCTATATATTTCTATTAAATCCATCTGGTATAATGTTTCATTTAAGGCTAGTGTTTCTTATTGATTCTCTGCCTGGATAATCTGTCCATTGATGTTTGTGAGGTATTAAATTTCCCTGTTATTATTGTATTACTGTCAATTTATTTCTTTATATTTGTTAACATTTACTTTATGTATTTAGTTTAGTGCTCCTATGTTGGGTGCATTTATATTTACAATTGATATATCCTCTTGTTCAATTGATCTGTTGAACATTATGTAAACTTCTTCTTTGTTTCTTGTTACAGTCTTTGTTTCAAAGTATATTTTGTCTGACATAAATATTGCTAACCCACCTTTCTTTTCATTTCAATTCATATGCAATATCTTTTTCCATCCACTCACTTTTGCTTGTGTGTATCTTTAGATGTGAAGTGAGTCTCCTATAGGTAGGATATATATGGGTCCAGTTTTGAATTTATTTAACCATCTGTGTCCTTTACATGTCATTTACATGTCAAGTATATGTTGATAGGCTTGTACTTATTGCCATCTTGCTAATTGTTTTCTGGTTGTTTTTGTAGTTCTCTTTTATTTCTTCTTCTTTTGTTTTCTTCCCTTGTGATTTGATGACTATCTTTACTGTTATGTTTGGGTTTCTTTCTCTTGTGTGAGTGTGTCTGTTTTAGATTTTTGGTTGTGGTTACTGTGAGGTTTAAATATAACACCCTGTGTATGTACATGATTATTTTAAGTTGATGATCTCTTAAATTCAAACCCATTCTAACATCTTGTATTTTTACTCTCCCAGCCACATGTAATGTTTTTGACATCATGTTTTACATCTTTTTGTTTTGTGTATCCCTTAACTACTTATTGTGGATATTGATTTTACTACTTTGTCTTTTAATCTTCCTACTGGCTTTATAGGTGGTTACACTACTACCTTTACTGTATATTTGCCTTTACCATTGCGAGTTTTCCTTTTGCAATTTTCATATTTGTACTTGTTATGTTTTCTTTTAGGCTTTGGGAAGTCACTTTGAGATTTCTTTTAGGGTATGTTTAGTGATGTTGACTTCTGTTAAGTTTTGCTTGTCTGTAAACTTTTTAAAAAACATTTATTTATTTATTTATGCTGTGTTGGGTCTCCGTTTCTGTGCGAGGGCTTTCTCTAGTTGTGGCAAGTGGGGGCCGCTCTTCCTCGTGGTGCGCAGGCCTCTCACTATTGTGGCCTCTCTTGTTGTGGAGCACAGGCTCCGGACACACAGGCTCAGTAATTGTGGCTCACGGGCCCAGCTGCCCCACGGCATGTCGGATCTTCCCAGACCAGGGCTTGGACCTGTGTCCCCTGCATTGGCAGGCAGATTCTCAACCACTGCGCCACCAGGGAAGCCCTGTCTGTAAACTCTTAATCTCTTTCAAATCTGAATAATAGCCTTGTTAGGTAGAGCATTCTTGGTTGTAGTTTTTTTTTCCTTTCATTATTTTGAATATATTGTACCACTTCCTTCTGGCCTATAGTTTCTGTTGAAAAGTCAACTGATGGTCTAATGGGAGTTGCCTTGTATGTAACTTGTTGCTTTTCTCTTGCTGCTCTTAAGAGTCTCTCTTTATCTTTAATCTTTGCAGTTTTAACTATAATGTGTCTTGGCATGGACCTCTTTGGGTTCATCTTGTTTGGGACTCTCTGAATATCTGTTTCCTTTCCCAGGTTTGGGAAGTGTTCCACTATTGGTTCTTCAAATAATTTCTCTGTACTTTTCTCTCTCTCTTATTTTCCTGGGACCTCTATATGTTAGTATTCTTGATGTTGTCCAGAGGTCTTAAACTATCCGATTTTACATTTTTTTTTCTTTTTTCTATTCAGAATGAGTGATTTATATGATTTTGTCTTACAGTTCATTGATCCATTCCTCTGTGTCATCTAATCTTTTGATTCTTTCTAGTGTATTTTTAAAATTTCAGTTATTGTGTTGTTCATCTCTGTTTGGTTATTTTTTATATTTTCTAACTATTTTTTAAACTTCTCACTGTGTTCATCCATTCTTCTCCTGAGATCAGTGACCATCTTTATGATCGTTATCTTAAACTCTTTATCAGGTAGATTTCTTATCTTGACTTTGTCTAGATCTTTTTCTGAGTTTTTTGTTTTTTTCCCCTTTGTTTGGAACATATTTCTCTTTCTCATTTTGCTTAATTCTCTGTCTTTGTTTCTATATATATTAGGTAAGTTGGTCACATTTCCTGATCTTGGAAAAGTGGCCTTATGTAGGAGACTGGCTGCTGGTGTGTGGGGCCATATCCTGAGACAGTTGCTTGTGGTTCCCAGGGTGCTTAAGGCTGATGCTGATCTACTGGTCAATGGGGCTGAGTCTCTGGGTGGCTGGCTTTGGGGGCGTTTGGATCAGGAGCTGCTGCCAGCCTGGTAGTGGGTGGGCTGGGCCCTTGCACTTCTGGCTGCTCAGCTTATGGGGTCCTGGGACCACTGATAACCAGATAAGCCCCAGTCACTAATAAGCTAGAGGGAGGACTCCAAAATGGTGCTAGCTAGCACCAGTTTCCTGGTGGTTGAATGAGCTTTCAAAAATGGCTAGTGCCAAAGTTTATGTCCCCAGGGGACATCTCAGTTGCCTCCTGCCTCTCTGGGAGGCTCTTCAAGATCAGTAAATGTCTCAGCCAGGCTTCTTTCAAATTACTGCCTCTGTGCTGGTACTCAGAGAGTGAGATTTTGTGTGTACCCTTTAAGAGCAGCATCTCTGTTTCCTGCAGTCCTCTTGCTCTCCCATATGCAAACCCCACTGGCCTTCAAAGCCAGATGTTCTGGAGCCTCATCTTCCTGGTGCAGGACCCCTGCACTGGGGAGCTTGATATGGGGCTCAGACCCCTTGCTGCTTGGAGAGGACCTCTGCGGTTGTGAGTATCCTCTCATTTGTGGGTTGTCTACCTGGAGGTTTGGATCTTGACTATACCACATCTCTGCTCCTCCTACCCATTTGTTTTGATTTCTTCTTTATATCTTTACTTGTGGTAAATCTCTTCTGCTAGTGTTCAGGTCATTATCATTGATAGTTGCTTTGTAAATAGTTGTAAATTTAATATGCCTATGGGAGAAGGTGAGCTCAGCGTCTTCCTACTTCACCATTTTTGCCATTCCCTCCAAGTAATAATTATTATTATGTTAAGGACAAGGATATTTTGAATTGGTACTATCTGTCTTATTTATTAAAACTATTCTTTTACCTTGATTGATCAAACAGTAATGCAGATATAAGGATTTATAAAAACTACAAACTATAAAGCACTGCAGTTACATGAGTTATTAATATTATGAATAAATGCTTTTTAAAAACGAAATTTTTCTAGACATTCATGAAAACAAATCATTACGTCTTTGCTTCAGCATGGAATAATAGAATTGTTCAGTTATAAGACCATTGAAATGAAATTTTCTTTCCAGTTTGTATTGATACACAAGAGGATTACATTTTCATGATCTCAGATGTGAAATTTTATCTCATATACAGAGAACTGAACCTTCCTCTATAATTTTTTTGCATATTTAACAGTGCTCCTCTTGTTGAGAATTTCTTGTTTATATCCCAGCTAAATCTCTCTTGCAGCAACTTAGGCTCATAGCTTCTTATTTTGCCTTCAGTGGAGAGGAAGAATAACAGATAAAAATCCACAAGATATTCTGGTATATATTCTTCTTCCACCACACCCTCCCCACCAACGCCAGAATACTGCGATGATGTTTAAAAATTTTGTTTTTCCTTATAAGTAGTTTTCTCTATTTAAAAAAAAGTTGGCTAGGGATATTGTACCCTTTTATTTTTTTATCATTTAGGTTCCTTAGCTTTCATTCTCCATGTTGCACACATACTAATAGTTTTTGAATATCAGTTATATCTAGGCCAGTTTCAGGTAATACAAAGGATTTTGTGAGAACTTTATACTCTCTAGAGCTAAGAATGTGCTAACAACCCTGGTCTGGAGCAGTGGGGGAAAATATCTTTCTAAAGGCAGATGGAGAAATTCTGATCTCAAATCAATACGTTTCCTTTCTTTGGTAATGGAGTTGAATTATAACTGACTAAGAGATCATTGTGCCGAGGTGTAGCGAGGACAATAGTGTATAGGACTCCAGAATAAGAACAGTTAATCCACTTTGTATAGCATCGCTCAAAGTAAACTTACAAAACCTTTGCCTGATAATGTGTTATCCCAAACTGGATACATGTAAAACACAGTTTTATTATCGGGTTGGCCCCAAAGTTCGTTCGGGTTTTTGTAACATCATACAGGAAAACCTGAACGAACTTTTTGGCCAACCCAGTATTTAACCCTGGGTCACATTTAGGATACATTGAAAAAGTTTGTCGGACTGACAAGAAAGGCTTAATCTTATTTATGCTGATCTGTGAATTTACTGATTCTTTCTTATTACTGGCAATTGGTCAAATTTTTACCTTTGATTTAATTTTACCTTGACATTGTCATCATCTTGTTTACTTATTTATTTATTTTCTTTAAGTTTTGTGCTTTCTTGGTTCCCTTAGTCCCTCCTGGTCTCACAGCAGCCATGTAGCTCTCACTTGCACAAGGTCTTTACTTGTAACTGCTTGGGTAGAGTAAGCATGGACAGAGAGCTCTGGTTTCTAGTACTGAAATTAATTTGCTATTGTGATTTTGATCATTTTTATATTTTTAATAGTGTCATGGTTTGGAATTTATAATTAGATGTTATTCAAAGGAGAGACCTTGTATAATAAAGAATTTGGCTGGCCTTTGTTTCTGGTTCCTGGGATGTAATCTCTAAACTCTTAGAATTTCCCTAGTGATGAGTATCTTTGTATTCATAATGGACCCCTGGACTACATCTGGTAGTTTATGCTAATGAGGTGAGTCAAGGTTGTCCCCCAGATAGTTTAAGCAACCAAGATGACTCAGGGTCAGGACTAGGCATGCCAGGAATACCACCCATGTGATTCAGAGTTTGGGGCTTTGAGCCAAATAATTTCAGTTTGACATCCAGGGAGGGTAGGAAAACTGGAGATTGAGTCATGTAGGAAATGATTCAATCAACCATGCTTACATCATAAAACATCAATAAAAACTCTGGACTCTAAGTTTGAGTGAGCTTTCCTGATTTGCAGTATTCTTTGAGTATTGTCACATGTTGATGCCAGGAGATTTACTCTGTCTCTGATGACAACAGAAGTTTTGCATTTGGAATTCTATCAGACCTCACCTTTGTATCTCTCCCTTTCTTTCTTCTCATTTTAATTTTTTTGCTATAATAAAATTCTAATCATAAGTGCTTTATAAGTTCTATGAGTCATTCTAGTAAATTATTGAACCTGAACTTGCTCATGGGTACCCCCAAATTTGCAGCCAACTGATCAGATGTGAGGGTGGCTCAGGGGACACTTGAACTTGTGGTTGATATCTGAATTGAGGGCAGTCTTGTGAAGGACTGTGCTCTTAATCTTAAGTTTGGCAAACACTGTAAACCTGAAGGAAATCCAGCTCCAGGGAGTGCCCCACTTTCTATGTTGTATATAATAGTTACCCAAAGCTTGAGGAACAGGTAGCCCAAGCACTATCTGGTTCTGAGCTGCAAAGACTCTAGCTGTAGTTTCCTGCAAGAATATTTACCTATATGGAAAAAAAATCTAAAAAAGAGTAGATATATGTATATGTATAACAGATTCACTTTGCTGTATGCATGAAACTAACACAACCTTGAAAGTCAACTATATTCCAATAAAAATTAAAAAAACTTATCAAGAAAAAAACAATATTTAGATGAGAGCTGTATTTTAATGTTAAAATGTGTGGTAATGTGTTTAGTGTTACTTTTGGTACTGTAATAAATAAAATGTCAAAAACCATGCATAGAAGGGTGTTGGTGAACTTTTTGTCTCAAAGTACATTAGAAATGTTCTGTTTTGTAGAACTTTGTACCAAGTTTATGTAAAAAGATATAACCATAAAGTGAAAACTGTAGTTCAAAATAAGTGTGTAGTGAAGTTTTTTCTTGAAATTCTTGAAAAAAACAGGAAGGAGATTATATTTTATTTTTCATAAAGTATCATGAGACTAATTTTGGAAAATGGAAAAAAATTATATGTATTAAACATTTATTTTCCCATTCTCTTTAAGAATTAGTCTTTTGAGACTCAACATGCTTCTTTCGTCAAGCTAGACAGCTAGCCACAGTAGTTGGAGATGAAGTAAAAAAACCCCAATAAGTGAGAGGAATTTACTTTGGCTCAAGATTCATCTCTAACGTAAAAATCAAGAACAGTTTATCTTGTGAAAAAAACATTGCAATAGCCTTTCAAAATGACTTTTTCCTCAATAATGTTATTCTAATGTAATTTATAGAAAAGTGATTTTAAAAAATATAGTCAGGAGGGAGAGAGACGCAAGAGGGGGGAGTATGGGGATATATGTATATGTATAGCTGATTCACTTTGTTATAAAGCAGAAACTAACACACCATTGTAAAGCAGTCATACTCCAATAAAGATGTTAAAAATATATATATAGTCAGGAACACATTCAAATGTAATGATTTTAACTTATGCAAATAACACTTAATGTTGCTTTTGGAAAGGTGAAGGTTAAGTGCAGTAAATACCAGTAATAGCAATATAGTTTGCAAGTGAAATTAGCAAGAACACTTTAATAAGTCCCTGAAGTGTGAACTTGCAATAAGCAGAAAAATGTTCAAAATAAAATTTTATCTAAAGGTCAAGGTCTTAAAGTCATAGTATTCATGATCATTTCTGAATGCAAGATGAGTATATTAGTGAAAATCTTTATATGTGCAAGTAAAAGACATTAAAAGCACAGAGTACAGGATTTAGTGAAGTAATTTGCCTAAATTCAGGTACCATTTCATACTCTTTCATTCCTTATAAATATGCCATTGGGATAATTTGGAAAGGACCAAAAAGATCTGACTGGTGTCTTAAAGGAAAGGCCTTTGAATTTAAGTTTTTGTAAATTGCAAAACACTACATCCAGCATTCTGATATTATATATATATATATATAAAATTCCAGATTGTTCAAGAATATGAATGGATATGATATCCTTAACTCTGGAGAGGGAGAAAAGAGAAAGGGAAAATTCCAGATTGTTCAAGAATATGAATGGATATGATATCCTTAACTCTGGAGAGGGAGAAAAGAGAAAGGGATAGGATGGTGCTTTAGTTGTATTTGTAACTTTTTTCTTTATTTAACATATTCTGATAAAATGTAGTGAGATGTTTACATCAGTAAATCTTGTATTACATTATTTTCTATACAAGTCTGTGTGTTTGAGCATTTTACTTTAAAAATAAAAAACTTTATTTTAGTAGTTTTTCAAACTATACAATGTACAATGCAAGAAGTATCCATATTAGGAGCATTATATTTTAATAAATAATTGCTAAAATTCATAAGCATCTATTATATGACAGGAATTTTACTACATATTTTACTTATATTATTTATTAAATCCTCTCAATAACCATATGAAGCAGACACTGTTATAGTCTGCTTTTTACTGATAAAGATTTTGAGAGTTAGTTTGAGAGTTAGAGTATGGACCTTAATCATCTCGTTATTGTTACACACTGGTAACTAGAAAACCACCCAGCTTTTAGTAAACTAGTAAAAATTTAAATTAAATCACAAATAGTTAAAAAAACATGTAGCAAGACATGCATCTAGAGATGTAATAGTGAATAAAACAAAATCTATATGTTATCGCTTATGTGTAGAATCGAAAAAAAGGGTACAAATGACCTTATCTACAAAACAAAGTTACAGATATAGAAAACAGATTTATGGTTACCAGGGGGTAAGTGGGGGGGGGGATAAGCTGGGAGACTGGGATTGACATATGCACACTACTATATATAAAATAGATTATTAATAAAAACTTACTAGTGTATGGCACAGGGAACTCTACTCAATATGCTGTAATGGCCTATATGGGAAAAGAATCTAAAAAAGAGTGGATATATGTATATGTATAACTGATTTACTTTGCTGTACTCCTGAAACTAACACAACATTGTAAATCAACTATACTCCAATAAAATTTTTAAAAAATCTGCTTTCTTAGAGTTTTTATTCTTTTTTAAAAATTTAATTTAATTAATTTGATACAGCAGGTTCTAATTAGTTATGTGTTTTGTGCATATTATTGTATATATATCAATCCCAATCTCCCAATTTAACCCACCACCACCACCTCCCCCACCCCCACTTTCTCCCCTTGGTGTCCATACATTTGTTCTCTACATCTGTATCTATATTCCTGCCTTGCAAACTGGTTCATCTGTACCATTTTTTTTCTAGATTCCACATATATGCATTAATATATGATATTTGTTTTTCTCTTTCTGACTTACTTCACTCTGTATGACAGTCTCTAGTTCCATCCACATCTCTACAAATGACCCAGTTTCATTCCTTTATATGGCTGAGTAATATTCCATTGTAAATATGTACCACATCTTCTTTATCCATTCATCGTTCGATGGGCATTTAGGTTGCTTCCATGACCTGTCTATTGTAAATAGTGGTGCAATGAACATTGGGGTGCACGTGTCTTTTTGAATTATGGTTTTCTCAGGGTATATGCCCAGTAATGGGATTGCTGGGTCAGGTGGTAATTCTATTTTTAGTTTTTTAAGAAGCCTCCATACTGTTCTCCATAGTGGCTGTATCAATTTACATTCCCACCAACAGTGCAAGAGGGTTCCCTTTTCTCCACAATTTCTAGCATTGTTGTCTGTAGATTTTCTAATTATGGCCATTCTGACTGGTGTGAGGTGATACCTCATTGTAGTTTTGACTTG
This sequence comes from Kogia breviceps, assembly GCF_026419965.1. NCBI lineage: Eukaryota > Metazoa > Chordata > Mammalia > Artiodactyla > Physeteridae > Kogia > Kogia breviceps. The sequence goes on along the minus strand of NC_081311.1, from coordinate 162,266,820 downwards.
CATTTCTCTAATGATTAGTGATGTTGAGCATCCTTTCATGTGTCTGTTGGCAATCTGTATATCTTCTTTGGAGAAATGTCTATTTAGGTATTCTGCCCATTTTTGAATTGGGTTGTTTGTTTTTTTGATATTGAGCTGCCTGAGCTGATGGATATTTTGGAGATAAATCCTTTGTCAGTTGCTTTCCTTGAAAATATATTCTCCCATTCTGAGGGTTGTCTTTTGGTCTTGTTTATGGTTTCCTTTGCTGTGCAAAAGGTTTTAAGTTTCATTAGGTCCCATTTGTTTATTTTAGTTTTTATTTCTCTAGGAATTGGGTCAAAAAGGATCTTGCTGTGATTTATGTCACAGTGTTCTGCCTATGTTTTCCTCGAAGAGCTTGATAGTGTCTGGCCTTACATTTAGGTCTTTAATCCATTTTAAGTTTATTTTTGTGTATGGTGTTAGGGAGTGTTCTAATTTCATTCTTTTACATGTAGCTGCCCAGTTTTCATGGCACCACTTATTGAAGAGACTGTCGTTTCTCCATTGTATATCCTTACCTCCTTTGTCATAGATTAGTTGACCATAGGTCTGTGGGTTTTTCTTTGGGCTTTCTATCCTGTTCCATTGATCTGTATTTCTGTTTTGTTGCCAGTACTATATTGTCTTGATGACTCTAGCTTTGTAGTGTAGTCTGATGTCAGGGAGTCTCATTCCTCCTGATCCATTTTTTTCTCTCAAGATTGCTTGGGCAATTCAGGGTCTTTTTGTCTACATGAAAATTTTAACATCTTTTTTCTAGTTCTTTAAAAAATGCCATTGGTAATATGATAGGGATTGCGTTGAATCTGTAGATCGCTTTGGGAACTATAGTCATTTTCACAATTTTGATTCTTCCAATTGAAAAACATGGTACATCTCTCCATCTGTTTGTGTCATCTTTGATTTCTTTCATCAGTGTCTTATAGTTTTCTGCTTACAAGTCTTTTGTCTCCCTTGGTAGGTTTGTTCCTAGATATTTTATTCTTTTTGTTGCATCGGTGAATGGGATTGTTTCCTTAATTTCTCTATCAGATTTTTCATCATTAGTGTATAGGAATGCAAGAGATTTCTGTGCATTAATTTTGTATCCTGCAACTTTACCAAATTCATTGATTAGCTCTAGGAGTTTTCTAGTGGTGTCTTTAGGATTCTGTATGTATAGCATCATGTCATCTGCAAACAGTGACAGTTTTACTTCTTCTTTTCCAATTTGTATTCCTTTTATTTCTTTTTCTTCTCTGATTCCGTGGCTAGGGCTTTCAGAATTATGTTGAATAATTGTGGTGAGATTGACATACTTGTCTTGTTCCTGATCTTAGAGGAAGTGCTTTCAGTTTTTCACCATTGAGAATGATGTTTGCTGAGGGTTTGTTGTATATGCCCTTTATTATGTTGAGGTAGGTTCCCTCTATGCCCGCTTTCTGGAGAATTTTTATCATAAGTGGTGTTGTATATTGTCAAAAACATTTTCTGCATCTATTGAGATGATCATATCGTTTTTATTTTTCAATGTGTTAATATGGTGTATCACATTGATTGATTTGTGTATATGGAAGAATCTTTGCATCCCTGCAGTAAATCTCAGTTGATTATCATGTATGATCCTTTTAATGTGCTGTTGGATTCTGTTTGCTAGTATTTTGTTGAGGATTTTTGCATTAGTATTCATCAGTGATATTGGTCTGTAATTTTCTTTTTTTGTAGTGTTGTTGTCTGGTTTTGGTACCAGGATGATGGTGTTCTCATAGAATGAGTTTGGGATTGTTCCTTCCTCTGCAATTTTTGAGAAGAGTTTGAGAGGATAGATGTTAGCTCTTCTCTAAATGTTTGATAGAATTCACTTGTGAAGCCATCGGTCCTGGACTTTCATTTGTTGGAAGATTTTTAATCACACTTTCAATTTTATTATTTGTCATTGGTCTGCTTATATTTTCTATTTCTTCCTGGTTCAGTCGTGGAAGGTTATACCTTTCTAAGAATTTGTCCATTTCTTCCCGGTTGTCCATTTTATTTGCATAGAGTTGCTTGTAGCTGTCTCTTAGGATGCTTTGTATTTCTGTGGTGACCATTGTAACTTCTACTTTTTCATTTTTTGTTTTATTGATTTGAATCCTCTCCCTCTTTTTCTTGATGTGTCTGGCTAAAGTTTTACAATTTTGTTTATCTTCTCAAAGAACCAGGTTTTAGTTTTATTGATCTTTGCTATTGTCTTCTTTGTTTCTATTTTATTTATTTCCCTCTGATCTTTATGATTTCTTTCCTTATACTAACTTTGGGTTTTGTTTGTTCTTCTTTCTCTAGTTCCTTTAGGTGTAAGGTTAAATTGTTTATTTGAGATTTTTCTTGTTTCCCGAGGTAGGATTTTATTGCTATAAACATCCCTCTTAGATCTGCTTTTGCTGCATCCCATAAGTTTTGGGTTGTCATGTTTTCGTTGTCATTTGTCTCTAGGTATTTTTGATTTCCCCTTTGATTTCTTCAGTGATCTCTTGGTTATTTAGTAACATATTGTTTAGTCTCCATGTGGTTGTGTTTTTAATGTTTTTTTTCCTATAGCTGATTTCTAATCATAGTGTTGTGGTCGGGAAAGATCCTTGATATGATTTCAGTTTTCTTAAATTTACTGAGGCTTTACCCAAGATGTGCTCTATCCTGGAGAATGTGCTGTGTACACTTGAGAAGAAAGTGTAATCTGCTGTTTTTTCAGATGTAATGTTCTATAAATATCAATTAAATCTATCCGGTCTATTCTGTCATTTAAAGCTTGTGTTTCCATATTAATTTTCTGTCTGGATGATCTGTCCACTGGTGTAGTGAGGTGTTAAAGTCCTCCACTATTATTGTGTTACTGTTAGTTTCCTCTTTTATAGCTGTTAGCATTTGCCTTATGTATTGAGGTGCTCCTATGTTGGGTGTATATATATTTACAATTGTTATATTCTTCTTGGATTGACCCCTGATCATTCTGTAGTGTCCTCCTTGTCTCTTGTAACATTCTTTATTTTAAAGTCTATTTTATCTGATATGAGTATTGCTACTCCAGCTTTCTTTTGATTTCTATTTGCATGGAATATCTTTTTCTATCCTCTCACTTTCAGTCTGTATGTGTCCCTAGCTCTGAAGTGGGTGTCTTGTAGAAAGCATATATATGGGTCTTGTTTTTGTATCCATTCAGCGAGCCTGTGTCTGTTGGTTGGAGCCTTTAATCCATTCACATTTAAGGTAATTATCAATATGTATGTTCCTATTAGTATTTTCTTAATTGTTTTGGGTTTGTTTTTGTAGGTCCTTTTCCTCTTTTGTGTTTCCCACTTAGAGAAGTTCCTTTAGCATTTGTCGTGGAGCTGCTTTGGTGGTGCTGAACTCTCTTAGCTTTTGCTTGTCTGTAAAGCTTTGATTTCTCCATCAAATCTGAATAAGATTCTTGCTGCGTAGAGTAATCTTGGTTGTAGATTCTTCCCTTTCATCACTTTAAATATATCGTGCCACTCCCTTCTTGTATGTAGAGTTTCTGCTGAGAAATCAGCTGTTAATCTTATGGGAGTTCTCTTGTGAATTATTTGTCATTTTTCCCTTGTTGCTTTCAGTAATTTTTCTTTGTGTTTAATTTTTGTCGATTTGATTACTGTGTGTCTCCGTGTGTTTCTCCTTGGGTTTATCCTGCCTGGGACTCTCTGAGCTTCGTAGACTTGGGTGGCTGTTTCCCTTCCCATGTTAGGGAAGTTTTTGATTATAATCTCTTCAAATATTTTCTTGGGTCCTTTCTCTCTCTCTTCTCCTTCTGGGACCCCTATAATGCAAATGTTACAGATATCTCTTAGACTCTTCATTTCTTTTCATTCTTTTTTCTTTATTCTGTTCCATGGCAGTGAATTTCACCATTGTGTCTTCCAGGTCACTTATCTGTTCTTCTGCCTCAGTTATTCTCCTATTGATTCCTCTAGTGTAGTTTTCATTTCAGTTATTGTATCGTTCATTTCTCTTTGTTTTTTAAGTCTTCTAGTAGCTTGTTCTTTCATTCTTCTAGGTCTTTGTTAAACATTTCTTGCATCTTATCTATCTTTGCCTCCATTCTTTTTCCAAGGTCCTGGATCATCTTCACTATCATTATTCTGAATTCTTTTTCTTGAAGGTTGCCTATCTCCACTTCATTAGTTGTTTTTCTGGGGTTTTATCTTGTTCCTTCATCTGGTACGTAGTCCTCTGCTTTTTCATTTTGTCTGTCTTTCTGTGAATGCATTTTTCATTCCACAGGCTGCAGAATTTTAGTTCTTCTTCCTTCTGCTGTCTTCCCTCTGGTAGATGAGGCTATCTAAGAGGCTTGTGCATGCTTCCTGCTGGGAGCAAATGGTGGTCGGTGGAGCTGGTTGTTGCTATGGTGGGTAGAGCTCAGTAAAACTTTAATCCACTTGTTTGCTGATGGGTGGGGCTGAGTTCCCTCCCTGTTGGTTGTTTGACCTGAGGGGACCCAGCACTGTTGCCTACCTGGCTCTTTGGTGGGGTCTATGGCAGACTCCGGGTAGGCTCACGCCAGGGAGCACCTCCCAGAACCTCTGCTGCCAGTGTCTCTGTCCCCGTGGTGAGTTACAGACACCCCCACCTCTGCAGGAGACCCTCCAGCACTAGCGGGTAGGTGTGGTTCAATCTCCTATGGGGTCACTGCGCCTTCCCCTGGGTCCTGATGTACACAGTACTTTGTTTGTGCTCTCCAAGAGTGGAGTCTTTGTTTTTCCCAGTTCTGTTTAAGTTCTGAAATCCTGCTGACCTTCAAAGTCTGGTTCTCTGGGAATTCCTTCTCCTGTTACCAGACCCCCAGGTTTAGAAGCGTGACGTGGGGCTCAGAACCTTCACTCCAGTGGGTGGACTTCTGTGGTATAATTGTTCTGCAGTTTGTGAGTCACCCACCCAGCAGTTATGGGATTTGATTTTATTGTTATTTCGCCCCTCCTACCATCTCATTGGGGTTTCTCCTTTTCTTTTTATGTGGGGCATCTTTTTTGGTGAGTTCCAGTGTCTTCCTGTTAATGGTTGTTCAGCAGTTTGTTGTGATTCTGGTGATCTCAGAAGAGGGTGTGAGTGCATGCCCTTCTACTCTGCCATGCTGAACCAATCTCTCTAGAGTCTTCATTCTTGTGGGAGAGATAGACAATAAAAATGCTGTTGAAAGAGTCACAGAAAACAGATTAAAAAGGAGAGAAAGTGAATGAGGTGAAATGATCTGCCTAACATTTGTGTATGGAGAGACAGCAATCTTTGAGTCTATTTTGCTCTTACAAATCTTGCTGAGTATGCCAGACTGCCAGTCCCTGACTGCTATTACTATTTTTTAGGTTTGTTTCTCAAGGTTGAGAAATGAGGTAATGGCTCTCCCCTTCCTTGGACAAAGAACAGACATACTTACTGAATTGCTATAAAAATTGTGGATTCCACAAACTCAGTGTTCTTCAGCTGTGGTGAAATCCTGCTGCTCATGTAGCATCCATATTAGTTTATCATTTTGTCCCTGTGGAAATTGGGGCAAAAAGATCCCATGCAAATGTGCTGACACTTATGCTCCTTTTTCTGCTGTGAGTAATAAAGATAATCGTCTTTGACCCAGAAATCTCATGTCTTCTGCTAGTATCCATCACGTAGTTACAGGCTGACTTATAAGTAAAATCCCAGACCTGATGATCAGAGTCAGTGAGATGGGCATATGGGATTCACATCCAGGTCTTTTTCATTCCAGAGCCTACCTCTTAACCACTCTGGCAGTTATATTGGCTTCATATATAGCTAACAATATTTTAACGACTATTTACTTTAAAGCCTAATTACATTTGTCTATTTATGTTTTCAGTGCTTTATATTTCATTTCTGTGAATTTTTTTTTTTCTAGTCATTATGCTCTCATTGGCTATCAACGAATTTCCCAGGTATGTTATTTCATATCTCATAAACATAGCCAAACTTTGTTAAATATTTTGTATTAATAATATAAAATTAAATTATATTTAAATAAAAATAAAAGCATAAGCAAGCTATACTTCTCATTTCATTCTTTTGATCATATATTATGTTCTAGATACTATGTAATGCTGACAAGACCACAAATGTTATTAGACACAGTCTTTGTTATTGAAAAGTTCAGTATGGTTTCTTCTTCTCTACTCCTGGATATATTGACCTATGATTATGAAAAATAAGCTTGGAATAGCTACATGTGGCCAAATTGTGATTTCATTGGCAGTCATTGCCAAACTTTATTAGGGAGCTCTATTACCCAGTGGTGGACCACAGAAATGAGGACACTTCTATATTAATGACAGTGTTATCTATATTGGCCTCTTTGTTCAACCATATTTTGAGACTTATGTATAGATCCAGTATAAAGTCAAACAAACATTAATGTCTTTTATTTTTTTATTGAAGTATAGTTGATTTACAATGTGTTACTTTCTATTGTATAGCAAAGTGATTCAGTTCTCTCCCTCTCTCTCTCTCTCTCTCTCTCTCTCTCTCTCTCTCTCTATATATATATATATATATATATATATATATATATATATATTCTTTTTCAGATTCTTTTCCATTATGGTTTATTACAGAATATTGAATATAGTTCCCTGTGCTATAAGTAGGACCTTGTTGTTTATCTATTTTATATATAGTAGTTTGTATCTGCTAATCCCAATGTCTTTATTTTTTTAAAAAATATAAACCACTTCTTTTGCCTCAAGCTTCTCTCTCCTTGTTATAGTGCCTACTCTTTCTCTGTTTGCATCTCAGCCCTGTCTAGTTTCTGAACCAATCTTGATGGATTTTAGGAGGAAGTATGTAAATGACCTTTGCTTACCATCTGTCTTGAAGTAGCCCATCAAATGTTGGATCTAATGGCCCTAACTGTTAAACTCCAGGGGTTCTTTCTGTGACTCTTCTCTAAGGATAATCAAACATGAGAATAAGCCTAAATTTTTTTCAGAGTTATTGTCAGCATTACTTCCTTTACTTTCACATACTGGTCAGTCCCCAGGATTGAACTTATATTTCAGACATGTTCTTCAGTTCTACCTGATTCTTTCAGTCCCTTTAAAAACAGTATTCTTCCCCGAACGTCAGTTTTGAATGGGGAAGGTGAAATAATTGCTAGATTTCTTTGGTTTATCAGTATATAAATTGTAAAATTTTATCAATTTCCTGCTATACACATAGAAGTTACTCATATCAACAGTCTTTAGAATTGTTCAACATCTGGAGTGAAAACCTTGAAATTTGGGTTTAAGGACTCTTGTTTTGGGTTTAAGGACTATAAGTTACAATATTATGGTTTAGTACTTAAACTGTTATCTTTGTTCCAAGGTGCAAGATTAAAGAATGATGTTCAATGTTAATTAGAATGACAAGCAAGTTTTCGCTTTATTTTTCTAAATTGATATGGCCTTCTGTTTATCCATCTATTTCCCAACTGTCTATCTACTTTCATATTTTTATGTTGTCTGTGTTTGAGTTAAGCAGATTCTTTTTAATTATTACCTTCTAAGTCCATGCATATAAAACCAGGAGAAAAGGGCAACAAATGCTTTAATTACTCTCCTTATGTATTTGATATTAAAAAACAAAATTAGTTTATCTGAAATATGTACACAATGTCAATCCCATATGATTTTAATTTGGAGTTAGAGTTGGCATTAATAAAATAAGCCTTTTGAGAATTATAGATTTATTTTGTTGAACTATGCCTGACATTTAGCTTAGCTTGGGAAAGGTAAATAAAACAGTCCCTTATTAATAGAAGAAATCATGTTTTATGTAGGTTGTAATTGTGAATGCTCATTAAAAGAGCTATAATAATGAAATATTGAAACCAGAAAAAAACGGTACTTGGTGTTTAAGCAGAACAGACATAAGTCAGTTAAAAATCTTAACTTTTTGCATATGAAAAAGCCATGTTAGAGGCTACTTTGCACCATAGTAGAATGGAATTGGAGAGCATACCTTGCATTTTCAATCCTCCTTGTATATATAATCTGTACTCTGGTTTCATTACAGGCTCCTATCTTGATTTACCAGTCTATTTTTTTTCTGTTCTCACTCAAATGAATCCAACCATCTACCACCTCCACTGCTGCCCCTGGACTTTACACAGATCAATACACATCTTTACAACTATAAACTTAGAGTTTTCCAACCTCATTTGAGCCTTCAGAACTATTTGGAAAAATTTTTCTTTTCCCTTTTCAACTTCCATTTGAATTTCCATAATATCTATACCAAAACCTTTATTTTGAATCCTATTGTACTTACAATACCATCACACTCAATAGATCCTTAATTCACGAGAAAGCCAAGATTATCAGATGGGAAATCCTGTAACTTTGTTTTCACTCTTCTGAATACTACAGTCATTATGTTCATTATTCTCTTGACCCAGAAGCTGAGGTGCTCTCTCTTATCTACAAAGGTAGCTGCTTCTCCTGTACCCTAGAGACAATCTTCTGCTAGGTCTGTGAAACCCAGCTAGTCTTTTCAGGGGTCACTTCTCCTAAGCCTTCAAGGAAGCTCAAATATTCTCATCCTTCATCCACCTTTCCTTCAAGCCCTACTTCTCTCATTCAGTTCTTTACCAAAATTTATGACAATGTAGCCTAGGCTTGCTTTTTCAAATCCTGAATTTCTATTTATCTATTAATTACTCTTAAACTGGGAATGTTTAGTGCCTGATGAAGCTGTCTTCCTATAGTCACCTCTTAATTGCTAATAGAGCTGCTCTTTTAAACCTCATCTTACTCATCTTTTGCCCTGGATACTGTTGATCACCCTCTCCTTGAAGAATTTGTACCATTAATTTCCAGGATTTTTTTTTCTTAAAATTTTTATCCACATCTGAAAGTTGCTTGTAAGGGTCCTTTAATAGTGTCTCCTCCTTTGCTTGTCCTTTGGATTTTTGTATTCCCCAGAGTTCAATTCTTTAATTCTCTTTTCTTACTCTTAACTTTTCTGACTCTAACATTATCCCTGAATATCATTTTGTATTTTCTTTTTAAAAAAATTTTTTATTGGAATATAGTTGCTTTACAATATTGTGTTAGTTTCTACTGTACAGCAAAGTGAATCAACTCTGTGTATACATATATTCCCTCTTTCTTTGATTTCCTTCCCATTTAGGTCACCACAGAGCATTGAGTAGAGTTCCCTGTGCTATAGTGTAGGTTCTCATTAGTTATCTATTTTATATATAGTATCAATAGTGTATATATGTCAATCCCAATCATTTTTGTATTTTCAACTGCCATGTAAACCTGTATATCCTGAAGGTACTTAAATTAATATGTTAAAACCAAATGTGTTATTTCTCCTCTTACAGCAGGTTTCTATTCTAATGTTTTCTATTTGAATGAAAATACTACAGTCCACACCATCTTTTAATCTGGAATCTGGGGGAAATGCTAGGCTTTTGTGCTTTCCCTTCTCTTTCCCTCTTTCTTAACCTACTTTAATCAGTTCTAACTCTGAAACATGATTGAATTCTAACTCTGAAAAATTATTGAATTCTAACTTTGAAAATTTATTGATTTAGTTCTTCTTTTCATCCTTTCTGAAACTGCCTTTGAAGGCTTCATCATTTTTCTCCTTTGGGTAAGCCATTTTATCTAATTTCCCTATATCTAATCTCACCCTCCTTTAAACCATTATCCACTCTGTCTCCTGAGTTATTGTCATTCCTCTATCAAAAATTCTCTTTAGTCTCCTTAATGTCCCCAGGAGTAGATTCAAGTTCCTTGACTTGCCTGAGAAAGCTTTTTATAATTTAGTCCCAACCCAATTTTTAGTCTCATCATCCACTAGCCTGTATGTGCAACTTTATTTTAGCTAAGTTCATTTTTTTCATCTTTGCTCATCTTTGGTTCACTCTGTCATTAAAGCTACTTCATTCCTTCTTCATCTTACGAATTCTTTTTTCCTCTTCAAAGCCTAGTCCAGATATCAGTTTCTCCATGTTGCATTTTACAACTCCTCAGTGGTGACTAGACATAAGATATTGATTTAGGAAATTAAATAAGGTTTTTTTTTTTTTTTCAGAGGAAATGAGTATGACTAGACATAGTTTTATCTTTCAGAAAGATTTTTTAAAAGTCATGCTTTCTCTTTGACCTGATTCTGCTGTGTCTTACCCAAATGTAAGGAGATATTTTATTTTGCATTTTATCTAGGCACATATTTCAATAACATTATTTATCATGAGTCTATGGATTGCCTGGACTAGGCTCAGGTGATTTTGTCTGGGCTTAATCATCATTTGTGGTCACCTGGGGTTGGGTGTGGATATGTTGATGTAGGTGATTCTACTGAATAAATTGATTCTGCTTCAAGTTGTATGTCATCCTCCAGAAGGCTGGAGCTCATGGTAGAGGCAGAGGTCCCAAGAAAGCATGGAGGTACACAAAAGCTCTTAAAGCCTGTATTTGAAACTGGCACTCTGTCACTTCCATTCCATTCTGTTTGGATAAAGGAAGTCACAAATCCAGGCGAGATTCAAGGGGGTAGTGTGACAGATTCTGAGCCATAAAGTGAGGAGAGCTGCAAAGCAACATTACTGAGAAAGAATGGAGAATTTGGGCATTTTTGCAGTCAATCTACAATAAACTGAAGGGGATATTTTAAAATAAGATATACCAATCACATAATATTCTATAATTATTGAATCTTTTAGAAGTGAATGAGTAAAAAGAATAACATAAAAATAGGATAGGAATAATATGTTGTTGTTATACTGTGTTATGCTGTGTATGTTGTAATTCTGGGTTACCCCTCAGATTTCAGTTATTATAAAATTTTAAATTATAAGGATTCATTAAAGTTTGATTCTTAATAATAAAAAGATTTGAAAAGATTAAAAATATAACATTAAATAAAAACTATGTTCCTGGAAATAAAAGTTATGCTAAAGTGCATCTTCAGTATGATGACAGGGAGTTGACAATAAAATATCATAGTTTGAGAAAGTCAAGGAAAAGAATCTTAGATTATTCTAAAAATATTATCGATAGTGCTTCTGAATAATTTTGAGAACTCTTCTCTAGCAGGTATATGGAAATTACCTGCAAGATGACTGGCTACAGTTGATATTGTCAATTTGTTCATGGCATGGCTTGCAAGGACTAGGCACCTGACGCTTGCATTCAGTTGACAGAGAGGCATGCTTCACTGAAGTGGCATTGGAATACAAATAAATTGGATACCACTTAGAGATCTGAAATGCTACTGTGAAATGAAAGGCAAACCCCACTGAAAGTGACAGCAATATTTTCTTTTCTAGCTAGGGAAAATATATAGGAGAAAGATGAGAGACCTTTTTAATGATAAAAAAAAATGATACTGCTTCTATAACCCAAGCCCCATGGTTCTTAGTACAATTCAGTAAATGCCTCAAAATAGAAGTACATTAAACTTCAAGGCACTCAGAACACAAGTACTGGATTGCACAATGTGGTAAAAGAAGTGATATTGAAAGCTGGTGAAGACACCTATAAGAACTATGAAGCATCAACGATTTTGGAGTCATTTGACAGTCTCTCTGACAGTGCATAGTGAACTGAATGTGTTGTCATCCTCACTGAATATTTTTTGTGTGTTTCAAAATATGCCAAATGATAGATTTCTTCTTTTCTTAATAAATTTGAAGTTAATTGATCTCAAGACACTGACTTCACATCAAACTTAAAATCCTGACATTTTGCCCACATAAGCCATAGCCTGCTAAATAGTCTCATAGAAATGCACACTTCATTTTTAAACTAATCAAGCATGTCTTGCTCATTTCTCAAGACATGGTGGCATATTAAATGTCTAAAGGTTTAGCCATTAAGCTTTTGAGATATGAGTCTCAAGTAGTTGGCAAGAATGGCATATTAGCTATAGTAGAATAAAACTTGTTTGAGTTTTATTAAATGGAATGTGTGATTACAGTTTTAATCATCAAATTCTCATATAGCTACTTTTTACACATCCTTTGTCTTGACATGAAATGCATGTATATATATATATATATATATATATACACATACTGATATACTTAAGGGCTCATATAATATATATTCCATATAAATATTCTACATGTGTGCATGAAAAGTATACTACTCCTACAACTCTCTATATATCAAGATAATCTTAACAGTTTGTTTGACTAGCTTTCCCATATTGAAAAAAAATCTTCTGAAAAGTTTTTGAGCATTTTTTGATTGCGTTTAAACAACACAAGCATGTACTAACATACTATAGTATAGCGATAATTACTTGTTTTACAAATAGCCAAGATGCTATTTGTTTTTCTACTTCTAAGTTTTAAGTGCTTGAGTTTTATGTGTACACAAGAATGTGTTGACTAAGTCTTGCTCAGATTGTGAAATTTAATTTTCATGAATTTTAAGAACATCTAAAATTTACAAATATGTCACTGCCTACTAATGGCCAAATGAAGACAGGATATTTATTATAAACAAACAAATAGATTTAGTTATAGAACTATAAAGACATATAAATAATTGATTATAATTGAATAGTTGCTTCTGCAGGATATGGATTTCTGGCAGTGTTTCAAGGCCTTGTCTGGTTGCAGGGGCTGAATGAGGGTGGGAATGGGGAGGTGACTCCTAGACCTTTCAGATCATAGCACCTGGGTAAGTGGCCTTTTACTCCATCTACATATGAGATAAAATAACCATATTATATTTCTCAGATGTTTATCATGTCTCAGGACTGCTAAAATTAGGATTTCCTCACATAAATATTTCAACATAATTGCTTTTTTACTCCATTTCATTCTTCATAATAGCATATTATGAAGAAAGAGATTTGTTACTCATCAAAATCTTTGCTATAGGTCATCACTAAATAGTGATTTGACCTTGGAAACTGTGTTCCTGATTTTCATTATTTGTAAAATAAGTTCAGACTAGCCATCAATAAAATTTGCATAGTTTAAACATTCTTTGATTATGTTAGGTTTTCCAGTAGAGAATAAAGCATTTAAGAATCGAATGTAGGGACTACCCTAGTGGTCCAGTGGTTAAGAATCTGCCTTCCAGTGCAGGGGACGAAGGTTCCAGCCCTGGTCTTGGAACTAAGATCCCACATGCCACAGGGCAGTTAAGCCCGCATGCTGCAACTACTGAGCCTGCGCATTCTAGAGCCCCTGTGCCACAGCTAGAGAGAAGCCTGCGTGCCACAATGAAAAATCCCACATGCCACAACAAAGATCCCGTGTGCCACTACTGAGACCCAACACAGGCAAAAAAAAGAGAAAAATAACAATAATAATCTAATATAAAGTCTATGGAGCAGACATTAGTAATGTGGAACCCCTATCTATCTGTCCACCCATTGACTGATGGATAGATACATTAAAAAATGCATAGGGAGAAAAAGAGTGTTACCTTCATTCATATGTAACTCCCATTTCCCATACAGACACATATGTAGAGGGAAAAGTGCATAGGTGTTTGTGTAGGAAATAGTAGTTACATATGGATGAAGGCAGCACTTTTTCAATGAGAAGCTAGATTTTTAACAGCTCATCCTGACTACTCATTGTGATAGAGGAACAGATAAGAAATGATAAATTAGTTTTTGGTTTCATGCAGTTCTGTGTTGTTTAACCCATCCTATCACATCTTATTCCTATTGGAGTAACACACATGGGGAAAGTAAATTACTTTTGACATTTTAACACACTTGAAGCACAGAGTAAACCTAGATTATAGTGTAGTGCCACCATTTTCTCCCTATTCTGTCCTGTGTTTTTTCTCTCCACCACTTATTTACCTTTTTTCCATTATAGGTTTTTTTCTTCTAGCTGCTTGCTCTCCTCACTTTACTCATTCAATTTCTTTTCATTGAGATTTTGGAGCAAGGTGAAAAGAAAGACTCAGGAACAAGGAAATAGAAGTAAAGTCAATTTTGGAACAGGAATAGAGATAGCCATTGACTATCCTCTAAGCAAGGATGATATGAAAGAGAAAGCAAAAACAAATGCTCTTCCTAATTCAATGGGCTCTAACATAAGGACTTGAATCTTTAGGATTACTTACAATAATGCTATGCTAGGAAAACCACATATGTTGGAAACAGTGCTGCTGAGTTAGTTCCACCACCATGGAAGATTAATACTGCTTTGTGAAGATTTTCAAGTATTACCAAAACCTATTAGTCAGGACACATCATATGATTTCCTTCCTCTCTGCTTTTGACATTAAGATACATCAGCTAGTTGGTTCATATGGTATCATATTGGGTCCATCTTAGAATCTCTTGGGAGTGCTTTAAAAAAATAATTAGATCAGATCCACAAAATCAGAATCTCCAGGTTGCATCACTCCTTTTTTTTTTTTTTTAAAGCTCCACAATCATTCTCTTTTGCAGCTAGGTTCAAGAACTGCTGAACTATAAGAATAAGAGAAAGGAATAGCTTCATCCTAGACCTCCGCCAAATCCCCAGGAGAAGTAATAAATTTTAGTACTCTATAGCATACTCTTAAAAATGAAGGAATGGCTATTTACTGAATGCACTGGACTCTGCTAGCCAGAACCCCCTTTCTTTTAGCAACTAATCTGTATAGACAGGCCCTTGGAATATCTTGTTTTCCAACCATATAAGAAGTACCTGACCAAGTGTGCTTACCACGTGGCAGAAGGAGTCTCAGGAGAGCCAAAGAGGGACCAAATTATTTGACAAAATTTTTCTATAGAAGTGCTGCCTTTGGTTAATGTGGTGTATTGGATGATGTTTTTTTCCCAGCTGTCTCAGTCAGGTCAGTCACTTCTCCCAAGCAGTAAAGAAATGGGAGAGAGGGGACAGTTCTGTTACTTGAAAATTGTTTTATCCTGGCATTTAACATGAAAGTCCTTCATGGAAGCATGGTGACAAGGGATTAAAAAAATCCCTGTTGCCTACACTGGGTCCCAACCAAAAACTGTGCTAAGTGTCAATGGGTAGAATTGGATCTTGGTGTCACATTTAAGACCTTACAGTTCAAAAACTAATTTTAATTTGTTTTTAATTAGATGACAAGATTTCTTCCATTTTTGTAGAATAAGTCTGAAATAGTGATATTGTTAAATGTAAGGACATTTAAAATATATAAAAATAAAATAATTATATATTATGTTTTTATAATAATGTATGTGTATGTTTTAATAATTTATGTATATAAATTATTTTTATATAATATATATAATTATATTATATAAAAATAATTTTTAAAAGTTTCAGTATATCCTAAGAAAGCTATCAGATATTGATTCACATTATTTAGTGCAATGTCATTTATAATTATTGAAAAAAGAAAAGAATCTCAGTTACCAACACTAGGGAAGAGTGAAAAATAAGTCATATCAACACAGTGGAATAGTATGCTGCCATGATAACTGCTACAGAATATTTAATAATACAGAAATGCTCATGATAGTTTAAGAATAAAAAGTAAGGTAAAGAGAATATAGATGATGTTCCTATTTCAGCATATATGTGTATGTATGCACATATATGTAGATATGATTATATGTGCATATACACACACACACCTATACATATACATGCACACATATATATACACTGTATTAGTTTTCTGTTTCTGCTATAACAAATTACCACAGTTTTGGTGGCTTGAAATAACAAATTTATTATCTTATAGTTCTGTAGGTTGAAAGTCCAGCACCATCTCACTGAACTAAAATCAAAGTGTTAGTTGGCCTGTGTTTCTTTCTGGAAACCCTGGGGAAGAATCTGTTTCCTTGCATTTTCTAACTTTGAGAGGCCACCTGTGCTGGTTGGTTTGTGGCCCCCTTTCATCCATCTTCAAAGCTGAAAAATATGTTGAGTCCTTCTCATATCACATCACTCTTTCCTCCTTTTCTGCCTCCATTTTCCACTTTTAAGGACTCTTGCCTTTACATTGGGCCCGTCTGAACAATCCAGGATACTCTCCTATTTTAAGGGCAGTTGACTAGCAACCTTAATTCCATCTGCAACCTAATTCGCCTTTGCTCTGCTACCTATCAGATTCACAAGTTCCGGGGATTAGGATGTGGAAATCTTTGGGGGGCCATTATTCTCCCTATCATGCACACACACACACACACACACACACACACACACATATATACAGAGAGAAATTCTAAAGATATATATCATAGCATTAATAGTAGGTGGCTGAGTTGTGGTATTCGCTTCTTTATATTTCTGTTATTTAGATTTTCCATAGTAACTACAATTGAAAAAAGTCTAATAAATCCTTTTTTTTTTTTACTGCAAGCCTTTAAATTATATTTTGCTACTCATTTACTGGATATTTTCAAGACAAATATCCATCGAAGTTTATAACGTGAGCATTTAAAAAGTAATTTATTTTAAAAGTTGATGGTGCACTGAGTGAACGTCACATACTCAGAGGCTTAGAAAAGAGGCCAACCAGCAGAGAAGATCTGGCCTTCTCAGCCATTGATTTCTGCACAATCAGTTGACTCGGATCATGCAGTTAATCCAATTCAGTAGTTAAGAAAATTGAAAAGACCAGCTGTGTGGTTTTTAGGTCCAGTTTTCTTTCTTTTTTTTTTTTATGAGACAGAGAAAGCAATGTCATTTTTTCCAGCCTGTCTGCAGATTCACAAAAGTGAAAAAACAAACAAAATCCAAGGCATTTTTCCCCTTCTGCAGTGAAATAATATTTTCTAGAGACAATAATAAAATATATATCACTGATTCTCATGGGAACCCCATGTAAACAGAAAATAAAGCTATATTAATATAATCTGTGAGTCATATTAAAGTTCTATGAATACTTAGCTTAAGGAAAATAAATGTAAGTCAAAATATAGTAACTTCAGCTTGTTGAAGCCTTTACAGATACCTTTTCATATCTGAAATGGAGTAATTCCGTTTGCTCTGAAATAAGAAAAAATATAAACAAGTCAAATTTGAGTGCCAGTAAGTATGATGGTAATAAAGTAAGTGTGGTCTGTATGTCACTCCTCATTATAATTTGATGAATGATTACATTCAAACATCATGTAGAAAAGAAAATAAATAAGTATTTGTTCTTTTATTCTCTTAAAATACAGAAAATGACTTAATTAGGTACTGTGCTAAAGGATGCATGTTAACAACTATTGGAATTATAACTAGTTTGCTCTTTGTGAAATTAATCCTTTTTTAAAATCATAAAATAAGACCTTTACTTCTCTCTACATCCTGATTAATTACACAGTACTTCACAGGCTCTTGTTGAATTGAAGAAGGAAAATTAGTCAAGAAAGGTCACTTTCTTTCTTTACCTGTTGTATGCTAATTAGGAACAACTTGTGAGGTGATAGACTATTTGAACTGTGGTAGATAATAAATGATAAAATATATAGATGAAATGAGAAACATGGGAAGAACATGAGGTCCTATTATCACAGCTGGGAAAGTTTAGCTCCTACTTGAAGCCTTAATTCTTTCCTAGGATAGATATGTGGCAATTTGTGGCTCCAAAACACCTCTCTTTCACTTTCAGATGTATCTTTTTTTATTGCTTTAATAAGATCGTTTAACATGAGCTTTCTAAACTATACATTCATCCACCTGAAAAAGTTCCATATATGGTCACCCAATTCCTCCTGCTAGTGAAGAGGAAAGGTCACTTTACTTTTCTAGGACTAATCTTTCCACCTGGATTATTTCCCCTCTGATGACCTTAAGGACTTCAGTCTACCAAATACACATTATCATTAAAATGACCATCTAATATAACACCCCAAACGCCACACTTTAAAACTGCACTATGCAATATAGTAGCCACTAGCCACATGAAATTTATGTTAAATGAAATTATTGAATTACACTAGTCACATTCAAGTGCTCAATAGCCATGCTGGTTGATAGCTACCATGTTGAATACTCTGGATATAGAACATTTCCATCATCATCAAAAATTCAGTTGGACAGTGCGATGGTAGAGAGTGAAGCTGGGCACTGTTAATAATAATTCTAGGAGAGCAGGTATAAACTGGCCACCGTCACCAGCAAACTAGGACATATGGTCCACTTATCTTCAACTGTCTGGCTCCTTCTTTTCTGTGTGCAGATGTAAAAGTTGTCCCTATATCAAAACATAATGAACATTAACAACAACTAGCTGATGTACTCCTACATTGAGTTTATTTGTGTAAGTATTTAGCCAATTAAATAAAGGTAAAAATTAGCTAAACTTTTTTTAGCTATCAATAGACAAAGCAATTACTTGATTCAGTTTGTTTCTATGCTACAACTAGTTGTTGTAGAACACTGTAGCTAGTAATAGTTGCCATTAACTGAGCATTTGTGATATGCTTTAATATGGTGGTGAATGTTTCATATTTAGTATTATTGTATTATTTAATCTTCATAATAAGCATTGGGTGAGTGATTTGAGGCCAGCAATTGCTATGGGAGTTCTGAGGAACCAGTAAAGATGGAGAATCCTATCTGAGATTACCTGAAGTGAGAAATTGGAAGACAAAAATTAGAAGCTGGAGGAACTCAATGCTGAGGCTAATTCCAAAAAGGAGGAGCTGAATTTTAAAATAAATAATAGAGATGCAATCAAGAGTCTAATAGAAGATAATCATGGACTAAAGTGGGGAAAGCAAGAGGAATCTTGGACAATTTATCTAAACAATTTCATACCTTTGGCTTGTTTTAATGGGTAAGTATAGGGTCTGTGGATGTGTCAAACTGGCAGACTTATATAAAATCATAGCACAAAGGAGGACAAGCCCTATGATGACAATACCTGACTTATTGTGTCACTAGTACATTTAAACTTATTAGATATTATTAAATCTGAACTCAACCTAAGATTTTTATGCATCGCTTGACATTGCCATTTGGACTTCTTAGTTCAACTCTTTTTCAAGCTGGTCAAGTCCTTTTTCAAAACTGGAATTTTGCATTTAAATATGGTGCTTCAATTTCCTCCAATAGATCTAAGTCAGATTTTTGAAATTCATTCTTTTTTATCTAAGTAATATCTGTCAAATATAGGAAGTAATAAGGCATTCAAAGTTTTCTTGGGAAGGGGGGTGTGATTTATAAGAAAATAAAGATTAAAGTGTGAAAACATAAAGTCACAAAATTGCATTTTCAGGAAGGATCTTGCATGGAAAACTCAAAAAGCATATATAGGATACCTGGCAACAAAGAAGTATTTAAATGTTGAGTTCTGTATCAGGCTTAAAATACAGGATAAAGAAAACAACTCTAAATTATTTCCTTCCTTTGGAGAAAATAGAAATGTGATTTGGGAGTTTAAAAGAGTAGGCTAATTATGTACAGGTGCTTTATCACAAAACATTTGGTATTATAAAATGTAAATGTTTATAATTGAAGAAACTATTGCAATATCATTTCTTTTACAAAACATATCAGATAGCCGGAGCATTTTTTTTTAAAGACAAGAAATTGAACTTACCATAAAGACATTGCCCAAGATAAAGGATAAAACGATACTTTCTCTTCTTCATTATACACCTATGCCACTTCGATTCAATATGCTCTATTCCAAAAACTTACCTTAACTCCAATTATGTATTCAGCTAAAATCTTGGTAATTTATCAAGTATTAAACTTTTTTTTTCTTGAGTGACAACATGATTTTCAGTTCATCTGAAAGAAAGAATGTGAGAGGATAACTTAAATCATTTCAAAAGTATGAGTTATGAGGATAGATTTTCCTTATTAGATATTAAAATATATAATAGAAGTCCAATAATTGAGAAAATAATTTGGTACTGGACCAAGTTCAGGAAAATAAAAGGAGCAAAATGAAAATTCCAGAAATAAGCCCAAATTAAATAAGACTAAGCATTTTATGAAAATGGCATCTCAATCAGTAGATAAAGGAAGGATTATCTAATAACTAGGCAGCCACTGGGCAAAAGGGAGGGAATATCCATTATTCACCACTTCTTCACAAATTTCAGACATATTATAGACATGTAAAAATGGGACCCTAAATTCAAAAGAAAACAAGGTGAATATTTAGCTGAATTTGAAAGTAGAGAATTACTGTATAAGCTTATTAGCAAAACAAAGAAGATAACGGAAAAGACTGATTTATTAATGCCCTAAAATTAAATAGTTGTTTCAAAAATAACATAAAGAAAATTATAGGACAAACTAAAAGAGGGAAAAAAGTTTTCATTAAATATGTCAAAAAACTATGGCTCCAAATTTATAAAAATATTTTTTCAAATGAGTGGTCAAGCTAAAAATTAGGGGTCCAACTTCATATCTCATCCTAACACTTCACACCCAATCCATCAATAAGAATATCACTATCTCCAAAGTATTTCCCTACTGTGACCAGTTTGTTTAATCTCTGCTGTTGTAGCTATGGTCAAGCCTCATCCCCTCCTCCTTGAATTCTGACAACAGCCTCCTGACCCCACTCTTCCCTTCTGAAAGTTTATGCCCCCTGGAGCCCAGCATGACCCTTTAAAAGTTTAACTCATCATTCCCCAGTTTAGAAATCTTCAAAGGTTTTACTTTGAAGGTAGGAAGAAAACCCCCTGCCCATGGCCACTATTATTCTTGGCTCAAGGCTTTTGCAATGATTGTTGCATCTGCTTAGAACACTGTTCCTCCAGATCTTCCCCTGATTAATTCTCATTATTCACATCTCAAACTATGTTTCCTCCTCAAGAGATACTCAGTTGCCGTCTGAGCTAAAGCAGTTTCTCTTTCCTCCTCTATCACATTGTGAACTTTTTCATAGTACTTGCTACTTCATTTCTTTGTGATTTTTTGTGTTGTTTGTTGTTTGTTTGTTTGGTTTTTTTGCGATACGCGGGCCTCTCACTGTTGTGGCCTCTCCCGCTGCGGAGCACAGGTTCCAGACGCGCAGGCTCAGCGGCCATGGCTCACGGGCCCAGCCTCTCCACGGCATGTGGGATCTTCCCGGACCGGGGCACGAACCCCTGTCCCCTGTATCGGCAGGCGGACTCTCAACCACTGCGCCCCCAGGGAAGCCCTGTTGTTTGTTTTTTTAATCCCACTTCCCCCTAGAATACCAACTCCTTGAGAAGAGATTGCTCTCTGCCTATTTTACCTAGAACACTGTCTGGCAGGTAGAAACTGATGCCAGGCTAAATATACTGCAGTACATCTGTACAAAGGAATGTACAGTAATATAGAACCTATGCATACAAAAAACTGAAATATACACACAGAGGAGTTAAAATAAGATCTTAGCATGATAGAAGTATGCTGGTGATTCTTTTCCTTTTTTTCAATTTAATTGAATGCTTCCCTTATGACTAGAAACTAAAGATCTTTGCTAAAGAAAAAGTAGTTTGATGTAAGAAGTGGAAAATAGGCTTTTGATATAAATCTTGTTTTTGAGCAATAGCCAATTCATAGGTCAAGACAACTATTTTGAACTCCTAACAATATAAGAATTTTAAACTCCTTGATGACATATCTTACACTGTAAGTAGAATCCAAAAGTAAGTGAAACTTTTAAATTTATTTTCTTTAAAATTAATAAAAGCCCAATGGTATTCTATTTATGATTCCCTAATAAAGTACCGCTGAGCTCTAATTCTTATGTAGTTTTTTCATTGGAAGCTGTGCATAAAAGTGTTAACATAGCAGATCTGAGACTGCTTATCCTTATAAGGCCTGTTTACGAGGTTGGCCCTTTGCTGACATCTGGGAACTTTGATTTTCCACCATTAACTGGTAAGAGGGCTCACTCTGACTGAACTATTTGTCTAAACAATATAGTTTTTGCTGAACACCTACTTCCTTTCTGAGTGTCTGGAATTTCGGTATGTACCAGGCAGAGGCTGCCTACTTGACAACCCCCAGTAAAAACTTTGGGCCCTGAGTCTCTGAGCTTTCCTGGTTGGACAATTTCGTACACATTGTTACAACCCATTTCTGGGGAATGAAGGACTTGTGGTGTGACTCCACTGGGCCAAGACCCTTGGAAGCTTATGCCTGGTTTCCCCTGGACTTCAGTCCATGTGCCTTTTTCCTTTGCTGACTTTGTTGTATATTTTTTTTGCTGTAATAAATCATAATCCTGGGTACAATTACATGCCAAGTCCTGTGAGTCCTCTTAGCAAATTATTGAACCTGGCAGTGGTCTGTGGTCTTAGGGAGCCTCCAGCACAGAAGCTAACTTGCAGAGTAGGATCTCTAGCCCTTCTTTTATATGTTTGTGTTAACTATACTATGATTAACATATAGGATTTCTCCTCCATAATATGATATAATGAATCCATAGCACACCTCCCTGCATGGTGCTATTGCACTTAACTGATTCTCAGGGAGAATCTCCAAGTATAATCAGACTCCAAGTAAAATACAGACTCCTGAGTCTTACTGGGCTGAGTCTTATGTTGGGCTGAGAAACCAGGTTCTTTTTTTTTTTTTTAAACCATGTTTTTCTTGCTGGAGTGCAATTTAGGTCTTGGTGACACTCCATGGGAAACTATGTCCCTTTATTTCTCTAACTGAAATTTATATTTAGTGCCATCCAGTAGGAAGGGGAGTAGTAGCTAAGAGTCATATTATGTAGAACAGAATTGGGTAAATTATGATATCTGATTCATAAGTAAGACCAGGTGATTTTTTTCCCCTTGTTTTTAAAATTTGCTTGGGTGGGTTATAATGAGTGCCATTGTTCTCAAAAGGTGTTTTGCCCTTTGAGACTTTCCACTACTGGAAAACAAGCTATGCTCTTTGTTTATGGAATCAAACACATAGCAACATGATGTGTCTATCTTAAGGCATTTGTTACCTTGTATTGTGGTCTGGAAAGTGGTCAAGCACAGAGATTTAGCTCAGGGTTCTCCTCTGTCACCAACCAGCTATGTTACCATGGGTAAATTCTTTAATATTTTAAGCATCAGTTTCCTCACTGGGAAGAATAATAACACTATTGTCTGTTCTCTATGGCTCTTAATAATGAGGTAAGAGACACAGTGTTTACATGGTCATTAAATAATGGTTCTCTTCCCATACTGAGCATAGATCCAACTGAGATAGACATAATCCGACATAAGGAAATAAAGATGTCAGCTGTATTACTAAGAAAGTTAGTTGGAGGACATGACTTTAGATCCACAGCCAGGTGTGTTTACCAGTATTTCACCCCTGAGTCAAACTCACTAATCCAATCACTGGCACAACTGAATAACTATAGGCTTCCCCTTCAGGGGACACTCCACAGCAGAGAGAAGACCAAACTGCACCCATCTGCTTGGCAGACTAGCTTGTGACAAGGTCAGTTGGAGTTCAGTCATGCTCCTTCAAAGCTTACTAATTGGAGAAGTCATTTTTTTCTCTTTGGCATGAGTGAGGGTTGCAAAGAGGAATCAGAAGTAATGCTCTACTCTGGTTGAAGTCTCTTCAGAAGAAAAATAATTTTTCATAAAACAAAGCTGAGTACTGTGTATAATAGAGAAGGTGTCCAATAATGTTTACTGTGATATTTTCTATGAAAGGCCAAGGACCTTGAGATCAAGGCCATGTCTAATTTACCTCTTATCCTCATGATGCCTCGGCACCTGGCACTAATAGATGCTCTGGATGGGTTTTGTGAATATGTGGAGGACTATTATGCAGAACACTGCTATTCCATGCCTTTATTCTGCTAGTTTGAACAAATACAGTAGTAAGGACATTGAAGCATGTGCTGGGAAATGTTAATTCTAAGCTGACTCAGTCTTAGTTGTTTGTTTGAATTTAGCAAAGTCACTTAATTGCTCACTAAGATATAATGTTAATAATAGCCCTGCTCTATATTTCATGGCAATAGGATAAAACAATGAATGTGAAAGTGTCTTGGAAAATATGTAAAATGTATGATGCAAATGCTAGAAAATTCATAGGCCTGCTTTTCACATTCAAAGAAAAAGAAAGGAAAGTGTAGCATACTTATGTTCTTCACACTGGCTTGCTCATATCTTATTCTTAAAACGCTAGTGTGATTCATTTATGTCTCTGCTCATCCATCATTTCTATGAGCAAAATGACTCAAGGTGGTACAAAGATGAGTTATATTTCCTTCTATTTTCCAAATTTTTGAAAATGAGCATATGCTTCTTTTTAAAAAATTGATGTACTATAAAACCTGTTTATTTAAAAACAAACACCCTCGGGCTTCCCTGGTGGCGCAGTGGTTGAGAATCCGCCTGCTGATGCAGGAGACACAGGTTCGTGCCCCGGTCCGGGAAGATCCCACATGCCGCGGAGCAACTAAGCCCGTGAGCCATGGCTGCTGAGCCTGTGCGTCCGGAGCCTGTGCTCCGCAACGGGAGAGGCCATAACAGTGAGAGGCCTGCATACCGCAAGAAAAAAACCCCAAAAAACCCCCCAAAAACCAAACACCCTCCAGTGGATTCTTGCTACCTATAGATAAAAGTTCAAACCCCTCAACATTGTATTCAGTTGGGTCTTCTACCATCTGGGCCCAATTTTTCTTTATCAATTATCTCCTTTCATTCTTCTATATGTACTTTGCTCTCTAAAAAATTTAGTGCTACTCTGTGTTTTTTAAATGCTGTGAAGCAATTTTTACCTCTCCATAGTATTTCTTCTTCCTTGAATGCCATTTTACTGTCTGCCTTTTAGCACTCTGTTCTTCAAGATTTAGACTGAATCCTAGTATTTTCACATCCTTCTCTGATCTTCTCATCAAAATCTTCTCTCCCTCTCCATATGGAACTTCTACGTTGTTTGGTTTCATGTGCATTCTTATATGTAAGCTTCATTCTTGCTTGCATCTGTATTCATCATAGTGCCTAGCAGTGTGCCTTCCTCCTAGTAGTCATTTTCTAAATATTTATTGAGTTGAAAAAAACCTCAGTAAAATAAATGACCCAATGACGACTGTCCCTCAGTGGTTTTACGTGAAAGCACAAAACTATTCCCTCAGGGTAGCATAATTTAGAAGAATGAAAGCACTGAACATTAGCCATTTTTAAACGTTTAAACGTCAAGAAAATCTAATAATGAGCACATTAAAATTTGTGTTTTTTTTCTTTCATTATTTCCCTGTTTTAGGTATTACTGATTAACTTGTAATCACCATGCTAATGAGGTCCCTTGTGGGCTACTTTACATCTTTAAACTATACCCATAAGGTGAGCTGCAAATATACCCCTTAATCACAATTAGAATCTAATGAAATACTTTAAATGCAGCAACCTGTTATTGGCCCCATTTCTGAGAAATAGTTTAAAACACATCAAAATGAGTAAACAGTATTATATTTGCAAGAGAAAGACACTGCTTCACTTAGAATATGTCTGTGTGTGACATATATGAGGAAATCCAACTGAATAATACTATTGTCTCATCTTACAAATATCATGTGAGATAAAGCTAACATTAAAAGGTATTATGTGCCTCAATATTATAAAATAATTAGAATAATAAAATTAGAAATATCCCAACAATAGCCATTAGCTACATATTATACAAAACGAAAGAGAAGAAAAATGCTATGTTACGTACATAGCATATATTTTACATAAATATAATGGCAGAGCAGGTTATCATCTTAGCACAAAGAATAGTCAATAAATATTTTGTAGGAAGATAAGCTGTCATAACATTTCTATCTGTGTTTTCCACAGGATATGCCAAATATAAGCACCATATTCATCATTTGTGGCTTAAAAAAGTTAGCGCCTTTGTCACCTGACTTAAATGACATTGTCCATAATACATTTTGCAAATAAAATATAAAAGAATAAGATAATTAAAACCCATTTAGGATAGTTGAAGTTGTTTTCTTATTAAAATTTACATTGCACATGTAAATGAATTTCACTAAAATCATCTCAAGTGCCAAATGTGAAATCTCTGTTAGTTATTCCAAACTGTCTAGTTTAAAAATTCTTTGCCTTTCAGAAAATATATTCCCTGCTCTCTTATCCTGATAATAGGAATATTTAAGCAGTAAAACAGTTCTCAACATAATAAAACAATTATGCAGAATTCCTCAAAAATATCATGCAGCTCCTTTCCTGCGCCATACCTTTATAAATATTCAGTGTGCATCAATTGTTTACTTATTATTTTCATATAATTTGTAAAATAAAAATTCTTCCCCAGTCGAAATTGCTCTATAAATTTTTTTCTTATTATCGAATTGGATGGCATAGAAGAGCATTCTCACAGACAGCTTCATTCAAGTTGACTTAATTATTTTTTTATCCACTTTTATTTTGTTGTAGCACAGTGTAAGTTAAAGAGTAAGTATGACATTTCATCACAAGAAAAAAACTGTAACTATGTATGATGATGGATATTAACTAGACTTATTGTGGTAATCACTTTGAAATACATACAAATATTAAATTACACTGTTGTACACCTGAAACTAATATAATGTTATATGACAATTATACTAAATTTAAAAAAGTTTAAAAGTAAATATGACAGTGCATACTGAACAGAAAAACATTTTCAAGTCATATACATTTGACTCCTACTGAAAGTCAAATTCAGACATTCTTATGGAAGCTTTTAAAGAAGGTTAATGGGATAAATAACAATTGGTGGATCTGGACATCCTAAAGGTGTGTAAGTATTTTCTTTTATCAAGGAGCAACACTGTTCTGAAAGTAGAAGGTTGAGGGTGAGGCATATGTTCCACATAGTCCTAAAATTTGTATATTTTAGGATTTTGAGATTTTGTTTCATAGGAGAAATACAAGCACTTTCGTTAAAAATCTTAAGTCCATGATGACAAAGGCCTTTGCCCTATGTCATTTGGAAATTTGGAAAGCGAAGATTTCAATTAATATGACTTTTTATCTGGCTAATGGTAACATAAAAATATCTGCTGCAAGTATTAGATAAGTTTATAAAACTTTAAAAATTTGTCCTTATTAAAAAAATTTATTATTAATGTAATTTGGTATTTATAGCCTTCTCCAAGGCTCTCAGGAGTATTTTTAGGGAATAGAATTTCTTGAAAAACAGTGTGAGAGACAAAACTACACAACTCAAACAGGATCAAGTGACATACACTTCAAATATTGGATGAAAGGGTATCAACATCCATCTCTATAAAATTTCTTTTTTTTTTTTTTTTGCGTTACGCGGGCCTCTCACTGTTGTGGCCTCTCCCGTTGCGGAGCACAGGTTCCGGACGCGCAGGCTCAGCGGCCATGGTTCACGGGCCCAGCCGCTCCGCGACATGTGGGATCCTCCCGGACCGGGGCACGAACCCGTGTCCCCTGCATCAGCGGGCGGACTCTCAACCGCTGCGCCACCAGGGAAGCCCCAAATTTCTATTTTTTGAACAATTTGGAATTTAACAAAAAATAATGTATAGCTTTCAAGGCTTAGGAAGGAGTAAAAGATGTGTGTTAATGGTCATGATATGAATTTTAGGATGTTAGGGCTCATAAAATGAAGTGGATACAGAAGTTGAAGGGAGGGGAAAAAAAACACAGGAAGCACTCATTTTATCGATATTTCGGAAATCCAACAGGTAAGGCATTTTCACATATATTGTGTCCTCAGCCTGCATTAATAACTCTTGGCCCTGTCCATTCCCCTGTTGACTCCAAAGAATCACAGTCATCATTAGCAGTCTCAGAGTCCATGTCCACTTTCTTCTAGTGACACTTCCTTGTCTTCTGGCTGTTGAATTTTAAACTCATCCTTTGTGTCTCCATCTTAGGGAGCTTGATGTTATTGGAAGTTCCTACTCATAACAACCCATAGTTCAAAATTGTTAGTAATTTTGCCCAACCTTCTTCTCTCCTTGATGAGTAAATTGTTTTTATTAAATTAATTTTTATTGTAATGTTAACTAAATATATACATGTAAAGTTAATATCAATTTTATGCTTATTATCCTTACAAAATTAATTTTTGCGGATTGAATATGAACAAAACTTCAAGACCAATGAAATCTAAATAATCTGCCTTAACTTGATGGGCTGATGATATTATTTTGAATGTTATTTTTTATTTTATTTTATTTTATTTATTTATTTATTTTTTGCGGTACACGGGCCTCTCACTGTTGTGGCCTCTCCCGTTGCGGAGCACAGGCTCCGGACGCGCAGGCTCGGTGGCCATGGCTCACGGGCCCAGCTGCTCCGCGGCATGTGGGATCTTCCCGGACCGGGGCACGAACACATGTCCCCCGCATCGGCAGGTGGATTCTCAACCACTGCGCCGCCAGGGAAGCCCCTGAATGTTATTTTTTTAAAAATAAATAAATTAATTTATTTTTGGCTGCATTGGCTCTTTGTTGCTGCCGGCGGGCTTTCTCTAGTTGCGGTGAATGGGGTCTACTCTTCGTTCTGGTGTGTGGGCTTCTCATTGTGGTGGCTTATCTTGTTGCAGAGCACAGGCTCTAGGGACATGGGCTCAGTAGTTGTGGCTCACGGGCTCTAGAGCACAGGCTCAGTAGTTGTGGCGCACAGGCTTAGTTGCTCCATGGCATGTGGGATCTTCCTGGACCGAGCTTGAACCCGTGTCCCCTGCATTGGCAGGCAGATTCTTAACCACTGAACCACCAGGGAAGTCCCTGATGATATTATTTTGGAGGAACTAAATGAAGTAGCAATGTGAATAAGGTGCTGAGTTTTCACATCCACATTTTACCCTTGAGGTTTTAGTGATGACTGAATTTGGTCTCTCCTCTTCTCTCTTGCAACTACTGTTAAAACTTTTCTCTCAGGAGTGTGTCTTGACATCACCCGGCCTCAAGCTGATATAGAATGCATTTTCCACATAATAAATCTGCTCTGTTTTATTGTTCATAATTCTTTTTTTAAAGGGTTAACTGTTATTTTATTTTATTATTATTATTATTATTATTATTTTTGCGGTACGCGGGCCTCTCACTGTTATGGCCTCTCCCGTTGCAGAGCACAGGCTCGGGACGTGCAGGCTCAGCGGCCATGGCTCACGGGCCCAGCTGCTCTGTGTCATGCAGGATCCTCCTGGACCGGGGCACGAACCCGTGTCCCCTGCTTCGGCAGGCAGACTCTCAACCACTGCGCCACCAGGGAAGCCCTAATTTTAAAATTTATTAATTTATTTTTATTTTTGGCTGCCTTGGGTCTTTGTTGCTGCGCGCGGGCTTTTCTCTAGTTGCAGCGAGCAGGGTCTACTCTTTCTTCAGGTGTGTGGGCTTCTCATTGGGTAGCCTCTCCTGTTGCAGAGCACGGGCTCCAGGCGTGCGGGCTTCAGTAGTTGTGGCGCATGGGCTCAGTAGCTGTGGCTCGCGGACTCTAGAGCGCAGGCTCAGTAGTTGTGTTGCACGGGTTTAGTTGCTCCGTGGCATGTAGGATCTCCCCGGACCACGGCTCGAACCCATGTCTCCTGCATTGGCAGGCGGATTCTTAACCACTGTGCCACCAGGGAAGCTCTATCATTCATAATTCTTGACAGTAATATTTTTGTTACCTGATACCAGAGAAATCTTTCAAAAAATGCAAACTCAGGCACCAAATTCCCATACTTTTAAGATGGTGCTTGAGATAGTCCAAAACATACTTATATTTTTATTACTTTCTAAGATTAACACAAAATGATAGTACAAAATGTGAAAGTTCTCATATGAAAAGCTTAGATCTAAGAAAACATTGATTTCAAGCACAGAACGTAGGCTTTCTCTGGTTTCACTAGGAAGGTTCTGTATTTCCTAACTTTTTATCATTAGTCATGTAGCTCTCAGGATATTATTAGAAATGGAGATGACAAAACATGCCTCACTATGTCATTAAAAGATCAAAGTTGCTTAGCATAAAGGAAATACTTAAAATATGTTACATATATACATGTATATATGATGTCTCTTAGTAATATTCAGTAAGCTTTTTCTAGGCATTGTACTATGTTCTTCAGATGTATTTTCTTATGTAATCCTTACAATGAATCTCGAAATTCTTAGATATAAAACTAGGTCCAGAGAAATTGGTATATAGTGCTATCAGTAAGTAAGCTAGTAAATTGTAGAGCTCTGATTCACTCAGAAGTGTCTTACTCCAGAGGGCACGTTTGTAATTGCCACACTATACTGATGAGAATTTTTAGTATTAAAAGTAGCTTTCAAGATTTCAGATTAAACATAGCAGATTGAACAAATATGTTTATTTTTGCTTCCTTTCCAAACCACATTAATATGGCAGTAAAATAATTTTAAAAAGAGATAAACCCATTAAGGCCCAGGTAAGGGGAGAGTTGAAGGCAGTGATACAGAGATGTCAGCAACATTTTGGGAGACTGAAAGCAGATGGACCAGTTGCTAGTGACATGGCAGGCGGACAGAGCTGAAACCTAATTTCATACAGAGGAAGCAATGAGAAACAAAAAGATTTGTGTTTCTGAAGCACTAGAAAGGTTCAGGAAGTCTTTATACTGAAGTGCAAGGATCAGTTGAAAGTTTGTATAAGAAATAGTTAGGCCCTTAGGGTTCCTCCCTGGTCCAAGTATTCTAGGGATTTTATCTCCTTGACTCTGCCAGGAGGCTGATATTTGGGGGATACTGAACCAGAGGTGTTCCATACAGGGACATGAGGAATCCCTGAAAGTGGAGGGGAGGCACTATGTATGGAGTAATGGTGATAAGTGGTGAAACCATAGTTCTTGCACTTGCTCAACTCTCAGAATGCCATCAGCCACCCTTACAAGTACGAAAAGTCAAATTTGGTTTTCAGGGCCATAAATATCTTTACAGAGGAGGTGTTATTTGAGAAGGGACCAATATGATTTAATGATCAAGAATTCCTTGACTTTAAGCTAAACATCATGATTATGTTACTTTTATAAAAAACGTTTATTATAAAAATAGGATGATTTACAGAAATGAAGGAAATGTTGAAAAGCCGATTTTCAAAAGACAGAAGGAAGCTTCACATATCTGAAAGTCAGGAATCAGTGAGCCATGATTATATGAAGTTATCTCAGTGTGTCTGATATCCAACAGATTTCAATCCTGGTGTAATTCCAGGAGTAGAGCATCTTCCCAGCCTAGTTTGGAACACATATGGTCCCCCTAGCAAGAGGAAGGCAAGGCAGAGACGAACAGCCTGTCAGGATTCTGTCCTGGGGGCTTGAAGTAGTTCTCAAAGTGCAGCTGGGATACCATGACTAGAAGAAGAAGGAATGTATGCCAGAGGAGCAAAGATAGTGGATACCATTAAAAATGTCAGATTTATCCACTCCTCTGTCAATGGACATTTAGGTTACTTCCATGTCTTGGCTATTACAAATAGTTCTGAAATGAACGTTGGGTGCTAGAGATTGTCATACTGAGTGAAGTCAGACAAAGATAAATATATGATATCGCTTATATGTGGAATCTAGAAGAACTGTACAAATGAACTTATTTACAAAACAGAAATAGAGTCATAGATGTAGAAAACAAACATGGTTACAGGGGGTGGGGAGAAAGGGGGGAGGGATAAACTGGGAGATTGGGATTGACATATACACACTACAATATACAAAATAGATAACTAGTGAGGACCTACTGTATAGCACAGGGTACTCTACTCAATACTCTGCAATGACCTGTAATGGGAAAAGAGTCTAAAAAAGAGTGGATATATGTATATTTAGAATTGATTTACTTTGCAGCTGAAACTAACACAACATTGTAAATCAACTATACTCCAATAAAAATATTTTTTAAAGGCAGATTTTAATAGGCAAGCCAATGGAGGGTATATTACTTCCAAACATGGGGTTATTTGTATGAAGGAGAATGAGAATAGAATATTTGGGAAATATGGAGTAGTCCACTATTTTGAAGTATAAAGTACAAGCATATAAGTAGTGGAAGATAAAGTGTAGGTTGGAGATACTCGTGAAGGATGTTGAATTCAGGGAAGAAAACACTTTCTTGATTAGGATTGGAGGAGGTTATCCAGAGGATGTGACTGCCGGTTGACCCAGAACTGGTTGCGGGAAATTGGCAGCTTCCCATAGGTTCCTCTGTCCTTGGAATGAACGTTTCTACCTCTCTCCCCATACTAGGAGCTGTTTCAAGCACACAGCCTTGAGAGAGTAAGGTGTTCTTGAGATCATCTGTACCGAATCCGTGACTGAACCCAGTGAAGACCTCTATGTAAATGTTTAAGATTCTGGCAGCACATGCAGAGACCTACTCTTCTAGCCACCGGCTGCTGGAGACAGCCACGTAGGTAAGTCTCCTTGCCTATGAAACCCGCCACCTACCAGTCTGGAGTGGCCTGCCTCTTTCTTTGAACTCCCATTGCCTTCTGTGTTGCGGGACCAATTTTGAATTCCACCCAGGGGTACTCCTGAGGTTGCGAACTAAAAATGAGTGAGGCATTTTTGAGCAAGTCAGTGATAGGTTCAGAAAGCAACAGTGTGATTTTTTGCAGGGAGGAAATGGAAACGAGAACCAACTGGGAGAGTATTCCAGGATTCAGGAAGCAGGTGAAAGATCTTAATTTAGGATGTTAACTGAAAGAAAAAAATAAAAGGAAGATACACACTTTTAAGAGAGAATCTATAGGATGGATTGATTGTGGGGTTGAAAGAAGAGGAGAAATTAAACCTGAAGCTTATTTTAGAGATCAGCATGTAAATCTGAGCAGTGAAAGATCGGTTTAATGGCTTCTGAAGTACCTTTTATCCCCGTCATTTTCCAGGCTTATGTTTGCCGTATCTATCAGTGGACATCTTAGGTTAGCTTTGGAGTTCTTACTGGGAAATAGTCCATTCTCAGTTTTCTATCGTGTTCGTGGCTACTGAAATATTTATCATCCCAGCATTTAAGTATGGTTTTAAATGTGCTAGTGTTATATGAATGACTTTTCTTGTTTATTTGTTTGGTTAAGCTACTCTGATCAGTTAATTTAAAAAATCTATGTTTTATTGTTGGCTAAAATATCATAAGCAAGACAATGCTTAACATATAATTATACATATAATTATATACATTGTATACCAATTCTAAATGCCTGTAATAGTATTTTGTTAAAGTCACATTATTAAAACTCAAGGTTGATTGATTCATTTTGTATGATTTGGAGCAAAATTTGTCTTGAGCGAACATTTTTTGACATGCTTTTGAATTTTTGAAATGTATTTTCTAATATATATAAATGTGATATACACCTTTTGGTTGAAGAAGTGTATGACTGAGAACACTAAATATATTTTGTTTAACGAAAAGGGCATTTGCTCTTGAGGGTATATTTGGACTCAGACTATAGCATTGTTACTAATTAATTCCAGAGGACAGATTTTAATGTCAGAATGAAGGTAGATTAAGCAGATATTCCCAAATGTCTCTTTGAGATTTCTGAGGGTCTAAAACCAATGCACAGGGACTAATGTTTGTCATCTCTTTTTTGGGTACAGAACTGTCAGGGATGCTAATATTAACTGTTTAATCAATTCACATAACCTTGCTGGACTGCTTTTGTTATCTGTGAAACAGTAATAAAAGTGCCTATAATTCATGAAGAAGTCATAACAAAAACACAAGAAATTTCTGAGTCACGAGGTAGCATTCACTTATGGTCATAATTAGGCTTACAATTTTTGAGGCAAAATCTTCAGTCATAACAGCATTCTGCTTTGAAACTAAAAGTCTGTGTTTAAAAAATATTTAGCAAGTTATTGATATTGGCATTTGTTTTCAGGCAAAGCAAAAACAAAAGAAGTCTCTTCATATTCAGCCAGCTGCTTGTGATTTGGGTTTTCAGAGAAGTCAGTTCATATTTCTTAGTTACAAATCAAGGGCAAGCTTTCCAAGAAAGTGCAAAACACTCAAGGAGCTGATACATCAGAGTTTAACCAAGTTTTTGATGCAGCATTTCTTTGAAGCTTTTTGGAAGTTACTTCATCTCAGTATGATTTTTTTCCCTCTAATTCTAAACTGAGATAAATTTAGTTTATGTTGGTGCTCTGACTGCTCTCAGTCGGTTGTACTAAGCATGGTGCAGTGAAAGTTATGGTTTAGGGAAAACCCTTCAGAACAGACTATCTGGGTTCAAATCACAGCTTGACACCTGCTAGCTGCTGCCTCTGGACAAGATACTTCACTTCTCTGTGCTTCAGTTTTCTCACTTACATGATGGTGATTATTTACCTCATGATTTGTTGTGAAAAGTAAATACAGAGATTTAGTACAGTGCTTAGAAAGTAGTAAGTAGTACATAAGAGTTTGCACGTGGAAATTTAGACAACTGGAAATGCATATCAAAAAATGAAGTTTGGGGCTTCCCTGGTGGCGCAGTGGTTGAGAATCCGCCTGCCGATGCAGGGGATACGGGTTCGTGCCCCGGTCCGGGAAGATCCCACATGCCGTGGAGCGGCTGGGCCCGTGAGCCATGGCCACTGGGCCTGAGCGTCCGGAGCCTGTGCTCCGCAACGGGAGAGGCCACAACAGTGAGAGGCCCACGTACCACAAAAAAAAAAAAAAAAAAAAAAAAAATGAAGTTTGATCTAATTTCCTGGAAGAAGTTTTAACTGAACATAATAAATAATAATAACCAGGGCAATGGAAGGGCTCTACATTCATTATCTAATTTAATTTTCATGTCAGTCCTATGACATTAATATTGTATCTTTATTCCACAAATAAATAACTGAAAATTGGAGAGACACTAAATACTTGTCCAAATTCATTAAGTTAAATGGGCAGATTGGGTGTCAAATTCATGTATTCTTGGAGACCTAGAACTTAAGTATTTTGCTATGCAACTTCCACATCTAAGAAAAGTACCAGGAAAGGTGAGTCATTAGTAAGGTTGGGCAGTAAGGTGGTAGGTAAAATGAGTTAGCAAATGACAGGAACAACACTTGCATGATGTTTCTTTGAGTGTGAGGCCGCAGTCTTGGCCTTCCTGATTTTTCTTTAAGAGCTTCCAGAGTTAACAATACCTTGAATAGGAAGAAATGAAATACGTTTGTGAGCACAACATTATCAGCCCCACACTTAATTTTCTTCTTCAGATATGAAAAATCAAACTGTCAAGTAATCCTCCTCCATCTGTTGGCTGCTAATAAGTAATGAACCAGTTCATTTTTACTTCACTAAAAAAATATTTTTTTCCAAAGAATGAATTACATGTTATTTGAGAAATAGTTTTTATTATATTTTACCTGTCTTGATGTTATCATTTGAATCCCATCATTTGGCTGTACCTTCCAGATCATGAGAAGACTTTGAAACAGTGAAAGGTACTTCTATACTGGAAAGAATTAATGAGCTGTCTTTATCACCCTCAGCAGGGAACTAAATTAGACTCACACTAATGATCATTTCTATTCAAGGAAAAGTGGAAATGCCTACCTAAGTATACTTGTTACTCAGAAATATGGCAGATTAAAACAATGAAATCCACACATTTGCATGGCACAAAGAAGCAATTATGGAGAACCATTTCAAACTCCTTTCATCTCTTTAAATTTTATTCTAATTTTCCTATATAATTTAATTTTTATTTAGGTATCAAGAGTATTGGTTTCTTTACATTTTTAATTTTCATCATAGGGAATACACCATTACATGCAGTCTGTTGGGAGTGGGAGGAAGTGAAAAAGATTGGTCAAGGTAGAAAATCTGGGCAAAGAACTGGAACTGGTGCTTAGGATGTTCTCCTGGTCATTTCATTCCATAAATAGTTTTTGGGCACCAACCATATGCCAGGTACAATTATAGATACTAAGGACCCAAGAATAAAAATGTGGTGCCGACCTTGTGGGTTTCATAATCTAGCAATGAAAAAACAGTTATAAATAATTGAGTATAAAGTAAGGTGGTAAGTGCTTTAATGGGGGGTGTGTGTAGAGGAGGGGGTTAGAAAGAAGGCCAAGAATATTTGCCATATGCTATATAGTCACAATATTTGGTCGCTGTGCTAGGTCCTGATATATGTTATTTAATTAATGAAGTTAAGCTTATCTTCATTGTACACATGAGAAAACCAAGAAGTTGAGTAAGTTAGTTGGGTGTCACACAGCTAGTGATTCTAGCTCTAATTAGAATGCAAATCTCTCATCTTCCAAAGCATTTGCTTTTTATACTGTTAGCAGTGTTTACAAAACTTGCCTGATCATAATAAATCAGCTGGGGAATTTTTTAAAGTACAGATTCATAGCCCCACTACCATGGGTACCCAGTCAGACACTCTAGGGTGGGGGCTGGAGAATCTGTATTTTTTATTTTATTTTATTTTTTGCTGTACATGGGCCTCTCACTGTTGTGGCCTCTTCCGTTGCAGAGCACAGGCTCTGGACGCGCAGGCTCGGAGGCCATGGCTCACGGGCCTAGCCGTTCCGTGGCATGTGGGATCTTCCCGGACTGGGGCACGAACCTATGTCCCCTGCATCGGCAGGTGGACTCTCAGCCACTGCACCACCAGGGAAGCCTGAGAATCTGTATTTTTAATAAGCACCTCTGAAGGTTTTTTTGTTTGTTCCAAATCAAGTTTTAAAAGCTTGGATTTTTAGCCAGCTACATTTGCTATGTTCTGTGCTTGTTATGAAGGACAAAGAGGTTACATCTGGGTGGAGGAGGGAGGAATATATATGAATGCTTTGGAAGGGAAATGTGTTTTTATTTGACCTTGATAGCTGAATAGGAATTTGCTAAGTGGTGAAGGGAGAACTTTTGATAATGACTTTATTCAGAGAGATATTTTATAGCTTGATGTTGGTAAAGGTAAAATAGATTTCCTGTCTTCTTGGGTTATCTGATCTCTAATTCACCATGATAAGCCTTAGAGAGAGAGAGAAATAGATAGACAGACATACACATACTTTCATACACACATATATATCCAGCTTAATCTCTACTTAGTAGTGTGTTTATAGATAGATAGACATTGTTGTATATTTTTCAAAGCCACGTCTGAAACTCCAACATGATACAACAGATGTAGATGAATCTCCGTTAATAAAGAACTAAATAATTAAATATTTCCCTTAAATACCAAATTTCACAAATGCATTGATTTATTTACATAAGCTTATTCATTATCTTTTTAAATTAAAAATATAATAAATGATGTTATAGAAAGCTTGAACATTGGGTATCTTTCTATATTCTACCTATATTCCTGTATATAAATATGTATATATATCTAACTATATTCCCACCACCTTAACATAACAATGAAGTTTAAAGTATTTCCTCTTATCTATCCTTTAAAGTATGCATTTACATGTTTTTTGGTGTGTCCTGCTGTTAAAAATTATCATTTTTATCTTTGTCAACTAATAAACAGAGTAAAAGCAAT
The DNA here is from genome assembly GCF_026419965.1 of Kogia breviceps. Lineage (NCBI taxonomy): Eukaryota > Metazoa > Chordata > Mammalia > Artiodactyla > Physeteridae > Kogia > Kogia breviceps. The sequence continues at coordinate 162,229,536 of NC_081311.1, read as the reverse complement.
CAAATAATACCAGTGGGCTTAAAATGGGGCATGGCATTCCTCTTTAACCCATTTCCTGTGTCATAAGACCAGCTTCTCAGAGGCAACAACTTTCAGCTCTTTTAACTGTTTCTTCAGATACTTACCTTAACATTTTCAGCTAATACATGTATACTGCTGTGGTGGAGGCTATGATGTACTGTGCAGACTCCCCTTCATAAATAAAGGAATTATTTCTCAGATGCTGGACATACCACTGGCAGATAGCCTCCAGTCACCAGTGTCTTCCAGGAATTGCCTCAGTTAAGACAGCTACCTCCCTTAAGATCATGCCCCTTCCTTGGTTAATCTGTGTCCACTGATAAATTTACAGAACACAACAGGGAGGATGGATGGATGGATATAAATTCCTCATTTGCCAACCCCCATCCCCCATCCACACACACATACTTCAAGACTCTTTCAAAGAGTCTCTCTAACTCCAGACTGCTCTAAATGGTCATCCCATCTTTAGAGCAGGGTTAGCTGAGATGATTGATTGAAAGTGCATTGCTGCTTAGTTTTTCCCTTTGTCCAATCCTATTCTCTTTCCTCCCCTTCCATAGATACTGAGCCCAAGAGCACTTCTTAAAAACCTACAAGCTATTTTTCATCTAAAGTCGGCTTCCCAGGGAACTCAACTTACATTATTGGTATTTATTTATTTCTATATTCTAGATATTATGTATTGACTTGCAACTATAATTCAGAAACTGTTGCACCATAGAACCTGCTTACCCCATGTTTCTAATTTCTTTTCTTTAATTAATTTATTTTAAAATTTATTTTATTTTTGGCTGCATTGGGTCTTTGTTGCTGCCCGTGGGCTTTCTATAGTTGTGGCGAGTTGGGGCTACTCTTCGTTGCTGTGCGCGGGCTTCTCATTGCGGTGGCTTCTCTTGTTGCAGAGCATGGGCTGTAGGTGTGTGGGCTCAGTAGTTGTGGCTCATGGGCTTAGTTGCTGCGCAGCATGTGGGATCTTCCTGGACCAGGGCTCGAACCCTTGTCCCCTGCATTGGCAGGTGGATTCTTAACCACTGCGCCACCAGGGAAGCCCTCTAATTTCTTTTCCTCTCCCCAAATTGCTATATCAGAACGCTGAATTAATGAAGATTAGAGTACATATTATTTTAACTAGGAAAATAGTGCTCACAGTTTAGTCAAGTGGTATATTCTAATTAAATTTTTTTCCTATACAACTTTGTGTAAGAGTTAATAATTGCCTAATCTTTTATTTTTCTAATTCTCAAGCAAACGGAGAGATTTGTAATCACTGAGTCCTGATTTTTACAAGGCCAACTGCATCACATGATTTATCTTTTACTCCCCAGAATACCCTACTGCTGAGACCAACTCTATGCTGTCTAGGTCTGTTGCATGTTTATCATTCTGAGGCTTCTGTTCATCATCATCTACACTTACAGGATCCCATGTCTCCTCTTTTAATTGTTTACATATTCATTTTGTTGGAGCATATCTTTCAGTAGATTTCCTAAGAATGAGCAAAGGGAACTAGTTTTTTTTTGTCTAACCCTTTAGTATCTTCTCTTTATCCTTTTGTGTTCTACATTTCACGATTATAAGTGTTGCTCTAGGTTAAAAATATTTATTATGCTAGACAGTCGATCTAGGAGATATTTTTCTTTTTTCTATTGTTTTCTTACATAATTTCCTGCTTTCTTATTAATGACAACTAAATTATTGGTAACTTGACTTAAAAGTCTTCTTAATTACATATGGGATTTTTGTATGGATCCTTTAACTTTCTAATTTTTTTTCCCAATATTTTTATCATTTTGTTTTATTTTTTGGAGACTTTCCTGGCTCTTCCAAAATTGCCATTAATTTTAAACTTTTAAAAAAATTTATTTATTTATTTATTTATTTGGTTGTACCAGGTCTTAGTTGTGGCGTTGTGCCTTGAGGGCTCCTTAGTTGGGACATGAGAACTGTTAGTTGCAGCATGTGTGTGAGATCTAGTTCCCTTACCAGAGATCAAACCCTGGCCCCCTGCCTTAGGAGTATGGAGTCTTAACCGCTGCACCACCAGGGAAGTCCTTGCTATTAATTTTAAAATTTCAATTGCCATATTTTTATTTTCCAAATTCTTTATTGTTCCTGGTTTTTCCTTTTGTATAGCAAAGTGTTCGTATTTTATAAACACAATTCTCCTATTTCTTCAAGAATATTAGGTGTATTTCCTCATTTAGTTTTATTCTGCTCCCTGCATTTTCTCTATTTCCTCTTATTTCTGTTTATTTGCTTTTTGTCTGTTTACTCAATGGCTTTCCTCTTCTACCTAGTGATTTTTTGTTGTTTATTTAAATTTAAAAGTGAGATATAAAAAACTGCCTTGATGTTTTGTGTGTATGGCAGAGCTTATCTGCTGGTAGGTTTCACTATATGATTATGTGACAGAGCCAGCCTTTTTGTGTGGGAAGATTAAGTTCTTGGCATATTGTGGTTTGTGCTTTTTCCAAAGAAGAATCCTGTGCTCTCTAGCCTCAGAATAAATAAAGATGGTTATGTATGTGTGACTGACAACATTCTGATACCATGATCTTGGGGTCCATTATTTATTTACTAATTTAGGGGTTTTTCTCTTTATATTAGTGAGAGAGATTGTCTTATAATTCTTCTTTCTTTTACTGCTGTTTTCAAGTTTGGATGTTAAAGTTATTCTAGATACATCTAACAACTTGTAGTATTTTTGAAATATTTTATATTAAATTGGTATTTTCCCTTCAGTCATTTAAAAAAATTTCAGGACCCACTGAAACGATCTGGGCCTGAAGTGGTTTTATGGAATAATTAATTTTATATTTGATTCCCTGAATAGATACAAAACTATTCAGATTTTTTTTTTCTTGGGTCAGTTTTGGTAGGTTTTGTTGTTCCAAAATTTGTCCAGTTCATCTAGATTTCCTAATTTTTGGTACAGGTCCTTCAAATGTTTTATTATGATCTTTTTACTGTTTCTTGGCTTTATAGTGATGTCTTCTTTCTCATCCCTGATATTCCTGCTTGTTTTTTTCTTTTTTTGGTTTTACTGGATAGTTTATTAGTGTTTTCAAAGAACCAAGTTTTTGGCTTTTTATTTTCTTATTGTATTTGTTTCTTGTTTTATAATTTCTGTTTTTGTCTTCATTATTTCTCTACTTCAACTTTCTTTGCATATACGTTTTGAAATGGATGTATATTCTGTATATTTGCATACTAGAAAATCTGCTCAAGTTTGAAAATTAAATTATATACTTCTAAATACCAAATTTATCAAAAAGAAATCAAAGGAAATTTAAAAATAGTTTAAACTGAAAGTTGAAAAAATATGAGAGTTACTTCCACTTCTGATTGGGTTTTCAAAAGTCTCAAGAGTCTGTCACTCTTAGCCTAAGAATTGAACAAGCCAGACAAACAAAGTCATTTTAAAAAGTAGATTAGTTGAAAACACAAAGAAACCTAACTGTAATAGAATTCCAGAAAACAGTAAGGGCTACATAGGAGAGAAGAAATCCACACTGTTCTCATTACCCTTCTCTCTCTTTTTTTTTTTTTGTGGTACACGGGCCTCTCACTGTTGTGGCCTCTCCCACTGCGGAGCACAGGCTCCGGATGCATAGGCTCAGCGGCCATGGCTCACGGACCTATCCGCTCCGCGGCATGTGGGAACTTCCTGGACCGGGGCACGAACCAGTGTCCCCTGCATCGGCAGGCGGACTCACAATTACTGTGCCACCAGGGTAGCCCCGGCTTCTCTTATTGTCAACCTTTCTGTGTTCTTATATGTAAGATGTTTCTTTTGTAAGTTGCATATATTTGAATTTCCATTAGCTGTGTTACTATTCATTTTCTGTTCATCTCATGTGTTCTCTTTTATTCTTTTCTTTTTTGCCTTTTTTGGATTAATCCAATATTTTCTATGATTCCATTTACCCTCCATTAGCTTGTAGGTTAGAGTTTCTTTTACTATATATTTTATTCAATCTGCCACAACCTGGAAGTAGATGAGGAATTTTAAAGTCTTTTAAAGTTTTAGAAGTGTTGGTCAGGTACCTCACCTTGGAATGTTATTATCAATAAATCTTGGTTCCTCAGGTGAAATGTCAAATTTAATATCATTTGCAATGGGATTTGACAGATATGCTTTGCATTTAAAGGCAACAAAATCCCCACAATTGTTATACTAAAGTTTTGGGTCAAATTACTTAAAAACAAGGAGGCAAGTGATGTAGGAAACTCCCTGAAGCTTCATTATATTGAAAAGATCATATTTAGATGCAAATGAATTTTTTATGTTGTGTGAACTGTGGGTTGTTGATGAAAAAGGGGGGAGGTGGCTAAATTCTACCTTCTCCAATTCATTCCTTAACACCATCACTAGGTCTTTGTTTAAAGTTAAGAGCCATTTGCTTGTTGTGTTGATGATGGTGATATTTCTGTTTTTAAAAAAAAGTTGGGTGTTTTTAGTGAGTTTCAAGGTAGGAAATAGAGTAAAAAAAAACTTTACTTCTTATTCCTTATTTGGAAGTTCATCCCACAAAAATTTAAGGGTAACCACTAATCAACAGTGACTAACAGAAGCTCTGAGGGAAGGCTTGGCATGGCTGAGACTTTGTTTTAACTTCCTGACTTTTTCTATGTCCACTACAGCAGAATATTTCTTTTCAGAAATTTTATAGCTAAAGGGGTCAGTCTAGTTTATTTATGCTGTTGAGTAATTGGTTCCATTGATTTGGATCTGTGATGATGATGACGTTGATGATGATAAATCAAAAATTGCTTATTGAGCACTTGCCATGGGACAGGCATCGTTCTGGGCATGTGAGCTATAGTAGTGACTCTAACAGGCAAAAATCTCTGATTTCATGGAACTCAAATCCTAGTACGTGGGAGGTTTGGTAAAAATTAAAGAAAACTACTAACATTTATTGAACATTTGCTACATGAAAGGCGCTCTTTTAAGTGGTCTGCGTATGCTAACTCATGTAATCATCACATCAATCCCATGCAACCATATGTGGAATAAAGTGCAAATATTGGGTTGACCAAAAAGTTTGTTCAGGTTTTTCTGTATGATCTTATGGAAAATCCTGAGAGAACTTTCTAGCCAACCCAATACATGAGTCAACTAATTTGGCCAAGGTCATTTGTTTAGTAAGTAGCAGATTCAGAGTTCAAACTTAGGGTGGTTTCAGAGCCACACCTAAACTCTGTAATATGACCATGACAATATGAATTGATTTTGATGATAGTTTTGAAAGAAAGTCATGGCTGTAAGTTAAGTCCAGATAGAATATCATTCTAAGGTCATCACATGACTTAGAATTTTCTCCTTGATGGAATTAAGGAATTGATAGTAATTTGAAGATTTTACTTTAACTTGTAGCATTGTAAGACACTATTATTTTTAGTTTATTGGATTAAAGATATTTGAATGCTTTTATGGTCTTTGTTTAGAATTTAAAAAATCATGCTGTGGAGTATTTCTTAACTATAAACATATTTTGTTATATTTGTAATTACCACTTTTTATGTAGACTTTAATTTTTAGTACAGTTTCAGATTTATAGAAAAATTGGAATGATAGTATAGAAAATTCCCATATACGTTTGTACACTGTTTTCCATGTTATTAATGTTGTACATTAGTATGGTACATTTGTTATAATTAGTGAACCAATATTGATATGTTCTTGTTAACTGAAGTCCATAGTTTATAGACAGATTTTACTGGTTTTTAACCTAATGTATTTTTTTCTGTTCGAAGATCCCATCTGGTTTACTATATTACGTTCAGTCATTATATCTTTTTTAGGCCCCTCTTGGCTGTGACAGGTTTTCAGACTTTCCTGTTTTTGATGTCCTTGACAGTTTTGAGGAATATTAGTCAGGAATGTAGGATTCCCCTTGATTGGAATTTATAAGATTTTTTCTCTCATGTTTATGGGTTAGGGTTTGTGGGAGGAAGATCACAAAGTAAAGTACCATTTTCATCACAATATGTCAAGGGTACCTACTATCATCATGACCTTGCACTGTTGCTGTCGACCTTGATTACCTGGCTGAACTAGTGTTTGCTGGTTTTCTCCACTGTAAAGTTCCTCTTCCTTTCTCCACTTATTATACCCTCTCCATACCGTACTCTTTGGATGAACGTCACTATGCACAGTCTATACTTAAGGAGTGGTGAGTTATGCTTCCCCTCCTTCAGAATGGAGTTTCTATATGAAAGTTATTTGAGGGCTTCCCTGGTGGCGCAGTGGTTGAGAGTCCGCCTGCCAATGTAGGGGACGCGGGTTCATGCCCCGGTCTGGGAGGATCCCACATGTTGCGGAGTGGCTGGGCCCGTGAGCCATGGCCGCTGAGCCTGTGCGTCCAGAGCCTGTGCTCCACAAAGGGAGAGGCCACAACAGTGAGAGGCCTGCGTACTGCAAAAAAAAAAAATAATAAAGTTATTTGAAATTCTTTTGCACAGGAGGTTTATCCTTTCTCCCTATTTATTTATTCATTAATTTATTTATATCAGTATAGACTCAAGGATATTTGTTTTATCGTTTGGGCCATATAATTCAATACTAGTTTATTTATTTCTTCCAGCTTTGTTCATTGGGAGCGCTTTCATTGGCTCTTGTGTTTCTTTGATATATTCTCATCAACGTGGGTATTTTTTTGTTTTTGTCTGTGTTTTGTTTTGAGCACTTTCTTACTTTCTGGCACTGCAGTTAGCTCCACACTCATTTTGTATATTTCCTATGCCAGTCCTAGAATCAGCTGTTTCTCCAAGAAACCCTGGTTCCTTTTGTTGGAGAATGGTAGAAGAAACCAAGATTCAAGCACTAAGTGTGCTTGTTTCTACTGGGGTATTATTTCTTTTAGGCCCTCTCAGTTGACAGAGCTAGGAAATAAATGTGTATGTACCATCATACACACACACACACACACACACACACACACACACACACACACATATAACCATCTTACCTATATTAAGTTAAATATAAGTTCATACTGATGTTTCTGATTTTAATACCATTTAAGGGAGCAAAATTTACCACACCAAATGTGTCTCTTGGGCATGAGAGTTAATTTAGGCTGATTATTTTTAAGAAACAGAAGATTCAGAAAGTTATTGTTGTTACAGCCCCTTTAACTACCTAAAAGAATTTAAATAAAGGGCCTGTGTCTGAGATAGAGTTATTACTAGAGATATCTGCAAAGAATAAAGGCCTAGAGATCAGTCCACTCTACATGGCCCAACAAACATTTGTTTACCAAACATTTGCTTTTCCATCTCCATGTGAATTGCCTTCTTCCACTTTGAGGTCCCAAACCACTACCCGCAACATCCTCCTTTGTCTTTAGATGAAGATGGTATTTAAGGTGAGAGTTTTGGTCATTTTGGCAAGTTACTGAGTTTTCCTGGTCTCTTCCACATATACATGTTATTAAACTTTTGTTTGATTTTTTTCCCTGTTAATCTATCTCATGTTAATGTAATTCTTAGACCAGCCAGAAGAACTTAGAAGGGTAGAGGAAAATTTCTTCCTCTCTTGACAACCACGTGGATCATTCTAGCCTCCTCCCCTTGTTTATCCCTTAGTTCCTACTCTAATAGTGGATTTCATTATTCAGCATCCATACATGTAGTATTCAATTCCAGTATACATGTATAGTAGTATTGAGATTATTAACTTGTACTCTCATGGGAAGGAACTTCATTAACTAAATTTCAGTGCTTAAATGTAGTTCCTTTTGATTTTCTCTTAACCTACTTCACTTATTTCCTAAGTTACTTAGGTCGGTGACTTTTTCCCCCACTTTCTTCAGTGATATCATTTCATACATTTGTAAAAGATTTAGATTCTCTTGTCACAGTCTCAGTTATTTTTATGATAAGGCAAAATCTATTGAAAAATAGAGATTAGTGTTTAGTGATAAAGAGTTGAATTTTAAGTAGCTCTGTACTAATTACTCAACATTAAATGAGAGTTTCCTTGTCCATTTCTTGTTCTTATTCTAAATTTTTTTATAGATGCTCATTTAATGTGGTTGTTGTTATCTATTGCTAAGCTTGTTTTAGTACTAATGTACTAAAGCAAGCAAAGTCTAAATAATAAAGTATGATTTAATTTATATAACAACTTTATCTTCCAATTTATCCTTTATTTTATGTAGTATGAGAAGTCAGGCAGCCCTGAAGTCTAGGCTATTGGGAGAAAGTTGGTAGGTGGTAGAAATAAATCCTAGAAGACTGACCCAGTGAAATCAACCTTTAGTTCTCCAAGCTTTACAACAATCACACAGAATATACTGGGTTGCTACTTGCTGAGTCAGGACTCCAGGATAGTTGAGAGGACAGTCTTAGTAGTATCTGGATGCTTTTGTGGGGTCTTGAGAACCGGGAAGTTTGCCTTTCCACTTGGGAGTGCTGCTGAGTGTCTGGTTCTGTTAGCTTTCTGTGTAATGTAGAGTTATCTTTTATTTGCATTAAAGTAACTCATTTCTTTTCACTTTGATAGTATTTCTGAGTTAATCACATCACTGTCAGGTTATAATGACAGCCACATATTTTATTATGTGGTTTCAATCGTAACACTTCATTTTTTTTTAAAACATTTCTCCCTCATTCTCAGAGTTAGTCTTTATACTTCTCACAGTTCAGTCATAGCTTATTTTCATCTGTAACCTCACTCCTCTTTCTATGCATGTAGCCATGGAAACCATCACAGAATGCCTGCATTTTACAAATCGTGGTATAAATTACAGGCCATTACAATTGTTATGTTACTGTTCTGGTAAGAGTGCTGCATTTTCACCTATGAAAAGGGTTATGACTGCTATTAATTCTAAGAGGATTTGCAATGATTTGGTGTGGGAGGAGGTCAGGAACGCTGTGGTCTTCTCCTCAATCAGTGTCACAACGAGATAAGTTATTATTGGATAGTTTTAATAGCTGCTTTTAAGTTTACTGTGAATGACTATGTCCCTAATTAAGGTCCTTGATTTTGTTTTAATTTTCCATTAAGTATTAAACCTCACAAAACTCCCTTTAGAAATGCAATTCCACATATTCGTGAAACATTTACTTTGTGCTGGGCACCGTGCCAGGTGTTACAAAGAGTAATGGAGAGACTGAAACAAATATGCAAATCAGCATAACACAGGGCAGAATACAGGGTATTAATCAGTAAGGGACCAATGAGGAAAATAGAAAACACTCAATGTATTTAAGACAGAGGGAATTTAATGCAGGGAATTGGTTATCTAGTTGATCGAAGAGAGTAAGAAGCCAACCAGGGAACAGTGAAGCATCCAGGAGATCTGCAAGAACAAAAGATTCTACCAGATGCTCCGGGCTGCAGGGGCAAAAGGAAGAGCCAGTGTTGCTGCAGCCCATAGACTCAGGTTGTTGGGTCACTGACTACAAGATGGAATTGTGGAGAGCTTGTCTGGCAGGTGCTAAAACCACAGAAAGGACACAGCAGCAGTCAGCGACACCTGTAGCATCAAAGGAGAGGGCAAGCATCTGACTTCTCTCTTCTTCCTGAGCCCCAGTCTCTCACCAGTGCTTTCAGCTGGCCAAACCCAGGAGCTTGGTAAACGTAGCCTGCCAGGATCAAGCCCCATTAGGACACTGAGAGAGCAAGAGAAGGGCAAGGAATGGATTTGAAGAAACAGAGCCCGGCCTGATAGTGAGTGCTACTGAAAGTTCAACATGGACATAGCTGAGATGCAAAGTTCCTCCCACATGCTAAAATTGGCTTTATTCTGTATTTGAACTGCATCATCAAATATACTGATGGAACAATTTCTACTTCATTGGAAAGACAAATTTTGATAATATTGGGTTGCCCAAAAGGTTCATTCGGGTTTCAACCTGAATGAACCTTTTGGCCAAACCAGTAGATACCAACTGTTGTAAAGTGTTGGCTTGTGAATTTGGTCTCTATTCCTTTCTGCAGACATCTTCCTCACCTTTAGTTCTAGCCCCTTGCTTAAAACAAAACAAATAAGAGAAGCAATGTTTTAAGCACTTCCCACACCCCAGCAGTTTCGTTAAGCTGGCAAAGGTTATTTGTAATATCAAGGGCTATTTCTGTTCAAAAACAAAAGGAAAATTGTAAAAAAATCAGAAACCAAAAAACGCGGAGTTGATCATGGGTAATTCATACCTTTCCATGCTTAGGCCAGCTATTTTGCATTATATACAACGATTTTATTTTTATATTAAAGAACGTGCTAAATTATATAATGTAAAGTTGTATTAATACATATACAGATAGCTAAGTATATAAGGACAGAAGCAAACAATTTGTTAAAATATTTTTAGAAAAGATAGTCACACCCATTGCATACTCAAATATGAACACTCTACTTTTTGATGTTAGAACAACAAGATTTAATAGTTTTGGGAGGCCAGAGTCACCAAATTTCCTAAAATTTATGATGTTATTATACAATAAAAATGTTAAGTGAATTTGGGGTGCAGCAAATCTTAAGATCTGTTTGATACTTAATTTTTTTCTACTTTTTGCTCTTCCTTTCATTCATTCTTTTCTGTTTGTTCTAAATATGAATACATCCCACTGTTTGTATTTAGTTATTTACTTTGTACTTCCTGTTCATGCTGTTCTTTAGAGACTTCATCCTCTACTGTGGATTCCATTATCACATTTGCACAGGTATTTTTCCAAACATACATTTTTAGTTCTGAATTCATTCCTTTGTTTCTCCAGTTCAGTGCTGCCATCTCACTGTTTGCATGTCGTGCTGTCATTTCAAACAAAACACTTCAGTATCAGTAAGGGTCCAGACAGGAAATAGATGGCTTATTCAAAGGGTTAATTGAAGAGATTTAATGTGTAAACTATTTACAGAGCTGTGGGCAGGAATAAGAGAATCAACAAAGGATGGTCTTTGATCCTGGGACTAACAATATTAAGAAACTTGGAATGTCTAGGTAAGAGAGTGGGTACCAGAACCCGGAGGGAACGGAAGCTATGAAAGAAAGCCTTCCTGAGAAACGCTGTGGCCATGGGTAGACGAATGCAGCCCCTGCTAAAACTGCAGTCCAACTTGGAAGAAGCAGGGAAAAAAAAGTACCTGACCTCTCTTTCCTCCCACCCTCCTATTTCCTGGAGTTCTCATTGGCCAAGCCTAACAGGAATCCAGAGGATGAGAAAACATAAATGATGCACACCATGCAGATCAGTCTCCTGCTGAGTAGACTAGAGAAGAGCAGAGAGTAGGTCTGGAGGCACAAATGGAGGATATCAGCCTGAAATCTAAAACTTAACTCATTCTCTTCCCCAAATCAGTTTCTTTTCTAAATTTCCTTAATTTTACTAATGTTCTGCTGGTTTACTACTGAAGGGAGACAAATCACACTTTTCAGAGATAATCTTGGATGGCAGCTTCCAAGAATACCTTCTGGTTTCCTCTGTCTAGGTCTCTAGTAATGAGGATGAAGTCTTAGGAATCACCAACATTAGGTGGACCCTTTAGATAGATGAATGAAACCTAGAGATAGAATATATTAGAGCATTAAATGCTATAGAAAATCAAATCAGATAAAACCTGAAGAGTGTTTCTTGCTCATCTGTTTCCTGTTCATAGGGATATAGAGAATCTGGTGAGCTGATGTCACAGAGGATTCAAGAAATTGAACTGGTAGAGGTTGTGGGTTAACAAGACTGAATAGATGAAGGCAGTGAAAGGACGCACATGAATGAAGCCAGCAGTCATGAGTATAGAAGTGGTACAAAGCGTTAGATAAGAGGGGACATTGTGAATCTTTTCATAGGAAACAAGGCAGAAACAGAAAATAGGGAACAGAGAATGTAAGTAGGTTGAAGTGAAATGATCTGAACAAAAGCAGACTCTCAACTTAGAATTTATTCAACTCTGTCTCTTTTACCTAAAAGCTCATCTAAATCTTTTCTTATATTCTTTTCCCCTCTGTCCTCCATTCATTTCTTCCTTCATAGTCACCTCTGATCTCATTTCTTACCTCTTTTTCTGATACTTTGATCTACAAATTGATGCTTTTTCTCTCCTTTATTGTCAGTATTTCCCTTCCTATTAGCTTCTTTTTAGCCTGTAACTGTGTTCAAATATCATCCATTTTAAAAAAGATTTTGCAGACCGCATCTCTTTCTTTAGCTATCATTTTATCTTTCATTTCCTCTACTGCCAATCTTCTTGAAAAGATATATTCACTGTCTCCTGTTTGTCACCTCAGATTCATCCCTTCATCTACCCTGATTTGGCAACAATTACTCTACTGAATATGTTCTGTCAAAAGTCATGATTGAACTCTGGTCTGTGACTTTGACCAGCACCTCATTCTTATGGCACTCCACTCAAGGCCTTGAATAAATGTATCTTACTCTCCTCTTCTTAGTAGCCTATCTTCTTTCATTAAAGAATATTTTTAATATCAAGAATACATAAGAATTTGGGCATTTCTGTAATAGTGCTTAGGTATCTAAATGTTGGACTGGTGAGTGGAGAGATGACAGTTTGTAGAGGAGGCATGAAAAAGAGTGAGGCTGTGGGGAGTTGAATGTACTGATGGAAAGATAGTTAACCTTATCAGCCATGGGGTTCAGGCTGGCTACGGAAGAAGGTGAGAACAGGGGGGCACTGAAAAAGCTGAAGAAAACAGGTTGTGTGAGAGGGATGGAGAGTGAGGAAATTGGTCTGGATGTGGTCAAAGAGTACATGAAAGTGATATATTGACATAGAAAAGTGTGGTAACAGAGAGGGATAGGGAAGCAATTCTGGGTGATAGTAAACTTTAGACCATCAGGTGATTTGGTGGAGATTGAGGTGAAGAGTTTTAGCTTGAAATGTTAAAAAATTGTGAGATTATGTGTTTGGGTATTGAATGGGTAGAACCTGAAGACTTTGGCAATTCCATGTAAGTATTAGTCTTTGGTGATGAGAGAAACAAGGATGAGAAAAATTGAGCAACTACCACCCAGACGCCTGTCAAAAAACACTGATGGAGGGGAATAATTTGACAAAAGTTGAGGGATTCATGATGAACCTTCTCTCTTGCCACCAATTCACAATAATCTCTCCATTCTTAATTCCTTTTTCACTTGCATTTATTGCTATACATTCCTTTTATGTAGATGTCTTATATAGCCTAGCTAAAAGCTGTACACAGGTACTCTCTTATTTGTAATTTCTTCCATGTGTGCTTGTTATTTAATTTTAAAAGAGTGTAATCTTTTATTTCAGTGGGGAATTTGTATATTATGATTTTTAAAAACTCTAAGTATGTGCTTAGGTCAGTGTCTTGATCACTGTGTTTTTCTTTCTTTCTTTCTTTATTTTTGGCTGTGTTGGGTCTTCGTTTCTGTGCGAGGGCTTTCTCCAGTTGAGGCAAGTGGGGGCCACTCTTCATTGCGGTGTGTGGGCCTCTCATTGTCGCGGCCTCTCTTGTTGTGGAGCACAAGCTCCAGACGTGCAGGCTCAGAAGTTGTGGCTCACGGGCCTAGTTGCTCTGCGGCATGTGGGATCTTCCCAGACCAGGGCTCAAACCCGTGTCCCCTGCATTGGCAGGCAGACTCTCAACCACTGTGCCACTAGGGAAGCCCTGTGTTTTTCTTTAAATAATTGTTCATAAGTTCATTAAAGACCATATTCTTAAATATTTAATCCATCACAAAAGCTTAAAATGGTCTTATCTTTGAGTAGTATATTCTTGATTATTTAGAAAATATATTTATGACAAAATATTTACTTAGGAGCACTGACATGTTTAACAAATTTAAATCATTTTTATCAGTGATACTAATTAAACAAAACTTTTCTTAGGTACTTTATTAATTGGAATATATTGGTGAATTAAAATAATTGACAAAAAAGTCATAAATTTTACATTCATAACTTTTGTTTGAATTTTTATTAAAATTTTGGTAAGAATTTTTTTGGATATGATAGTCATGCGTCTTTGAGAAGGAAACAGCTGCAGATGTTGGGGGATGGAGGGAAAGTTTAAGAGTATATTCTGTTTCCTCCCTGAAACAAAAGGGAGAGAAATCTGTTAGCTCAGCAGGGGAAGGTTGTTTCCCAGCTTGAAAAAGCCTTTGATTTTCTTTTTTCTCTCTCTTTTTTTTTTTTTATTTGGGAAACAGCTGTAAGGCTGTACTAGCAGAAATTGTAGAACCAGAGAAAGTCAAGTTTTTAAAGATAGACTGGAAACTGAACCAGGTTGGAGTCAGGTACAAGGATGCTTCCAGCAGAGTAAGCTGTGTATGCACATGGGAAATTCTGACCCCTTATTGGGCTGGCCTAAGATTCTTTATCCCGGGAAGCTCTGTGAAGGAGAGATCATAGTCTTATAATATATTGCATTTGATCCTGAACCCAGAAATCACTCACACTTAAAAAGACATTTAAAATTGTCTACATGTAGTATTCTCTTTTGTCCAACATTTAAAGATATTAAAGTGTAAATGAGCCCACTTTTGCACTAACTGCATTTCCATTTTATTTTTTTAAGTGCTATGTTTTGAGTATGTGAAAAATGAAGACTGATTTTTAAATCCTTAGGGAGAAAATTGCTTCAAAAAGCCCATTCCATTCTTTACGACTATTATTACAGACCAAAACATTAAAATGCCAGAGAGCTGGTGGAGCAATAAAGTAAAGGTCAGTCGGCATGATACTAACTTAGTCAAAGAAAGTACTTTCCAGGTAAAAGCATTTCTGCTTTTTCTGAAAAATGAAAATGGTAAAGAAAACAATACATTCACATAAGGTTCATTTGATTTTCTCTGAGAAATATATTTTATTTTTGCTGCCTGGACTAGGAAGCCTGGAAAAAAATCACTGTGAGCTGCTATTTGCATTTCACAAGTTGACTGATTGACTGACTAATAGCCACATCTTATTCTATAGGAGGGAGAAGGAGGGGAAAAAAGGAAAATGTAAGTATGCCCCTGTGTGCGTGTGTGTGTGTGTGCGTGTGTGCGTGTGTGCGTGTGTGCACATGCTCGTGCCTGCTCCTGCATTAAAAGATTCAAAGGATAGCTTTGGAAAATAAGGAATGCGCTCTATTAGAAAGAGATTATGGGCTGGTGTCTGGATTTTTTTGATCCTTTTGCATTATTTAATAGTTAAAAAAAAAACTTTTTTTTTTTTTTGAAGCACAGTACTGCAGTTGTTATGTGCAAAACATGGTGTTAGGAATTCAGACCGGAGGTTTAAAAAAATCTCTCAGACTTCTCTGGCTATATTAAGATGACTAAATACTGCATTTTAAATGAAAACATTGAGCATAACTTTTCACTTATTCATGCTACAAATATTCATTAAGCAACTGCTGTGTGCTTGGTGGTATGCTCTGTGCTGAGGACAGAGATGAGGAAGCAAATTCTCTGTCTTTAAACTGCTTGCAAGTTGTGTTTTCTGTAACTGTTTATAGAGATTTTGGCAAGGTACTTTGCGGAGCAGGGTCAAAGATCAGGAAAAGCTCGAGTCCCTAGGATGGTGATGGTGGCTAGGGCCAGGAAGATGGTGATGGTAAGGTAGGGCCAGGAAGACAAGCAGAGATGGAACATGGAGGAGTCTTGTACATATGGTAAGAGATTTGGAAGTCAAAGCATGGATTCATGCAATCTTCATTTTTTTCCCCTTTCAAAACCTCTTTGTCTTTTCCTCTCTCAAAGCAATGCATTTACTTGTAACTCTAAACCATATTTCATTTTCCAAAGGAAAAGCAAAATATGAAAAAAAATCCAATTAATATGTTTACAATTCAGTCTGACACTATCAAAATAATACGTTAAGTATATAGACTTCAGGAAAACATTGTAAATTGGCTATTTCTTTTGGTGTCTGAAGATTGTCCACAGTTCCGTTATTGGTTCAGTGAAATGATTTTGCCTTGAAATCCATAAATATAAGAAGCAGACATAGTTAGCTATGCTTTATCAAAAACATATAACTGCTACCATCTTTCCATTAGTCACTTTCTGAAGCATGCATGTACCTGTTTATTTAAATATAATGTTTTATTTGCATATTTTAACACTTATTTCTGTACTATTTCAGTTTAATAAGAACTTTATAAATCGACGTGTTACTTGTCTGAGTTTTTGAGCTTCTAGCAGGCAGTACAGGATTTAGCAGACATACAGCTTGTTACTTGTCATTGCCCAATAATGGCTTGATGATGGGTTTTAAGGACTGTTTCTTTGATTGGTACATGTTCCTTTCAGCAGTGTTAATGTGCTGGTGTATGTGGGTGCACGTGTGTTTGTGTATGCATTTGTATCTTGCTTTTTATTTTGACTTTTCCTTGAAGGGCCATTTGTAAGCAGTACTTTGGCAGAAAGCTATATTAAGAAGGTAATTAACAAACCAAGTGATATTTCATGATATTCCTTTAACTAACTAAGGAGTCTCAGCCTGACTCTCAGAGATGTCTAGGTAAGTGAACTTTGCTTTCCAGTCTCATTGCTGAATGCAGAAAGATCCTTGGACCAAGCTTTGTTAGCAAAGAAAATCTAATGGAGGGCTGTGCTTATTTCTGAGTGTTGTGCATCCTCTGTTCTCCAGTATCGTGCAGTATATGACAACCTCAAGATTAGTGAAGATCACCTGGCCTAGATGAGGGGACTCCTTAACACACACACATCCTCAGATATCACACATGCATTTGGTCTCATTATATGTACATACAACCTAGAGGAACAGTTAAGTTTTCAGAAGGCTCATTTTTAGGGTGATCATGTAATACACTATCCAAGCAGGACACTTTTGAGAGACAAAGGAGTCAGTAGTACACTTATGCAGGGACAATAGGTGTAAACCAGGACTGTCTTGTGTGAACTGCAATATCCAGTTATTCTAGACTTAGATACAACACTCATTTACTCACTCACATGTACCCTTCTCAGCTGTATGTTCAATTGTGAACATTTTGGGGCACAAATGCTTGCATCTGTGCCTTTCCTGAAAAATGTTGCTGATTTCTCATTTTTCTATCCTTACTATGGTGACTTATTTCTGTATTCTTTAGATGAGTATACCGTGTCTGTATCTGCTTTTTTTCCTGTTGACGTAAGCTTGCCATTGATATTTCTGAAAATGGGAATTATGCAGATATAATATGCAGGTATTGCATATAAATACAAAGAATTATGACCTTGGGCAAATTGCTAACCTCTCCCTGACTTTATTTGTGAAATTGAATGATAATAGTATTGATCTTAGATCTATTATAATATTTACTAGTATGTAAGTATATTAACTATACTTAGAGTTCTTGTGATAATTAATGGAGTTAATGTATTTGAAGAACTTTGAACAGTATCGATCATGGACAATGCTTGAAATAATAATAGTAACAATTATTCTTATTCAGTGCCTCATTGCCTCACCCACAGTCCTAGACTCTGTGTTCTTTCACTGGGTCTACTTAGGAGACCTTGTCTGTGAATGATGCTTATTTGTTCACATCCTCAGATCTTCTCAGTTATGATGACACTCGACTGAATATACCATTTTCTCCCACACTGGAGTTGTTATCGTTGGGATGTGTCACTTATTTACTTCTTCATGGCTCAACCTCACAAATGTTACAACCTTAGGGAAGCCAGCAAGAAAACACCCAGATTCATTAGAGTGACCTGCTGTCGTTTCTGTAGCTGACGGTCATATCACCTTTCTTCTCATCTCTTTCTAAGAGACACAAAAGAGAAAGAAAACAGTGTCACCATGCTTGCTTGAGTGCCAACGGCAACACCTGGTGCACTGTAGGTACTCAACATAGGTTTGTTGAATTAAACTGCATTTTTAAACTTTGTTAAATCTGTCTTCGGAATATACCTAACAAATTCCACAATATTTTCCTTTGACTAGAGGTAATTACATGGTTTGTAATTGTATAATGACGATTTTGATGTTGTTGACAGATAGTTTCCCATGACCTGTGGCAGTGTATTGTTAGTGAAATTAATGCCAGATATTTTTGTGTACTGGCTTCACTTTTCTTTTGTCAGCAATCAAATGAGCTTAAGCCGAAAATTTCAGTGGAATTATTAACCGTACTATTTATACTCCTAGAGGGTGTACACAGTAACCTTTGATGCTAAATGCAATTGGGATAAAATTACTTTAATTTTTTTGGAATGTTTGGTTTTTATGTGAAGTGAGAAATTTACAAGTTGCCATCAGTGAAAAAAGTTAAATGACCAATTTACTATATGTTAGCCACCAAACTAAACACTACTGGAATAAAAAAGACAACACATGGGCCCAACTATTGGCATAATAAGTTTTAAGATGTCCATTAAACATGCAAGTGGAGATGGAAGACGTCAAATGGGTAGTTAGGTCAACAAGCCCAGAAGTCACTTGAAAGTTCCAGCCTCAGGACATAAGTTTAGAAGTGTTGGCTTACGGTGACATTTAAAGCCTTCAGACCTGATGAACTCACCAATGGAGAGAGTTTAGATTACAAATGACAGACATCCGGGCCTGAGCTCTGGGATGCTGCAATGTTAGGGTACAACAGTCTTTCATGGTCCAAGGGGAGAGGCTTCCTGCCAGTGTCATTCATTGAGGTCAAGGCCAATTGAATTAAATTTGAAAGCATAATGTTATATTATCTATAATTTACTTTGACATGTTAGCAGAAACACGGTAAAATATGCATCTGTTATTTAGTTTTGATCCTCACTCAGGGGTGGTTAGTTACTTTTGAACTGTAGTGATCAGGAATTTGAAAGACTCGTGAAAATCTTGTACTACAAAAGTAATTCAGCTATCTGAATTTTCCATCAACCCCACAGGGTGTGCCATGTAGCTAATGGAGAATAGAATTTTACCATTACTGAAGTTTTGTTAGTGAAATGAGTACTGTTCAAGACATGTGGATTCACTAGAAATACACAAACAATCCCACTGTATGAATCAGGTAGAATAGTCTAACGAGTCCAATAGCCTATATCCTTCAGAAACGGACCCTAGGCTTAAGATTTCCATCTGATCTGTGTTCAGAGACTTTTGGAGGATTCTGTTATCTGACACTTGGCTAATAGTTTAGCTTAATCTTGCTGCTAGAATTATTACTGCAACTGCCTTGACCGGATTTTCATGTAGGTACTTTTTAGAGTACTTAAAAGGACAGAGAATTGAGACTGCATTGAGTTACTAAGTTTAACGTTTTATGTTTGCTTGATAAGACATATTTGTATAGGTAACAGAATGTGGTCAGATATTGTCTGTTGTCAGATACTGGCTTTCATTATTATATATGACCTAGTAGCAAGGGGTGTGTATGTGTATTTTTGTGTGTGTGCATGTGCATACACGTGTGCCCTCAACCACCATTAACTATTGGAGACTATACTGATTTCTATCAAAAGAACTTTCTAATTATGGTAACAGTATGTAATTGTTGTAGGTTAGTTTGAAATATGACATTACTTGAGCATCTAGTGTGATAGAGTGATTCAAACCTATTATAGCAGTTTATAAGGTGAAACACCCCAAATATCTATGGTATATAAAGATAGAGAAATATAATTAAAAACAAAATCTTCCAACCCCAAAATCCCTTCCACAAAGATAGTAGGGAAAGAAAACACTTTTATTACTGAATAAACAATTAAACCAGAATGTGATGTGTATCAAAAGGCAATTGGCAAATACAGGAAGGAATCTCACCCTTTTGTGTAGTCAAGTAGATACACCCATTACATATATCTTCTCAAGATAAGCAATAGCTAGTCTTCAGTAAGACTTCATGGCACCATTTGTCACATATAGTTCATCTCAGCTTTACCTGGTAATTGATTGGGGTGTTAGCCAATTGGCTTTATCAAGAGGCAAAGCAAACATATTTCTTATGACAGGAAAAAATTTTGCAACTTGGAGCGACGGTACGCACTGAAGTTAAACTCCTACCCTCTCACAGAAACTGGGAGATAGGGGCACTATGTCTCCTGACATTTACATTTCAAAAGATGGCTCCCAGGTCCTTGAGAAAGACATTCCCGGTCTTAATGCTAACAAAAAGCCTATTTAATTTATTTAGTCTTCAAAAGGATAAGGAGAAAGGAAGAAGATGCTTAAAAGTACAAGTAAATAAATGCTCAAAGAAAAAGGAGGGGAGGAAAATCTGCTTCCCTTATTTTCAACAGGGAGAATTAAGCCTCTTATTTTTCTATTTGTATTTTACAAATAGAAAGAGATAGGATTTTATTTGAAAAGCAGTTAAGTGCTACGTATTTCAGAAGAAGACTCTTTGGTTACAGGAGGAATGAGGCTTATGAATGACTACATGAGGGAGGTAAATGCAGGGAACTGCAGAGTGGTTAGGATTTAGAAATATGTAAATTAGAGTGAATGATGATGAATACAGCTGACCATGCTTTCATACTGTGAGAAATTGGTGTGTCTAGAGTGGATGGCTCAGGTTGATATAATTGATCTACAAGTTTGTCTAAGCAACGTAACAGTCATGATAATAATTAAAAAGAATATGGTCATTTGTATAACTCTTCCATTAAAACAAAGGAAACCTACCAAAGGAAGCAATACTTTAACACAAAGTTTAAAAAAATTTACATGCAATCTTTTAGAAAAGGTTTAGGCAATGTCCTCAGCAATGTTCAGACAGTTAAAGCAGTAAAAAGCAGTCCAGTAAATAAATTTGATATGTTGATGCGAAGTGTGCATAAATTGAAAAGACTGGAAAGATAGATTATGATTTGATCATAGAGGGTTATGATTAACAGTTTAATCAAGGTGTTTGAACTTTATCTAATTGGCAATAGGAAGCTATGAAAACTTTTGAGTAGAGTGAATGACATGACATCATCAGTGGGAAGATAGACGAAGCATTGTGTTCCAGATAGATTAGAAAGAGGAGGAAATGGAAAGGAGGAAGGGCTTTCTTAAGGACTGTGCTAAGGACAGATTTTGTGGAGGAGGTAATACTAGTTTTGGACTTAACTTTGAGGTGTCAGTTGGTAACACCAAGGTGGAGATGTTCGGTTAAGAAATTGGGGATGCAGACAGTTGCTCAAGACATCAGGGCTGGACATACAGTGGGTCACGTAGTTATCTATATAGAGGTGATAGTGAGAGCCATTCTGTTAGTTGTAGATATTATGCTAAATTCTCTGGAAAATTTTAGGACTATCAAGTCTAAAAACCACAACTTAAATTTGCTGTCTAGAAAATACATTTTTTTCTACAGGTCTCTAAATAATTATAGTTATTTATTATGAATAACCACATAGCAGGAATATGAATAAATGTTATTGAAAATAAGAGCATGCATTATTTTGTGGGAAAAGAAAGTATTAATCATTTAGAAGTACAGAATATCAGTATTTTCCTGTGAAAACACTGACACCCCAATGTGTTTGTAAAGTCTTCTTTCCCCTGGGATTGAAACATTGAAACAGGAATATCTATGAGTACTGTCACAGGAGCTGATATTTAATAGTGTTACCATGAAACATTTTGCCGAGAGTACTTCTGTCCAATCGTAAATCTATTTTTTTGCTCATGGTACAAACTGATAGAGATGCGTTCAGATAAAGGGAATTGAATATCGCCATTCCAATCACTCTGTTGTGTCAGAGAGCATACAAATAAGGATCACATTGGACAGAGCTCAGAAGAATATAAACAACTGAAGGTGACAAAGTTAACAGCTGCCATTTTTAAGAGTATATGGAAGGAAAACACTGTACTCTGTAGTTGCAAATGCCGAGATTTACTAAACCAAATTATCTTAGTATTCACTCAAAGCAGAACTCACACAGAACTCTTTAAGATCTTTCAATAGGTAAAATGATGTCTTAGGTAATCACCCATCTTCCATTTTGCCATTCCTGGTCCCAGGGCCTTTGCCTGGGATGTAGTTTCCACTTTCTGCCTGGAATTCCTTCTGTTCTCTGTTCTCATCCTGCCTTTTCCTCTGCATGTTATCATGGTCCCATTTGCCTGATGCCCATCCTCCTAGGGCTACCAGTACCTATTCATGGCTAGATTCTTGAGTCCTCTCCTCTACTTTTCCAAGATGGATGTTCACTTAAGACTAAAAATTTTCTGTAAATTGCAACAAGGGCACTGAAATAATTTTATCACAATGATTTGATAGATATGGGACCAGGGAGCAAAGCTTCTAGGGGCGAAACTAGAGATGAAGAAAAGGTAGGGAGAAGGATGAGTCTTCTGTATCTTTATTTTGTGCAGATAACGCATACTGCCGTATTGTGGTTTTTTTTGGTTTTTGTTTTTGTTTTTAATCTGGGCCAGGGTTCAGCTGGTTTCTGAACCCCTAAAAATCTGAGTCCTTAAAGTAAACATAAAGTAACAGGAGTAACTGCTAGGTTGTTTCCAAATAATTACCAGGAAGATGCCTGGCCGCATGTGGGATAAATAAATGTAAAATATACCTGTTTGGATATTATTTGACACCAGAAATTCAGGGCTTATATTAAACTGCACCTCAACTCATGGTTACTGGACAGCTTTGGAAGCTAAACAAAGTAGCTATGAGAAATCTTGGTATCTCTAATAGTTTAAAAGAATTTTTTTCATCACTATATAATAAAAAGTATATGTTTACTACATTATTATTCTTTAAAAAGTAAAACCAAAAACCTTTGTTCTCTTCAAAAATCAGAGTTGGAAACCACTCTATGTCTCATAGCATATGGATACTTGGATTTGGGGGATATGATTTGACCATTACATTAGAGTAGATAAAATCAGAGAAGTTGGGACCCTATAAATCTCTTTTAAATAGGCTATTTCTGTCAGTGTGTGCTCCATGCTGTTACATGCACATTCAAGTTCTATTAATTGGTCTACTGTTTTTTTTTACATTCTTATACATATATATATTTTTAACATCTTTATTGGAGTATAATTGCTTTACAATGGTGTGTTAGTTTCTGCTTTATAACAAAGTGAATCAGCTATACATATACATATATCTCCATATCTCTTCCGTCTTGCATCTCCCTCCCTTCCACCCTCCCTATCCCACCCCTCTAGGGGGTCACAAAGCACTGAGTTGATGTCCCTGGGCTATGCGGCTGCTTCCCACTAGCTATCTGTTTTACGTTTGGTAGTGTATGTATGTCCATGCCACTCTTTCACTTCGTCGCAGCTTACCCTTCCCCCTCCCCGTGTTGTCAAGTCCATTCTCTACGTCTGTGTCTTTATTCCTGTCCTGCTCCTAGGTTCTTCAGAACCATTTTTTTCCTTCTCGTTTCCATATGTATGTGTTAGCATACGGTATTTGTTTTTCTGAACTTACTTCACTCAGGATGACAATCTCTAGGTCCATCCACCTCCACTACAAATAACTCAATTTTGTTTCTTTTTGGTCTACTATTTTTTGACTATCTTCATTTTTATTTTCCTCAACATGAATTCAGTGTTAGGGTGAATTATGCTGGTCTCAGAAGAAAAAATTGGGCATTTTCTATTGAAGGAAATTTAATCCTAATACCTATCCATGAGGTAGATGTTAGGATTTGCCTCATTTTATTGATAACGAAACTGAAGCTAAGTTAGTGCAACTTTCTCAGAGTCTCCTAGCTGGGAAGTGGTAGAGACAGGATTCAAGCCTTGGTCTGACCAATTCTATACCGTGTTGTTTACTGACAATTAGGGTGTTTTTTATTTTTTTTTTGGCTGAAGTCTTCCTGCATCTTATTTTAAATAAAGCATTAGCTATTAATCTTTCTTCTTACACATTAAACATGGCAGATCTTTGCTTTGTACTTAATCTTTGTTGTCATCTGATCTTGCTTCTGTCCAGCCCCATTTCCACTAAGCTTTGAGTTTTTCAATTTATCTGTTTGGTTTCAATTTCCAGTTTCTCAGCACTGTTAGAGGAAATCGTCATATAAACAATCCTGACCTCAAGTATACTTATAAATTTATTATAATGATATGAAAAGATTTTTCATTATTTCTTTGCTTATCTTACAGTGTTTTTCACCTGGGTAACATGGTGGTAAAGAATTGGTGGTAAAGAATTGCTCAGGAGTGCCAGAAAAGCAGTGGAGTCATGTTGTATGAATACAGTGCCAAGGCAATTAACTAAAAGCTAAAACGCCAATCATGCCTTTCTTTTTTTCCCCAGCCCAAGTCCCTAAACTAGTTGGAATGACTTTTTCAGCTAATCTATTTGTTGATTTTTCTTTGTATAGACAGTTCAGTAGTCAAATATTGTTTTCCTTTTCATATCACTTATTAATTAAAATATGATTCTTTTTTGAAGCAAATGCCTAGTTTGTCAGAAACTTCATTCTTTCATTTTTCTAGGTACATAATTACCATGAGAAGCTATCAGATGCAAATTACATTTAATCCCTTTGAGTCCTAACAAGCACATCAGTATTTTACATGTAAGGAAAAGTTGAGACTCAGAAGACAGCTACAAAGATTTATCTCATTCATTTAGGCAAATGCCCTACACATTAAAATTATTTTATAAGAGGATTTTGGAAAGTCATGGAAATGTCTTGTTTTTATTCTCAGGATAAATACTATTAATGCTAAACATACGTAATTTTGCTTTTGAGTTGTACCCCCAAAAGATCAAGTGGTAAAGAGGTGCTAAACATTGGTGCAAACCTAATGTATGATAGCTTTTAACAACAAATAGTCCCATAAAATATTCCATCAAAAGACCTTTTAGGGCTTCCCTGGTGGCGCAGTGGTTGAGAATCCGCCTGCCGATGCAGAGGATATGGGTTCGTGCCCCGGTCCGGGAGAATCCCACATGCCGCGGAGCGGCTGGGCCCGTGAGCCATGGCCGCTGAGCCTGCGCGTCTGGAACCTGTGCTCCGCAGCGGGAGAGGCCAGAACAGTGAGAGGCCCGCGTACTGCAAAAAAAAAAAAAAAAAAAAAAAGACCTTTTAAATTAAATGTTGTATGTGTGAATGTGTGTGTTTTGCCTTGTGTGGAAAAATTTTTAGACAAAATAGAGTGATTAACCCAGTTTCTCCTGCTTTCTTTGATCTTCTTGTTTGTCTGTCAACAGTTCAAAGGCAAAAGGTGCCGAACATCAAGCTGACTTGAAGGCATGAAATATTAACCCCCGTTACTGATCCTCGTACCTGAGATCATAGTTTTACAAATCACCCCTACATTTGACTAAACCAGAGTAATATTGAGAGAATATTATAATTTGAAGATTTTAACTAGTAAGTTTAGAAGAGTAATGAGTGTATGAGACTAAATTATAATTTATATTATAAAGTAGCAGCAGAGGTTGGTTTATTATAAACTGACTATATAATAATTATGGTAAATGTTCTTTTCAAATAAGGTAGTTTGATTTAAATCAGAAATAACACAGAATGGACCTACTCTTATGAAGGATAGAATTGCATTGTGATTATGAGTAAAATATGGAAATGTATACCACAATTCCATGATTCTTTTCAGCAAGCAGAAACCATTTGGATGGTTACTTCTAGGAACAGCATATTTTGTACAATAATTGCTTTTGCTTCATGATGTTGTACAATACACAATCTACAATAAATTTAAAATGTAAAAATTAATTGAAACCATTAAAAAATGGATGAACAATTTAAGAAGATGGCAAAATGCTTTCAAAACATGATAAATATACATAATTAATCTGATACTAATACTTTCTGTGGGCATATAGAGGGAAAAAAAGCAGTAAACATTTGGTTAAGAAAGGGAGATTGGCTATTAATTTCCTATTCCAGTTCCTGTAGAACTGTACATAGCCCAGAAAGACTACACAGACTCCCTGCTCTATGAAGAGGAAAATACAAATAATCCTTCTATAGTGGATGATTTGTTTATGGCCAGTCACCATCATTGAACATTCATTCTCCTTTATCTTGTTACTTTCTCCTGTTAGTCCCACCTTCTGAAAATGCACATCCTCAGATGCCCTTGTGGCTAGGGTGTAGGTAGCCACAGTTTTACAAATCAGATGTGGACTCGGAGATTAGCAACATTACGAGGTGGCCTCACCTGGGGAGATAGTGTTCTGACAAGCATGATGGTGAAGGTGCACAGTTCCCTGGGTAGCAGTAGCAAGTGTTTTGGAGTTCAGTCGCAGATGTAAGGATTGCTGTCTGAGGCAGGGATGTTTCAGGTAAGATGTCATGCATGTGTGTGGGCATGGTGCGTCACACATGTTTGTGGGCATAATTTCAGAGCTGAGTTCACCAACCCTCTCAGAGGTTCTGTGAGCTACCTAATGTCCTTTAATAATTAGTTTTTTTGGAATGGAAACTAGCCATGCTGGATTTTCTTTACAACTAAAACTAGAATAGATACTCTTCTCTCAACCCTACCCACTGCCAGTGGAACCTCCTTTGGAAGTTAATGAATTCCTTTGTCGCTTCTCAATTCACTCAAATTTTACTTATATTATAGCATGTATTAGGTCAGAATTCCCAGGAATCAGACTCTGAGATGGAGATTAGCATTCAGGATGGAGATCAAACTCTCCTATCTGAGATGGAGATTAGGGTGCAGGATGTTTATTAGTGAATATTGCGAGGATTAATACCTGTGCAAGCAAAGGGAAGGAAGCAGGGAGCAGAGGGAGATACTAACCTGTGATGTAGTTTCAAAAAGGACTCCAGTGAGCTCCATGAAAAGATGTGAAACTTGAATGGCCCTCTGAACAGTCCTTTATGTCCATCAGCCATGCGATGTGAGCTGTCTTGGAGAGAGGGCTGAACTTGGGCAAGGTGATTGTTTTCATCTAGAGCAATTATGAAGACAGTTGATGGTAGAGGAATTCCCAGCAGTTGGAAGAATACATCCTTCAGGGGGCAGCATTTACTGAGTGGCTCATATATTTTATTATTGTTATTTCTTTCCACATCTGTTGCTCCATAAGACTAGGGGCTCTCAGTCTCATGGAAGGTTTCTCAAAGTGGTAAAGTTTATAATGCTTAAGCATGTGAACTCTAAAGCCAAGCTGCCTGTGTTTCAATCATGGTTTCAGCACCTACTTGCTGTGTGACCTTGGCAAGTGTAATGAACCTCTCTGTTTCTCATATATAAAATGAAGATAATTGTTCCTTACTCATAGAGTTATCATGAGTTAATCTATGTAAAGGGCATAAAATTTTTTGGGAATGGCATAAATACTCAATAATGCTAGCTAAAACTAACTTCTAAGTATCTAGAATCTGAAAGCATGCCTAGTACATATTGGGTGTTTGATTTTTACTTTATTGGATGAATATGTTATTGGAAGTTAAATGTGGAATGCAGAGTTTATGGCTGCATATGCAACATGATTTAAAGACACTGACAGCTTTACCTGTTCTTGAACATCCCCTTCCCTTTAGGAAAAGAATCTGTTGAAAAAAAGATTTACTAGAATTGAAATGACTATATTTGATCTCTATAATATCTTATCATCTTAGCCAGAAGTTAGTCATATATTCTCAGGCACCGGAGCTAATAGGACAGTTTTGATAGAGTAAGAAAAGGGGGGGGGGGAAAGAAAGAAAATGTACAGAGAAAGAATTATTGTTCTGAGAGAACCACCCTGGCATGAAGATATAGACAACTGATGGAAAAATGTCCAACCCAGGAGGAGGAGGAGGAGAAGGAGAAGGAGGTGTTGGTCAAAGACTGGCTATCAGACCAGGAACTCTATGAGGGTAGTAGGCATGGTGTCTGGCACTTGCTGCAGAGTAAAGAAATAACAAGCACATTGTTTCCTGGGGCTGGAGTAGAAGCATTTTAGAATTCTCCAGGTGTCTGCTCTCTAAATACTCTTTGCTCCCTAATTAGAAAGTGAACTATGAAATCCCTTTGGTGGGACACTAATTGAAATGAAGAAGGTGTTCTGCCTCTCTTTTTTTTTTTCTTGGAGGCACAAACAACAGTGATTTTCTCAGGGACCTTGTTGTGGGTACCGAGGCAGTCTTCTCTGGTTAGACTCTCAATAAGATAACATTTTACAGCTCTTTTTTTGTTTCCCTTTAAAAACTTGAGGGAAAATGTGAAATATTTTTGTTGCTCAGAATAAACAGATCCACGGCTATACCTTGTGATGTTATCATGTTTCTAACAGAAGAAAATGTTTTTCTCTGGGACTTTGGGGCACTATATTAAGACATAGGGAAGAGTCAATATAATATGGTGACATGAGAGTGGTGTCTTCTTTCTCAACAGACACTGTGCTTATTTCATCATCTCAAACAAAGGAAAATTAAACACATGAGGAAAACAACGTATTTTATTGTTGTTGTTGAGATTCTGAGCTAATAATCACTTAAGCACCTGCAGGATCCCAGCACTGTGCAAGATGTTCCACTAGGAATATGCTCTTTTAGAAATGTAAACAGTTATTAAGAATAAGAACATCTAAGAAAAGCGTGAAAAGTTCCCAGCAGAAAAATATGAGCTAATATTTACTTAGCACTTTGAGATAAACATTTTACATGTCATCTCATTTAATCCTCACAATTTCCCTATGGGGTAGATGTTATCCGCATATTACAGAGGAAGAAACTGAGGCTTAGTGATATGAAAACAGTTGTTTGAGCTCATGTGGCCTCCATGTCCCCTTATCACTAATTGTACTGTCTCAATGTCTTGCTTAGAAGCAGCTCTAGATTCTTTCAAATATTGACCAAAACACTGAGATATTTCCAATGGTGGATGATGTTTTAGAATCGGTCAGAATGTGGACTTATAAAGGACTCCTCAATAGAAACCATCTGCCCTTCCTTCTGGGTTTCTTAAGAATTGTCCATGTATGTCCCATATCAGAGTCATGTAGGGAGCTTGTTGAAAATGTAGATTTGTTGTTATAGGTAATTATAGCTCAGTGAAAACTAGGAAAAAAATAAGAAAAAACATAAAATAGGTTTCAGAGAGAAAATACAGATTCTTGAGTCCCACCGGAGACCTTCCAGTCAGAATTTATGGTAACAGAAGTGGAAATTTACATCTATGACAAACACCACAAGAAATTCCCAGGCCCACTAACTTTGAGAAACACTGTTTTTGGTCCTGGACTCTGAGGAGAGGCAGGGCACTTCACAGTATTTGTGAGAAAAGAAAATCAGTATGGTCTTTGATTAATGGCACTGAGAAAACAGAATAAGAAACGTATCTAAAAATACTACCTTAGAATTGGAAAGGTTGATGGGTGAGAAGAAGTTATTAAAAACCGAGAATAATTTAAGAGCTAATTTTACAGATAATTGATAATGAAATGATCTGATAATGGTGCAAGTAGAGTACATAAGGGTGAGTTTTGAAGAAGCTGTAATTAAGAGGATTAAGGAGACCAGCCGAAAAAGAATTCAAGAATTCAAGATAAATTATAACAGAGCAGGAATAAGAAACTTACTTCCCAGAAATAAGGCAGTCTTAGGAAAGAGGCATTAGGTTTAGATCTATCTGAAAATCTGTAATGGAGATTAGAAGCATGACGCTTTGGCCTTATAGAGAAATTTTCAGAGATGAAATGTTTCTTAGGAGGTATGTATGTTACCTGGATCGAAAGGTTCTCTTCTGCTTGTACAATAACAGTAAGCAGGTATTCTCATGCTAGATGCTATTTTCCAGTGTTTAACTAAAAATAACCATTGCTGGATGGCTAGTGGGAAGCTGCTGCATAGCACAGGGAGGTCAGCTCGATGCTTTGTGACAACCTAGAGGGGTGGGATAGGGAGGGTGGGAGGGATGCTCAAGAGGGAGAAGATATGGGGATATATGTATACATATAGCTGATTCACTGTTATACAGCAGAAACTAGCACAACATTGTAAAGCAATTACACTCCAATAAAGATATTAAAAATATAAATAAATAATATAAATAAATAAAGTGCTAGCATTTGTACTGAATACACTAGAATTGTAATTTCTCATGCATAAAGCATGATTTATATGTAATATGAAACAAAAAATAGAATTTACATTATTCTGATAGGGCAGCAGTATTGCTTACTATTCATTGAAACATTTAATATATTAAATAACTTGATTAAAATATATAAGATGATAATAACTTACAAAGTTTATATATTGCTTCCCAGAAATTTGAAGCTATTTTCTCTGATGTAAACAATAATCTCTGAATTGAAAATCAATATTTATGAATAATAATGAGTATATGAATATATTTCTTGATTTTATACTTTAGTCCATTGGCTACTCTATTTTCATGCCAATACCTATTGTTTGTGTTCACTAATTTTAGAGTAAACTATACATTCTGATAATGGAAGTTCCCTTCCTTCACAAACCTTGATACTCTTTTTTGTAATTGAAACTTTGGGGATAATTGTGCATTCACTTGTCATTTTAAGAAATAATATAGGGAGATCCCTTGCACACTTTGCCCAGTTTTTCCCAATGGTAACATTTTGCAGAATTATAGTATGCCACACACGGATATTGACATTGATACAATTCACCAATCTTACTCAGATTTCCCTATGTGTAGGTTTGTGAAGCCACCACCACATTAAAGATATTGAACAGTTCCATCTCCACATGAGCCATCTTGTTGCTTTTTTATAAACCCGCCTCCCTCCTGCTGTTCTTTGTATATATATTTTAGACTATCCTGTCATTAATATTTCTCTGTGACGTTGAATATCATTTTGAGCAAATCCCAACCCACAACACACACATAGTGGGGACTGATTGTATTTGCCTTAAACTTTAAAATAAACATAAATTTTAGGAGAATTGACAGATTGTGCTTTTAATCATTCCATTCAGTGTCAATGCCCAACCAGCCAAAGACCACTGGGAACAACCTGTTGTTGAGCAGGTTAGTTTATTGTTCTTTGAGACAAAGGAGAACACACATGATGGGGAACCATAGGGTGTCTCAGAGTGTTAAAAAGAATCTATTATAGGATTTAGGCTGTGTTAAGTGATTTTGGAGAGGATTCAAGGAAGTCAGTTGGGCTTTGTCCTGAATTGGATCCTGTAAGGCAGAGAGGCGACTGCAATCGGGGGTAATAATAGATCTCATCTAGAAGGCAGGAGGAATGAAGTGAGGCTAGACCTATGATTGGTGAAGAAGAAGCAGGTGGCATGGACGTATATACAGTACCAAATGTAAAAGAGATAGCTAGTGGGAAGCAGCAGCATAGCACAGGGAGGTCAGCTCATGCTTTGTGTCCACCTAGAGGGGTGGGATAGGGAGGGTGGGAGGGAGAGAGATGCAAGAGGGAGGAGATATGGGGATATATGTATAGGTATAGCTGATTCACTTTGTTATAAAGTAGAAACTAAAACACCATTGTAAAGCAATTATATTCCAATAAAGATGTTAAAAAAAAAAAAAGAAGAAGCACGTGCTCACATTAACCAGGATGTAGGCTGTGTGATTAGTTTTGTTATTTGGACAATATTCATAATTTGTCTGTGTTCAGACAGGATTAGGTAGTACTCTTACTTATTCATCCTGGTGATAAGAGTGTTTGTTCATCCTGGTGATAGAGTAGCCTTGTCTGATGATGTTACTCTATGAAACTGGGTATCTTCGACAAGAATACATGTGAGTGCCAGGTCAACTCCTAGATGTCAAAGGCCTGCTTTTCTCCTTCTCACCAGGAAGACAGTATGACTTTCCATGTGTTCAGATCTTCTTTTATTTCTTTTAATAACATTTTATAGTTTTCTTTATATTGTTCTTCATTGATATATTTATTATTAAATATATTTTTTGATATTGTCATCATCAAAAAGAGATTTTCCCTGTGTTTTCCTTTATTGGTATTTATTGCTAGAATAGAGAAAGCTATTTGGTTTCACATGTTTATATTGTGTCTTTTTACCTTAGCAAAGTTTAACATCTTTATTGGAGCGTAATTGCTTTACAATGGTGTGTTAGTTTCTGTGTTATATAGCAAAGTGAATCAGCTATACATATACATATATCCCCATATTTACTCCCTCTTGTATCTCCCTCCCACCCTCCCTATCCCACCCCTCTAGGTGGTTACAAAGCACAGAGCTGATCTCCCTGTGCTATGTGGCTGCTTCCCACTAGCTATCTATTTTATATTTGGTATATATATATATATCCATGCCACTCTCTCACTTCGTCGCAGCTTACCCTTCCCTCTCCCCGTGTTGTCAAGTCCATTCTCTACGTCTGTGTCTTTATTCCTGTCCTGCTCCTAGGTTCTTCAGAACCATTTTTTTTTTCTTCTCGATTCCATATATATGTGTTAGCATATGGTATTTGTTTTTCTGAACTTACTTCACTCAGTATGACAATCTCTAGGTCCATCCACCTCACTACAAATAACTCAATTTCATTTCTTTTTATGGCTGAGTAATATTCCATTGTCTATATATGCCACATCTTCTTTATCCATTCATCTGTCGATGGACACTTAGGTTGCTTCTATGTCCTGGCTATTGTAAATGAAGCTGCAGTGAACACTGTGGTACATGACTCTTTTTGAATTATGGATTTCTCAGGCTATATGCCCAGTAGTGAGATTGCAGGGTCCTATGGTAGTTCTATTTT
The DNA here is from genome assembly GCF_026419965.1 of Kogia breviceps. NCBI lineage: Eukaryota > Metazoa > Chordata > Mammalia > Artiodactyla > Physeteridae > Kogia > Kogia breviceps. The sequence continues at coordinate 162,196,996 of NC_081311.1, read as the reverse complement.
TAGTTTTTGAAGGAACCTCCATACTGTTCTCCATAGTGGCTGTATCAATTGACATTCCTACCAACAGTGCAAGAGGGTTTCCTTTTCTCGACACCCTCTCCAGCATTTATTGTTTGTAGATTTTTTGATGATGGCCATTCTGACCAGAGTGAGGTGACACCTCATTGTAGTTTTGATTTGCATCTCTCTAATGATTAGTGATGTTGAGCATCCTTTCATGTGTTTGTTGGAAATCTGTATATCTTCTTGGAAGAAATGTATTGAGGTCATCTGCCCATTTTTGGATTGGGTTGTTTGTGCTTTTGATATTGAGCTGCGTGAGCTGCTTGTATATTTTGGAGTTTAATCCTTTGTCAGTTGCTTCATTTGCAAATATTTTCTCCCATCCTGAGGGTTGTCTTTTGGTTTTGTTTATGGTATCCTTTGCTGTGCAAAAGCTTTTAAGTTTCCTTAGGTCCCATTTGTTTATTTTTGTTTTTATTTCCATTTCTCTAGGAGATGGGTCAAAAAGGATCTTGGTGTGATGTATGTCATAGAGTGATCTGCCTATGCTTTTCTCTAAGAGTTTTATAGTGTCTGGTCTTACATTTAGGTCTTTAATCCATTTTGAGTTTATTTTTGTGTGTGGAGTTAGGAAGTGTTCTAATTTCATTCTTTTATATGTAGCTGTCCAGTTTTCCCAGCTCCACTTATGGAAGAGGCTCTCTTTTCTCCATTGTGTATTCTTGCCTCCTTTATCAAAGATAAAGTGACCATATGTGCATGGGTTTATCCCTGGGCTTTCTCTCCTGTTCCACTGATCTATATTTCTGTTTCTGTGGCAGTACCATACTGTCTTGATTACTATAGTTTTGCATTATAGTCTGAAGTCAGGGACCCTGATCCCTCCAGCTCCGTTGTTCTTTCTCAAGATTGCTTTGGCTATTTGGGGGTCTTTTGTGTTTCCATACAAATTGTGAAATTTTTTGTTCTAGTTCTGTGAAAAATGCCATTGGTAGTTTGACAGGGATTGCATGGAATCTGTAGATTGCTTTGGGTAGTATAGTCATTTTCACAAAGTTGATTCTTCCAGTCCAAAACCATGGTATATCTCTCCATCTGTTTGTGTTGTCTTTAATTTCTTTCATCAGTGCCTTACAGTTTTCTGCCTATGGGTCTTTTGTCTCCTTAGGTAGATTTATTCATAGGTATTTTGTTCTTTTTGTTGCAGTGGTAAATATAAGTGTTTCCTTAATTTCTCTTTCAGATTTTTCATCATTAGTGTATAGGAATGCAAGAGATTTCTGTGCATTAATTTTGTATCCTGCTACTTTACCAGATTCACTGATTAGCTCTAGTAGTTTTCTGGTATCATCTTTAGGATTCTCTGTGTATAGTATCATGTCATCTGCAAACAGTGACAGTTTTACTTCTTCTTTTCCAATTTGGATTCCTTTTATTTCTTTTTCTTCTCTGATTGCTGTAGCTAACAGTTGAATAATAGTGGTGAAAGTGGGCAACCTTGTCTTGTTCCTGATCTTAGTGGAAATAGTTTCATTTTTCACCATTGAGAATGTTGTTGGGTGTGGGTTTGTCGTATATGGCATTTATTATGTTGAGGTAAGTTGCCTCTATGCCTACTTTCTGGAGGGTTTTTATCAGAAATGGGTGTTGAATTTTATCAAAAGCTTTTTCTGCATCTATTGAGAGGATCATATGGTTTTTTTCCCTTCAATTTGTTAATATGGTGTATCACTTTGACTGATTTGTGTATATTGAATAATCCTTGCATTCCTGGGATAAACCCCACTTGATCATGGTATATGATCCTTTTAATGTGCTGTTGGATTCTGTTTGCTAGTATTTTGTTGAGAATTTTTGCATCTGTGTTCATCAGTGATTTGCCCTGTAGTTTTCTTATTCTGTGACATCTTTGGTTTTGGTATCAGGGTGATGGTGGCCTCGTAGAATGAGTTTGGGAGTGTTCCTCCCTCTGCTATATTTTGGAAGAGTTTGAGAAGGATAGGTGTTAGCGATTCTCTAAATGTTTAATAGAATTCACAAGTGAAGCCATCTTGTCCTGGGCTTTTGTTGGAAGTTTTTATATCACAGTTTCAATTTCAGTGCTTGTGATTGGTCTGTTTGTGTTTTCTATTTCTTCTTGATCAGTCTCGGAAGGTTGTGTTTTTCTAAGAATTTTTCCATTTCTTCCAGGTTCTCCATTTTATTGGCATATAGTTGCTTATAGTAATCTTTCATGATCCTTTGTATTTCTGCAGTGTCAGTTGTTACTTCTCCTTTTTCATTTCTTGCTGTGTTGATTTGAGTCTTCTCCCTTTTTTCCTGATGAGTCTTGCTAATGGTTTATCAATGTTGTTTATCTTCTCAAAGAACCAGCCTTTAGTTTTATTGATCTTTGCTATCGTATCCTTCATTTCTTTTTCATTTATTTCTGATCTCATCTTTATGATTTCTTTCCTTCTGCTAACTTTGGGGTTTTTTTTTTGTCTCCTTTCTCTAATTGCTTGAGGTATAAGGTTTGGTGGTTTTTTGAGGCTTTTCTTATTTCTTGAGGTAGGATTTTATTGTTATAATCTTCCCGCTTAGAACTGCTTTTGCTGCATCCCATAGGTTTGGGTTGCCGTGTTTTCATTGTCATTTGTTTCTAGGTATTTTTTGATCTCCTCTGATTTCTTCAGTGATTTCTTGGTTATTTCATAATTTTTTTTAACATCCTTATTGGATTATAATTGCTTTACAATGATGTGTTATTTTCTGCTTTATAACAGAGTGAATCAGCAAACATATACATATATCCCCATATATCCTCCCTCTTGCGTATCCCTCCCACCACCCTCTAGGTGGTCACAATGCACTGAGCTGGTCTCCCTGTGCTATGTGGTGGCTTCCCACTAGCTATCTATTTTACATTTGGCAGTGTATACATGTCAGTGCTACTCTCTCACTTCGTCCCAGTTTACCCTTCCCCCTCCCTGTGTCATCAAGTCCATTCTCTACATCTGTGTCTTTATTCCTGTCCTGCCCCTAGGTTCTTCAGGCCCATTTAAAAAAAAATTACATATATATTTGTAGACATACGGTATTTGTTTTTCTCTATCTGACTTACTTCACTTGTATCAGACTCTAGGTCCATCTACCTCACAGTACTGTATTGTTTAGCCTCCATGTGTTTGTATTTTTTACAGTTTTTTTTTCCTGAAATTGATATCTAGTCTCATAGTTTTGTGGTTGGAAAAGATACTTAATAGAATTTCAGTTTTCCTAAATTTACCAAGGCTTGATTTGTGACCCAAGATATGATCTATCCTGCAGAATGTTCCATGAGCACTTGAGAAGAAAGTGTATTCTGTTGTTTTTGGATGGAATGTCCTATAAATATCAATTAAGTCCATTTTGTTTAATTTATCATTTAAAGCTGTGTTTTCTTATTTATTTTCATTTTGGATTATCTGTCCATTGGTGAAAGTGGGGTGTTAAAGTCCCCTATTATTACTGTGTTACTGTCAATTTCCCCTTTTATGGCTGTTAGCATTTTCCTTATGTATTGAGGTGCTCTATGTTGGGTGCATATATATTTTAAATTGTTATATCTTTTTCTTGGATTGATCCCTTGATCATTATGTAGTGTCCTTCTTTGTCTCTTGTATTAATCTTTATTGTAAAGTCTATTTCGTCTGATATGAGAATTGCTACTCCAGCTTTCTTTTGTTTTCCATTTTCATGGAATATTTTTTTCCATCCCCTCACTTTCAGTGTGTATGTGTCCCTAGGTCTGAAGTGGGTCTCTTGTAGACAGCATATATATGGGTCTCTTTTTTTATGCATTCAGCCAGTCTTTGTCTTTTGGTTGGAGCATTTAGTCTATTTACATTTAAGGTAACTATTGAAATGTATGTTCCTATTACCATTTTCTTAATTTTTTTGGGTTTCTTATTATAGGTCTTTTCCTTCTCTTGTGTTTCTTGCCTAGAGGAGTTCTTTTAGTATTTGTTGTAAAGCTGGTTTGGTGGTGCTGAATTCTCTTAGCTTTTGCTTGTCTGTAAAGGCTTTAATTTCTTCGTTGAATCTGAATGAGATCCTTGCTGGGTAGAGTTATCTTGGTTGTAGGTTTTTCCCTTTCACCACTCTAAATATGTTCTTCCACGCCCTTCTGGCTTGCAGAGATTCTGCTGAAAGATCAGCTGTTAATCTGATGGGGATTCTCTTGTATGTTATTTGTTGCTTTTCCCTTGCTGATTTTAATTTTTTTTTTTTTTTGTATTTAATTTTTGATAGTTTGATTAATATGTGTCTTGGTGTGTTTCTCCTTGGATTTATCCTGTATGGGACTCTGCACTTTCTGGACACTTGATTGACTATTTTCTTTCCCATATTAGGGAAGTTTTCAACTATAATCTCTTCAAATATTTTCTCAGTCCCTTTCTTTCTCTCTTCTTCTTCTGTGACCCTTATAATTTGAATATTGTTCCATTTAATGTTGTCCCAGAGGTCTCTGAGTCTGGCCTCAATTCTTTTCATTCTTTTTTCTTTATTCTTCTCTGGTAGTTATTTCCACTCTTTTATCTTCCAGGTCACTTGTCTTTTCTTCTGCCTCAGTTATTCTGCTATTGATTCCTTCTACCTAATTTTTAATTTCATTTATTGTGTTGTTCATCATTGGTTGTTTGCTCTGTAGTTCTTTTAGGTCCTTGGTAAACATTTCTTTTATTTTCTCCATTCTATTTTCAAGATTTTGGATCATTCTTACTATTATTACTCTGAATTCTTTTTCAGATAGACTGCCTATTTCCTCTTCATTTTTTTGGTCTGGTGGGGTTTTACCTTGTTCATTCATCTGCTGTGTATTTCTGTGTCTTCTCATTTTGCTTAACTACTGTGTTTTGGGTCTCCTTTTTGCAGGCTGCAGGTTTGTAGTTCCCATTGTTTTTGGCATCTGCCCCCAGTGGGTGAGATTGGTTCAGTGAGTTGTGTAGGGTTCCTGGTCTAGGAAGGACTGGTGCCTGTGTTCTGGTGGATGAGGCTGGATCTTGTCTTTCTGGTGGGCATGACCACGTCCAGTGGTGTGTCTTGGGGTGTCTGTGAACTTATTATGATTTTAGGCAGCCTCTCTGCTAATGTGTGGGGTTTTCTTCCTGTCTTGCTAGTTTTTTGGCGTGGGATGTCCAGCACTGTAGCTTGCTGTTCGTTGAGTGGTGCTGGGTCTTAGCATTGAGATGGAGATCTCTGGGAGAGCTTTCACCATTTGATATTACGTGGGTCTGGGAGGTCTCTGGTGGACCAATGTCCTTAACTCGGCTCTCCCACCTAACAGGCTCAGGCCTGACACCTGGCTGAAGCACCAAGACCCTGTCAGCCGCACAGCTCTGAAGAAAAGGGAGAAAAAAAAAGAAATAAAGAAAAATAAATAAGTTATTAAAATAAAAAGAAAATATTTAAAAATAAAAAAGTAATAAAAAATAAAAATAAGGAAAGAAAGAAAGAGAGAGCCACCAAACTAAGAAACAAATCCACCAGTGATAACAAGTGCTAAAAAGTATACTTTAAAAAAAAAAAAAATATATATATATATATATAGACAGACAGAACCCTAGGACAAATCGTAAAAGCAAAGTTATACAGACAGAATCACACAAAGAAACAAACACATACTCACAAGAAGAGAAAAAGGAAAAAAAAAATATATATATATAAAAAGGAAGAGCGCATCTTAATCAATAAACAAATCTACCAGTGATAATAAGCCCTAGATACTAAACTAAGATTAACAGAAAACCAGAAACAAATTAGTTGCAGAAAGCCAATTCCAAGTCTACAGTTGCTCCCAAAGTCCACCGCCTTAATTTTGGGATGATTCATTGTCTATTCAGATATTCCACAGATGCAGGGCACATCAAGTTGATTGTGGAGATGTATTCCACTGCTCTTGGGGCTGCTGGAAGAAATTTCCCTTTCACTTCTTTGTTTTCAGAGCTTCTGGGGTTCAGCTTTGGATTTGGCCCCGCCTCTGCCTGTTGGTCACCTGAGGGTATCTGTTCCCCACCCAGACAGGACAGGCTTAAAGTAGCAGCTGATTAGGGGGCTCTGGCTCACTCAGGCCGGGGGAGGGAGGGGTTCAGAATGCGGGGCAAGCCTGTGGTGGCAGAGGCCGGCATGATGTTGCACCAGCCTGAGTTGCGCCATGTGTTCTCCTGGGGAAGTTGTCCCTGGATCCCAGGGATCCAGTTGTCCCTAGCAGTGGCGGGCTGCACAGGCTCCCGGGACAGAAGGTGTGGAGAGTGACCTGTGCTCGCACACAGGCTTCTTGGTGGCTGCAGTAGCAGCCTTAGTTTTTCATGCCCGTCTCGGGGGTCCGTACTGATAGCTACAGCTCACGCCCGTCTCTGCAGTTCATTTAGGCAGTGCTCTGAATCCCCTTTCCTCACACACCCTGAAACAATGGTCTCTTGCCTCTTCGGCAGCTCCAGACTTTTTCCCGGACTCCCGGCTAGCTGTGGCACACTAGACCCCTTCAGGCTGTGTTCACGCAGCCAACCCCAGTCCTCTCCCTGGGATCTGATCTCCGAAGCCTGAGCCTCAGCTCCCAGCCCCTGCCCGCCCCGGCGGGTGAGCAGACAAGCATCTCGGGCTGATGAGTGCTGGTTGGCACCAATCCTCTGTGTGGGAACCTCTCCACTTTGCCCTCTGCACCCCTGTGGCTGCACTCTCCTCCACGGCTCTGAAACTTCCCCAGCTGCCCACCCTCTCATCTCCGCCAGCGAAGGGTGTTCCTAGTGTGTGGAAACTTTTCCTCCTTCATAGCTCTCTCCCAGAGATGCAGGTCCCATCCCTTTTCTTTTGTCTCTGTTTTTTCTTTTGTCCTACCCACGTATGTGGGGATTTTCTTGCCTTTTGGGAAGTCTGAGGTCTTCTGCCAGCGTTCAGTAGGTGTTCTGTAGGAGTTTTTCCACTTGTAGATACACTTTTGATGTATTTGTGGGGAGGAAGGCCATCTCCCATGTCTTACTCCTCTGCCATCTTGAAGGTCCTCCTTATTAGCAAAATATTTTATTAATTTTGTTTGAACATTTAATATCTTGGATTTTCTACTATTCAAATAGGATAATGTTGTCTCTTCTTGTGCTTATGCTACTTATTTAATTTTATTGGATATTTGCTTTTGTTAAAACTTTCAAGGCAGTATTTAATATTGTGATAGCATTCATCTCTGTCTAACTGGAAAGATTTTAGTGTTTGTTTATTGTAATGCTTACTTTTGGGAAGTGGCAAGATAGTCTTTAATGTATTTAGAAATTTTGTTTCTGTTATTATTTTATTTAGGGTTTTATTGGAAATGACTGTTGAATTTTATCAAATATCATTTAATCATCTATCGATATGATCACATATTTTTCTTTTATTAATATGTAGAAATAATGGACTTCCTCTTGCATTCCTGGAATAAACCCTTCATCATATATTTTCATTTGTTTCTGGATTGTACTTGCTTATACCTTGTGCAGCATGCTATGTATCTTACTTTTAGACTGACAAGAAAGATATTAATAAGTCTTTAAAAAAGTAGCAAAGATCTTGGCCTAAATAGTCAACAAATGTGAGCAAAAAATGTTCAAATGTGGTAGAGAAATATGCACACATGCACGTGTGCACACGTACACACACACAACCAAACAAGAAAAGAAGACATTACATTACAGTCATAGATCTGTTAAAAAAAAATCCTATATTTTTCATCACTGGTGAGTGATGTGATGTGAAGAAGAGTTAACTCTTTCACACACTAGGAAAAGTGACTGTTAATGCTGCTGTTTGAGAGAGTAATTTGTCAGTATTTATTAAGATACAGATATACCTTTGTTTTCCAATTTTATTCACAGGAGTATATTATGTAGATAAACAAAAGCATCATTACTTAAAGTATGTGAAAATAACTTGAGTAAAAGAAAAGGAAAGAAATATAGTGGAAACAAAGAGAATGCCAGTCGAGAGGGGTATGGCTTTACAACCTAGGGGGATCCACACAATGGAACATTATGCTGCCATTAAAAATAATGACTTAGTTCTCTCCTAGTTAACCTGCAGAGAGTTTCATGATGCATTTTGGAATGAGAAAAACAAGGTGCTGAAAGGTTATAGATATGATCTCAATTATTATAAAAGCAAGAGCAAAATTTGTGTCTGGTTATATGCATATATTCTATATTTTATCCATGTTACATATTCTATGAAAAATTATGCAAAATTTTTCTTTGCTATAAAATATTGCTTTCTTTCTTGTGTATTCAAAGGTAATGCTTTCTTTTCATATGGATATAAAATCCAGTTATTTTATCTGAAAATATACAATAGCTTTTAATGTGCCTGGTGTCTATATACTCCTGCATAAATGATCTTAAAAAGTAAAAAGAAATAAAACAAAAAAAAACCCTAAAGGGCCCTGGACTTTAGAATAATAATTAGATAGCAAAAATTTCAAAACCATTTATATTACTATTTTATGTCTTCATATCCTGCAAACTATATCTCAAGATACTAATGTGTATCCAAAATTGAAGATCAAGTAAAGTAAGCAGAAGTGATACTCTAAAACATGCCTTTAAAAATGATTTATTATAGTAAAAGACATGGGAACAATGAAAAGGTGAGCAGAGGGGAGGAGCTCTTCTCCAATCCAATTTCTATCACAGCTGGAGGTGCATAGTTTCCTTGTTCTTATAAAGAAATTACTGCCACATGGTGAGTTCCTGCAACAAAAGTTAAATATGAATTGGCTGTGCTTCTTAAATGTTAATAATCCAATCATATGGAAAAAGGAATTTAGTCATGTACAGTATAATTTAAAAAGTCAGAACTCTAAGAGTTTGAGATTTTCTTGGAGTTTTACTCAGATGCTGTCATCTTTATGTGATGACACTCCTTCTGAACAAGTGTTTATATTGATAGTGAAAATCTGTTTAAAGTGAAATACTTATATCTGTAAGCGAATTAGCTGTTTAAATATATATGATCTAAAACAGCTAACTGATTTTAAGAAAATAAATAGCATATTTTGATACAGTGGATATTAGGCTTTCTTTCTCTCTCTCCTCCCTCCCTCCCTCCCTTCCTTCCTCTCTTTCTTTCTTTTCTTCTCCTTCCATTTAAGCTATATAGACATAGACTAAGGAGAGGGAGTATTTGTTTCCCCCTAGGTTCTTAATGGGAAGATAGCTTTCAAAACTTAATTTTTATTATGTTTATGCAAACTTGCTAAACCTAGAGAAAGTCAAGCAATATTTTTGGGAGGAGGGGAAGTAAGTTTACATAATCCTTATAAATATTTGCTTGATATCTCTAAATATTGCCCAGTGCACATCAACTAGTATTCTACTATCACTAAGTACAGTTAAAACTGTTTCTGTCTGACATCCTGAAGATGTCAGTAGGATGTGTAGGCAGGGGAAAAAAGGGAGGCTAGGTACTTTTAAGAAAGGTACAAGAAGGAAAAGAGAAAGTACATGGAGAAAAATAATCTTTTTTTTTCTGATGTAGCCATTCATTTCTTTAACAAATATTTATTGAATTCCAGGGACTTTTCCAGGTGCTGTTTATTCAGCTGTAGTTGAAGAGAAAATGTCCCTAGAATTTACTTCCTAGTTGAGATCTTCCCAGTAAAGAATGAAAACAACCCTTAGAAATGATGTTGAATGTGCTTCCAAAAAGGATATTAACCCCATGGGAAATAAAAACTTTCCAATAAAATAATGCACCACTGAAGTTTCATTGTTACCAATACTTTAAATATCTAATATCAGAAAAGAAAGTGTAGTAGAATTGAGGAAGAAAACTGTATCTAGCGATCCATTGTTTAATATACTCTCTTAACAGATTTTTGAAAGACACCCTTATTTTAGTAAGCATAAAGGACCTCTGGCAATGTGAATTATTTAAATATACAAAGGTGATGACTGTATTCTTGTTTTTCTATCTCTGCAAACAAATGAACATAACATTTCCAATAGAAATAGTCTCATACACATGTTTTTACTTTAAATAATGCATTTACTTTAAATAATGCATTAGAGTAGAAAGCACTTACGAAGAAACAGCCAGAGCAAACTTAGCTTTTTATTTCTAAAAGACTGGGGAATAAACACATCTTATCAAGAGATTAGATTAGAGCATTGCACCAGTGAAGGCATTTGGGTCAAGAATTATCAAAGTATTAAAAACCAAGTGATGTCGTCAGAGCATTAGTTTGTATCAACATATTGAATTTTTGTAATATTAAAATTCTCTAGAATGCCTACATGTCAGAAAGAAAGAAATTTAATATTTATTTACTGGTGTATTTTGAATTTACTTGGATCTATTATGTCAAGATACAGAGACAAATTTCTGAAACAGCCATACTCTCGTTTTCTCTTTAGGACTCCAGGTACATGTTTAATTCATTTTGCTAAGTATTTATTTACGGCATTTTGTCCAGCTGAATACTGCTTGCCATGAACTCTATCTGTCACAATTCATTTTCTAATGAAATAATACATGAGCATTTAAAATAGAGTATAGTAAGAATAGAAAGTACTATAAAAACAAAAGATGATGTACACATTGTTAATAATTGCCTGACCAAGGAGTGATCAAGATGGGAAAACTTTATGGAAGAGAGATGCCTAGAATTGAATCTGAAAAGTTTCCAGATTTGATTAGAAATAAAGTACATGTGAAGCATGGTGAGCATCATTAAGAAGATTGAAGCTGGGGCAATGTATACGGGGAGCAACAATGAGAACAATCTCACTAGAGTGATAGACCTTGGAGGGCAGTAGGGGGAGAAAAGTTATGATGAACTCAGATTTCTCAGGAGATTTGTGTAGCAAAATATGGAAGATGGATTTCTTTTAAGAGGCAACAAGAAGGTATTGAATGTCCCTGAGTATTAGGTCAAAGTGAAAGAATCTGGCAAGATATTGCAGAAACAATTGGAAGTATAAGATAATGTAAGATGAAGGTCTTCGGTATGTTTCATCTAGTTACCTGCAACTCTGCTTGGTTTGAAGTAAAAGAAAAAATTCCTATATTCTCAGAGTGGCAAGGAATTACCCATGAGGATCCAGGACCTGGAAGGGAGCTCTGATTTGCAAAATGAATGAACAGCAACAGGAATGTACTGATGATCAGTCACCTCATGGCAAGAGGTTTGAAGTCTCTAAGGAAAGATGATGATCAGGGACCAGATGGGAGTTCCCTATCTCTGACACCTTGGCTATACTTACATTTTCTTCATCTTGCAAGTAAATCCAACAAATTATGTGTATGTGTATGCATGTGATGTAAGAGGTGGAGAGATGTGAGACCAAATTATATATCTGTCAGAATGAGAACCTGTTCAAAATACAAGGATGGTTATAATGTAAAAACAAAGTTTAACTAATATTTACTCCCCATAAATATAGCTCATTGATTATGAGTTGTGACACCTTTTTTTGTGATTGGTAATAAGTTCTCAATAAATGTTTGTCAGTTAAATAGAATTATTGATTGAATTGGATGAGGCCATATATTTTCTGACATTCCCTTTAGGCTACCATACTTCTTGAAAGTAGTAGAAAGTTATAAAATCTCTAAATTTAATTGGGTGTGTAGATCTTTTTTATTTTGCTTTATGTCTTTCTTAAACTTACATTCTTCCTCCAGGCCTATATTTTTTAGCATATGTCCTCTTGAAAGTCCTGCTGAGTTGAAAAACTACAGTTATTTGGAGTTTCTTCAATATGCAAAAATAGAGGTTTCTTTAATATAGCAAATTAACAGAAAATTTTACTTAATATTTAACAACTGAGGAAGGCATATTAGCCTGTCTCCATAGCTATACATTAAAAATACACAAACCTTCAGAGCTAATAAAAAGTTTGAATGTACATTTTAGTATTACATTTGGAAATACATGATTATTTTAAGCATTCTACAATATTGACCAGAGATGTGAAAATTGACGTCTTTATCATTCTTAACAGTTAGCAGTTTTTACAACACGATCCCATGCTAAACTCTGTGCTGAGGGTGTAATATATGGGCAATATATGTATGTAAGTGTGCATTCAAGTGTATACCTATTTACATAAATATGAAATATCATTTAAATGTAGTTTGAAAATATGAAAGCAAATACAGATTTATTTTTCATTAGTTTTAGCATTATATTATACTTAATTAAAAAATATAATTTATTGATTTTTTCTAGTTTTGCAAGTAACTGATATTTATTACAGAAAAATTGGAAAGTGAAAAAATGTATAAGATGCAAATAACCATAATCTCATTATCCAAATATTTTGTTCTATTTCTTATGGTCTGTTTTCATTGCAGAAATATGCTTGAATGTAGACACAACTCTTCAAAATTTTATTTTTCTACTTTAAGTAACCCATAGAATACAAGCAATGAATTTTGCTTCATAGCAAACTGGACCTTTACCATTCTCCGTTTTCCCTCATCCCTCACTCCAGGTTCAAACCCTCCATGTGAATAAATCTTCCACAGAAATTATAGTTATTCTCTGTTTCGTTGTCTAACAACACATCTATTTTTCTTCATTAAAAAATGCAGCGTTTTTGTAAAGCAGAAACTAACACACCATTGTAAAGCAATTATACTCCAATAAAGATGTTAAAAAAAAGAATATAACATGAACAGCAGTTTATAATTGCATGGTTTTAAGGTTAAGAGAGATTAATAGTTTATAAATGCTTTACTCTTCTAATAAAATGGCAAACATTTTGTTCAAAAAAATAATGCAGCGTTACAAAACCTAAATCCTAGAAATAGAAAGATCCAAAACAGTGTTCCTCTCTAGTTTGATGCTCACTTCTTGTAGTACATTTAATATTGGTGAGCTGTTATGATTTGTAAAAATCTAGAGACTTCTGTGTCTTCTGTGTTTAGAAAAGCTACTCATATACAGTGGGCACTCAGTAAATATGAATTGAGTGCATCTCCCTGTTGGATTATAGGTAAAGTGATTGTTGGTGTTTTTATGGACTATGAGTTCATTATCGATTGATATAACTACAGACTATGTAATACAGATAAGCTGAGTATATAATACTGTTATGGCAATGGATCTTTTGTAAAATTCTTTATGGTTTTTCCCTATTTTTGTTTATAACTCTGTCTCATGTGGTCTGTTACCCTTTTATTTATTTATTCATTTACTTACTTACTTATTTATTTATTTAGTTTTTTTTTTGTGGTACGCGGGCCTCTCACTGTTGTGGCCTCTCCCGTTGCGGAGCACAGGCTCCGGACGCTCAGGCTCAGCAGCCATGGCTCACAGGCCCAGCCGCTCCGCGGCATGTGGGATCTTCCCGGACCGGGGCACGAACCCATGTCCCCTGAATTGGCAGGCTGATTCTCAACCACAGCGTCACCAGGGAAGCCCACTCTTTTATTTTTTATCCACAAATCAGAAATAATATCTCTATTGAGATTTTCCGTTGATATGCATAAGCAACTGTGCCGTTCAAAACTCTTTCAGTTAATGCAACATTGAACTGTAGACATTCCTAGAGTGAAGTAAAATGGCTCCCCTTAGACTGACAAAAATACCCTGAGGCACTCTGTTTATTTAAATAGAGTGTTCTTCAGCAAAGGTTGCTCCATCAACAATTAGTGTCTTCTTCATAACTCCTAAATTATTCATTAATGCAAATCCAAAATCTAATCACTTTTTTCTGCAGCAAAGTTGAAAGGAGAAAATTAATGCTATTTATTTCTTTAAAATACACTTTCTAGTTCTTTTGCTATTAATGTGTTTGAATAAATATAATTTTGATATGCAAGGTTTCCGTGGCAATTTAATTTTTTGAATAACAAAAGAAGGATGAAGGCAGGATATTGCTGGTTTCTTTTACCTCTCATAGAGTCCTGACTAATAAAGTGCATCTCCTGTAAACATGAATTTCTTTTTGCTGGCAGCAAAAGTTCTGCTAGTAGTTTCATATCCATTTCTTACTTGTACATTGACTAGTTTATGGTATATCCTTAACATGCATCTCCCCTCCTTCCCTGCCAGAGGGCTTCATAAACAGAATAAAGATAAGACTGCACATTTCTACTTATAACTGTAGAGTCATAACTACCATCTCAGGGCACTTTCTCCAAGGTTACCTTCTGGCCAGTGCTACCTTTTCGTGTTCTTGGCTCCGTTCACTGAGGAAGTAAAATCAGATATTGGTGACTGTTTTAACTATGTAAAGAATGTCTCTTTGTATGTGTGTTTTTAAGTCTTATAGAAACTCTGACTCTTTAGGAAGCTGATCATGTTCACCTTGTTCTTCCTGTCTGAACCTTAAATTATATATACAAATTAATGGCAGTTATTACGATTATTCTTTTTTCAAGTTGTACTCCTGTCTTACTGCTCTTGTTTTTATTTAGTTATAATGCCAAAATACTTTTTATTTCATCTTGTAGTAAAGATTCCTGTAAACCATACTGGAATCTTTCACGGAATAATGTGGAGTATAACTATAGACATATAGACAGAAATTCATATGTTGTATATACTGTGCACCTCTGCTATGCTGGCAGAATGACAGCTCGTAGGGCCAGCTGGTAAATCCGTCCCTTCAGTAGGAAGAGATTGTGAGTCTAGAGTAAGACAAAGCACAATCCTTTACTTTTCACACATAGGGGATATGTATTATTCAGTTATGGAAGAGTAAATTTCATCCAAAGGCTTAACAATATAGGTAATGAATAACAAGATGATTCCTTGAAACTTTGTGATCTGTGTATAGCCATGTCAAAGGAGTATTTATGTTTTAAACATACAACTAACAAGAAGGGATAATAGCATGACCTGTAACTCTTATGTAAATTATTCCTGGTCATGGGACATAGGCCAAGCCAATCTGAGAATAAAGTTTCATCTGCCCCAATGTTTGTCTCAGCAACAGGGGTATGACCCACTCAGACCAATGAGAAGCAATCCATGTGAAAGACCCAGTCGTGGGGGAAACAAGATCAGACTCTGGACTTTTCAGGATGATAAGTAATCAATTCCTTCTCCAGAGGTTAAGCAGTAAGCATTTATTGAGTCTCTACTTTATTTTTTTAAAATGCACTAAATCAAGGTTACTGTGACACTTACGATGGATCAGCAACAATAGTTGAGAAAGCATTCTATGCTACCAACTTGATGCAATGCTCTGGGAAGGCAATCAGGGACTCCAGGTATGTCTGTGTAAACTGTGGATTAAATAGCCTTTAAAGAGACAGTTCATATAGTCCACAACCTGAACAACAACATATCCCAGGATTTATGAACTTTACAACCTGCACAAAAGCCAAGGCTAAATGATTAATTTTAGAATTCAGCTGAAACTTACTCTGTTTGATTCAACTTTTCATATGAAAATACAGTTTTGTGCAGCATAGTGGAGAAAGCCAGTTAGGTTATATGAAATTGTCATTGTACTGCCATTTTAACAGTAATTGAGAATCTCCTTTTTAAAATAATATTCGTATTTCCATATTTTATAAAAGATGTTAGTCTTTTGAATTACATACACTCAATTTGAACAATGTAAGCTCTCAACGTTTTCAGAGACAGAGCGTTGAATCTTTTGAGATTTGACAAAGAAGATTTTAATAGTGAATTATAGCTAAAAATAGATTTGTGTTTAAACAATTTTATTGACCACTTCTGGGTCTAAAAAATAGATTAAACTTTTGATTGCAGGACATTTGTTAGTAAAGAGTTGTAGCATAATTATTAGTGAGCTTTCAGAAGGCTTTCTTGGAGATAATGTTTGAATAATCTATTGCCAGAATTTCAATAATTTATGCATGAACCAGCGTAGAGTTATAATTGCAATTACAATGTTCAGTTCAGTAGCAATGAGTTGCATTTGAAGTTGGATACCGATTACTCTCTATAGCTTAGGTTCTGCTTTTCATTTCATTTTTAATAAAGGATTCTGAGTAAAGGGAGATGGCTCAGAGCTTGACAAAAGTTCCTAAGTGAAGTTTTAAAGATTTTCTTTCTAAAGATTTTTATTTCATTTCATTTTATTTTATTTTATTTTATTTTATTTATATTCAAAGTCTGAAATCCAATCTTGCATGCTTCTGTGCCATAGAGATAAAGCCCCTGGCTGGACAGAAAGGACTTTTCTACTTTTCTTCTGAAGGAGCAGCTGCTCTTATCAATAATTTCCTGAAGCAATAGTCCTGGAGTGTAAACAGTATTTTATACGGATAACAGTGGAACAGAATATGTTATTGCTAAAATTTGTGGACTTCACTGTGGAGAATGGATTAACCCTGTATTAACACGGCATCAAATACATTATATTTTCTGAATTAAATGAAAGGGTTAAGAGTTTTTGTATGATAGGAGTCCCTGACTCAAAAAGAAACTATACAATAATTTTATTTTCACAAATATACAAAAAATGTTATATATCACATCACATTCTAAGTAATTAATATTACTAATCTTAGTGTTTGGTCAGTCAATTCAAATTAAATTTGTAATGTGACATTGAATTTTTGCTTTCTTGAAAAACTTTAGAACTCTACTGAAGTGTTGACAGTTTTAGAGGGCTAATTTTTTTTATTTAAAAAGATGTCAATGGGCCATGAATTATTTTTATATTCTCTGAACTCAACAAACAAACATTTATAAAGACTTTAATTGGTTTGACCAAAATTAAAACAATTTACATTTTCTCTGGAGATCAAGCACTTCCATGCAAATCATTTGTTTCTAGAAACTTTGAGATTTATTTTCACTCATTAGTCAAGTGTCTACAGACCCCTTTCTCCAAATTTTGTTTACTCTTGCTACAATATAAGAACATTTCTTAATTTTACCATTCATATTAAAGATATTCTCAAATGGGGGTATTGACTACGGAACTGAGAAATATAAAATGAATCTCAGAAGTAGAATTGTGTAACTCTTCCATCACGGATATCCTAGCATATACTGAGTTGTAGATTTATGAACTTAAAAGAAAACTTGAGTTCATTTAGATCTGCACCCTACGCTAAGCAAACGAAAACAATACAGAAATATTGTAGACATGTTTTGGCAAAAAATCTTAATATCAAATCAAATTATACAGCCTTTTAAAATAACTGTTTTTCTTTTTTCATAAACCTTACCCTCAGGAATATAATTTATTTTTGGTATAATTTAGATATATTCTCACCTGCTACTTTGTAATTTCTAAATTTATTTTTGAGATCATCGAAAGAATATTAAAGATGAGCTAATTCAGTATGAACCCCCCACTGGGATTGAGAAATTTAAAAATCAAGGGTATAACCAAAGATTTATTTTATTTTAAATCTTATTGAATTAAAATCAGGTTTTATTTTTTAGGGACCTTCCAAAGAAATTTAATATTGTATTCTTACTTATTTCAATTTTTCCTTTCAAATGAGAATGAAAAAATAGACAAGATTCGATTCTCACAATTATACCTTATTAAGCAAGTTTCAGAACTAATGTATAGTTTGAAGTATAGCTAATGATTACCTTTAGGAAAATATGCATTGCAAAATCCAAATTCAGTTGATAAAATTTGTTTTCAATGTTCTCTTCTTTAAAAATGATCAACATCAGAGATGAATCTATTTGGACTATAGTAATTTATAGTTGGCTAATTACAAGTGGCACAGGGTGGACTTTATAAAGAATTCATTTTGACTAAGTAACATAATAATGTAATCAACATTGTAAGATGCTATGTTTGAAGAGAACATACTTAAGAAAAAATCTGATTTTCACATTTATTATACAGGAGTTAGTGGATAGGAGCGTGAACGTTGCAGTTAGACTGATCTGCCACTTAGTATGTGTTGTGGTCTTGAACAGATCAGTTGGGAAAGTCAGTTTGCTCATCAGTAAAAAGCAGTTACCTGATAGGATTACAATTATTTTATTATATGTTAAAGCACATAGAACATTACCTGACCCATAGTTAGCACTCTATAGTATTTGCTATTAATTATGGTGTGTATTTAAGTAGATAGCATTTATTTTAGGTGAATTTATCTTTTTTTCCTAAAGTAGTGCACTCTACTTGGAAATGTGAGAAACAGCAATTTTGATATAATTCTATAAAATTCTATTAAAAAAAGACGTGGTCATTAGTCGTGAAAATTATCTTTAACTGGAAAATGAAATCACATGCCACTGTTAAATGGAGGAATGATGTGGAATATTATAGTACATTTTTCTGAAATTGGCATCTAAATTATTAAATATACAAGTTTTCCCCTGGAAAAAAATTGTAGTTTGAGGTCTTTCACTAATTTGGGTGGTTTTTTTTCCTAATTAGTCTGAATCAGTAAGGTTTTCCTTTGTTTATAAAATATCAGTTCATCACCAGGTGTACCAAAGGGAAGAAAGTACTTTCTATCAAGAACTTTATGTATTAAATATATTCATTTATTTTCATTATTTATAGAGGATTTATAATGATATATATGCACTGTAAATGCATAGACATATTTAGTATATAAATATACATTATATATAATTAAATATATCTGTAATATATAAAGCTATAAATAAATAAATAAATAAATAAATATATATATAAATTCTCCCAACAGACGTGTGAGGTTGTCACATTCTTCTTTTATTATAATAAAGGAAATAGGAGCATGGAGAGAGATTAGGTTAATTAATATATGACAATACTGGGATTTGAATCCAGGTTGCTCTGCTCTGAAACACATGCTTTTTCCCAAAATACCATATTGCCTTCGTAGATAGCCATTTTAGGCCAGTGATGCATGTTATAACTAAGGATGACTTAGTATAGCAAGACCAAAATGTCAGGAATGTTAGAGATTGAATTTATGTTAAATGACTTAAATATCAACCTAAAAAACCCCAAACAAGCTCAATAAAAAACAGTGGGCCAGTGTTTTAGTATTTATTAACAATCTTGCTGAGTTTATAAGTTTTCTGAGTCAGTGTTTACTAGCCATGCTATATTTTATTTTATTTTATTTATTTATTTTTGCTGTACGCGGGCCTCTCACTGCTGCGGCCCCTCCCGCTGCGGAGCACAGGCTCCGGACACGCAGGCCCAGCAGCCATGGCTCACGGGCCCAGCCGCTCCGCGGCATGCGGGATCCTCCCGGACCGGGGCACGAACCCGTGTGCCCCGCATCGGCAGGCAGACCCCCAACCACTGCGCCACCAGGGAAGCCCGCCATGCTATATTTTAAATCCAAATTACAATGATTGAGCACATTAGATCATTTAGGAACACTTGAACAGTGTGTCAGCATCTGATGAAGAGGAAGTAGGCCATTCTACATGAAATATTTGTTACTAAGGAACAGTTTATTAATGTTAATGTATTTTCAATCCTGTGGGTTAAAATAAATAAAAGATTTGACCTAAACTATTTCTAAAATAGGATGCTATACCTTTCAACGTGCTTCTATCCCTAATTCAAGGATTTTCAGGAGACCTAACTGGTGAACTTATAGGCTTATGTATATACAGGCATACTTCATTTTATTTTGCTTGGCTTTATTGCACTTTGCATGTATTGCATTTTTTACAAGTTGAAGGTTGTGGCAACCCTGCATGCATTGAGCAAGTCTACTGGCTCCACTTTTCCAACAGCATTTGTTCACTTTGTGTTTTTGTGTCACATTTTGGTAATTCTTGCAATATTTCAAACTTTTTCATTATCATTATATTTGTTTTGGTGATCTGTGACCAGTGATCTTTGATGTTACTACTACAACATGCTGAAGCTCAGATAATGGTTAGTATTTTTTAGCAATAAAGTATTTTTTAATTAAGGTATGTACATTGTTTTTTAGACATAATACTATTGCACACTTAATAGACTAAAGTATTATGTAAACATAACTTTTATATGTACCGGGAAACCAAAAAATTCGTGTGACTCAGTTTATTGTGATATTAGTTTTATTGTGGTGGTCTGAGGTATGTCTATAATAGATCATTCATAGAATGATATTCTAAGGATACTCTAAAATATTTCTCATAAGCAGCTTTTTCTAATATGATCAAACAGATATTTCTGTCAGGACTTGAAAGAGACTAGAAAACACAAATTCCTGAAGTTATGTCTCTTTGTATTTAGTCCCAGATGGAGTTCCATTCAGCTTTTTATATTGTATGCATTAAAAAATCTCTTTTGAAGATGGTATACCTATTAACTAATAAGTTACTTGTTTGAAAAATGTACAGAAGTAATTCTAAAAGATATATTATATTAATATACATTATTTTCCCAGAAATAGAACAACATCCACTGTAGTTTTTTTTTTTTTTTTTTTTTTTGTGGTACTCGGGCCTCTCTCTGCTGTGGCCTCTCCCGCTGCGGAGCACAGGCTCCCGACGCACAGGCTCAGAGGCCACGGCTCACGGGCCCAGCCGCTCCGCGGCACGTGGGATCCTCCCGGACCCGGGCACGAACCCGTGTCTCCTGCATCGGCAGGCGGACTCTCAACCACTGCGCCACCAGGGAAGCCCCACTGTAGTTTTAAAATGGATTTTTCTGAATTATGGGCTGTTGCTTCTGAAACCTGTAATAGCTTTATATAAGCTTATGCTTTACATCTTAGAGGATACTTTACACATGTGCCTCTTGTATAAAATAGGGTGGTGATCAACTGCAGGTTATCACTGAGTGGAGGAAGTCTGCATAATGATTAAAAAAATTAGATTTAGGGTCAGCCACTTTCTAACTCCATGATCTTGATCAAATTACTTGACTTTCTTAAAGCTTCAGTTTATGTATTTGTGAAATTAGACCAGATAACTACATGCTTAATTATTTAGTAAATGTCTGTTATCATTATGGAAATCATGGGTAATGTTTTCTCATCCATCGTGGCAGGAGATATAAGCGGCTAATTTTCTAACTTTCAGTTCCAAATGTGTCTGTTATTGGCCACATAAACCATTGAAGAATAGTAAAATGTTTGATTTTAATATAAGAACCTCAAGATAAGCTTTTATTAAAAAATGTATAAAGCTGTTTCTTTACAGCTGTGTATAATATTTACATAGTTCTGTTCACACGGGTCCAGAACTGCATATCCACAGAGCTATTAGCGTCTCAATTGAGAATGTCTAAAAAGATTTTAGCAACAGGTGCAAAACAGCTGCAGTGCTATTTCAATAATAATGGATGGATTTATTTTCTGTGGGCTCTCTTTTATACATTCTGAGCTGACACTAACATTTAGGACACAAAGGAAATTAAATAATAACCAGAAAATGACATTTTCTTGGGTGAGGAAAACTCACCCAAGAGTTTTACTATTGCATATGCAATAGTAATTAACTGTCAAAGTCTAGTGTATTCTTTAAGATCATGCTGAATTGCAATATCAGCATTAGCACTGAACAGGAGGATGAATGTGTATCAAAGTTTACAAATTAGTTTCTCTAATAACAAACACTGCTTTGTAGTGAAATTTGGTTTGGATATCATTTTGATTCCAAACAAGTTTAAGAGGATGAATAATTTACATATTGATACTATTGACAACCCTTGCCATAGTTTGAATTTCTTTTAAAAAAATTGCTTCCTGGTTCTAAAAGATGCTCCAAATCTGAGATTTTGTTTAGTATGCCTCAATATGAGATATAACTATAGTTAATTGCAAAAGTATTTATGCAGTATTTACTATATGCTGCTGGAGAGTAGAGAAGCTGCAAAAGAAGTGAAATGAATGAGCTCCCCAAAGAGTGTTCAGTATAATTCAAGCCATGAAATGGCTTAAATAACTTCGAGGTGGCAAACACTGTGATTCAAGAAGGATACTGGGTTGAATAATAACACGGAAACTAGAAAGGCATTCCTTTTGGGGAGGTAAATATAGTATCAGTTTTTGACAAATTACATTTCAGATAACGGTGGGATATCCAAGAGGGATTTCAACGTGATGGTTGTTATATTTGTTTTCAGTCTGCTGGTCAATCCATTCAGTGATTCTCTATTTCATTTAATACATTATTCATATCTAATATCGTCAAATGATTTTTCTTTAAAACCACACGCCCTTGCTTCATGTTTATAAGATTCTCTATTTTCTCCCCTAAGATAGTAACTCTGCTTTAAATTCAGGTTCTTTCCGTTTCGTTAGTTCTGCTTCCTTAGGTGTAGTTCTTCTGCTTATTGTTCTTATTTCATAATGCTAAATACCTTGAATGTCTTAGTTTTGTGGAGGTGAGTGCTGATTCACTTCTCCTGAGAGTGTCATCCTCCTCTGCTTGCCATGTGCATTTGGGAGAGGAGCAAATTCTGTAGCCTGGGTCTGAACTCTTTGCCCTGGTTTGGGGAAATGAGCGTGATGTGTCTATAGGTGCAGTGTTTTTTTTCTTTTTCTTAGTTTGACATCTTAAACCAAAGGAAATATTTGCCCTCCTGTTGTTTGCCAGGGTTTATTTAGCTGATCTGGCTGGCTGAGCAGATGTTACCATTCTTGTTCAAGACGGCCTGTAAAAATTTCCTAAACATTTAAACTTGGTTAAAATAGAAGGTTTATTCAATGTAGATTAAAACAGTTATTTCTCTTTAAAATATTATTTCTATCTTTTAAAGGATCTCCAGT
This sequence comes from Kogia breviceps, assembly GCF_026419965.1. Taxonomy (NCBI): domain Eukaryota; kingdom Metazoa; phylum Chordata; class Mammalia; order Artiodactyla; family Physeteridae; genus Kogia; species Kogia breviceps. The sequence goes on along the minus strand of NC_081311.1, from coordinate 162,174,382 downwards.
TGAGATTTATCCTATAGGAAATAGGATGTAGTGAGTTAAGTAGAAAGTGTAGGTTTGCATTTCACAGTCTTCTTGCTAGGGTTGGTCTCAGAAAGAATTGTGGAATGTGCGTATTCATCGTGTTAGTGTCCCTGCATCCTTTGGGGTCATTATCCCATCTCTTACACTTCACCCTATTGTAACCACACAAATAGCCACTGGGTATTCAGAGTTCTTTATAAGGACTTAGCCAAACCCAGATCACTTAAAACCCCACTACAGACGTAGTATTTTAATCCATACGAGCCACTAATGGCAGTGCAATGAAAGTTCTTCTCCCTTTTAAAATAGTTTATTAGAAATTATGTTTCCTTTCATTAGAAATGAAAAAATTAAGGTTTGAAAGACATTTTTGGTAGACTTGGACTAAAAATAGTATGCAGTAATACTCCACATTTTCTTGAATCTGATGAAATAATCATTGAAAGACATCTTTTATGTATTAGTGTGTGTATATATATTCAAAGATATGTGATATGCCCAAATTTTTTTGACAATAAAGATGAAATTGTGTAAATTATCTCTATTTTCCCAACGTCAATCAAATTTACTTGTTATGATTTCAGTATGTTGTTATTATATATTTGTCTCAGTTACTTTTATTTATTTATTTTTTTTGCGGTACGCGGACCTCTCACTGTTGTGGCCTCTCCCGTTGCGGAGCACAGGCTCCGGACGCGCAGGCTCAGCAGCCGTGGCTCACGGGCCCAGCCGCTCTGCAGCATGTGGGATCTTCCCGGACTGGGGCACGAACCCGTGTCCCCTGCATTGGCAGGCGGACTCTCAACCACTGCGCCACCAGGGAAGCTCTCAGTTACTTTTAATGAGCCATTTATGTCTATCTTACTGCCTGTCTGTCTGTCTGTATCTATGTATCTGTCTATCTATCCATCCATCTATCTATGCTGCATTTATCTTGATACCTATGACTGATACCAGCAGCAAAATAAAAATTCTTTTAGTCCAATATATCATGGAATATTAACTTGTTGTTATAATGCTGAACTTTGGTCACAATTAAAAATAGGAAAGTATTTTAAAAGACAAATTGAACCATTGATGACAAGAATACTTGACAGTGTTGTAAAGCCCATCATACTTTGATTTCATTTCTGAGAAATTGCTTCACGGTGAGTTGTGTGACCCTAGGACATGTATTTTTATTCATAAATTCAAACTTGATTTTTGACAAATATAAAAATTAGCTCTCCTAACCTCCGGTTCTGATTCATACTGATGGAGCACAAAATCGTGTCCTCAAATTCAGTAACATATTTTGTAAATAACTTTAAAGTTGAAATATTTCCCTTTTGGATAATTTATTTTTCTTGTTTAATTTATAGAAGATCCAACTACTGGAGTATTAGAAAAAAATGACAACATAAGACTGTGGGATACATGTTTGAGTCATGATATATAATTGACTCCATTTAATAAATACCTATTAGTGAAATCATCTAAGAGATAGACATTTATTGATAACACTGTCCAGTTCCCTTAGAGAAACAAAGATGAATTAAAACACTGTTTTCTAGCTTTTTGTAGCAAAAAATATATACACAATAAACTGATACATTTGTTGTCTATGATTTTGGGTAGTGTTAAACATGATCTATGTCTCTTATATTTACTGTCAAGTTCCAAATTATGGTAGAACATTTAGAAAGATGACCTTCTGTACTCTACGATACTTTCCACATTTAGATGTTATATCTTTAAAAATTACTGGAAATATTATCATTTAATTTATTTAGTATTAAGCCCTTTTTAAGACTTGAGACAAATGATACTTTTAAAATTATACATGTATGCCTGGGGCTTCAGGTTTTGAAATCTAATAAAAAATGTTTAATGCTAAATAATTTAAAAACAAAAATCATTCACAGATTAATTAGAGACTCAAGCTAATTATTATGTACATTTTATTACTCGACAAATTGCTACCAAGTCAGCCTGTTCTAGCTGAACAGCTATTGTAGACCCTCATAATCTGACTTCATAGTGGAGACTGCCACTTTCACTGGTAAGAGTATTTCTGCTTTGTTGGTTAGTGAAGCTGTGATACTTCAAAGCTAGCAATTAATTTTGGGTCAGAAATATGCCTTTGACCTCCCTCTAGATGGAAACAACAAGAAAATTTTAAAGAATAAAAGGAAGTAGTATACTGGTTTACTTAAAATATATGACTTGGTACATGTCTGTGTTTGGTGTGTTTGAGTTGGAGAACAAGCCGTACATTAACATAATTATATATATTTTTTGAAGAAGAGTGTTCTTAGGAAGCCATCTAGGGAAATAGCCTATGACAGGCAACATTTAATCAAGGTAAGCTCTTTAAATTTGCAGGGGCTAGTTCAGAAGTCAGTTGTATTAATAGTTTGAATTTAGCTCCAAATGATGGCAGGGCAAGAGTTAGTTGAGATAAAGAGGCTCAATCTGCAAGGCAGAGATGGAACTTGTAGGCAACTCAAAGATAACTCAGGCAAAGGGAAATCCAACGGTGGAAGAAGAGAAGGGAAAAGAAAGTAGAGAGGGCAGGACTCTTGTCTCCTTTGTCTGAAATGCTTTTTGTCTCCTTGCCTACCTGGCTAACTCCTTTTTATCCTTCAAGCATTAGCTCAAATCACTTAGTCTTATTTTCTGTCCTCACTGTAGTTTCTATTCTGTATTCCCACTGCACTTGGCACAAACTACTATTTCTGACCTTGCCTGGAAATTTTTAGTTATTAGTTTCTTTAACCATCTCTGTCTTGAGACACAGGAAAGTTGTCTCTTTTTTTTTTTTTTAAACATCTTTATTGGAGTATAACTGTTTTACAATAGTGTGTTAGTTTCTCCTTTACAACAAAGTGAATCAGTTATACATATACATATGTTCCCATATCTCTTCCCTCTTGGATCACCCTCCCTCCCACCCTCCCTATCCCACCCCTCTAGGTGGTCACAAAGCACAGAGGTGATCTCCCTGTGCTATGCAGCAGCTTCCCACTAGCTATCTAATTTACATTTGATAGTGTATATATGTCCCTGCCACTCTCTCACTTTGTCACAGCTTACCCTTCCCCCTCCCCATATCCTCAAGTCCATGCTCTAGTAAGTCTGTGTTTTATTCCCGTCCTACCACTAATCTCGTTTATCTCTGCATTGTCACTACCCAGAAAAATGTCCCATACATAATAGTTGTTGAATAAATACATGTTTGTATTTCTCCAGGAAAGATGGTGAATGGATTTTTAAAATTCAAAGTTGTGCTCTGGATATTTGCAATTTTTGAATGATAGTTAGCTGGCCTTAGAATTATTAGACAAGTAGTAGCACTTACTGCTCATAAATGGAAAATGTAGGGAGAGACCTGGAGCCTTTGTAAAAATGTGTCTAGAATTGATTACGAATGTGGTGCTGAAGGCTGGCAGCAAAGCTCAGGTAATAGGCACAGCTGGATTGTTGCAGGTGTTTGCAGAAAGGGCTAATCAAGGGAGTTGCTTAGCACAGCAAAGGCAAACACTTTTCTCCTAAACCTTAATTCTAAACCTCACATGCAAGGAGGAATGAAATCTGTGCAGACTGTTCCAGGAGTTTATAGGAACTAACTACTTTTAAATGTGCAAATGGGAGCTTGTTTGACGTTTCGAGCAGAGGAGCACAGCAACTTGTGTACCCTTCACTAAAGAACCGTCCTCCGCTGTGAGGGAAGGTCATCCTCTTCCACTGAGTGCACAGCCTGTACAGATGTGAAATTCAAGGTATCTTTTTTTCAGAATGGTTATGCCTCTTAGAACAGAAGATCTTAGACAGAATTAGAAAACATAATCTAAAATGGAAACCTTACATTGTAGGATCTTGTGGAGGGAGAAAGTTAAAACTAAAGGGCCATATTAGAGAACCAAAATAGGAGGGAGGAGGAATATTAGACCCAAGAATCTATCTAACAAGCATGTGGCTCTTCCCGGACTTTTGGAAGGAGTTCATTATAGCATGTTTTACAGATCAAAAGGAATAAGTCACAAAGCTGGAAAGAATGAGGAGACCTTCTTTATATAACAAAACAGAGCATCTGGGGCTTAGCAGCTCCTATAAAGTAGTATAAGCATGTTTGACTTGGCCAGTTGGTAGCTGTGTTGTGGGTATTAATATATACCCATTTTTCAGATGAGGAAACTGAGGCACAGAAAGTTTAAGTAACTTTTTAATGTACATATGGTGGAGTCAGATTTGTCCTTAGTAGGGCTTCAGAGTCTATGTTCTTTGTCACTATTCTATGTCAGAAATCAAGGTGGTTTTAATAATGATGAAAAAGCAGAATTAGGAAACCTAGCTTAATCACTCATTAAAAGTAGCTTTCTAATGCATATATCCTAAATTGAAGTTATCCAACCTAACATTGTCTGAGTTGGACAACCACAGCCTTGTTCCCAGAGGTTGAGCCTATTCCATAAAACATCCAACACAGATGAGTAGGGAATGCAAGTGCGTGGAGGGCAGGATGCCCTGAATGAGAGACCAAGGCTGACCAGGCATGCGCAGCTTTTTCTCACAATCTCTCTAATTTGATAAGTAATCATTCCCTTGAAAAGTATAATGCGATGGAGGGTGTACTTTCCTAAGGAGTGGGAATTACTTCTGCTTTATGGAAATGCTCACAGAAAGCACTTAGATATGATGGGTTGGAACATGCAATCAGAATATGGAAAAGCAAATCATATTTTATTGAATTCTGAAATAGGAAGCAGAATTGAATATGGTTAGGTGTGTGGTCTCCAGAGGCAGCAGGCCTATTTTGGATTCTAGATCTACCGCTTATTAGCTGTGTGGTCTCAGGCAATTTATTTTATCTTTCTCAGACTCAGTTTCTTTATCCTGAAAATGGAGATAAGAATACCAGTCCTTCGGAGTTGTGACATTTTATATGAAACATCCATTGAAATTATGTAGTCCACATCTAAGCCTTTCAGGTGAAGAATCTGACAAGTGGCTTTCTAATTGGGGTACATATTCCATCTTAGAAACATTGCTCTGCAGGCTTAGGATTCAGAGGCAAGGCCTGACTGCTTCTCGTCAATGTGAGATGTTGAAGAAGTAGATTTTTCTAATTAACTCAAGATGGCAACCTCCCAAAGCTGTCTGTTTTCAAGATTGTAGGTATTTCATTTTCATTCTGTTGTGATAAAGAGGAGTGTGGTGAAGATGATTGGAATTACCTCCTATTATGAGCTTGTTAATTTGTCTGCTGTAATTTTCTAAGCGTTTTCTTGGAATACATCCAGAAATTTATAAAAGAGATCATCTTCCATTTCATACTGTTACAGCCTGTGAAACAATAACTAATTTGAGATAATAAGTATTGTAGCTTATGTAAACATACATAAATACAAAACATGCTGGAAGCAAGTACACCACCAACCAAGACTAGAGAAGCTATATTTTTAGCAGAGTTTACTCTTGTATAAGATGAGATAAAGGTATGGAAATATGCTAAGATGCTAGTACACTCATTGCATTAATCATTTGTCCAATAAGTTTTTTTAAAAAATTTATTTATTTATTTATGGCTGTGTTGGGTCTTCGTTTCTGTGCGAGGACTTTCTCTAGTTGCGGCGAGCGGGGGCCACTCTTCATCGCGGTGCGCGGGCCTCTCACTGTCGTGGCCTCTCTTGCTGCGGAGCACAGGCTCCAGATGCTCAGGCTCAGTAGTTGTGGCTCACGGGCCCAGTTGCTCCGTGGCATGTGGGATCTTCCCAGACCAGGACTTGAACCCATGTCCCCTGCACTGGCAGGCAGATTTTCAACCACTGTGCCACCAGGGAAGCCCTCAATAAGTATTTATTAAGTACATCATATGAAAGAGAGATACCAAATATCCAATTCAAAGTTAAAGGTGCATATATCCTACAAAATCACAGCAGCATCAGATGAAAATAACTGCTTTATTTGTACTAAAATATTTGCAAAAATTGATTAATTGCATTATGAGACACTTTCATAATGCACAGATGCTGATTGAAATATGGCTGACTATTGCTGTTTGTTTTATTAGATTAAATAGGTCTTTATATTTGGACTGGTATATATCATAGAATCATCTGTAAGCCCTCTTTTATTTCAGTTTTATAACAGATTCATTTTTAAACTACTTTGATATAATTTCAAGCTTTTAGAAAAGCTGTAAGGCTACTACAAAAAGCTCTCATATACCCTTTAGCCAGATTCACCAATTCTTAAAATTTTGTAACTTTTTTTTTCTTTTGGCTGCACCGTGCGGCATGCAGGATTTTAGTTCCCTGACCAGGGATTGAACCCATGCGCCCTGCGGTGGAATCACGGAGTCTTAACCACTGGACCTCCAGGGAAGTCCCAGTTACTTTTGGTTTAATCTGAAGTATTTTTGAATAATTTCCACAAATTTTGCTTTTTACTAAATACCCAAGGACGTTGCTAGAAAGATTTGTGCTGAAGATAAATCTGTGAGCCAGATGTTTAAAATTTTTAGCAAGTGAGGAGTACATATCAGAGATCAAGAGGACTAGGAATGTAAAACCTATTGGTATTAGTCTCAAAATTTCTAGAAATAATGATCTCTATATCCCTGGGCTTGTTCTGTTATCCAGTCCTTATTGACTTTGTCCATTGACAGGGCAGAACTTCAGCCACCACTCTGATGGGCTACGTCCTAGATCTGCATCTTTGCAAAACTTCGTTATTGCTAACCCGATAAATTCAGATGTTTGCTTCCGATCACAACTTCCTAGCTTTCTTCCTACCCACTTATTTCTTCCTGTCTTCTTCCTTCCCTGAATTCTTTAGATCTCATGGTTCATCATATCCATGAATAGTCTCACAACCTTTTCTCACTGTCATTCTGTTTTGCTAACCTAATAAAACCCCGGAACTGGGGTAAATCCATCTATCCACTTTCTTTGTGCTTAATCTTATGTTTTGGGCAGAGGTGAAAAGATTATTGCTACTACAGATTCATGGTCTCCAACTTCATCTATGCTCTCCTCAGTTCCGGGCAAGCCTAGCCACAATCTTCCTTTCTTCACTGTGACCATTGAAAATCTTGTCTTTCACTTCATGGACATATTTAGTAATTATATCATTTCTCTTCTGTAACTGCAACCTCTACCCTTTTATAGATCCCTTCCCTTTAAAATGTAATCCGTTATATTCTCCCATGGGGAGGGGAGGGGACCCTCCTGTAGCCCCTGTGTATTCAAGATGTTAAAGTGCACCTACCCACATATCCCCAGCTAAAGTCTCCAGGACCCACTTTGTCCTTATTGGAATTATAAAATCAGAGTCTTGCCTGGGCTGAGAATTCAACCTTTTATGAAGTTCTGCTGCTCTTCACATTAGGTCCTGAGCCTGGTTCTCAGTACAGTAAGCTCTCCAGTTACAGAAAGTTGGTGATTCTTTAAAATTTGACAAAGCAGTTCTCTGGATTTCAGTACTTTGCTTTCAGTTGGTGATGGATTGTCCTGGATTAATTATTTCCTTTCTTCAAAGCATCACTGGTACTCAGCAACAGCTATTCCATTCCGGAGTCCTTAGAAATACTATTTCCCTCACACCTCTCAAATGCCAGAGATACTGTACAAGTTAGTGCATACCCTTCAACATGTGTCCTGTTCCATGCACTCCAGGTAAAAGTATAAACAATTACACTTCTACAGCATGTCAGAGATTATCAATATTACATCCATCACCAGTGATCGTGGGTCCATTACCAGCTGACTGGTGGATAATCCAACTTAGAATCCCATAGAGTCAGCTTCCTAGTATAATTCTTACTACCAATTTTCTGACTCAACCCTAAAAACAGAACATGAGGCAGATTCAGTTGTACATCATTTTCTGAGAGATTCAGTTGTACATCATTTTCTTTAAAAAAAAGAAAACAGGAGGGAGTGAGAGAAGCAAAATAGCAAAGGGGAAAAAGCTGAGCTCGAATAAAGTCTGGGCTTGACCTAATTCACGAGGGATCACACCACAGAGTTATTGCCAACTTGAGACAAAAATGCTGTCCTATTGTACCATACACCTGTTGAACATTGACTCTGTGTTGCCCTAAATGTGAGGTGCCATCAGCCAGAGGCAATCCTCTAGAGGAAGGGAGTAGTTGTTAGCAGCCTACCCTATGGCAGGTAGGCTAGCAGTAGCCTGTTAAAAGATGCTGCTACATGGATGCGTCTCAAAAACATGATATTGAGAGAGGGAAAAATAGATACAATATAGTACATACTGTGTGATTTCATTTATGTGAAATTCAGAACAGGCAAAGGTAATACATGATCAGAGTGTTGGTTGCCGCAGGGTGAGGAAAATACACTTATGGGAAAAATGAGACTTGGAAATGTTTCATATCCTTATCTCTGGTGTTCCAGAATCAGGTATGGGCTAGGGATGAGAGATCGAAAAAATGCTAAATATTTGGGTCCTCACTCAAAATATGATTAAAGATTTGTGCACAGGGTAGAAAAGAGGAATCCTATGAGTTGAGGAATGTCATTTTGACCACTGCCTCCACCTAAATTGTGAGGGAATTTTCTTTCTTGCTGGCTTTCCCCCTGAATTATCAACGTGTTAACCCTACACCTGTTGCACTCCTATTGGATATAAGACCTTTTCTCTTTTTCTTCTTCATTTTTATTTAATTTTTATCCCTATTTAGTTATGTATTTTTCTATTCTTCAGCTTTTCCAGCTGCCAATTCAGAAAACCTTTCTCTGGCATGGCTTTTGTTCCAAACTCCTTCCCAACACTCGATATTGTATTATATGAAATATGATTACTTTGAGTAAGCCCCATTGGAGCTGCTCCTTATAAAAGCAGTTTATATGGTTATAAATACATCACTTAAGTTTAAGCACCCAGTTTTAACAACTTGTGCTGCTCCCCTGGGACTCACAATTCACTCAGAGCCTTGCATGTCAGAAACAGTGAATGAAACACGTACAGCATAAAAAGTGTCTATCCACACAAACCTTTATCCCTCACACTGTTTAAATATTGGTTGAATACATGGATGTCACAACGTTATTTATTTATTTATTTTTTAGTACGGAACGCTTCACGAATTTGCGTGTCATCCTTGCGCAGGGGCCATGCTAATCTTCTCTGTATTGTTCCAATTTTAGTATATGTGCTGCCGAAGCAAGCACCACAACGTTATTTTTTACCAAAACATTTATTCAGTCATTCCATATATTCACAGCATTAGAATCAATATGTGAGTTATGCTGTTGTGTTCAGAAGAAGCCATTACAAACTTGTGATGAAAAGAGGAATAATGCAGAATTCACCCATTATTACATGGTGTGAAAAATGATACTGCCATATATCGCAGGAACATAGATTATCTTAAAGTTCACTGGTTACTTTCATAATCCTTTTTCCATATTTGAAGAAATATAAAATAGAGATTTTAAGCAAGAACCATAAAGTAAGAATAAAGAAATTATAAAAATAACTTAGAGTCATCTGTGCTATTTTGGTATAAATGCATAAATTTCAACTGAGGAAAGACTTGTGAGGTATTCTGAAAGCAAATAACAGAGTTTTTTATAGTACTGATGATTACATTGATTTCTTGCAGCTATCAATTATAACTGATGTCCACTATAATCCTGATTGATGTTTAATGCCAGTCATTTCCAATTACTTTGGTTTAACAAAGAAAAAGTTCTTATGGAAATGTATTTACTTGCTTGACAACCCCTTTGGCAGTTTTCCGTATTATGAATCTGCTTTTGACATTGTCAGTGTAGTCTTTTAGTACTTTCATTGTATCCTACTCTCTACTCTCTCCCTTTTTTTCATTCCCCATCTCAACTTCTTCATGTGAACTATATACAACGGAAAACTTGACATTCCAGGCCTAAGAAAAATATGTAGCTGTCTGTCCACAAACAGCTGGTATTTTTTTTTTTTTTTTTTTTTTGTGGTACGCGGGCCTCTCACTGTTGCGGCCTCTCCCATTGCGGAGCACAGGCTCCGGACGCGCAGGCTCAGCGGCCATGGCTCACGGGCCCAGCCGCTCCGCGGCATGTGGGATCTTCCCGGACCGGGGCACGAACCCGTGTCCCCTGTATCGGCAGGCGGATTCTCAACCACTGCGCCACCAGGGAATCCCAAACAGATGGTATTTTATACCTCTATCTATATCTAGCTCTATATCTATCTATCTATCATCTATATTTCTGACATGTAAAATTAGAGTTTTAAGTTTTATATACTTATGTACTTACATATATGTACTCATATATATGTGTGTATATATATGTGTGTGTTTATGTGTATGTGTGAGATAGAAGTTGGAAGGGGTGTATGGGAGAACTACATTTTTTCTTCTTTTTTTAAAAAAATAATTAATTAATTTATGGCTGTGTTGGGTCTTCGTTTCTGTGCGAGGGCTTTCTCCAATTGCTGCGAGTGGGGGCCGCTCTTCATTGCGGTGCACGGGCCTCTCACCGTTGCAGCCTCTTCCGTTGCGGAGCACAGGCTCCAGATGCGCAGGCTCAGTAGTTGTGGCTCACAGGCTTAGTTGCTCCGTGGCATGTGGGATCGTCCCAGATCAAGGCTCAAACCCGTGTCCCCTGCATTGGCAGGCAGATTCTTAACCACTGCGCCACCAGGGAAGCTCTCTTTTTTTAAAATTTGATGAAGTGTTATTAACATTTTTCTACATGATTACTCAATGATTATGACCATAAATAACATGGTCATAATTTATTGCCTTGAAAACACAGGTGGAACCTTGAATCATTTATCATCTGTGGCGATCCACAATGTGTTTTATATTACCAACAAGATTTTATATGTCTGTCAGTTTGAAATAAATAGTACTGGAAGCCCCGATGAAAAAAATTATCAAATAATCCTTCTTGAAAGAGAATGAGAGAAAGAGGGAGATATTAGAGTTCTAATCACCTAACTTTAGTGGCTTTGATATATTTAAAATCTGCAGTGCTAATTTGGTACAAAGTCAAGGACACTGCAGGGACAGGTTGGAATTTTCATTGTGACGCAGGTGAAGGATTAAATCTTTTCCTTCTGTTTTGTGTGGTGTCTTTGGATTTGATTGATTGATTGATTGGTTGATTTCCAATCTAAGTTTGAACCTTTCTCTCTAAGGTCTCCAATCATCAGATAAGTTTTGCCATAGTAACAAGCTACTTTAAAATTTCAGGGTCTTTGGTACAAATATTTATTTCTTTTTTGTGCTACATGATCACTGAGGATCAGTTCTGACTCTGTTCCACCTTGTCACAACTCTGGACTCAAGAATGAGGAATCAGCCACTACCTGGAACATTGCAAGTTCTCATGGCAGAGAGAAAAAAATATAGTGCACTGGTCTCAGATATGCTACTTACCACTCTGGTCATGTTTCATTGTCCTAAGCAAGTCATATGGCCAGGCCTGGTTTACATGGTGTGGTATGTAATAATCCCTCAGGGAGGGCAGTGAAAAATATTTATGATCAAAATACAATCTACAGTGGGTTCTTTTCATTCCAAGGCAAGAAATAAATGGGCTTGGAACTTCTTTCCACTTAGAAAGGTGTCTTATAAGGAAAAAAAAGCCCAGGAATCATCAAAGCTCTTTATTTGTCTCTAGTTAAGGTAACTCACAATCTAACTCAGCTTCAGATGTCAGGAGAAATTATGCAGTAATAAAAATGCCATGTTGCCCGTTATCTCCTCCTCATACCTTTCTCATAGACCTTCAGTAGTAGTAGGTGGGGATTTGGAAGTTCTCTCTCTCTTTTGACCTTGGAAATACAACTAATCTGAATGACTATCATTCAGCTTTGCTGGAGTAATAAATAAATGCTAAAATCCCAAGGCTTAACACAGTAAAGGTTTATTTCTTGCCCAGACAAAATATGATACAATTTGACTGTTTGTCTTAGGCTGGCTTCCCCAGAAAGCAGACTCTGAGATAAAGATTTGTGTCCATGGAGGTTAGTGGTGGGGGAGCCCTTGGAGTCAGCACCAGTGGGTGAGGCAAGAAAATAGGATTGGGCAGAGAGAAGAGTTGAACTATAATGCTGCTTTACCAGAGGCCTCAGTTAATCTCACAGGAAGATCTGGAGCTGGGCCAGTTCTTCAGGGTTGTCTTACATGGGGATTGCAGGAAGGCTGTTATACTTCTGTATTGACCAGTTATTAGGTGTGTGCTACCCCTAGAGAAGGGTAATAGTCTTGGCAAAGAAGCTGTCTTCTGCTGAGGGAGATCTCCAGAGGTCAGCTCAGCTGAGAGCAGTCACCACTGATGAGGGAATCTTGGTGGCACAACAGAGCATCCCCTATGATCGTCCTCCTCCATTTTTATAGGTGGACCATTGAGAACTTGTGCTTCCTAAACCTGCCATGGCAGAAGGCAAAGGAGCTAGAGGTCTCTACCCACCTTTCATTGTCCCATACCAAGTCACATGGCTCTGAGCTCACTGCAAGTGTGGCTGGGAGAGAGAGGAGCACAAATGTGTTTATTGAGTGCTAATAATCTCTAACACACTGCCTGATTTACTAGATGATAATTTTTGGTGCCGGAAAGAACTTGTTTTCACCAAGAAATGTTTATTGTGCAGCTGAAATTTATGTAACATTCTTCCAAATTTAAGGACTGGGTTATTTATTTGGATTTGCTCTATTTCAGGATTGCTCTGTATAAAGGTAATGGATATTTTATTTATTACCTCTCTTCCTGATTCAGAAGAATGCTTGTTGCCATCTGGAATCACAGAGAAAAGAAATAACCCTTCTTCTGAAATCACCGTTCATGCCAAGTACATAAGTTGTAGTGTCATACTACAGTGAATTTAGAGAATATAGTAGAAATTTTTGTTAGGATATAGTTTCATCTGCAACATGAAAGTTTGTTTCACTTACATAATAAACTGTAAGTAGAAGGTCCAGGTACAGCAGCTCTGCTCCATGAAGTCCAGGGACCCAGGTTCCTTCTGATTGTTGCTCTGCAATCCTTAGAATGTTCCCCTTGTCTGCCGTGTCTGTCCTGTGTCTACCCCATGTCTGTCCGACATGACTCCCCACCAGGTCCAAGTTTAAAGTAGCTAGTTGGAGGAAGGAAGAGAAAAGGGTCATCATCCCTCCTTTTAGGACACATTGGAAGTTGCTTATATCATTTCCCTTCATATTCTAGTGGTCAGAATTTAATCATATAGCCACACATAGCTGAGAATTGCAGCCTTCATTCTAGGTTGCCATGTACCTAAGAAGAGGTGAAAGGATAGTGTGGATAACTATTTTGTCTGCCATGGTGGCCTGAAACCTATCAGTTAACACCAAGCAGAGACTTGATTATGTCAGGGGTCTCTGTTTTCTTCCTTTCTAAAGGTGGAAGAAAGGCATTTATTTTTCCTTCTTTGGGGAAGGGCCACAGAAATTCTACTAATTTGTGATGGAGTAACATCAAACAGCAGGGTCATTAAACAGCTCATTAGAACATAAAATATTTTGTATTTTTGTTTCAGTTAAAAATAGAGGGCTAATTCAGATGTACTTAGAATATAATTATTTTTTATCATTATTTTTATACTTTTAAAGTAGTACATAAGTGCACATTATTCTTAATTTAAATTGACAACCGCTGTGTTACTTCTAGAATAGTATGTGGATGATCTTTGTGTCCCTCCAGGGAACTAGAGAGTCAGTTAAAACGTCTTTGATGATGTATATTGATTTTATTTGGAGGTAGGAGTTAAATACTTTTCATAAAAAAGACTAAACATAGGGAGAGTGGGAGGAGAATGCAAGGGGGAGGAGACATAGGGATATATGTTTATGTATAGCTGATTCACTTTGTTATAAAGCAGAAACTAACACACCATTGTAAAGCATTTATACTCCAATAAAGATGTTAAAAAATAAAATTAAATTTTAAAAAAGGGGCTAAACATATCATACATGCATTTCATTGAATATATCAAGAATGGTGGTATTAGTTTTAAGATTACTTTTCTTTTCTTTTTTTTTTTTTTTTTTTTTTTTTTGTATTTTGGCCACACCAGGTGTTAGTTGCAGCATGCGTGCTCTTCTTGCTTGCAGCGTTCCAACTCTCAGTTGCGGCATGCATGCAGGATCTAGTTCCCCAACCAGGGCTCGAACCCAGGCCCCTTGCATTGGGAGCATGGAGTCTTACCCACTGGACCACCAGGGAAGTCCCAAGATTACATTATTTAATGGAATATTAAAAGCGTTTTTTCCTTTTCACTACAGATTTCATATATATATATATATATATATATATATATATATATATATATATATATATATAATTTACTGACCTTGGCATTGATTCAAAACTAGAAGAAATAAATTAATAGTTTTTAAGTTCATAAATGTGCAGCTTCTAGATGTGACCTGATAGAACACTCTAATTTTTCCCTAAAGATAATTGTTTTTAGAGATCAAATATAATTCCAAATGTTCTATATTAGAACTCTAACATTTTTGAAGAAGTGACTTTTCAGGTGCTTGGCATTAGTGGGAAAATTTTGAAAGTAGCTTTTCTGTAATCTTGAGTCAGTTCTGATCCAGCAGGGATTACTATGTATGCCAACAGCATGGGAGCCCTGGGGACAAATCCTGTTGTGTGCTTGCTGACATTCACTGGATTTTCTTGGAAGTTCAGTCAGTCTTGATGAATATGATTTCTTCCCCAAAGAACAAGACCTCCTTGTGCTCCAGAAGGCTGTTGGGACTGACTTTTCTTTCGGGAAAGTTTATAGGAGTCAAATTTTATGCCTTAAATACCCATTATCTTTAGTCACTACCCCAAATACCAGCTTTTTCAGTAATCAATACTCTATACTTGCAGCTATTTTTTTTTTTTCTTGAGCCAACTTTCACAGCTCTTTTTCTTCTAAAACCATTCTCTTTTGCCTTTTGAAATCCTCCTTCTGTGGTATAAAGTTTTTATGTTCTTCTCCAAATCTCCCTACCTTAACTGAATCTTAGATAGCTCCAAAAAGCCTGCATCCGTTGTAGGTCTTTTAGTTAATGTCACACATTATGCTATAATCCAGAAAACTCAATATTGGAAGTGGGATAAGCATCCTCACCAGTCTCATAATCCAGCTTCTGTGATTTTATTTTTTTCTGATTTTTTTAATATACAGTAATAGAAAAAACAACCATATTTTTTGAAGATAGGACAACTAACTATCCATCTCACTATCTTTCCCCATTCCTACCTTCTGACCTCCAGATCATTCCCTGTCACTCTGAGGACTTTGGTGTCCATCTACAATCTTTTTTTGTGAACGGTATCCTGCCATCCTCCAATATGAGGTCAAATGACATTTGGATTTCTCTAGAAGAGAAATTATCTAGTGATTATAGTACTGTAGCTGTATCCATTGACAGTCTCTTTACTCCACTTCAGCTGTATCGCCCAAGATTCACCTTGGACATTTTTCCTTTCCATAACTATGTCACTTCTAAATTCTTATCTTAAAATATTCCATTTTATATCTATAAGCAGCTGTGCTTTCAATTCTCTCACATTAAAGGAGAATGTATCACATTAGAAGAATGTGAACTTTTAAATCAGTCAGAATTGAGTTTGGATTTTAATTCTGGATTTTTTAACAGTGTTATTATCCTCAATAGCTTACTTAATCAAAGTGGGCTTTAGTTTTCTAAGTAATAGTTAAGATATGTCAGTCAAGTTTTAAACCTAGCTATACACTTGCTTTAGAATTCTTAACCTTTTGATTGCACCTAATATAAAGGAACACGTTACTACCTTTTTTAGATTAAACATTAAAGTTCACTCTCTCGTTCCTTCTATCGCTCCTTGGATCTAGAAAAGAAACACAGGAGGTCCTTAGCTGGAGCACATGCCATACAACTCTATGTGTGATATTCAGCACATGCTAAGGAATTATAAGGATTGTATGAATTCATATGGAAAGGTTTCAGAAACCCAGGATGCTGACTTCTCTTCTGGTCAGTGTAGAATCAGCCCTAACAGACTTATTGTTAAGAGCTAGATAATCATTCAGTAAGTGCAAAGTCCCTGGAATATACTAGGTGAATAGTAAATGTATGTATTCCCACTACCAAGGTTGCTCAACCTTTTTGAGTTGTTAGGACCTCTACTCTCTTCTGGCCATCAGCACTCTTCTTGCTTCCTCCCTTCTTCAGCATGGATCCTATGGTTTGTCACCTCAGTGATTCTCTTGCTAATACCAACAAAATCTTTGCCCTCTTGTCTTTTCCTCCCATCTTCCTGGCAAAACAAAATCCCATCTCAACCAGTTTTCTGTCTTCTCTGGTCCTACTTCTGGCTTTCTAATGATTGCTGGAAATGTGACATAATAATGCAAATTTCCATTACAATAAATCCATGAGCTCTGGCATTAACTGTACTATTTGGGCTAACCAGAAGTCATTTTCTATTTTTATAGGTGTTTTGTTTATCCATTTTTTGCAGCAATTTTATAAAACCATCCCTGTTATTATGTTACACTCTTCCACCCCCCTCTTAATACATGACTTAAGAGATCCCTCCTTAACTTCCTGTTAGCCTGCCTTAAAATGACACAATTTTATATCTATGATTTTCTCTTTAAATTTTATCTCCAAATAATTATAATCTACCATTTAAGGCAGTAGTGAATCCCATTTATTGAATGGACTCTGCTTCATCAGTAATTTTTTTTCCCTCCAGTATCTTCAAGCTTTCCTAAATAGGCCCTTCCTCTATTTGAAATATAATTGACCCATAAACAACTGTGGGGGTAAATCCATGTTTAATTTATAGTCAGCTGTCCTTATATGTGGTTCTGCATCCACAGACTCAACCAACCTCAGATTGTATAGTACTGTAGTAGGTATTTATTGAAAAAAATCTGTGTACCTGTGCAGCTCAAACCTGCATTGTTTAAGGGTCAGAGGTACACTTAAGTTAGTTCCTTTTGCCACAAACCCCTCTCTTTACCTCATGCCCAACCCTGTGGTCAGTATATCTCCTTCCTTGAATGTGTATTCACTACTTCTTTCTCCACTTTTTCACTTTCTATTCATACTTAAACTTGAAATTTTGCTTCTGCTTCACCCATTTCAATCAATCCGCTTTCACTAATGTCCTATGTTGTTAAATACAATAGACACCTCTGTGTCTCTGTCATCCTTACCTTATGTTAGCATTTGCTAATATTTATCACTCTCTGGTCTAAACAAAATTTCTTCCCTTGGATTCCATGATTCTTGACTCTCTTGACTTTCTTCTAACATCTCTCAATGTCCTTTGCTGCTTTCCTCTTTCTCAATACTGGCATCATTTTCCTCCCTGATATTCTTAACTAGTTCAAATAAAACCCAAACTCCTCTAAGCAGGACATTTACACGTTCTTTTTTTTTTTTTTTTTTTTTTTTTGTGATATGCGGGCCTCTCGCTGTTGTGGCCTCTCCCGTTGCAGAGCACAGGCTCCGGACGCGCAGGCTCAGCGGCCATGGCTCACGGGCCCAGCTGCTCCGCGGCATGTGGGATCTTCCCGGACCGGGGCACGAACCCGTGTCCCCTGCATCGGCAGGCGGATTCTAAACCACTGCGCCACCAGGGAAGCCCTACACGTTCTTTAGGATCTGTCCCCAACTTACATCTCTGTCTTCATTTCTATCAGGTCTTCAGCTCCTCATGATTTACTTTAATCGTGCTAGCCAAACTGTCCCTTTTTCCCTTTGGTCTTTGTACATCTTATCCCTATGCTTAGAACACATCTTCGTCCTTCTTTGTCTTCATTATGTCATAGTGGTTTTTAAGTCTGACTTTCCTAACATCTCCTATGTGGCCTTGGTGCCTTGTTTGGTGTCTGAGGGGACACTGTGACTTATGGCTGGCACTCATCTCAGTTTACTGTAACTGCCTATTTACTTACCAGTCTCTTCAACTCCTTCTGTGTGGGTTGGAACAATCTTATTCCTCACTGGGCCCCTAGTTCCCAGCAAAATGGCTGAAAGATGCTTATTATGTACATATAGAATGAATTAATGATGATCCTTAGTCATATGTGACTAAACCAAATGAAATGTTTTTGTTTCTTTACGTGAAATGTAAGGTTAATATCATTGTTGATGATGTTTTTACCTGATCTACCTGGTAATATGTAATATACCTTTAATAAATGCTCATTTCCCATTCTGGCTATCATAGACTATCTTTATTTGTCAATAAAACAAATACATGTTCTCTTTCTCTTTCATCCTCCTTCCTCAAACTTCACTGTCTAGTGGGCACTGCTACCATTTTAGCAGCCCATAAAGAAAGCATCTTACTCAGTCTCATCTCTTCTAAAATCCTGCCATTATGATTTTCCAGAAAATCTTCAAAAACTAGTTCTTTTCTCCTTTGAATTTCTGCTTTTGCCATCTCTCATCTGTAATATTGCAGGTTTCTCCTCTAATTGCATATCTCTAGCTCTGTACTACTGCTGTCAATCTTCAATTTCAGAATGTAAGTTTTCTTATCAACCCAAACCTGTCTCTACACTCATAATTTTTTTTGAAAGCAGGCTTTGTTAATGTCCTGGCATTCTGAAAACTTGCTTACTGTACTCTCAAGAGGAACTGGGTCATATGTGAATTCAGTGTTTTTTATGAGTCCATTTGCTGTAGATAAAGTGGATAGTTAAGCCTTAGAAAATCCAGGATTGTCATTTCACTGGAAAAATGAAAGTTTCCCAATACATCTTGGCTCACAGTTTGTCATAATAAATGCTTCAGAGATGAATGCTTTTAACATTCACTGAGATTTTTCTGACCTTTTAAATATGCATTCACTTTACTGTTCTCAAATGTATGTACTGTGAATATTTATTAAGAATAATTTACAAAACACTGCTGAATAGTGATGAATTTAATAATATATCTTGTAAGACACTTCTGAAATTTATAGAACTTCCATAAGCCTTTAAATATATTTTCATATTTTTTTCATTTTAATATTTAGCAAGAGAATAGTTGAGATCCCCTCTACACTCACATTAATAGATTTGTAACTGTTGAGTGAGTTTGATTGTACACTATATATTTTGCTATCGGGAGGTTAGTTATAATTATGAAAGCTAATATAGGAGATTATGTGGAGTCATGTGAAACAAAGGAGAAAAAATGTTTGTCTCAAAAGATTGTTCTTTATCAAAGAAAAACCACAAATAACACTTTCCCAGAATTATGTTATGTATCTGTGGCAATCGTTAAGTTGGTGGAATTCTCCTTCAGTATAATTTCTCTTGCCGTTAAAAATAGTCTCAAGAAAATGACACAAGGTGTCCCTCATAATTTAAGAAGAGTGTTTAGAGAAAAATTTCCCATGTAACTCAGCCCCATCTGTTCAGGCTAAAACTGAATGCTGTGGCTTAATAATCTCTTCTCATAAAGAAGTAGACATTTGTGAACTTTACCATCAGACTTTGTCTCATTAGTTGTAATTGAATAAATCTTAACATTGTTGACATATTAAGTTGGAGGACAGGTACAGTGAAAATTCAATTCTGGATGCTAGAGACTTTACATTGAGCTGTAACTTGAATCTCAGAATTGCTGCTTAAAATTATGCTAAGTTTAATAAGTCAGACAGAAAGACAAATACTATATGATATCACTTATATGTGGAATCTAAAAAATACAACAAACTAGTGAACATAACAAAAAAAGCAGCAGACTCACAGATACAGAAAACAGACTAGTGGTGACCAGTGGGGAGAGGGAAAGAGAGGCAATATAGATGGGGGATTAAGAAGTACAAACTACTAGGTATAAAATAAGCTACAAGGATATACTGTACAACATGGGGAGTATAGCAAATGTTTTATAATAACTGTCAATGGAGTGTAACCTTTAAAAACTGTGAATCACTATATTGCACACCTGGAATTTTTATAATATTATACATCAAATATAGTTCATTAAAAAATGTTCTGCATTAAATGTTATATTGGTTAAATTTCAAAAAGATAACTTAAGGTAAAACATTTAAATGAAAAGCTCAAAGAGAAAAAATATTACCTATATTCTCACCACCTAAATAGTTGTTTTTAAAATTTTTCTTCTATAATCTTTCATATACACTGTCCCTAAGTATCCTCCGGGGATTGATTCCAGGAAGCCCTCTGTGGATAATAAAATCCGTGTGTACTCAAGTCCCTTATAGTCAGTCCTCTCAATCCATGGGTTCCACATCTGCAGATTCAACTAAGGGCTACTCGAATATTTCTATTTGTATATTTACCATGTAATAGGAATAGGTTTCCATTATAATTAAGGTCATTAGAGAGAGTCATGTGTCTCATTTTCCTAAATTGAATTTCTTTCTCCTTTCTTGAAATGGAGGGAAATCTAAACTTCATGTGTCCAAAGTTTTGTCATTTAACACCCATAGGTTACATTTTTTGCATGACCCATTGACCTTTCTCATACTGGTTATATTTGTTACATGTAGAACTTTTCAGCTGCTATTCATCTTTTCTCTATGTTCTTTGATTTTTCTAGTAATACCAAGCAACCCTATTTCCAGGGTTATTTTAAAGTCTGTGACATTATGGTTAAAATAATGTTTAAAAAAGCAATCCCGGTGTTTTTGGATCATGGGTTGTGATAATATATTTCAATGTAAAAGATTAAGAAAATAACT
Source organism: Kogia breviceps (assembly GCF_026419965.1). Classification (NCBI taxonomy): domain Eukaryota; kingdom Metazoa; phylum Chordata; class Mammalia; order Artiodactyla; family Physeteridae; genus Kogia; species Kogia breviceps. The sequence goes on along the minus strand of NC_081311.1, from coordinate 162,153,686 downwards.
TGGATTTTAATTGTGACAAAATTTAGTATTTTTGTTAAGAAAACTAGTTATAAACTGTGAAGCTCAAATCTTTCTCATGGTATTTCGTGTTTACATGTACTACCATCTACACACCTTGCTCTATCAGAACATGGCCTTCCCATTTCCAGTTCTTGCCCATGAATACAGGAATAATTTTGGGCATAGGGGGAAGAAAGGCATTTTAAATAAAAACAAATATAACAGTTTTTGTTTGATTTAGTCAATGATTTTATGTCCTCAGTAGAATTTAATTTTTATGTAGATTTTACCTGTTTTTGTTAATTTTGTAAATTCCTAAGACTTTTCTTTTTGTTACTCTGTAAATGGTAACTTTCCTTCTATTAAATTTGATTTTTGTAATCTGCCACAGTAGAGTTCTTATTGCTCCTAATACTTATAAGATTTGATTCTCTTGGTATTCTACACATATATCATCTACCACTAGTGCCTGCTTCTATCTTTCAAATTTTCTTTCTTTCTTTCATGTACTTGGATTGGACAGTTTAGAGCAGTGTTAAGTTGTAATGGTGTAAGCAGTTATTATTATTGATTATATTTGTACATGCTCTAAATATCCATATATTTTGGAGTTAACTTCACTACTTCACTTGTAGTCATGTGTTCTTCTTCTGATGGATTTCCTTTTCTTTTTTTTTTTTTGGATGTGGACCGTATTTAAAGTCATTTACAATATTGCTTCTGTTTTATGTTTTGGTTTTTTGGCCTCGAGGCATGTGGGATCTTAGCTCCCTGACCAGGGTTTGAACCCGCATCCCCTCCATTGGAAGGCAAAGTCTTAACCACTGGACTGCCAGGGAAGTCCTCTGATGGATTTCTTGATCCCATTTGCCCAAAGCCTGTTTAAAATTTTTGCACCATATTTAAAGTCACTTTTTTTTTTTTACTGTGATATCTTGGTCAGATTTTGGTGTCAATGTCATGATGACTTTGTAAAAAAGTAATGGTAAGCGTGATGGTTAATTGTATGTGTCAACTTGGGTAGGCTGTGGTGCCCACTTGTTTGGCACCATCTAAATACTACTTTAGATGTTACTATGAAAATATTTTGTAGATGCAATAAAATTTTACTATCAGTTAACTCTAAGTAAAGGAGATTACTATCAATAATACTAGGGTAAACCTCATTTAATCAGTTGAAAAGCAAAATTTGAGGTTTCCTGGGAAAGAAGGAATTCTGCCTCAAAACTGCAGCAAACTCAGGTAACTTGCCTGAGTTCCCAGCCTGCTCTTCTGCCCTACAAATTGAAACTTACCAGCCCTCCATATTTTTTGAGCCATTGGTTCTAGTTGGTTCAGTGTTTCCTTTTCCCCTTCCCTCTCCATGATTACAAAGGCAGTATAGATAGCATAGTAGTTAAGAGGATGGACATAGGACAGAATCTATGAAATTTTCTGTGTATGTGATGTGTATCACATCACTTCGGAATAGTGACAGTTGTGTTTTTTCCTTTACAAGCATTGTCTCTTTGCTGTTGTTGCTATTCTTGTATTAGTGTACTGATTAGGATTCCTAATATAATGTTGAATAAGATTGGTGATATTGCTTTGTTTTGTTTCCTATCTCAAAGGGAAATGATGTTTTGCTTTAGGTTTTTTGTTGTTGTTGTTAATATAGGAAAAATACTAGACAAAAAAAGTCTATTGCATAATTTGTAGATGCAGTTGAAAAATAAATGCCATGATTCAGTAAGCTAAGCATGTGAAGAGCTTCTCCCATTTGATTTTATGTACATTTATAATATATATTTTTCATCTATGGAAGCTGTTAAAATCAGCTATTGAAATAATGTGAGCATAGAAACAGTTATATTGCCCTGTCATTAAATGTTAAAATAAAATTTTCAAAAATAATTAAGCAGAGAGTCATTAACATTGTGTCAGAGAATATTATCAAAACGAATATTCTATTGAGAGCAAAATTCTTTTTGTATTGTTAAGAAATTTTAAAAACATAAAATTATTTGAAAATATTGTTTTTTAATCTAAATCATTTTTTAAACGTGTATTTTTGTGTTTTTATCTACTGAATAAAATATGTTAATGCATGGATATAAGTAACCAACAAATAAATATAAATATATAAATATTGGGGGAACAATGGCAAGAACGAACTTTTTCTGATAGTCATGATCAAAATGTTTGGTGATCACTATACCATAGCATTCTTTTTTAAAAAAAACATTTATTTGGCTGCACTGGGTCTTAGTTGCGGCATGTGGGAGCTTCATTGCGGCATGCAGGATCTTTTGTTGCAGTGCACAGGCTTTTCTCTAGTTGTGGCGTGTGGGCTCCAGAGTGCACAGGCTCAGTAGTTGTGGCATGCCGGCTCTCTAGTTGTGGCGTGTGGGCTCCAGAGCACATGGGCTTCATAGTTGCGGCATGAGGGCTCTCTAGTTGTGGCGTGCAGACTACAGAGTGCACGGGCTTAGTTGCCCCGTGGCATGTGGGATCATAGTTCTCTGACCAGAGATCGAACTCACGTCCTCTGCATTGGACGGCAGAGTCTTAACCACTGGGCCACCAGGGAAGTCCCTGTAAGGCAGCATTCTTTGCAGTCATAGTGTATCTGACAGAACTTTAAACACTACCATTAGACTTGAGCTCTCAAAATTTTTGGTAGTTTTTTTTAGTGAACATTACCATGAGGTTAAGAACTTTTCTATTCAGGAAAGGATGAAGTGAAATCCAGAGTGTTTCTAAGGAATGAGAAGAATAGTTAGGCATGTATGAAAGGTGAAGGTATAGACAAAAATAGCACACAGTTTTTAAACTTGGTGTCTAGATTGGCAATATACATAAGACTGAAAGAAGAGATCAAGAGAATGATCCAGGAGTATTTAACCTGATGGTTTGGAAAAAATAGTTAAATGTTGGTGGTTAAGCCCTTGGTGAGAAAAAATACCTCTCTGCAAGGTTAACTCGCTGACACTTCCTTAGGCACAGAGGTGCAGGAGGTTACTGGCATATACCACAGTAGACAGTCCACCTATGAGGTAAGTTGAGGGGATACAGGCAAACACCACTCTTCTGCTGGAGATCTGCTGAGTCTTTGAGACATCCAAACAAAGATGCCAAGTAGACAGTTGGATATATGGATTGGGAGTTCAGAGAAGATTCAGAGTGGGGGATATTTATTAGTTGGTTATGGCATTTTAGAAGATAATATAACTTTAAGGAAGGGGTAGATAAGGTTGCCTAGGGAAATAGCATAGAATGAGAAGATAAAGTCTTAGATGCAGTTTGGGTTTTAGAGTTCAAGTAGCAGATGAAGGTATGATGATGGGGACAGTGGTGAAATAGCCAGAGAGAAAATAATAGTGAAGGGACATGGACACTGACAAGAAAACAGCCATTCTATATTCTTAGTAAATATATCATAAAATTCAGGTTAATGGATGCTACATAATAAATGACCCATAAAACAATCCAGTTATTCTTCCTAAAAGGCTAAAAATCCCTGCCTATGTATACCTCATTTTGGAGAAAGAATCAAGACTATATAAGGATTGAATGATTGCTTCCTTTATTCATGTAAGTAGGGAGGATACTTATTGTGATTTTCTAACATCTAGGAAGTTCCCATATTCCAGTCTGTTCTCTTGGTATCTGGAGAAACAATAGACCAACAGAAAGTGTGTGCTTCCTATTTTACACCTGCCCTAAGGATTTATCTGTTATTCATAGCTGTCACTGGCACCCTGCTTCCTACCCAGGGTGAAGGAGGTCTTCAGGTTGAGTAAGCATGAGTGGATGCAGTTATACTTGGTTGATAGCAGCAGAAATAGTGAACAAGTTGTCCAATTGTTGGAAGAATTCTTTGGAAGAGTAACGGGTAGTTAACCAAGCAGAGACATTATTGTCACGAGGCAACAGGATGAAGTCAGTAGTGGGAAAAAATTCAGGTTCTCTTTTTCCATTTTGATCCTGGAGAAGCCAGGAAGCATAATTCAGAGAATTAATGTAGACTCTTATTTTTGCCCTGCACAGTCTCTTGGTACCCTCAGGTTGGTAATCTAGAGAAATAACCATTGAATTATTAAGTCCCCCAAAGACAGATAGACTTCATTTAACAATTGCTGTGAGATCATGCGTAACTTAAATCTAACCCACACAGGCCTTTGTTATAACTGGTCTATAGAAAAAAAAAAAAAGAGAGAGAGAGAGAGAGAGAGCAAGAATTGGAATCATATTATATAATAGAAAGTTGGGCTGAAGATAAGGAGGAAGCCAAAAAAAAAAAGGATGCAATTAGACTGGGAAAAGTCTAATTAAATATTGTAGAATACTTCAGATGGCTAGAAATGGGTTGTAAAATTAATTCATTGGTCTTTATCTCTACTGTTTTAATAAAAGTAGGACTTTCTTCATAATAGTGTCATTAGTTTGAAAGTATTGTGTTTAAATCCTCCCCCAAACTGTATTAAAAGCCAATCCAATTGTATTCTGGGTCTAATATAAGGCTTTTCACTGTCTGAGGAGGTCTCAATTCTTAGTTTGCAAATTGCATCATTGTCCCAAATGATATGGATATATAGCAAAAAATACCAATAATCATATTAAGAGATTGTGGAGTTGTTTTTAAAGGGATATAGAACTTTAAGAAGTTGTTTAAATAAAACAAGAAGTGAGAGATAACGTTGCATAGAGCTATGAGTTCTCGAGTCTTCCCAAGTTCCACATGGGAACAGTTGGTGAGAAGATAACTGTACTTTCTAAGGAGTCTATACCATCCTCTAGAAGTCTGCTATATAACCTGAGCCATTTGACTGTTGCAGAGATCTAACCCTGTGTCTACTGCCTTACAAGATGCATGAAATTATTGAAAAAAATTCTGATATTTACTGCAGGATAGGGTGAAGATGTTGTTTCCCAGCAGCATCTCTCTGTAGCTCCAGACTTTAGGTATCTCTGAGCTCATTTCTCCATGAAGAAACCATGAAGTGATGTCAAATAATTAATCATTTAAAATATTTACTCCATGCCTATGTCTACCATTAATATACTAGGGAAAATGAATAAATATTAATTATATTTTTGTGTATATTGTTCCTTAATTATCATATATTTGAAAATTAAAGTTGGTAAAATATCTCATTTATGATATAGATAATTGACACCATGTGTATGTGGCCAAAGGGGAAAAGTAAAAATATTTGCTTTCTTTAAATGTTAATAGTAGCTCCATTGCTTGACTTTCACTTTTTCTTCCATATAAAGAGACTGAAAAGCCCCACATTTTTTTGCAGATTCCCCTGTAGTTAGGGCTTTGGATTTCAGTTATTTTCTGGAAAACTGATACACCTAGAAGGCAGAAGGGAAGCAGAAGCCAGCTTCCTGCTGCTGTTGCAGCCAGCAAACAATGTCTAGAAACACCAATATTTATAAGCAGTTGACAAAGCTTATATTTTATATCTTAACCTCTGTATACCAGGTTTTAAAACTTATTTGTATAGGCTTAATTCCTTGAGTTTTCTTTCTTCTCTGGATTACAATTTTCAAAGTAAAAGAGCTGTACCTTTTTTTTTTTTACTAGGAGTGCTGATGGGTTTTTTGCTTGCTTTACTGTTTGTTTTATTGCTATTGATTATTTTTGGTTCCTTTCATTAGGTTTTTGGGAGAAGGTCTTTGAATCTCAGTATTGTCCTCCTGCTATGCTACCCTATCCCCTGGGTGCATTCAGTCTTTATGGGTGGTGTGAGTGCCAGGGAAAAAACAGGCATACCTCATTTTATCACACTTCTCTTTTTTGTGCTTCACTATATACTGCGTTTTTTACAAATTGAAGGTTTGTAGCAACTCTGTATTGAGCAAGTCTATTGGTGCCATTTTTTTCAACAGTATTTGCTCCCTTCGTGTCTGCATCACATTTTGGAAATTCTTACAGTATTTCAAACTTTTTCATTATAATTGTATTTGTTATGGTGATCTGTGATGAGTGATCTTTGATGTTACTACTATGACTTGCTAAAGGCTCAGATGATGGTTAGAAATTTTTAACAATAAAATATAATTAAGGTATGTAAATTTTTTAAGGCATAATGCTACTGTACACCTAATAGACTACAGTACAGTGTAAACATAACTTTTACATGCACTGAAAACCAAAAAATTCTGTGACTTGCTTTATTATGATAATAACTTGATTGTGGTGCTCTGGACTGAACTTACAGTATCTCCAAGGTATGCCTGTAATCCCCTCATTTGGGTCAGTTTATGGGAACCACCAAACCTGGAGAATGAACCGGCTGCTTCATGGTCCCTTTTTTCTCCCAGTCAGTAGTAGACAACAGGTGAAGCAACATGTATACACAAAGATTTATCTGCATTGACTACATGAGAGATACCAGAGGTCTGAGATACTCAAGAATTCCCTAAATTATTGGGCTTGATAAAATCTTTAGCATTCACACATCTGTCCAGTTTCGATTGTGTCTTTGTCCACTGTACAAACCCCTCTCAAGACACTCCCCAGACTTCTCTCTAAGATGAACTTCACTATCTACTTACTAATTACTCTTTACTTCCTTTGCTTGTTGCTTTTCACATATAATGTGATTATCAGAAGCAGGGTGGGCATGGGGGTTGGGGTGGTGAATTGTAACTGGTAATGGTGCTGGTAAGTTCTGTTTCAGTCAGGACCTTGCCTCCATTTGACTGAAACTCACCTGTGTTCCTGCCTTATCCCACCCATATGGTAACAATAATTTAGAGACTTTGTAGTCTCTGTCTCCTTATCTAGTTTGATTTCCTTAATGTCTCCCCAAATTTACTAAGGTAAGATCCAGAATATTTCCAATCTTTAGTCCAAATACATCTATTTATCCCTTAGTCCAAATACATCTGTCAGTATTTATTATATAATAAATTTCTAGCTTATAACGTCTCCATATTTTCCCTATGACAAATACTAAACAATTCTTTCTTATCAGTATTCAAAACTGAAAAGTGTGAATAAACAAAAATAAAAATGATTTTTATCCCTTAATCGGCATCAATTAATATTTTCTGTACTTAATTCTTTTTATCACCTGCTTAAATCATCATATGATGTAACATATGATGTAATTAGGATGTAAAATTAGAATAGGTCAATAAAAATGATTTACAGAATTGAAAATTTTTTTAAAAATCACACAATATTTTCTAATTTACAAATGCATCATCAAGCAATCTGATAAAGTTACTTTTTTTCTTAAGAAGGACTACTGCAGAGGGAATTCTAGAATTAATAGAAGCCTCATGAATAATGGCAAACAGGTGCCTCATGAAACAGAATGAAACCATGAAGCATGGTGGCCTTGAATATGAAATTTTCTTTCTGAAAGTCCTTTTATTTTTTCAGTCAGCCCTCAGAATTGAATAGCATTTAAGCTTTTGTATGTAGAGATCAGATATTTCATGAACTCAAGGACCTGACTAATTGCTTGTGAATACTGGGAATCCTGTGAAAATTATAGAAATGAATTCTTGTGAAGGAGCAAAGAACACAGATCTAGGAGTGGTTTTTTTTTTAAGAACAAAGACTGAAATATTTCATTACATTTAGAAAGAATTGTTGCTTGAAATCTCATATTAAGATACATTCATTGAGGTGCCAAGAGCGATACATTGATGGATTACAGTACAAAGGGGAAAAAAGGAGAGGAAGGTACAGTACTACATATGTTACTAAACTCATTTCACCTGTAAAGGGAAGAATATTGATTTCATTCATCTCACTTAGTTGGGAGTCTGACTTAAGAAAAATTCAGGTTCATTGACATCAACTCTAAAGATGACAGGATTGTATTGAGAACAGAAAAAAGGGACCAGAAAAATGATAAATGTAACTTCATTAAGAAAATTTAAAAACACTATTTTTCTTCATGAGAAGGCAGCAAAGGAGCCAGGGATTCTGGCTGCATCTTTAATCTGTGGTGACCTCAGTGGCGTTTGTGATCTATGGGCTTTCACTTACAGGTGTGTGTGAATATGTGTGTGTGTGTGTGTGTGTGTGTGTGTGTGTGTGTGTGTGGCATTTACAAGAACAATCAGGACACCCAGGTCAATAGAACTAGTGCATAAAACTTTTTTTTTCCCTGAAGGTTACTTGTTTTGTATGTGGATGTTTGGGTATTGAAAATAACAAGAAGCTTTATAAAAATAATGCAATAGGATGACCTTCAAGATGGCAGAGGAATAAGATGTGGAGATCACCTTCCTCCCCACAGATACATCAAAAATACATCTACATGTGGAACAACTCATATAGAACACCTATGGAATGCTGGCAAAAGATCTGAGAATTCCCAAAAGGCAAGAAAATTCCCACATACCTCAGTAGGGCAAAAGAAAAAAGGAAAAACAGAGACAAAAGAATAGGGATGGGACCTGCATCTCTGGGAGGGAGCTGTGAAGGAGGAAAAGCTACCACATACTAGAAAGTCCCTTCACTGGTGGACACAGGGGTTGGGCCGGGGGGGAAGGTTGAGAGCCACGGAGGAGAGCACAGCAACAGGGGTGCAGAGGGCAAAGCGGAGAGATTCCTGCACAGAGGATTGGTGCCGACCAGCACTCACTAGCCTGAGAGGCTTGTCTGCTCACCTGCTGGGGCGGGTCGGGGCTGGGAGCTGAGGCTCAGGCTTCAGAGGTCAGATCCCAGGGAGAGGACTGGGGTTGGCTGCGTGAACACAGCCTGAAGGGGGCTATTGCACCACAGCTAGCTGGGAGGGAGTCCGGGAAAAGTCTGGATCTGCCTAAGAGGCAAGAGACCATTGTTTTGGGGTATATGAGGAGAGGGGATTCCTTCCCTGTCTGACCACAGAAGGCAGAGCACTACCTCAGTGAGCTCCAGAGATGGACATGAGCTATGGCTATCAGCTCAGACCCCAGAGACGAGCATGAAACACTAAGGCTGCTGCTGCAACCACCAAAAATCCTGTGTGCAAGCACAGATTGCGTACCCCTCCCTCCCCCTGGCATGAGTCAGCCAAAGCCCCCTAATCAGCCGCTGCTTTAACCGCATCCTGTCTGGGTGGGAACAGATGCCTGATGGAGACCTGCACACAGAGGTGGGCCCAAAACCAAAGCTGAGCCCCAGGAGCTGTGTGAACAAAGAAGAGAAAGGGAAATTTCTCCATACAGCCTCAGGCGCAGCAGATTAAATTTCCACAATCAACTTGATGTACTCTGCATCTGTGGAATAACTTAATAGACAACAAATCATCCCAAAATTGAAGCGGTGGACTTGGGAGCAACTGTAGACTTAGGGTTTGCTGTCTGTGACTGATTTGTTTGAGATTTTCATGTTTATCTTAGTATAGGTTTTAGCACTTGTTCTCATTGGTGGATTTGTTTATTGGTTTTGTTGCTTTCTTCATTATTTTTATTATTATATTAAAAATTTTTTTAATTTTGATAATTTTAAAAATTTATTATTATTATTATTTTTCCTTTCTTTTTTCTCCTTTTTCTTCTGAGCCATGTGGCTGATAGGGTCTTGGTGCTCCAGCCTGGTGTCAGGCCTGAGCCTCTTAGGTGGGAGAACCGAGTTCAGGACATTGGACCACCAGAAACCTCCTGGCGCCATGTAATTGCAATTGGCGAGAGCTCTCCCAGAGAACTCCATCTCAATGCTAAGACCCAGCTCAACCCAACGGCCAGCAAGCTCCAGTGCTGGACGCCCCATGTCAATCAACTAGCAAGACAGGAATACGACCCCACCCATTATCAGAGAGGCTGCCTAAACTCATACTAAGTTTACAGACACACCAAAACACACCACTGGATGTGGCCCTGCCCACCAGCAACACAAGATCCATCTCCACTCACCAGCACACAGGCAAAACTCCCCTCCCCCAGGAAGCATACACAAGCCATTGAACCAACCTCACACAATGGGGGCAGACACAGAAAACAATGGAAACTATGAACCTGCAGCCTGTGAAAAGGAGACTGCAAACACAGGAAGTTAAACAAAATGAGAAGACAGAGAAATATGTAGCAGATGAAGGAGCGAGGTAAAAACCCAGCAGACCAAATAAATGAAGACGAAATAGGCAACTTACCTGAAAAAGAATTCAGATTAGTGATAGTAAAGATGATCCAAAATCTTGAAAATAGAAAGGAAAAAATACAAGAAACATTTACCAATGACCTATAAGAACTGCAGAGCAAAGAAACAAAGATGAAGAACACAATAAACAAAATTAAAAATTCTCTAGAAGGAATCAATAGAATAACTGAGGCAGAAAAACGGTTAAGTGACCTGGAAGATAAAATAGTGGAAATAACTACCACAGAGCAGAATAAAGAAAAAAGAATGAAAAGTATTGAAGACAGTCTCAGAGACCTCTGGGACAACATTAAAGGAACCAACATTCAAATTATCGGGGTCCCAGAAGAGGAAGAGATAAAGAAAGGGTCTGAGAAAATGTTTGAAGAAATTATATTTGAAAACTTCCCTAACATTGGAAAAGAAATAGTAAATCAAGTCCAGAAAGCGCAGAGAGTCCCATACAGGAAAAATCCAAGGAGAAACATGTCAAGAGACATATTAATCAAACTATCAAAAATTAAATTAAAAAAATATTAAAAGCAGCAAGAGAAAAACAACAAATAACATACAAGGGAATCCCCATAAGGTTAACAGCTGATTCCTCAGCAGAAACTCTGCAAGCCAGAATGGCAGGGCAGGACATATGTAAATGATGAAAGGGAAAAACCTACAACCAAGATTACTCTACCCAGCAAGCATCTATCTCATTTAGATTTGACAGAAATTAAAACCTTTACAGACAAGCAAAAGTTAAGAGAATTCAGCACCAACGGGCTTCCCTGGTGGCGCAGTGGTTGAGAGTCCGCCTGCCGATGCAGGGGACACGGGTTCGTGCACCGGTCCGGGAAGATCCCACATGCTGTGGAGCGGCTGGGCCCATGAGCCATGGCCGCTGAGCCTGCATGTCCGGACCCTGTGCTCTGCAACGGAAGAGGCCACAAAAGTGAGAGGCCCGCCTACCGCAAAAAAAAAAAAAAAAAAAAAAAAGAATTCAGCACCACCAAACCAGCTTTACAACAAATGCTAAAGGAACTTTTCTAGGCAGGAAACACAAGAAGAGGAAAAGAACTACAAAAGCAAATGCAAAACAATTTAAAATATGGTAATAGAAACATACATATGGATAATTGCCTTAAATGTGAATGGATTAAATGCTCCAACCAAAAGACATAGACTGGCTGAATGGATACAAAAACGAGACCCGTATATATGCTGTCTACCAGACACCCACTTCAGACCTAGGGTCATAAACAGACTGAAAGTGAGGGAATGGAAAAAGATATTCCATGCAAATGTAAATCAAAAGAAAGCTGGAGTAGCAAGTCTCATATCAGACAAAATGTACTTTAAAATAAAGATTATTACAAGAGACAAAGAAGGACACTACATAATGATCAAGGGATCAATCCAAGAAGAAGATATAACAATTGTAAATATATATGCACTCAGCATAGGAGCACCTCAGTACATAAGGCAAATACTAACAGCCATAAGAGGGGAAATCGAATAGTATCACAGTAATAATAGGGGACTTTAACACTGCACTTTCACCAACGGACAGATAATCCAAAATGAAAATAAATAAGGAAACACAAGCTTTAAATGTTACATTAAACAAGATGAACTTAATTGATATTTATAGGACATTTCATCCAAAAACAACAGACTACACTTTCTTCTCAAATGCTCATGGAACATTCTGCAGGATAGATCATATCTTGGGTCACAAATCAAGCCTCAATAAATTTAAGAAAATTGAAATCATTTCATGTATCTTTTCTGACCACAAAATTATGAGACTAGATATCAATTACAGGAAAAAAGTCTGTAAAAAATACAAATACATGGAAGCTAAACAATACACTACTAAATAACCAAGAGATCACTGAAGAAATCAAAGAGGAAATCAGAAAGTACCTAGAAACAAATGACAGTGAAAACATGATGACCCAAAACCTGTGGAATGCAGCAAAAGCAGTTCTAAGAGGGAAGTTTATAGCAATGCATTCCTACCTGAAGAAACAAGAAATATCTCAAACATCCTTACCTTACACCTAAAGCAATGAGAGAAAGAAGAACAAAAAAACCCCAAAGTTATCAGAAGGAAAGAAATCATTAAGATCAGATCAGAAATAAATGAAAAAGAAATGAAGGAAATAATAGCAAAGATCAATAAAACAAAAAGCTGGTTCTTTGAGGAGATAAACAAAATTGATAAACCATTAGCCAGACTCATCAAGAAAAAAGGGAGAAGACTCAAATCAATAGAAATAGAAATGAGAAACAAGTAACAACCGACACTGCAGAAATACAGAAGATTATGAGCAATTACTACAAACAACTATATGCCAATAAAATGGACAACCTGGAAGAAATGGACAAATTCTTAGAAAAGCACAACCTTTCCAGAATGAACCAGGAAGAAATAGAAAATATAAACAGACCAGTCACAAGCACTGAAATTAAGACTGTGATTTAAAATCTTCCAGCAAACAAAAGCCCAGGACCAGATGGCTTCACAGGCGATTCTATCAAACATTTAGAGAAGAGCTAACACCTATCCTTCTCAAACTCTTCCACAATATAGCAGAGGGAGGAACACACCCAAACTCAGTCTATGAGGCCACCATCACCTTGATACCAAATCGAGACAAAGATGTCACACAAAAAGAAAACTACAGGTCAATATCACTGATGAACATACATGCAGAAATCCTCAACAAAATACTAGCAAAGAGAATGTGGTAGCACATTAAAAGGGTCATACACCATGATCAAGTGGGGTTTATCCCAGGAATGCAAGGATTCTTCAATACATGCAAATTAGTCAATGTGAAACACCATATTAACAAATTGAAGGAGAAAAGCCATATGATCCTCTCAGTAGATGCAGAAAAAGCTTTTGACGAAATTCAACACCCATTTCTGATAAAAACTCTCCAGAAAGTACGCTTAGAGGGAATCTACCTCAATATAATAGAGGACATATATGACAGACCCACAGCCAACATCGTTCTCAATGGTGAAAAACTGAAACCATTTCCTCTAAGGTCAGGATCAAGACAAGCTTACCAACTCTCTCTGCTGTTATTTAACATAGTTTTGGATGTTTTAGCCACAGCAATCAGAGAAGAAAAAGAAATAAAAGGGATCCAAATTGGAAGACAAGAAGTAAAACCGTCACTGTTTGCAGATGACATGATACTATACATAGAGAATCCTAAAGATGCTACCAGAAAACTACTAGAGCTAATCAATGAATTTGGTTAAGTAGCAGGACACAAAATTAATGCACAGAAACCTCTTGCATTCCTATACACTAATGATGAAAAATCTGAAAGAGAAATTAAGGAAACACTCCAATTACCACTGCAACAAAAAGACTAAAATACCTAAGAATAAACCTACCTAAGGAGACAAAAGGCCTGTGTGCAGAAAACTGTAAGACATTGATTAAAGAAATTAAAGACAATGCAAACAGATGGAGAGATATACCATGTTCTTGGATTGGAAGAATCAACCTTGTGAAAATGACTATAGTACCCAAAGCAATCTACCGATTCAGTGCAATCCCTATGAAACTACCAATGGCATTTTTCACAGAACTAGAGTAAAAATTTTCACAATTTGTATGGAAACACAAAAGAATCCCGAATAGCCAAAGCAATATTGAGAAAGAAAAATGGAGCTGGAGGAATCAGGCTTCCTGACTTTAGACTATACTACAAAGCTGCAGTAATCAAGACAGTGTGGTACTGGCACAAAAACAGAAATATAGATTAATGGAACAGGATAGAAAGTCCAGAGATAAATCCACACAACTAATCTATAACAAAAGAGGCAAGAGTATACAATGCAGAAAAGGCAGCCTCTTCAATAAGTGGTACTTGGAAAATTGGACAGCCACATTTAAAAGAATGAAATTAGAACACCCTGTAACACTATATACAACAAAAAACTCAAAATGGGTTAAAGACCTAAATGTAAGGCTAGACGCTATCAAACTCTTTGAGGAAAACATAGGCAGAACACTCTATGACATAAATCACAGCAAGATCCTTTTTGACCTACCTCCTGGAGAAATGGAAATAAAACCAAAAATAAACAAATGGGACCTAATGAAACTTAAGAGTTTTGCACAGCAAAGGAAACCATAAACAAGACCAAAAGACGACCCACAGAATGGGAGAAAATATTTTCAAATGAAGCAACTGATAAAGGCTTAATCTCCAAAATTTACAAGCAGCTCATGCAGCTCAATATCAAAAAAACAACCCAATCCAACAATGGGTAGAAGACCTAAACAGACATTTCTCCAAAGAAGATACACAGATTGCCCACAAACACTTGAAAGGATGCCTAATATCACTAATCATTAGAGAAATGCAAATCAAAGCTACAATGAGGTGTTACCTCACACCAGACACAGGGACCAGTCAGAATAGCCATCATCAAAAAATCTACAAACAATAAATTCTGGAGAGGGTGTGGAGAAAAAGGAACCTTCTTGCACTGTTGGTGGGAATGTAAATTGATACAGCCACTATGGAGAACAGTATGGAGGGTCCTTAAAAAACTAAAAATAGAATTACCATATGACCCAGCAATCCCACTACTGGGCATATACCTGGATAAAGCCATAATTCAAATGAGACATGTACCACAGTGTTCATTGCCACACTATTTTTAGTAGGCCGGACATGGAAGCAACCTAAGTGTCTATTGTCAAATGAATGGATTAAGAAGACTGGCATATATATACAATGGAATATTACTCAAGCATAAAAAGAAATGAAATTGAGCTATTGGTAGTGAGGTGGATGGACCTAGAGTCTGTCATATAGAGTTAAGTAAGAGAAAAACAAATACTGTACACTAACACGTATATATGGAATCTTTAAAAAAAAAAGGTTCTGATGAACCCAGGGGCAGGAGAGGAATAAAGATACAGACATAGAGAATGGACTTGAAGACACAGGTGGGGGAAGGGTAAGTTGTGACTAATTGAGAGAGTGGCATTGACATATACACACTACCAAATGTAAAATAGATAGCTAATGGGAAGCAACTGCATAGCATAGGGGGATCAGCTTGGTGCTTTGTGACCACATAGAGGGGTGGGATAGGCAGGGTGGGAGGGAAACACAAGTGGGAGGGTATATAGGGATATATGTATGCATATAGCTGATTCACTGTGTTATACAGCAGAAACTAACACAAATTGTGAAGCGATTATATTCCAATAAAGATGTTAAAAAAATAAAATGCAATAAATACTTCACTTTCACATTTTTCAATAAAAATAGTTTTAGTTTCTTCACTTAATGAATTTTGCTCTTTTACTGTTTTTTTTACCATACTTTTTTCTTTTAAAATTAAAACAAAATTTTTATATAGTTTTTTAAGGTTACTTTCAACTTACAGTTATTACAAAATACAGGCTATATTCCTCATGTTGTACAGTACAACCTTGAGCCTGTCTTATACTCGGTAGTTTGTACCACCCACTCCCCCACCCTGATTTTGCCCCTCCCTCCCCACAACTGGTAGCCACTAGTTTGTTTTCTATATTTTTGAATCTGATTCTTTTTTGTTATGTTCACTAGTTTGTTGTATTTTTTAGATTCCACATATAAGTGATATCATATAGTATTTGTCTTTCTGACTTAACTTCACTCAGCATAATACCTGCCAGGTCCATACATGTTGCTGCAAATGGAAAATTTCATTCTTTTTAATAACTGAGTTGTATTCCATTATATATATGACACATCTTCTTTATCCACTCATCTGTTGATGCACACTTAGGTTGCTTTCATATCTTGGCAATTGTAAATATTGGTGCTGTGAACACTGGGGTGCATGTATCTTTTCCAATTAGTGTTTTTGTTTTTTCAAATAGGTACCCAAGAGTGCAATTGCTGGTTCATATAGTAGTTTTATTTTCAGTTTTTTGAGAAACCTCTATAGTGTTTTCCACAGTGGCTGTACCAATTTACATTCCCACCAACAGTGTACAATTATTCCCTATTCTCTATACTCTCACCAACAGTTCTTGGTGTTCTTTTTGATGATAGCCGTTCTGACTGGTGTGAGGTGATCCCTCATTGTGGTTTTGATTTGCATTTCCCTGATGATTAGTGATGTTGAGCATCTTTTCATGTGCCTGTTAGCCATGTTTATTTACCATAGTTTTTTAAAAAATCATGGAAAATATCACCTTTGCTGCCTCTGAGTGGCAGCAAAACATTTACTGTGACTCTTTAATTCTTCAATCTATATATTTAGCATATGTTTATTGAGTGTCTTCTGCATATAAATTATTACATTAAATACTATATGAGAGACCTAAAAATGAATCAGACCTAAAAGCGTCTTCAGGGAGATTATAGGATATTGCTTTCATCTACTACTTGAGAGATTGTGTTTTCTGGCAACAGTTTTTCCTAATTCTGGATAGTGGGCATTCTCTTTGGAAGGAAAGAACTACTCTCCTTAGTCTAGTAGGAATTATTCCAGCAGGATAAGAGAGTGTGATCTGCTACTGGAGTGAGAACAGGGTCCACCCTTGAAAGCAGAAAAGGCCATCTATATAGATCTTTTGGAACCTTTTTACAATAAAGGATTGTCAGAATACTATGCAATTTACTGGGAAGAAGTGGAGCTTCCCAGTAGAAATTATTGTATTGACTTCATCTGTCACTCAACATACACATTTGCATATGGTGCTGCAGTGAGCCCTAGCATCAGAATGAGAGTTGGAGAGTCAGAAGATTTGATGGATACCGGAGAATGGATTAATAATGTTTAGGGACAGGAGAGAGGCTACTTGAGAGACTGAATTTCAAGCTGCTAATTAAAAAAAAAAAATGCATTACTTATTTCCTATGGTCTATAAATAATTATGAAAAGATAAATTATTTTTACACAGTTTAAATGCCCAAAGTAGGTTTTTAATTTGACAAATTGGGGGAGGTAATATACTTTATAATTTTATTTAAATTCTTCTGAACTATTGTGTTCAGATACATGTAAAAAAATAAAGGCAAAGCTTCCTTTAAGCAGCTAAGAGTTGCTGGGTTCATCAAGTTATTACCTTTAGCAATTTTGTGCAAAGTAATTAGTAAAGGCTATGAACAATGAGCTCCAAATGAGGGAGGTGTGAATGACTAGAAGATAGCTAAGGGAATAAATTTCGTCCTAAATTATATGCAACTTGTAAGTATCTCTGGCTTTCTTCTGTTTGTAGTAGCAGGAACTGTGTAAAGGGGAAAAGCAACTACCCTTCATCAAAGAGATAAAAAAGCCTTAAGCCCTTTATAGCTAAATGGAAACAATAAGGCCACAGATAAACGCCTTATTTTAGATAAGCCTCCATCAGCAAGTCAATTAGGGAGAGTGAATAATTAAACTGGAAAGTTGAGGTGTTAAGCTTTTCTACCTAGACACTTAAAAGAGGTGAAGAGCTAAGGCAGAAAGACTAGAGGACAGAAATGTTGAAGCCCAATTAAAGATTTGGGGTAAATTTTCATGTTATACCTGATTAGGAGATTATCTGATGTAAATTAAATAATGATAAAATTGAAATATATGAAAAGAAGAATATTTAATTCCAATGCATATTTATGTTTTCCTCATTTTGCCATTTTTTCTTAAAATTGCTATTTAACCAAAATTTTATATGGTTTGATAATTTTTGGTATTTTATATTTTTAGGAATAACTAACACCAACCGAACCCCACGCTAAACCATACGAAACACAGCACACCAAGAGAACTGGGTACCAGAAAATACTATGCACTAATTTTTTAAAAATATAGGGAAGAGAGGCTTCCCTGGTGGCACAGTGGTTGAGAGTCCGCCTATCGATGCAGGGGACACAGGTTCGTGCCCCGGTCCGGGAAGATCCCACATGCCGCGGAGCGGCTAGGCCCGAGAGCCATGACCGCTGAGCCTGTGCGTCTGGAGCCTGTGCTCCGCAATGGGAGAGGCCACAACAGTGAGAGGCCCGCGTACCTCAAAAAAAAAAAAAAAAAAAAAAAAAATGTAGGGAAGATAAAGTGGTAACTTCCAGGAAAACTTCTAAGAGGAGAGACAATCATTAGCCTGTTAACTGTAAAATTCAAACGGCAGCTATGGCTACAAAATTTATGGTTGTTTTCCTCTAAGGGACGCAATGTTCTGGAACATCCTGTGGAATAGGAACTCCCTTAAATCTGGTTAAACAAGATGCTAGCTGCTTTGCTTGAATGATAATCCATTTAATTGGACATGTTGAGCTACAAACCAGTGAATAAATGTTGAGTTATCTCTTGTGCTAGCTGAGTCTCTTTGTTTCCCTACTCAGACCCATAGAAATACATGAAACATATTTATTTAACACAGTTGGGTTCTCACTGCTTTCTTCAAGCAAATCAATCCAGAAAACCCACGGAGAAACATATTTGTATTAAACATAATGTAGTGTGAAAATTTAAATTCCCAAAGAACAGCAGATATAACGTGGTAAATGAAAAACAAAACTGTATAAAGCTCCTTATTCAATTGAACTTCACCTCAGTCTTTTCTCTCGTCTCATCCCTTATTTATACAGAAACTTGAGTGAGGCTTGATGACATTTTCCTTACATACTAGGAAATGTTTTGCAATTTAGTGTCAATGTCAAAATAGAAAATCTGTTTTTAATACTTTAAGACAATTTATTTGTTGCCATTCATATTCTTCTGCAACTTTGTCTTCTTTCCTTTCCCTGGAAGATTTCTTTTCCCTTTGGTTCTAATACAAAAAACGTATACATTTCATTTTTTAACATTTCCACTTATTTTTCAAATT
Source organism: Kogia breviceps (assembly GCF_026419965.1). Classification (NCBI taxonomy): domain Eukaryota; kingdom Metazoa; phylum Chordata; class Mammalia; order Artiodactyla; family Physeteridae; genus Kogia; species Kogia breviceps. The sequence goes on along the minus strand of NC_081311.1, from coordinate 162,134,775 downwards.
GTGCTTGATAAAAGCCTTGTTGTAGGCTACACAGCTAACTCCAAGTTGTCAAAAGATTTTATGCATAAAGTGGCTGAGATGTTAACAATTTTATTGAAGGAAAAACAGCTCCTTCAGATAGTGGTTTAATTATTCAGAGCTTCAGAAAAATCTCCATCTCATGTTCAAACTAACTTTTGAGAAAGGACTGTGTTTCTTTGGAAGTCATTTTAGGGACTGTGTGAAAAATTTTTTGAGTATATGCAATGTTTTTTTTTTTTTTTTTCTTCATATTGAGGATAAAAGGTGATTTCTTTACCTCTTTTTTTTCTGTGCACACTTCTATTTGAGAAACACTACTCCCAGATGCTAGCAAATACTATGACCTTTTCAGTAAAGAGTAGCAAATAACATTCAGAGGGAAATAAAACTGCAAAAAGAGTTTAAGGTATTTACTCCTCATAGATTGAATATATTGACAATTTACTGAATGAAACTCTATGTTCTATTTCTCCATTATATAGTACAGGGCTATAGAGTATAAATAGCCTTATATGGAAACAGGTATTAGAGAAGACATCAAACTACTTTAAAATATATAAAATTACATATATAGGGCTTCCCTGGTGGCGCAGTGGTTGAGAATCCGCCTGCCGATGCAGGGGACACGGGTTCGTGCCCCGGTCTGGGAAGATCCCACATGCCACGGAGCGGCTGGGCCCGTGAGCCATGGCCGCTGAGCCTGAGCGTCCGGAGCCTGTGCTCCGCAACGGGAGAGGCCACAACAGTGAGGCCCGCATACCACAAAATAAATAAATAAATAAAATAAAATAAAATAAAATTACATATATAATTATTATATACACACACACTGCATATACTTACTGCCTTAGGCATTCTTTCACTGTCATCCTCCTAATAATTTAGGAAGGGTAATGCTATTTGAAACATATAGAATTTGCTTGCTTTAAGTAAAATTTAATGTGGTTAAGATGAATCATTTGGTGGTGATTTTGCTGGTCATGGCTAGTATGATTAATATAAGCAGGAAATAAGATTCTTCTTTGAAAGAAAAAGGCACTGATTCTTTTATGTTTTCTGCAGGAAGTCAGTCAGATAGGAGAGTGGATGGTGAAAACAAACAACTAGCAATAAACAGAAATGTACCAAAATTTGAAAATAAGAGTTTAGGCACCTCACATCTTTTATTAATATGCTTTATAGATGTGTGTGTATTATGGGCACTCTGAGTTTATATAAAGTGCCCTATAAAATATTTGATACAGTGCTGTGGACACAAGAAGGTGAATTTGATTTTTGATTGTGTTTTGGTAGATACAAACATTTTGGAAAATAGAAAAAGTTGCAAATTAAAAGTATCAGTCCCTGTTTACTTTCCCCTCTATTTCTTTATGACAGTAAAAGCCTGAACTTTTTCTTATCTCCGTTTTGTGATTGAACCATACTAATTGGATTCTTTAAAATCTGTTAAATAGATGAGAATAGAAGAATTTGTCAGCCCCAAAGAACCTATTTGAAGTAACTTACATGTGAAATCCCATATAACATTTTGCCAATACATAGCATTACTGATTTTTATAAAAATAAAAATTTAAGTTGGTGATAATGCAATTTTTTCTAGTTAATAATTTATCTGGAATTTTATCAGATAAAATTGTGTGTGTGTGTGTGTGTGTGTGTGTGTGTGTGTGTGTAAATCGAGTAAGTGTTTACTCAGTGTCTGCTTCATGCTCAGCACTACTCAGACATTGTGGGCAAATACAGAAGATTTAAGAGATTGGGAGCCCACTTCAGAGGATGACATTCAGTTGGGTTCTCCATGCACTCCACAGTTAGCAGCGGAAGAGAGTTTCTGTCACAGGTGCTTTGGAGGGGGTTCATGGAGGCCCTTGGGGCTAGTTTGATGTTTTCAGGAAGATGGTGATCAAGCAGCTTGGGAGTGAGAAGGCAATGTCTTCCAGTGGCTCTCTGGATTCTTTTCTCTTCTGTAGTTCTGTCACCATGAAGAAGGCATCATCCAGTCCAATCATCACTGGGGGAAATCACTAGAGTACTTAGATTAAATTAATGTGAAGAGAACATGAGTAGCTCCGTTTGTTCACAGGCACCGTCCTTAAGAGTGATCCATCCAGATTCTACACCAGAGCCCAACACCTGCTTCTGCCATGTCTCCTTGTTTTTCAACTCCAGCAGCACAATGGACATTTCCATTTCTATGACCCCTGAACAGCGTGTGAGGCCAAAGACACACTTTCTCTATTCTCAAGTAAAAACACCTCTTTCAGGAAACAGGTGAAAAAAAATTGTCTGTACTGAGACATGTCTTGATAAAATTACTAGATGTTAAAGACAGAGACCAAAAATGCTATAGACACTTGGGGAAAATAATTTATCACCATTGCTAGTAAAAATAAATCAAGCTGGCTCTATACTTTATGTAGCCCATCAACAGAGCATTGGCTATAACATACATAACAAAAGAAAGTGTGCTCTAAGAATTTTTTATCCACCCAAATTGTTCAGAGCTAAAACAGCAGACAAACATTTTCAAACATGTAAGAGTTCAGAAGCTATAGCAACACGAATCCTTCTTAGAAAAACAAAGCAAAATAAAATAAATCTAGCTTACCTGGAGATAAATTTAGAAAACTTAAAGAAAGACACTGATAATAAGAATTAAATTATTTAAATATATAAATTTGTGGAAGTTATGGTTATAACAGAAAATATAAATATTCTAAATCTTGACAATATAGAAATTGTAATATGATTAACAAAATATGGAGTAGAAGTGAGATATACACCTATGTCTTTCATGGAGGGATATTTAATAAATGTTATTTCAAGTTAATCAAATAAGGCTCACTCCACATTTTTATTCAGAGTAAGCAGTTCCCCTTTCAGTATAGTGAAATGGAATATTTACTTAAAAAAAAAATCTGACTGTGTCTTTCATTCAAATTTGACCACCAAAGGCAAGATTTGCTTGTAAGCAAAATGAATAATTATTGTATTGCAGAGACTAAAACCAGATTTCAAAAATCTCATCTCCAGTAGCTTTTATCTAGTTTTTATCTGGTGTGATAAGTGTGTGTGTCTTTTGGTTTTTTTTTTCTCTAAGCTTCCCAGGTGTTCCTAGGTGTATGGCAATCCTCAAGGGATTTGTCTAAATGGTTCAGGGTTGTGTGATCTTGGTTTTTGCCTCTTCCATAGAGGTCATCTCTTCCTTATATAGGTTCTCCTAGTCTGGTAGTGGTAGGGGGAAAAGAGGAAAGAGCACTGAAACCACAATACTTTTTTTCTGTCTACTTTAATACCGAAGTGCTTATTATTATTATTATTATTATTTTGGTGGTATGCGGGCCTCTCACTGTTGTGGCCTCTCCCGTTGCGGAGCACAGGCTCCGGACGCACAGGCCCAGCGGCCATGGCTCACGGGCCCAGCCGCTCCACAGCATGTGGGATCTTCCCGGACCGGGGCACGAACTCGTGTCCCCTGCATCCGCAGGCAGATTCTCAACCACTGCGCCACCAGCGAAGCCCCCGAAGTGCTTATTAAATGGAAGGGTATGAGATTTTTTTCTATAGAATTAGGACCAATGTCAAAAATACCAACTCCTTCTTCCCCCACCAAATAATCTAAAGATAGATGTTGCATATAGTTTGAAAAATAAAATTAAAATAAACATCAGTCAACATTTAAAATGTTATTTTAAAAATTCCATGAGATTTAATTATATAAAACTAAAATCTAGAAATTTATTAATTGGTTCTAGAATATAGATCTCTTGCCCTGTAAATAAGATTGGAATTTTGGCTCTGGAATAGTTATAGAAGCCAGAAAAATTCCTCTAGAGAAATGATAAGTGTAGTGTTATGTATAATATGAATTTTTATCTCTCCTTGTTCATATTGCAGGCTACCCTGAAGGAATATTTATATATTGCAGTAGAAAAAGTAGATGGTAATTGAGAAATTCAAATTAGAAAGACTACATGTTCACTTTATTTGATAGGATTAAAGTACATAAATTTCACCCTAAAATGTTGACACATTTCAAAATTAAAAGAAAAATCCATATTTTAAAAATTCTGTTAGTATAACAATTTTTCTGTGTGTTCTTTCTGTTGTTAATATTTGGTAATTTAAATTTATTTCAGAGGTTTCTTTTATATCAAAGGGTAGATAGACATCATTGGACATTAACTCTATGTGTCAACTTATAGGTTAAGATTTAAAATTTATTTCTTGTTTATTAAACTATAATGGAAAATTTCACAGTTTTGAGTTTGTTTGCAACATGCTTGACATGTAAAACATATGGAAATGGTAACTTTAAAGACATAAGCTCACAATGTATTCAGATTTTTGTTTTAAACATGTTAGTTATTACTGGGTGAATAAAGACGGTAATAAAGGTATAGTGTTGTTTCAAAAAATTACCCAGTATGATAGTTACAATTTTATAATGATCTCTGTAAAATTTTCACACCTAGGAAAGACTGTCTCACACAAACAATTGATGAATTCAGAGAATAATACATCAGACTCACACATCAACTTGGAATGAGAGTACTACTAAAAATATACAATCATAATTTCTGTTTCCTCCTTATTGATGTAGTATTACACTACATCAATTAAATAATTTCCTCATTCATTCATAAAAGTTTGAAATGGATTTAGCAAAATTATTAAAAACCAACACATCACATACTTTTTTAGAGCTCATTTGAATTCATCTATTATGTCATTAAGTACCTTATTTATATTGAACTGATTTATTAGTTAAGGGCTTAAATATTTTATAATACCTAAAAAAGTATTTTGCCCTTTTACAGATTTCTAGATATTAATATACATTGAGGGTAAAAGCAAGGTGAGATACAGGGGATACAAATTTTTAAATTATAATATTTTCCTGAAAATTTGGAAACAAATGTATTGAAATTTACATTTTAGAATAATTAAAAGACTAAAAAAATGAATATTTACTTATTTCAATCTGGATTTTTCTCCCTCAGAGGTAATTTGTGCAGAATGTATTTGGGAAACATTTGTTTCCTGTGTTGTCAAATAATTTATATTTCTGTAAATTGAAAATAAATAATACAGTAAAATATAGAACATAAAAGCAGAGATATATCACCTTAAAGAAATAGTCATTTTGTTGAAAGCAGGAAAAACAATTTAGCAACATATTAAACCTATTGCTGGTTATTGATCTCAAATTTATTGAATTACCACTCTGATTATTTAAAATGATTTCTTGAAAATAGTCAACAAGATCCATTATAGCTTCAAGATCCTTTGGGAAATAGGGGCCACCTTTGTCGAAGCAAAGCTCATATTTATTATTATTATTAATTATTCCCATAGTACAAAGCAATGGTTCTGAAACTTTAATATGTATCAGAATCACATGAAGGACTATTAAAACAAGTTGGTCCAGAACCACACTTCGAGAACCACTGGTATAGAGCAATTGTAGTGCTGCTCATAATCATTACACAGAGAGTTTTTGAAATATATATTCCTGGACCTACCCCAGAGATTCTGATTCATGTGTCTAGGTACCAAATGTCTCACCTAATTATGCCAATGGTCCTGGACTACACACTCAGAAACATAATTGTGGAGATTAGATGAAAAATTATTGTACCATTTGGTCAAAAGATGCAGAACAAAGAGATGTTATATGAAATCAATAAATTTTGGAAGTCACAATCTTATTTTGTGAAGTTAATTCCTGTAGGCTTTCAGGTATTTTATTGGTAGGAAGATACTGCATACATATATTACAGATCTCATTAGCATTAGATTCAGACACTTAAAGGAAGTGAGATGACTTCACAGAACAGGAGTAAATGATGCCTATGTTGGAATGAGTTTCCATTGGATCTTGGTTGGCTAGAGCAGATATGCTCCCACAGATTTATGAAAATAGTGGAGTTTTTTGTTTCTTTTTCTTTTTAAGTACTCAGAATATACCTGATTATCATTAAGGGAGAATTTGACTAATAAGCTTCTACTTAAAGAAATGTTTACAGATTTTAAGGTTTACTTATTTTTTTAATTCAAATTTGTTTCCTAAACATCAATCCATCTAGTTTCAGCTCTGATATGTACAGAGCTTGGAAGTTACCACTGCCAACCTTATAAGAGACAAGCTGAACAAACTGAAAATCAACAACTTTTCTTGGACCCATCAGAGAACTGATGTCACATGGCAAGCTAACACCCTGAAATCTGGAGAGACAGGCAAATCCCAACAGTCACAGCTGAGGTCTACTTACCTGGAGCAGAAGACTCTCGAGCCAGGAGTATTTAATGTTAAATATTCCTAACATTAAATATTGTTAGGGATATTTAAATGGTAATTTCGATAAATTTATTTAGGTTGAGTGTGGACTAGCTTGAGAATGAAAAACTCCTGGGGTCCACAGTCAGGTGGGTAGGAGCCCACACTTTTGTGGATTGTCCCTCTGGAAGCCCTGCCAGTTTCTCCTAGTAAAGAGTCAAGAAATATCTTGTTGTAGATCTCATTGGGTGAAGGGAAGAAAGGGTGAAATACAGATAGAGACTTCTCTGTACAAAAGCCTATTATCCCAAGGAAATGACTTTACCGGAACCTTATCCCTCCTGAGAGAAGTGTATTTACTCTGTAGCCTTTCTGTCTCACCTAAGGGGAGGATGGGAGGCAGCTAAGAAACACACTTAAGGTCACAGCTGAGAGACACAGGATAACTAAAAGCCTGAGATTTACTCATAAGATCATAAAGGCTTGCCTTTCCCACCCTTTACTACCACATCAACAGGGCTTTAGTATAAATATAGTGGATTACAGCTGAGAGAACTGTAAGATGCAGACTCTAACAGTAGAGGAGTTCTGAGAGAAGCCCAAAGAAAACAAGGGAGACAAAAACAAGGACGCTAGAGTACAGTTGACCCTTGAGCAATGTGGGGGTCAGGGGTGCCAATCCCCATGCAGTTGAAAATCCCTGTATAACTTTATAGTTGACCCTTCACATCTGTGGTTCCCCGCCCATGGATTAAACCATGTGCAGATAGTGTAGTACTGTAGTGCATATTTATTGAAAAAACATTCGTATATAAGGTGTCTCACAAAGTTCAGACATGTATTACTCAACGTCAATTGTCAATAGTTTGAAGTCTCTGGCACCTACAGCTAAAGCCAACATTAAATGCAGCCCTACTCCTAGGGGGATAAACGTAAAACTTCAATTCCTATTACCTATAACTTCAGTTCCTATCACCTTATACATCATACCTATAACTTCAATTCCTCTCACCTTCAATTTCAACCAAGAATTTCAAGGCATGTGAAAAGATAAGGAAAAAATACAGTCTGAAGAGGCAGTGTATACACCAGAGACAGACAGGTATTTTGTAAATTTTGGAATTATCAGAGAGGGAATATAAAGTAACTATTATTCCTATGTTAAGGCTCAGATGGAGAAAGTAAACAAATACAAGAACAAGTGTGAAATGTAAGCAGAGAGAAGAAAACTCAAAGAATCAGAAGGAAAGGCTAAAAATTTAAAAATTCAGAATTAAAAAAACAGGAAGAAGAATGCTTTTAATGAGCTAATCTGTAGATTGGACGTGGCCAGAAGGAGCCAGTGAGCTTGAAGATAGCTCAATAGAGTTCCCAAACTGAAATGCAAGGATGAATAAGAATTAAAACAAAAAAACCCCAGAACATCTAAGAACTCCAGGGCAATTTCAAAAAGTACGACATATACATAATTGTAATACCAGAAAGAGAAGAAAGAGAAAACAGAGAAGAATAAATAATTGAAATAATAATGGCTGAGAACTTTCCAAAATTAAGGACCGATACCATACCACAGTTCCACGAAACTCAGAGGACACCAAGCAGGATAAAAGACAAGACATCTGCTCCTAGGCATATTATATTCAAATTGTAGAAAATCAAAGACAAAGAAGAAATTTTGAAAGCCAGAGGAGGAAAAAACCTCACCCTACCTGTAGAACAAGGGAACAAATTACAACAGACTTATCAAAAGCATGCAAGCAAGAAGGGAGCAGAGTGAAATAGGGGGAAAAAAAATCAATTTAGATTCTATATCTAGTAAAATTACACTTCACAAGTGAAACAAATAAAAAGTTTCTCAGAAAAACCCAAACTGAGGGAATTCATCACTGGCAGCCCTATCCTATAAGAAGTTTTAAAAGAAGTTATTTTAGAAGAAAAATAATATATGTCATTAGAAACTTAAATCTCATAAAGAAAGGAAGAATTTGGAGAAGAAATAAATAACAAAGTAGAATCCTGTATTTTTCTTATTCTAAATTGATCTAAAAGGTAACTGTTTAATAATGGTAACAATGTATTGGGAGATTATAGCATGTGCGTAAGTGAAATGAACAATAGTAATGTTGTTAAGGGACAGGTGAGAAGAATTGGGACTACTCTGTTATAAGTACTTACACTACCCATGAAGCAATACGGTGACGTTTGAAGGTGGACTTAGATTAGTTAAAAATTTATATTTCACACTTAAAGAGCAACCAGTAAAAAGTTTAAAAAGAAGTAAAATTTATAGTTTGTAATATAATCCAGAACAGTGTATGCGTTCTTAGTCATACCCTTTTTAGCAAAACCAAGCCCCATCAGCAGTTGAAAGAATTCATCTCCTAATATATAGAAACTGGCTTGTGATGTTTGTGCTAATTTCAACACGAGTAAGTATATTTGGAGGAGAAAGCAGTGATTCTGCTCAGTATCCTGTATGATATCAATGCCAGAGTGTTTCTATGTCCGAAAGGCTGATTTTCTTAAAATTCACCTAATAGTCTTGATCATGAGTGCTTTGGTCCTGAGGTTGGTCCAAGTGTAACCATCTCAAATCTATTTTCTACAAGCCTAATAAAGAAGCAGAAGGAATGTAAATCGACAAATGTTATACATAATTCACCTTGTGATAGACTGGATTAGAGTTTCCCAGTCCCTTACTCCATCTCTTAATAGAATTATCTATATGCAGTTTGCTTGACCAATGGAATGTGTATAGAAGCAACAGTGTGTTGGTTTTTAGTTGAGACCATTAGAGGCATCACTTCTTTCTATTAACCCGTTCCTTTTCTGTGATTGCCATGAACATTGCATGCTCTGGGTAGCTGCTATATCATCAGTCTGGGCCTCAGGATGTGAAGCATGTAGAGTAGACTTAAACCTACCAAAATGCCTAGAGTCCAGCCTGCCCCAGCTGAGACCAGCCTAGATCACTGGAACTTCAGATGACCTAAAGAATTCATGAGCATGAAAATGGATATTGGTGTTACCACTGAGATGTTGAAGTTTTTTTTTTTTTTTACATGGAAACTAATACACTTTTTTGTTCTTAAATTTAAACCTGTAAAACACATGAATAAACATGTTTTATATACGTGTATTTTAAATTCCATTACTAATTTGCTTATTTTTATTCAAAGAGGGACAAATAATTTATGTTTTATATTCTTTAGATATTCGGATTATATACTAATATACTCACTATTAAAGAAGTCTCTGTTATACTAAGATGATAGTTTTTAATATGGCTGGTTTAATATGGCCTAATCCACTAATTCTTTGAAAAACAATTATTCAAACTAGTAAAATTAGTTATATAATTTAGCTAGCCAACTACTGGACTGAATACATTCACTCAAAATGTGAGGTAGTCTTAAATGGGTAAGAAGGGTCATATTCCCAGATTATAATTTATTACTCTTTTCCATGCTATACCTTTAAAGTTGATGTGTTTAGTTGGATAATTTAATATTTATATACATGCAGATGATTATATTATTCAGGGATTTTATTTCTCCTTTTTACAGCCTTTCCTCTTTTTGTAAGAACTCATTTCTAATACTTTCCTATTCAGACATGCTTTCTCTTTTGTTTTCCCTCCTTCAGTCCTCTTAGTTAAAGTTCCTTATTCTTTATTCTTTGATATCTTCTTCTTTAATTTTATTTTTGTGTGATTTTAGTATATCTTACACATATTTTTCCTTCTAACCCTGATTATTTTCTTTGCTTTTATGAACAGCTCTTTGGGAATTCAGAAACAGTTTCTTCAATTTTTTTCTCAGTTCCTGGTATGCAGTGTGTAGTGAATAGATGTTGAATGAATGAATGCTAATGATCTAACCAAGAAACAATCATCCTGTCAAAGCTTCTTTTTCTCAAAATTGCTTAGGACTGAAAACAAAAGTCAACAGCAGAAGCTGTTTCCTAAAGTTTACATGTGATTCAGCAGCCTTGAGTTTCATCTAGGCTCATCCTAGGACAACCAAGATGATGCTTTGTAAACAGCCGACACTCATCTCAGGCACTGTTGGCAGGCTCTTTCAGTGACCTTAGCTCTTCGCTGTGGGGCTAAATTCCCCTAATTGTCGAATCCCTATTATGAGTGACATTTTTGCCTGAGAACTCCAACACTGTCATTTCATTTTATTCCCTTACTATTGACATACACCTTTAACCAGTACTTATAGTCTCTAATAAGCAGAGAGTAAGAATCCCCCTGAACTCAATAAACCTTCATACTTATTAGATCAGGTTGTTGAAGTAAATATCTCAGAAAATATTTACTAATGAAAACGCTGATACAAAAGCTAAACCATTAAATAAATCTATAAAAAGCCCCACATGTCCTCAAAATATAATGGTGAAAATATGATCTTAGACAAAAATATTTAATTTACATTATATCAGTTGTTGTGTCATATTACTAGAGGCATTTAAAATAAGAACATGCTATTCTCATAAAACTCCAAAATAATATTGTCCGGGCAGATTGTTGAGGCATTATCTTGCTTTGTTCTTAAGAATTTGTAGTCAAAATTAGAAAAAAAAGTGTTTCAGGCTAAACCATCTATGGTGAATAGTCTTTTTAATCATCACATATCCCTTAAATGTTTACGACTTGACCTTTGAGGAATCATAGCAAACCAAAAGCTCTTTGGTGTATTAATTGAATGACTCCTGAGGAGAGCCTGAGGAGCTTAAATGCCAGTTGATCTTGTGAAATATCAGACTTGAAAGTGGGACTTGCACACCTGCCATGCAGCATTAGCAGGGGCAACTGAATCAGCGGCACAGAGTAAGAGCAGAGGCTCTTTCAAACCTTCTGTTCCACCTAAAATAGTATTGAATTTCATCTCTCCTTGATGTATTGGGGGGTTTATTCTTTATGCAGGGCTTTCTTCTCCTGTAACCTGAACCAGCAGATCTTTCTGTCTACATCAATATCGTAATTCTTCACTGTCTTAATTAAACCAACAGCAACTTCTTTTCATTTTTCATAGTTATTCTTCAGACTTTTAAAATGAGATAGCCCATGTGAGGGCACAAAAAATAAAAACTTGGAAAAAATTAGGCAATAAAAAGATTCAAATACCAGAAATAGGATATATCTATTCACATGTTCATCAATTCAACAAATAATTTTTGAGTGCCTAATATATACAAACACTGACAATTCTAGGTTCCAAAGATATGACAATAAACAGTACATTGCAAAACAAGTGGGGAAGTGAGGGAGAAAGTGAGATATAAGAAGAAAAAGGATGGGGCAATGACAAAACAATAAACTTTTTATATCTTTATTTCTGTTCAGTAATAAATTTTCTCTTCCATTAATTACTTATTATTGTCATATATTTTTACCCTTTTAAAAATCTTGAGCCTATATATTCCCAAGAAATATCATTGTGCAGAATGATTGCCTTACATATCCATGCCTTATATTTTGCAAGACAAGTGCTTCTTTGAAATTAATTCAAGTCTGGATGTGATTCATTAAAATATATTTAACATTTGAAATTGAACTGATTTCATCATGCATTTAACTGAATCAGACATTGAAAAATAATTTATTGTTGAATTACTTTCCTAACACTTAATAGAAACTCTTAGGAAATCCTTTAGTTAATGGTCTTATTGGTTTATTTTATTACCTGTGATATCACATACAGAAGCATTAGCTCATATCCTATCTTATAGAATAAGTATCTGTTAAAGAAACATTACAGATTCCTGAAGTTGAGAATCAAAAAGACTGGGAAAATACTCTTATAATTGATGCTAATTTAACAACCCAGAAGTCTCTGATTAACACAGCAAGGGCATGCTGATTTTAATATTTTTTATTTTAAAAACTAGTCATCATTTGATACATGCCCAGCTATAATGACATTTTCTAAAGGAGCTCCTAAAGCTTCTCAAGAGAGAAATTAATTTTGGAAATCTCCCAAGTGAAATTTTCTGGGCTTGAAGAAATGCTACATAAAGAATGGTCATTTTTGAAGAAAATAGCAGTCACTGGTACTCTGTGTAGTAGATAAACTCTAAAGCAACTTCCAATAATCCCTTCCTCTTCCTTTGTATAATCTCCTCCTCTTGAGTACAGATGGAACCTGTGATTTGTTTCTAACAATTGAATGTGGCAAAGTTGATAGGGTGTCATTCCCTTGATTTGCTTACATTATATAAGATGCAGTCTTAGAAGGAGAGAGTCTCCTGCTGGCCTTGAAGAAAGAAGCTACTGTGAGCTGCCCTATGGAGAGGGCCACATGGCAGGGAACTGAGGGTGGCCTCTAGGAGCTGAGAACACTAGTCATACAGACACAAGGGAAATGAATTCTACTAACCATCTCTTTAGTTTGGAAGAGGAGTCTGAGCTCCATGAAAAAACCTACCTTAGCTGACACCTTGATGGCAGTCATGAGAAACCCTGAGCAGAGGACCCAGCTAAGCTGTGTCCAGACTCCTGACCTATTGAAACTGTGCAATGAAAATGTATGTTATTTAAAGGTCCTAAATTTGAGGTAATTTGTTACACAGCAATTGAACTCCAAAACACTTTGTCTTATGTAGTATTGTTGGTTATAGAAGAGGGTGGTAAAATATGCTTGTTCAATATGACTAAGTTGGTATAACATACATACATCAAAGGGCACTAATCACAATAGTACAGCTACTTGGAGTTTTATAAATTAAACTCATGTAACCAGCATCCAGAAGAAGACATAGATTATTACCAAAAATTCAAATTATTGAAAGCAACAAGGGAAAAATGACAACATACAAGGGGACTCCCATAGGTTAACAGCTGATTTCTAAGCAGAAACTCTACAAGCCAGAAGGGATATGATATACTTAACGTGATGAAAGGGAAGAACCTACAACAAAGATTACTGTACCTGGCAAGGATCTCATTCAGATTCAACGGAGAAATCAAAAGCTTAACAGACAAGCAAAAGTGAAGAGAATTCACCACCACTGAACCAGCTCTACAACAATTGCTAAAGGAACTCCTCTAAGTGGGAAACACAAGAGAAGAAAAGGACCTACAAAAACAAACCCAAAATAATTCAGAAAATGGTCATAGGAACATACATATCGATAACTACCTGAAACGTGAATCGCTTAAATTCTCCAACCAAAAGACACAGGCTTGCTGAATGGATACAAAAACAAGACCCATATATATGCTGTCTACAAGAGACCCACTTCAGACCTAGGGACACATACAGACTGAAAGTGAGGGGATGGAAAAAGATGTTCCATGCAAATGGAAATCAAAAGAAAGCTGGAGTAGCAATACTCATATCAGCTAAAATAGACTTTAAAATAAAGAATGTTACAAGAGACAAGGAAGGACACTTCATAGTGATCAAGGGATCAGTCCAAGAAAATATAACAGTTATAAGTATATAGGCAACCAGTATAGGAGCACCACAATACATAAGGCAACTGCTAACAGCTATAAAAGAGGAAATCAACAGTAACACAATAATAGTGGGGGACTTTAACACCTCAGTTACAGCAATGGAGAGACCATCCAAAATGAAAATAAGGAAACAGAAGCTTTAAATGACACAATAGACCAGATAGATTTAATTGATATTTATAGGACATTCCATTCAAAAAAGCAGATTACACTTTCTGCTCAAGTGCACACGGAACATTCTCCAGCATGGATCACATCTTAGATCACAAATCAAGCCACAGTAAATTTAAGAAGACTGAAATCATATCAAGCATCTTTTCTGACCACAACGCTATGAGATTAGAAATGAATTACAGCAAAAAAAACGTAAAAAACACAAACATATGGAGGTTAAAGAATACGTTACTAAATAACCAAGAGATCACTGAAGAAATCAAAGAGGAAATCAAAAAATACCTGGGACAAATGACAATGAAAACACGATGATCCAAAACCTATGGGATGCAGCAAAAGCAGTTCTAAGAGGGAAGTTTATAGCTATACAAGCCTACTTCAAGAAACAAAAATCTCAAACAATCTAACCTTACACTTGAAGGAACTGGAGAGGGAAAAAGAAACAAAACCCAAAGTTAGGAGAAGGAAAGAAATCATAAAGATCAGAGCAGAAATAAATGAAATAGAAACAAAGAAAACAATAGCAAAGATCAATAAAAGTAAAAGCTGGTTCTTTGAGAAGATAAACAAAAGTGATAAACCATTAGCCAGACTCATCAAGAAAAAGAGGGAGATTACTCAAATCAGTAAAATTAGAAATGCAAAAGGAGAAGTTAGAAGAGACACCACAGAAATACAAAGCATCCTAAGAGACTACTACAAGCAACTCTATGCCAATAAAATGGACAACCTGGAAGAAATGGACAAATTCTTAGAAAGGTATAACCTTCCAAGACTGAACCAGCAAGAAACAGAAAATATGAACAGACAAATCACAAGCACTGAAATTGAAACTGTGATTAAAAATCTTCCAACAAACAAAAGTCCAGGACTAGGTGGCTTCACTGGTGAATTCTATCAAACATTTAGAGAAGAGCTAACACCCATCCTTCTCAAACTCTTCCAAAAAATTTCAGAGGAAGGAACACTCCCAAACTCATTCTGTGAGGCCACCATCACCCTGATTCCAAAACCATACAAAGATACTACAGAAAAAGAAAATTACAGACCAATATCATGGATGGATATAGACAAAAAATCCTCAACAAAATACTAGCAAACAGAATCCAACAACACATTAAAAGGGTCATACACCATAATCAAGTGGGATTTATCCCAGGGATACAAGAATTCTTCAATATACACAAATCAATGTGATACACCATATTAACATACTGAAGAATAAAAACCACATGATCATCTCAATAGATGCAGAAAAAGCTTTTGACAAAACACCAATTTATGATAAAAACTCTCCAGAAAGTGGGCATAGAGGGAACCTACCTCAACATAATAAAGGCCATATATGACAAACCTGCAGCAAACATCATTCTCAATGGTGAAAAACTGAAAGCATTTCCTCTAAGATCAGGAAAAAGACAAGGATGTCCACTCTCTCCACTATTATTCAACATAATTTTGGAAGTCCTAGCTATGGCAATCAGAGAAGAAAAATAAAAGGATTACAAATTTGTAAAGAAGTAAGACTGTCACTGTTTGCAGATGACATGATACTATACATAGAGAATCCTAAAGATGCCACCAGAAAACTACTAGAGCTAATCAATGAATTTGGTGAAGTTGCAGGATACAAAATTAATGCACAGAAATCTCTGCATTCCTATACACTAATGATGCAAAATCTGAAAGAGAAATTAAGGAAACACTCACATTTACCATTGCAACAAAAGAATAAAATACCAATGAATAAGCCTACCTAGGGAGACAAAAGACCTGTATGCAGAAAACAATAAGACACTGATGAAATAAATTAAAGATGATACCAGCAGATGGAGAGATGTACCATGTTCTTGGATTGGAAGAATCAATATTGTGAAAATGACTATACTACCCAAAGCAATCTACGGATTCAACACAATCCCTATCAAATTACCAATGGCATTTTTTAACAGAACTGTAACAAAAAAATCTTAAAATTTGTATGGAGACACAAAAGACCCCGAATAGTCAAAGCAGTCTTGAGGGAAAAAAATGGAGCTGGAGGAATCAGACTCCCTGACTTCAGACTGTACTACAAAGCTACAGTAATGAAGACAATGTGGTACTGGCACAAAAACAGAAACATAGATCAATGGAACAAGATAGATAGCCCAGATATAAACCCATGCCTCTATGGTCAACTAATCTGTGACAGAGGAGGCAAGGATATACAATGGAGAAAAGACAGTGTCTTCAATAAGTGGTGCTGGGAAAACTGGACAGCTACATGTAAAAGAATGAAATTAGAACACTCCCGAACACCATACACAAAAATAAACTCAAAATGGATTAGAGCCCTAAATGTAAGATCAGACACTGTAAAACTCTTAGAGGTAAAAATAGGCAGAACACTCTTTGAAATAAATCACAGCAAGATCTTTTTTGATCCACCTCCTAGAGTAATGGAAATAGAAACACAAATAAACAAATGGGACCTAATGAAACTTCAAAGCTGTTGCACAACAAAGGAAACCATAAACAAGAGCAAAAGACAACCCTCAGAATGGGAGAAAATATTTGCAAATGAATCAATGGACATAGGGCTAATTTCCAAAATATGTAAACAGCCCATGCAGCTCAATATTAAAAAAACAAACCACCCAATCCAATAATGGGCAGAAGACCTAAATAGACATTTCCCCAAAGAAGACATACAGATCATCAAGAAGCACATGAAAAGCTGCTCAATATCACTAATTAGAGAAATGCAAATCAAAACTACCATGACGTATCACGTCACACCAGTTAGAATGGGCATCATCAGAAAATCTACAAACCACAAATGCTGGAGAGGTGTGGAGAAAAGAGAACCCTCTTGCACTGTTGGTGGGAATGTAAATGGATACAGCCACTATGGAGAACAGTATGGAGGTTCCTTAAGAAACTAAAAATAAAATTATCATATGATCCAGCAATCTTACTATTGGGAATATACCCAGAGAAAACCATAATTCAAAAAGACACATGCATGGCTTCCCTGGTGGCACAGTGGTTGAGAATCTGCCTGCCGAGGCAGGGGACACGGGTTTGTGCCCCAGTCCAGGAAGATCCCACATGTCATGGAGTGGCTAGGCCCATGAGCGATGGCTGCTGAGCCTGCGTGACTGGAGCCTGTGCTCCACAACGGGAGAGGCCACAACAGTGAGAGGCCCGTGTAATGCAAAAAAAAAAAAAAAAACAGACACATGCACCGCAATGTTTATGCAGCACTATTTACAATAGCCAGTTCATGGAAGCAAGCTAAATGCCCATCGACAGACGAATGGATAAAGAAGTGGTACATATATACAATGGAATATTACTCAGGCATAAAAAGGAACCAAAGGAAATTGGGTCATTTGTTGTCACATGGATGGATCTAGAGACTGTCATACAGAGTGAAGTAAGTCAGAAAGAGAAAAACAAATATCGTATATTAATACATATATGTGGAACCTAGAAAAATGGTACAGATGAACCGGTTTGCAGGGCAGAAATTGAGACACAGGTGTAGAGAACAAACGTATGGACACCAAGAAGGGAAAGCAGCACAGGGTTGGGGGTGGTGGTGTGATGAATTGGACGATTGGGATTGACATGTATACACTGATGTGTATAAAATTGATGAGTAATAAGAACTTTGTATAAAAAATTAAATTAAAAAATTAAAAGAAAATAAAAATTACTGTTCTATGTTTTTTTTTTTTTTTTGTGGTACTCGGGCCTCTCACTGTTGTGACCTCTCCCCTTGTGGAGCGTAGGCTCCAAACGCGCAGGCTCAGCGGCCATGGCTCACGGGCCCAGCCGCTCTGCGACATGTGGGATCCTCCCGGACCGGGGCACGAACCTGTGTCCCCTCCATCAGCAGGCGGACCCTCAGCCACTGCACCACCAGGGAAGCCCTACTGTTCTATTTTAAAACTGACAGTAACAGACACAATCAGCTAAATAATCTAAAATCAAAAGAATACTTTTTCTATTTTCCCATAAAGTTCACCATCAAAGCTTTATGCATAGTCTTTCTGGCAATGGAGAATGCTATTAAGAACAGAGTTTAATTGCTTTACAACGGTGTGTTAGCTTCTTCTTTATAACAAAGTGAATCAGCTATACATATACAGGATATATGTATATGTATAGCTGATTCACTTTGTTATAAAGAAGAAACTAACACACCATTGTAAATTAATCATACTCCAATAAAGATGTTAAAAAAAAAGTAAAAAAGAACAGAATTTCAATAATAGCTAAAAGAGAAGAGCATGTGTATACATACAACCCATTTCTTAGTTATCACCATGTTCTATTTCTGTGAATGTTCAGTTACAAAGTCCACTTCTTGTGAAAAGCATCAGGTTTGTTTTGATAGAGATGGAAATGGTCAATGCTAGGTATTATGTCATAGGGAGTTTTAGACTTTTGACTGATTAGGGTTTTGTTTGCCATATAGTGGTTGAAAACAAATACTCATGAAACCAATTGATTCTATAGATGTGACTGGCACTAAAGGAAGCTGGATGGCACCCAGAGAAAATTGGGAACAATTTGACTTTTGATTTGATTGTATCTTTTAGCCAAACTGTGAGTAAATCATAGCCAGGCATTGGATGAAGGATGATAAGAACAGTAATAAGAGTAGGGACCTTTAGGAAGCAACGGTGAAGAAGCTACAAGTGTTATAACCTTCTAGAACGTTAAGCCAACAGAGAGAAAATAAAATATCCAGGAAAATAAAGAACATGATCGTGCAGATTAAAACATGATCATTTGTGTTTCTGGTCATCTGGATTTTATCAAATGGGTTTTGAACAGAAACTGTTGACATCAAGAAGGCATGTACCTGATCCAAAATCATGGTAGAAGTTGTCTGCTTTATGATTTCATCTATGTTTGGAGACTACCTGGAGGCCTTATCTTGAGATCACCCAAGAGTTTGGATTGTCAAATGGAATTGGACTTCTTATGTTGTGGAATATGGACCCAGGTGTCAATTCATTGAATTTGATTACTGTGTGTAGTCAATAGTACTTGATAGGATTCTTTCCAACCAGGTTCATGTGTAGCCTTTCTTTGTTAACTTTTTCAAAATACTGAACATTCAGGTTGAGTGTTGTACAATGGTGGAGAAGAGAGATGTTGTGGAAAGGCAGCTTTAATTTCTTGAAGATAAGACAATTTGGAAAATATACTGAATTAGCCTCTTACAATATTTAACTAACTTAGCTTTAAGAAGATGCAAGACCAAATAGGTGAAGATATCTCCAAGTGATTCATGTTTTTTTTCCAGAATTATGTTGATTATGAGTTGTGAACCAGCCACATCATCACTCATCAATATTAGTGTTCCATGGTAAACAACTTTTGTGTTTTATAATGGGAATTTTCATGAATAGCCATTTGAGGCTATCGGGTACCAACACTCAGCTGTTTTGATATCACAAAATTTATCTTTATGAATTATTCAACCAAATCATTCACAGTGTTTTTCTCAGAATCTAAGGTTAGCTTTTATAATGGACTCTTTGAAAGAATCCATAGATTTATCCCTCAATCATTGAATGGCTTTTTTATGCTAGTCTATGTTAAGGGAGCTTGTTTGGAATGGTGATGAGCCAGGGCGTGTCTAATGTCAGTGTCTAGAGCTTGGATAATACAGTACAATACAGTAGGCCTTAGCCATATGTGACTACTGAAAACTTGAATTTTGGCTAGTCTGAATGGAGATGTACTGTAAGTGTGAAATACACATTGGGTTTTGAATACTTAATAAAAAGAAAAGTTAAATATAGAATTAATATTGTATTGGTTACATATTAAAATCATAATATTTTGGTCACATATGTTTAACATATATTATTCAAATTAACGGCACATTTGTTTTTTTTTGAAGTAGCAGCTATAAAATTCAAAAATATAAATTTGGCTAATACATATGGCTTGATTATATTTTCACTGAACAGCCATGTTTCCAGAGTTTGTACTTTATACTGTGACTTCTATTTAAATGATACCTATTTGTTTCAACAATTGAAAAGATTCTAATAATTTTTGTATTTACCTGATATTTGTATTGAAGGCATCAGATATAAGGAATTTTCCCTTTTCCACAGCATGCCAAAGTCATGTACGACCCCAAAGGCATATCTTCTATCAGTATAGATACTGGCTTTCTTTCTTTGGCAAATTGGCAGGCTCTAGACAAAGCTAAAATTCCTCTAGGAATTTGTGCTAAGCCTTTGGTAAAGGATTGAATTCTAAAGGTTAAACAAAGATGGTTACTGCATACTTAGCCTGGTATTTTCTTTGTTCAATCTTTAAGTAAATGCCATCTATAAAACTAAGTCAGGAATCAAGTCTGTGAATATTGGTGTACAAATCTTTGAGGTAAGTGTGTTTCCATGTCTTATGGAAAAATATGTAGAGTGAGATTCCTTGGTCATATGGTAGATGCATGTTTATCTTTATAAGAAAATGACAAACTCTTTCCCCAAATGGCTGTACCATTTTGTATTTTCAATGGCAATATAGAAGAGTGCCAGTTGCTCCATGTGCTTGCCAAAACTTGACATTTTCAGTCTTTAAAAAATCTGTGTTATTCTAATGGTTAGGTAGTGTTATCTTATTGTGGGTCTAATTTGCATTTCCCTAAAGACATGATCCTGAGCATCTTTACATGTGCTTAACTTTCTTCATTAATATCTCTTCTTTGTTGAAGTGGCTGTTTAACTCTTATGCTCACTTTTATTGGGTTAGTTGTCATCTTATTATTGAATTCAGCTTTTAAAAATACATATTCTGGATTAAGTCCTTTATCAGATAAATGTTTTACAAATATTTATACCAGCCTGTGGCTTGCCTTTTCATTTCCTTAGCAGTGTCTTTCAAAGAACAGAAGCCTTATATTTGATAAAGTAAAAATTATCGATTATTTTTCTTTAGTATTTGTGCTGCTTTGTCCTATTTAAGATATCTTTGTCTACCCTATGATTGCAGAAGAATTAATACTACATTTAATTGTGGACATTTTATAGTTTCCATTTTACATTTATGTCTGTGATTAATTCTGGGTTAATTTTCATATATAATGTGAAGGAAAGTTAAAAGTCAATTTTCCCCATATATATTCAGTTATTCTAGTTGAAGAATATTTGTTGAAAAGACTATTCTTTTTCCACTGAATTGTCTTGGTAAATTTGGTGGTGAAAATCAGTTGAGCATATATATGTTGGTTTATTTCTTGACTCTTTGTTTACTTCCATTGATCTATATGCCTATTCTTGTGGCAAAACCACACTGATGTGATTGCTATAGATTTACAGTAAGTCTTAAAATAAGAGTGTCCTCCAATTTTACTCACTTTTGAAAATTATTTTGGCTATTATAGGCCCTTTGAATTTCATAGAAAGAAATTGGCCAATTTATTTAAAACCTGGTATTTTGATAGTTTTGAGTTGCATCCTTAGATCAAATTAGGGAGAAGTTCCAGTGTAACAATACTGAGTCTTCCAATCCTTGAATAATAGAGTTCTTCATTTTTTTATTTTTAAAAATTTCTCTCTATATTATTTTATAGTTTTTGTTATACAGGTCCATCACATATATTATTACATTTATCCCAAAATATTTTATGTTTTTAATGGTATTTTAAAAAATAATTTGGCTTTTATTTCAATTTTCAATGATTCTTGAGATATTGAAGTACAATTTTTTTGTCTGTTTGTTTATTTTTGTATTGACCTTTTGTTCTGCACCATTGCTAAACTCACTTATTAGTTCTAGTAGCATTTTTGATAGATTATATTAAATATTCTGCATAAATGGTTATATAATTAGCAAATTAAATGTTTTGCTTCTTGTTTCTAATAAATATGCCTTTTATTCTTTTTATTGCCTTCTTTGGCTTCTACCTTAAGAAAACCAATCATTTAGGCTGTTTGTACATATCAATATGAACATTTTATAGATTATCTGTTGTTTTTAGCCCATAAGTATCTTTAACCAAGGGCAATTCTTCCATTTTGTTTTGAAGCTTACATGGTACAAACAGAGATGACCACCTCAGCAATAAATTGTTCATAGGTAGACAAATTTTCTGGGGCTTCTAAAAAGACTCTTTTGAAAGTCCATTTACTATACAATAAGTCTCTGATGATAAAATTGACAGGGGTGTTATTTAGTTTTCTCTTCTTTTTGTTTACAAAATTCTTTGATAATGACATGAAGTTCAGCCTGAAACAAATATTGAATTTCCATCTGCAAATATTGAATTTCTACCTGCATAATAGGCCTGATTTCAGGATTATTAGACCTTAAGGGAAATTAGAAAGTTTCCTTCTAGGGAACTTTCTGAGGGAAAGAACATTCTTATAGAGGCTCCTCATAGAGGATCATTCTTATAGAGGCTGAAAGAGTGGCAGAAGGATAAGGATAAGGTAGTCCAAGATAAAGTGGAAGAGAAGGGCCTGTAGATTTCTTCTTCATTTTACAATCCCTTAAAATGTAAAGTTAGCTTGATAATTTGAAATTTTTCTTTGTTTTCTCTAGCTTTATTGAGGTATAATTGAAATTGTAAGATATTTAAAGTGTGCAAGTGATGATTATATATATATATATAATATATATATTGCAAAAAGATTCCCCCATCAAGTTAATTAAAACATCTATCATCTCATATATATATATGTACTATTTTTTGTGAGACATTTAAGTTCTCTCCTTGTACATTTCAATTATACAATTTTTAGCATAAAATAATGATAGTAATGAATTATAAGTCATTGACTAATGAAAAATTCTGAAAATTTATACTTACATAACACAATAAATAAAGTAATTAATGAGGGACAAGGAAAAGCTCCTTCTTATAGAAGAATACTGAATAATAACTGGAAGGAATGATAGAGTTAGAAAATCAAAATGATTTAACATTAGTGAGTGGAAGTTTGATTAGGAACAGGATATTTATAGAGTATCAAAGTATCTCTGCTAAAATTGTTTATCAATTACAAAGTGAAAAATACAGTGAAGAAATACAGTGAAGAAACCAGATAAACATCACTTAACCAAGTGATCAAAGTTGACATTAAAAAATTGGGACAACTGACATCATGTGTTGCTGATATGAGGCACTGAGAAGGACATAAATAACAGTTTGCCAAAATATACAACCTGAGTCTCATCAGGAGACCTCAGACAACCTAAACTGCTCTTCTACCAAATAACTGCCTCAACTTTTCAAAAATGTCAGGATAAAGAAAGACAATGAAATGTTGATAAACTGTCCCAGACCAAAAGAGATTTAAGAGGCATGACTAATAAATGTAATACAAAGTCCTGGATGAATCCTGGGCAGATGAAAAATAATAGTTATATAGGATATTATTGGATCAATTAGTAAAATTTGATTATGGACTATGTGTTAAATAATGGTATTGAATCCATGTTGTATTTTACTATTTGCTTATTGAATTGTGGGTTATTTAAGACAGTGGTCTTGTTTGTATGCAGTGTACACTGAATAATGTAAGAGCAAAAGGACATGATGTTTCCAACTTAATTTCAAAAGCTCAGAAGAAATCATATGTGTATGTGTGTATTTGTGCACACACATGTGTGTCCCAGAGAGGTGGGGAGAGATGAGACAGAAGAGAGGTGGCGGGGGGAGACACAGAAGAAGAGGATGGATTAATAAGGCAAATTGAGCAAAATGTAAAAAAATTTGTTGAATGTTGATACAAAGTATGAGGAGTTCCTTGTACTATTCTTGCAGCTTTTCTCTATGCATGAAATTATATAAAAATTCAGCAATACACAGAAAAACTACAAAAAGTTATCAGAAATGGATTTAGAAGTAAAATCTGATTTCTCTGTTGCCAGCTGGTTATTCTCATCTTCTTTCTATCCATTGTTATATTTCTTCTCTTTTTATTCCTGATTCCTTCAAGTTTAAGGATCATGCAGTCTTTCCCTTTGTCAGTCTACCTCAAACGCTTTGCATTCTTTGCCAGATTGA
This sequence comes from Kogia breviceps, assembly GCF_026419965.1. Classification (NCBI taxonomy): domain Eukaryota; kingdom Metazoa; phylum Chordata; class Mammalia; order Artiodactyla; family Physeteridae; genus Kogia; species Kogia breviceps. Next base: position 162,110,805 of record NC_081311.1, on the reverse strand, counting down.
TATGGTGCCATGTAGCTTTCCATATTCAAATGCTGCCATAAGGTAACTTTGAAGACAAAAAACAATGAGGGTAAGGAGATGAGAGTAAATGCACTTGCATGTGCATTATTCAATTCAGGTCAGTATTGCATTGCACTATGCTTTCAAACCTAGAAGAATAACTATGAATAATAGACATTAATGCACTTGTTTCCTAAAAGACAGGATGGAGGAATACAATAATACTTTGTCTTCAGAAATATAGTTGAATAAATTAGGTGAAAATTTTCAGCTGAAAGAAGACATTTAAAACTATACCTTATCATATTCTTTTAATGAATACTTTCAGAAATCTTTTTATAGTAAATCATGCTCTTCATTTTAAACACCTACCTTTCTACAGTAGTGCAAAAAAAGATTTTCAGGCTTTCATTTTCTCTGGGGAGTTAATCAAATAGAAAAATCTTGTTGCTTAAGGACTTTTATATTCAGATGAACAAAACTGTAGTCTAAATGATAGATACAAGTCTATCGTTTTTATGATCTGATAGCATATATTAATTTTCTTAGTTTTGGCTATAAAAATAATGAATAACTGTAACAAAGGATACTGGCTCTGATATTCCCAAAGTTTAAGCATTACAATAACCAAAAATTTTAAAAATATTTAGAACTGAAGATACGTCACTCTACTTCTGGTCTGAATTTAGTAATAATGAGTTAAAGCTGAGTATTTTCTAACTAAAAGGGGTGGGTTTATTAGATAATGGATCTGTCTTAGAATTTGTATATATATAAAACTATAATTCATAAAAAATATAAATAGAGATGACTGAATAGTTTTGTCTCTAATCAAGACCTCTTAATCTTTTAAATATTGTATAAATATTTTTCCAGGTGAAAACACATTAAATTTTATAGAGAAAAGGTTTTGTTTATATAGATTACTAATAATAGTGTCACTAAAATTAGGGCCACTAAAATAATACTTTAGCATTATTTCAATACTAAGAAGCCTGACTCATTTTTTAAAAATATCATTGTGATATGGAAATATGGAAATATCAAAACTTGTAACACTTAATTTCTGACTTGTGATCAGGGCTAAATTAGGAGTTCTATGCTGTTTATGTCATAAGATTTCATAGAATCATTGAATAGAAGAGTTTTCTTTGAAACTACCTAGTAAAACATAATTATTCAATTCATAATGTGACTGAATGCAACAGGTGGAAAATACCTGTTCAAGGTCATATAACAAGTTTATTACTGATAAGTATATCCTAAATTGCCTGAATTCAAGTCTAGATCTTTTAGAATTTTTGAAATAGCAGTTCACTTCTATGTGTTACTAGGTTTGAAGACATTGCCATTAAGGTACTTCCAGAAAAACTAAGATTGAACTAAAATCCTAGGGATTTCAAATGCCAACTTTCTAGAATATCTCATCAACTCTTTTGACTATAACTACTATCTTGGCACTGATACTTCACCCCCAACATCACTTATAAACTCCAGATACATATTATCTGTATTTTCAGCTAACTATTGGGTATTTCTACCTGGATATTCTACAGACATTTATCTCAAAAGCAGTGTATCCCATCTGCTTCGGAACTTTGTCTCACGTGCTTTTGTTGAGTTTTGTTAATTGTCTCTAGAGTTGATGTTGCTCAAGAGGCCTTTCTTTGCATGTGAGAAGAATACAGCTAGTATTTATATGTAATACCCAATTTAAAAAACCATATTTTGTTAAGTACTTTCTCAAACATTTAAATACTGTTTACATGACTAGTAAACCACAAATTACTTTTAAGTTGAATTATCTTGAATATTTTAAGTATCGATCACAATACTAAGTGCTCCTAAACAATTCCAGACAATAACAGTTCCTAAATGTTTTGACAACTTCAATCTCATTAAAATTATTACAACAATTGTAACATAATATTGTATCATAGTGTTATTTGAAAATATAAATAATATGGCTGGAAAAGTGGAAGTTTTCTGTTCGGAAAAGAAACATCAATTGGTATGCTTCACAGGAAGGTGATCCAAAGAGGATCTGGTCCTTTCAGTGGGGAATCCCCAAATAATAGTATGTATAAGTCTTTCTATGGGACATTTTTTCTTTCTTCTGCCTGTGATGGTATAAACCCACCTACAAACATTCTGGGAAAACTACAGGATCTAGGAAGGGGTATCAATGTTTAATGTGCAAACTGTTACTTAATGTGCCTGGTTCCAGAATGTTATCCAGTCCCACCTGAAGCTCTGCCTCACAATTCAATTCAGACCATGTCTCCTTCAACTGCAGAGGTAAAAACTCCCATCTTCTGCTATGTTAGGTGACAGTGGGCTGGGGAGCGGAGCAATCTGGGAGTACAACTCCTCATTAAACAGGCTTTTAAAGAATGCTTCTGGGGCTTCCCTGGTGGCGCAGTCGTTGAGAGCCCGCCTGCCGATGCGGGGGACACGGGTTCGTGCCCGGGTCCGGGAGGATCCCACGTGCCGCGGAGCGGCTGGGCCCGTGAGCCATGGCCGCTGAGCCTGCGCGTCCGGAGCCTGTGCTCCGCAATGGGAGAGGCCACAGCAGTGAGAGGCCCGCGTACCGCAAAAAAAAAAAAAAAAAAAAAAAAAAAAAGAATGCTTCTGTTAACTCCATCTTACTTTCTGCACCTGACACATTTTATGATGGAAATCAGCTTGTTTTCCATTGTCCCCTCCTCCATACCTTGTAGGCAGTTACAATTCAGCTTTCCTTCAACTCTGATAATATATTTTCTAGAACTGGCCACTTTGATGAAATTTTACAATATATCGATATAATCTTATATATAAGATTCAATTTATATAGTATATGACAAATATATCTAACTTATGATGAAATATCAAGGAAAGGTAGCCCTAATTCTATAATGAATCTGTAGGTGTTTTTATGAGGTCTTGTACTAATTTGTTTAGTATATTATTTTTCTTCTTCATCTTTACCTTCTTTCACTACAGATGACTTCTGTGGACAAAATATTCAGTTATAACTTATGTATTTCCTCCTAAATATTCTATTCTTGATCGAGATTCTCAATATTTTGAAAATTAAAATTATCCTGTTTCAGCCTACATCTTGGTATGTTTGGAGTCATTAAACTTGAACGCCACTGAGTTTCTTTATGGGGCTTATTGGTGCAGAAATATTGACTAAAGTGATGCAAGAAGGGTCATTGTGTTGAGAATGAGGAAGGAAAGATTTTAATGTGGACCATAGTCAGGTTTATACCTGCCATAGTTGGGTCAGATATAATTATTCTAGCAAAGAAATATCTAGAGAGAATTATGATTGTGACAGAAGCCATGCAGCATCCTGTGCTCAGAATTTAGGGATCTGAAGCGTCCAACACTTCATTAAGAAAAGCAGGCAGTTCACATTTTGTAAAGTACATTGGAGATAAGCAAAGCCTTTATGCAATCCATTGATGGAGTCTGTATGGGAAATGAGCTTTTGCAAATAGAATGACTAAAGACTTCTGCAAATAGAAAAAGGAGTCCTGAAATAAGGAAACAGCTACTCTTACAGTAAATGATGTGTTATAAGAAGAGTGGTGGTTCTAAAAATGGGGAAGAAGAAGAATACAGGATGATTAAAAATAGTTGCTAGGGCTTCCCTGGTGGCACAGTGGTTAAGAATCCACCTGCCATTGCAGGGGACATGGGTTCCAGCCCTGGTCCGGGAATAACCCACATGCCTTGGAGCAACTAAGCCCATGTGCCACAACTACTGAGACTGCGTACCACAACTACTGAAGCCCACATGCCTAGAGCCCATGCTCCGCAACAAGAGAAGCCACCGTAATGAGAAGCCCACACACCGCAACAAAGAGTAGCCCCCGCTAGCCGCAACTAGAGAAAGCCTGCACTCAGCAACCCCTGCAACTAGAGAAGGCCCAATGCAGCCAAAAATTAAATAAATAAATAAATTTATTTTAAAAAATACTTGCTAAATGTCTCCATTAGTTCTTTATTGAGGACAAACTAGAAGTATGTCTGTACACACATGAGCATACACACATATATCACAGGTCAATTGTAGATCCATTGTGGCTGCATATACTTCTATGTGATGTCTTGTAATCAGTTATTTAGAATTCTTATCTAGACCTATGATTTAGTCACTTTCAGAAAATCCTTTTGCTGTCTTCCTAAATCCTAAGGTAAAGCTACGTCCTTCAGGCATTATCATTCTTGAATAATCTATCTTGCTATAACTGCACAGATATTTTTCTGAATGAACTTACTCATTATATTGGTACAAAAACTATATCTCTGATAAAAGTCATAAGTACCAGTCTGACTTCTCATCCTGAAGACCTTATCTCTGCCAAGACCCCCAAATTGGGGTCATTTAGTTCATACCTGTCATCTCACTTGGCTGAGAGAAATCCATCTCTCTTCTGGGCAAATTGAAACTCTATCTGAGGAAGCTGAGGAGCATGAGTTTTATGACTGATATGAGAATGTTTTGTTATTTTCAGGCAAGTTCTGAAATATTTCACCACTGCAGTTCAAAAATATAACGAAACTGATGTTCTTCTGTTAATTTGCCCTCCTAATGCAGGCAACAGGTGCATGCTTAACATCTGAAAGTCATAGGATGATTACAATTTATCAGTGAAGCTGTATTTTGTGGGTGCCTGCTGCTTTAGCACATAAAAGAACATATAACCAGTCCCTTTTCTGCTGAAAACCTAGCTAATAGCATGAAAGTTTGCAAACATTGACAAAACAATTTCAGCAACATTGTAAAATCATTCAGGTAACAAATGGTATCCAGGAGTGGCTTCTCTGAGAGGTGGTATGGAGGAAACAATTGCAGACACATGGTTTGCTGATGGCTTTTTCACTGGATACCTCCAGTGATCTAATGCCATGTGTCATTTTGAAATGCTATAGCCACCATTCAGAAAAAACAAAACAAAAACAAAGCAACATGGCTCAGAAACCTGCATCAGCTCATGAAAGACCTTTGCATTTTCAATTAACACTGGCTAGGGGAAAGACTAATTTTCTGATCTTTTCATGGAAAACTACTTGTTAAAAGTGCATCCTAGGGGATCATTTTTTTTCTACATTTATTCATCAAGTTTTTTGTCTGGTTAATCAGTGGGGGAGTCTTCTGCCCTATCTAAGCTCTTCGTCATGGTTTGCATGTTGTTATGTTTCTGCCTCCAGGCCTTTTCTTGCACTTGCCTTTCCAACTTCAAAAGTGCATTTTTTCTGGAAGCTTTTCTGACTGGTCTCCTTTGATCATTTCTGTGGCCAGATTTACTCAGATGCATAATTAATACTCTGTTCATTTGTATTCTTGGGTATATCACTTTGTAATTCTTCTTCAACTGTTTATTATTTATATGAGTAACCTATTTAACTTATTTCAGTATTCTTGGTACTTCTATTACACCTTCAACACAATGGTATAATAAGATGTGGAGAGAACTCTAGTGACTGACCTAAAGTTAGATGGAGTAGGTAAAATAAGATAAAATAAAATAAAATAAAACAAAATAAAAATACCTAGAACTCCATTGTGAAATTTAGTGTTCAGATTTATGCATGAGTTCTGAGACTTACTGTTTTAACATTTGGGACTTGAAGTTTGAGACCCCTGTATTGATCTAAACTTAGATCATGTAGGTGCTGGTATTAAATATAGCTATATATGTTTTCAAAACAAGTGTATCTCAGCTATCTATTTTCTGGAAGTTGGATAAGCAGTAGACTATAAAACAGAATAGAATCTTTCTATAAATTGAGAACAATGGAAAATACAAGAGACATTAATTTCAAAGAGGCTGTGCAACATAGATTCACAGGAATGAAAACATACACTGCCCTATTTGGTAATCATGTACTTATGAATAGACATTATTTCATCTCCTACCTTCAGCATGAGGCCCTTTGAGAAAAAGCTCTTTGCAGATGACCATTAGTAAGAGCCTCAAGGAAACGTAAATTCTGTAGAAGTAGCTTTGGAAGAAAAGGGCATTTCTTCTTTTGCCAAAGAATGGAGAAAATGTAAAGCAGGGTATCTAGTATAAATAAAACACTTCTCTACCTGTTGCACTTAGAAGTTCTCCAAAAAAACATAACACATTTGCTTGCAACTTAATAACATTTTTAAAAATATATAGTCAAAAGACTGTAAAAATTAAAATTACCAGCAACTTACAATTGTTCAGCGTTTATGTGTGACATATTGTAATATTTTTATATACATCATCTTCTTTCATCCGCATAGTAGTACTTTTAAGTTAGATTTTTATTATCCCCATTTTACAGATAATTAAATAAGTTGCCCAAATCACCAAGCCAGGAAGCATTAGAACTAGGAGTCTTGTCACTTCTATCCGATCTAAACCCAGTGGTTTTTAACCATTGTGTAATATGGCCTTGAAATTTTATTAGAAATTTGTGATATCACATTAACCCATGAACTACAAAGGAGTTTCAGAAAGTTTTTAAGAACAAGATTCACAGAATGAGTTCGAATTATTTTCTAAGAAATTTCTATGCTACCTTAACAGGTAGTCTCCAATTTTTTTTTTAACACCTAAAATTTCCTCCATTGGCCTGAAAGTGATAAAAGTTGTCCATTAATCTTCCCTTAAGCCAATACCAGCATGGTCTCACACGACAAAACAGGAGCCAGAAATAAGGACCGAAGGGGAAAGGGAAGAACAGTTAATAACTGTGCTGTACGTATATATTAAAAACAGAATATCCCATCATCCTATCTCATATATAGTTGAGTTATCAGATTTGTAAGTTATTATACATGCTTTCATTGAATAAACATTTGATTAAATGGGAAAAAAGCAGGTAGGTAGATTTCACCTGAGAAATGGCACAAAAAGAATTATTCTAGACAGGATTTTTGATATATTTAAGTTTTGGGCTTTACTGATTCTATGAAAAGCTAAAATGGCCTACATTCTTATATAATGATTATTGCTGTTGTTGTTACTATTACTGTGTCCTAAGGGAGTTATAACAGAAAAGTATGACTGATATATTTATAAAATAAAATTTATAGTGACCTTTGATATGAGCCATTTTATTAACAATGACTGATAATACAATGATTGTGACCTAAATTATCCTTTTGAAAATTATGTTTATCTCAATACCAGAAATAAAGGCACACATGCTATATGCTAAATACTGTGCAACACATTAGCATAAGCAATTTAATGTCATGTTCGTAACAACTTGTCTTACTCTGTTTGGACTGCTGTAACAGAATACTATAGACTGGGTAGTTTATAGACAACAGAAATTTATTTCTTACAGTTCTGGAGGCTGGGAAGTTCCAGATCAAGGGGCTGGCAGATTCACTGTCTAGTGAGAGCCCACTTTATGGTTCGTAGATGACTGTCTTCTTGCTGTGTCCCCACTTGGTGGAAAGGGTGAGAGAGAAAGCTCTCTGGGGTCTCTCAAGGGCCACTAATGCCATTTATAAGGGCTCTACCCTCATGACCTAATTACCTCCCAAAGTTTCTACCTCTTTATGTCATCACATTGAGGATTAGGATTTCAACATGTGAATTTGAGGGGGATACAAACATTCAGTCCATAACACAACTCTAAGAGGAAAGTGTCATTTAAAAAAATCATGAATAAGCAGAAACTCCAATTCAGAAAAGTTCGGTAACTTTCCCCATTATACAGCTATGAATGTAGGAAGCTGTACTTGAATTGAGGACTGTGGATACCAACACCCAAGCTTGTAACCAGTTTGTTGACTAGGAAGTTGGCATCTCTCTCCTTCAGAGGATATACTTTCCTAAAAAATATTATTTTTATCTCCATTTTCCCTAAAGCATAGAGTTTATATAAACCTCAGATTGAATTTTTCCAATAAATTTACTTATTTAATATTTGGAGCAAGCAGGGAGAATGTGGTAGAATTCCATCATTTCTACCAAATGCATATACATTTTCCCCAATACTCTCTAGATTTTGAGTTTCCTCAAATATATAATCCATAAGCATTTACTACAGAGGCCAAGGTAATGGAAATAGGTGATTGTCAGTCTCTTTTGTACCACAGTTGCTTTTTGTACATTGACATTCAACAACTTAATGGGAGGCAACAAGAAAAGCATTAAAATTTAAAATTGTGTAGTTCTAGAAGTTTCAGGAAATTTTGTTTTCTTTTTCTGGCTGACAACTTGAAACTGAGTGCACCAAATTCCCTGATCAAGACTCATTTCTTAAAACAATCCTTTTGTTTGTTTAATTGTAAATAATCTCCTTGCTTGGTCATTTCCCTCTCTTCATTTTTCAGAGTAATGCTCAGTTTACCTATTACAGGTTATAAATCTTCAGTTTCATTTTCTGTGACCAAAAAGACCAGAATGATTTTTTTTCCAATAATTTTCATATAAAGATGAATTAGCGGGCTTCCCTGGTGGCGCAGTGGTTGGGAGTCCGCCTGCCGATGCAGGGGACACGGGTTCGTGCCCCGGTCCGGGAGGATCCCGCGTGCCGCGGAGCGGCTGGGCCCGTGAGCCGTGGCCACTGAGCCTGCGCGTCCGGAGCCTGTGCTCCGCAATGGGAGGGGCCACAGCAGTGAGAGGCCTGCGTACCGCAAAAAAAAAAAAAAAAAAAAAAAAGATGAATTAGCAAGTCAGAGAGGAATATCTTAGATTTCCTTGGTTTTGAAATTTTCCTTGCTGAGGATGCCTAACCGGAGTCACCATAACCCTCAGCATCAGTAGTTGTGATATGGGCAAAGCTGAGGAGAAGAATAAACATGTACTGGTTCTCCTCTGTCAGTTACTTTAATTTTCAGTGTAATGGGGGAAGGGAGTTCCTTTCTAAAGTGTGAGTTTTTCCTTTTCTTACTTTCTCTTGCTTCTCAGTTAATAAAGTAGGCTGGTGGACTTTTGTTGGTTCCAAACAAAAACAGAACTGGCAAGAAAAAACCCTGATAATTTCTGAGTTTGGGCCTCGTTTGTTTATCTGAAATTCTTTGCTTCAAAAACAATAAATGCTTCAATAACCTGGCTGCAGAAAATACTTAATGGAAATTTTGATTTTCATTTGCTGATCTAATTCATTTCACAGTAAGGTGTGAGCTTAATATAGGAACTTTTTCTTTTGTTTATGACATTTTCACACCTACAGATATTTGTAGACATATGGAGGGGCTGCAAGCAGCTGATTGTTTCTGAAATTAGCTCAGTACAGACACAGAGCAGTGCCTGAGAATAGCTCATGTTTAAAAAGTGAAAATTCCAAAGGGTAAGGCCGCTTTATAAACAGAACCTCTATAATCTGTTTTAATGCACCTTAACTTTTGTATTTATTAATTTATTTGTGAAATCCAGCTGATAGTGCAATTAGTGTGACATTTAAAAATCTTTAATTTTAAGAAAGTCGTATTCATCTTGCTTGGATATAGGCTATAAAATTAATAGGTTTGGGAAAGCTAGAAGGCTTCTTTTTTGAATTGTTCAGATAACACACAAGGCAGAGGCAGGGCTGGAGGAGGCAATCTCCAGGTCATTCACTAGCCAAGGAAACTAGGAATAAAGCCAAGTTTTAAAGAAATCTCATATACCTTTGTTCTTGTTTCCCTGGAATTCATGTTAAAAAAGTGAAAACTGGATATATGTGGTATCTTATCAATAGAGATCTGATCATTTCTCAAGGGAGCAAGTAGCATTTCACTGAGTTTCTGGGGCAAAAGGCAGTGAATACACATAAAAGCAATTACCAGATTAAAAAGCCATTCCCCTAACCTCTTGTAAATCCTAAGTACTACTTATAATGACAATGTCTTTAGAATTCTCCAAAATGATGTGTTACTTAAGCTACTGGGGGAAAAAATTAACTGGAGTGAAAATAGACTCCCAATTAAATAACTCCAACTTAAAAAATTAGTTTTGGAAAAGAGTTTCTAATTTTGAACTATATGTACATATACACTTGATAAAAAGGAAATATTTTCCTTCAAGACAAATAGAATCATGTCAACACATATTTGTTTTGCATTTAATCAGTGTGAAATTTGATGCTAGATTTTGGGTTCTCAGCAAGAGCAGGGCACAATTCAGCACGTGAATAGCCTTAGAGTTGTGTGAGCTGTTTCTAATTTAGTTTGTAAAAATAATGTCTAGAAGTCTAGAATGGCTTGCACTCCTAGACATATTCAAGAAGAAGCATATTTCTCTTCCATAAAAATTACTCCGCTTGTATTTCACATTTCTATGCTATTTTTAAATATTACCATTTAATTTGAAATTTATAATTTTTTAACAATGATTTGTATTGCCTTAGGGAGAAAGATATGGAATAGTAAAGTACCTCTCTAGTGAAAATTACTTGCAGCTCACATAAAATAAGCCTCTGTTCTTTTCCATCACATTCTAGTTACAGAATAAAAAGCTGATTGAATATTGCAGATTATCGTGTGCTTTAAATATGAATGTCCTTGTAAGGTATATATTAGTGCAATATTTTTTACATAAATCATTTGATTAAAATCGCAAAAATTTAACATATAGAAGACACATCCACTCCAATTAAGATTCAACTGATCAATTTTTACTTCTACCACCAGCTGACATTTGTCAAAATACTTCTTTAGAATGTATTGCTGAATCTTCCAAATAGGTTACCTCATGCTCCTTTCAAACTCAGAGGATCTCTTTTCTTGTATCAGACCAACTGTTTAAAGCTGGCACTCTGTTTAGCAACTATTTACCCTCTGGAAAGAGAGACCTTAGAAAATTGATCTATTTGAGTCCTGACAGTTTTCACTGCGAACAGCTAATTTTATGTAAAATGCTTTTAACATAGTTTTAATCATGAAGCAATTAAGAGTAACATTTAGAAAGGAATCTGGAGATAGTACCTTGTCTTCCTGCCCTATCCTTTTTTTCTATTGAAAATTGTATTTATGCCTTCAACAACTTCATCTCACCTTTATTTTTGTTTTGTTAGTTCCTAAAAGTATGGAATTAAATCTGCAAGTGGTCATTGTGACAGTGTTTTCTTGAAAAATTCAAGAACCCCTGTAGTAATGCAAGAAACGTTGGTAGTCTGCTTTTGTTTTATTATGTATTGCGATCTCAGATAACTTGAGGTGCACTCTGACGTGCAGTCTCAATGTGGATGCTTTGCTTTCTACATCTGATGTGATCTTGCAGCGCAGCAAGGGAAAAAAACCCAAGAAAACAAACTCATGAAACTAAATTTGATCTGTCTGATAAATTCAGTTTCATAAATTCAGTCTCTTCATGTATTTGTCTTTTTTGAATAATGCAGTCTTGTAGATTTCCTCCTCTTCCCTGCTTCTTTCCAGGGTGACATGTGTGTCACGGGGAGCTATGTAATCTGGCAGCACGGAAGGCAGTACACATCTCAGTATTTCTATCTACAAGACTTTGCTTGATTTTTCTGGCTTCTCTGATCTTTGCAATGATGGTCTTACCTGGTGGCTGAGTGTCCTGCTAACATCCTCTGACTATAGCAGGGACCTCCTGCCTGTGTAGTTATTTCTCACGTTGGTCAGGAGTCTTTCCGGCTGTCTTGGCTTCACACCAGTCCCCTCTGAGGTCCTGTTGTAACTTCTCTTTGCTCCCTAACCTTAGGTATACCCTGTGGATTTCAGATAAATAGACAATTATCTCTCATTGCAATGATCTCCCCCCACACAAGCCTGCCAATACTTTTTGCACCAAATGGGATTCTAGGAAGACCAAGTGAGGGGAGGTCAGGACTTCATCTCCCTAACCCTGGGGCTATCCTGGGTTGTTTTGGTAATACTCTGTGAAATTGACTTCTCCTATAATTCCAAAACAGCACAAACCCCCTCTATTCAATGACTTTCTTCTTAACCCATCTAACACTCCAACACAGTCCCTCTCCATGACTTCACTGCAAGGAAGGGTGATTGGGAATGACATGCATTCTTATCTATTTCTCCTCTACTTTCTTGTCTTCATTCTACAATCACTAAGGAAAGAAGATTGGACTTTCCCCTCCCTCTTTCTGTCTGTTCAGAAAAATCACTTATGTCACACTTGCTAGGGTGGCATCTCCCTTTTCCTGGATTCAATAATGGCAGATGGGGCATAGGTATTTCAAAAAGTTTTTACCTGTTACACTTGAGTAACTCTGGATACAAAATGTGGTACATCTGCCCTGCTATGTATATTTGAGAGATCACTTTCCTTTTCCGGTTCTTACTAAGCAAAATGAAAATGATGTTTTAGCTTTTCTCTCCCTAGAAAATCTGGAAACTACAAAAAAATTTGAATTTGTTATATCTGAGTGACCTGTACCATGTGACTGTTAGAATCTTAATTTAGTTCTTCCTTGAGGCTGTTCCATGATTTTCTGCATGGGACTGATATTTAGCATAGGCCCAAATGTGACTAATTCACCTTAGTTTCAGAGTCCGCATCTTTATTTCCTTTCCCTGCTGTTGTCCGTCATGAGCTAAAACCTAACTATATCCACAGCCAGGTGTGAAGAACACTTGGACACTAGGATACAACTCTTAGCCTCTGGCAGTTCATTTGGCCTCAGATGAAGATTTGCGTCCCCAGTAGTGAAATTCCATCAGTAAATTAGGGTCATGAGCTATTGGAATCCCTTGTCCAAATCCATTCATCCATCTCTCCCCTCAGAGCCTGCTCATCCTAGCTGTGCTTAGCCCTGACTTCCTATGGGACTCTGGGAAGCAGGGATTGGGGTACTTTCCTCACATTTTGTAGGATAACATTTTGGGGATTCTAGTCTCCATAGAGAGGTTAACTGACGAATCTTTCCCAGGTTCTTCACCTAGGCAGCAAAGCTGGGATTGCTACCTCTGTCTCCCATTAAAATACGACTAGGTGAAAACAAACTTTGGGTTTTCCTCCCATTTTAAAAACAAATCTCTCCATAGATGATCTGATGGAGCAGCACTCTCTGCTGAGAGGAGACTGGCTCACTGCGGGCAGCAGCCCCTCATTATCAGAGGACGGGGCAGTAGCTCACTGAGACTAAAGGGTTCTCACTACCTCTCGCCATAGAAACTGATGAATTGGATAACACAGCTGAATTGCTGGAGTGGAGGAAGAGTTAGTATGAAGATTGTGCAAACAGAGTACACCCGAGAGCAAGACTGTCCCAACACACAGAGTGGAGAGTGAAGGCTTCCCTATGGACGCCTCAGGGCTGAGAAACATTGAACACCTGGGTGCCTCTTGAGAACAGTGAAAACATCTAATCTCTGATCAGCCACCTACTGGAGGATCCGGGCAACTTTCCTGGTGACTAGGTAGCTGAGACCGGCTGCTTTAAGGAAAAGAGCCAGGAGTTTGGCATGTCCAGCCAGCACTGCAGTGATTACTTGAACTCGGTGACAGCACTGGATGAATCTATGGTTGAAGACCCCAGACCAAGTTACGCAGTACAGCCCTGCGCTCCCTTGAACTGAGGCCCGTGCTGTCTTGTCAGGATTCTCTGCTCGATGAAGTGGCAGGACATTTGGAGAGATGGCTCTCTGGTGGTAGACTGGCATTAACTGCTAAATGGCATGAAGAGGAAACCTGGAATGTGCATATCTTAGTATCTCTGTGAAGTAAGAGGACCTCTCTATTAGTTTCCTAGGGCTGCTGTAATAAGGTATAACAAACTGGATGATTTAAACAACAGAAATGTATTCCCTCAGATTCCTCGGGGCTGGAAGTCTGAACTTAAGATGTCAACAGGCCCATGCTCCCTTTGAAGATGCTGTGGAAGAATCCTTCATGTTCTCTTCCTAGTTTCTGGTGGTTGCCAACAAGCCTTGGCATTCCTTTGCTTGTAGACGCATCACTCCAGTCTTTCCTTCTATTGTCACATAGGCTTCTCCCCTGTGTGTCTCTGTGTCTTCACATAGTATTTTTATAAGTACACCGGTCATTGGATTTAAGGTCCATCGTAACCAGTATGACCTCATGTTAACTAATTACATCTACAAAGACCTTATTTCCAAATACGATCACATTCTTAGGTTCCTTTTTTTCTCCATAGTTCTCATCAGCATCTGACATATTGTATTTTTATTTTTTAAATAATTTTCTTCTTCCTTCCACTAGATGGAAGCTTCATGAACACAGAAAGATTATTTTTTAAATTTGACTCTGTATCACTAACATCTAAAGCAGTGATTTGCCCATAGTAGGAACTCAGTAAATCGCTTTTGAATGTACTTGTATGTCGGGAAAAAGCTACATGACCTGCTGTAGTGGCCACACATGGACTCCTGGGAGGCACGCTTACCACTACCTGAATAAGAGAGGTTGTGAATACCATGTAAACGTTTTCCCTACTTTACTCTGTATCTACATTTACAGTTTCTATCTCTTCTCTTTCCTGCCTTCACTCAGCCCCTCATCATATATCTCTTTTCTTTTTATTTGAATTTTATTTCTTTATCTTTTATACAGCAGGTACTTATTAGTTACCAATTTTATACATATTAGTGTATACATGTCAATCCCAATCTCCCAATTCATCCCACCACCACCACCACCCCCACCCCTGCTTTCCCCCCTTGGTGTCCATATGTATGTTCTCTACATCTGTGTCTCTATTTCTGCCTTGCAAACCAGTTCTTCTGTACCATTTTTCTAGATTCCACATATATGCATTAATATACATATTTGTCTTTTTCTTTCTGACTTACTTCACTCTGTATGACAGTCTCTAGGTCCATCAACGTCTCTACAAATGACCCAATTTCATTCCTTTTATGGCTGAGTAATATTCCATTGTACCACATCTTCTTTATCCATTCTTGTGTCGATGGGCATTTAGATTGTTTCCATGACCTGGCTATTGTAAATAGTGCTGCAGTGAACATTGGGGTGCATATGTCTTCCTGAGTTATGGTTTTCTCTGGGTATATGCCCAATAGTGGGATTGCTAGGTCAGATGGTAATTCTATTTTGAGTTTTTTTGTTTTGTTTAGTTTCTTTTGCGGTACGCAGGCCTCTCACTGTTGTGGCCTCTCCCGTTGTGGAGCACAGGCTCCAGATGCGCAGACTCAGTGACCATGGCTGACGGGCCTAGCTGCTCCGTGGCATGTGGGATCTTCCTGGACCAGGGCATGAACCCGTGTCCCCTGCATCGGCAGGCAGACTCTCAACCACTGTGTCACCAAGGAAGCCCTTGTTTTTTATTTTTTTAAATTTTGAGTTTTTTTAAGGAACTTCCATACTGTTCTCCATAGTGGCTATATCAGTTTACATTCCCATCAACAGTGCAAGAGGGTTTCTTTTTCTCCACAACCTCGCCAGCATTTGTTGTTTGTAGATTTCCTGATGATGGCCATTTTGACAGGTGTGAGGTGATACCTCATTGTAGGTTTGATTTGCATTTCTCTAATGATTAGTGATCTTGAGCATCCTTTCATGTGTTCGTTGGCAATCTGTATATCTTCTATGGAGAAATGTCTGTGTAGGTCTTCTGCCCATTTTTGGACTGGGTTGTTTGTCTTTTTGTTATTGAGCTGCATGAGCTGCTTGTATATCTTGGACATAAATCCTTTGTCAGCTGCTTTGTTTGCAAGTATTCTCTCCCATTGTGAAGGTTGTCTTTTCATCTTGTTTATGGTTTCCTTTGCTGTGCAAAAGCTTTTAAGTTTCATTAGGTCCCATTTGTTTATTTTTGTTTTTATTTCCATTTCTCTGGGAGGTGGGTCAAAAAGGATCTTGCCATGATTTATATCATAGAGTGTTTTGCCTATGTTTTCCTCTAAGAATTTTATTGTGTCTGGCCTCACATTTAGGTCTTTAATCCATTTTGAGTTTATTGTTGTATACACTGCTAGGGAGTGTCCTAATTTCATTCTTTTACATGTAGCTGTCCAGTTTTCCAAGTACCACTTATTGAAGAGGCTGTCTTTTCTCCATTGTATACTCTTGTCTCCTTTGTCATAGATTAGTTGACATTAGGTGCATGGGTTTATCTCTGGGCTTTCTCCCCTGTTCCATTGATCGATATTTCTGTTTTGGTGCCAGTACTATGTTGTCTTGATGACTGTAGCTTTGTAGTATAGTCTGAAGTCAGGGAGTCTGATTCCTCCCGCTCCGTTTTTTTCCCTCAAGATTGCTTTGGCTATTCACGGTCTTTTGTGTCTCCATACAAATTTTAGGATTTTTTGTTCTAGTTCTATAAAAAATGCTATTGGTAATTTTGATAAGGAGTGCATCGAATCTGTAGATTGCTTTGGGTAGTATAGTCATTTTCTCAATATTGATTCTTCCAATCCAAGAACATTGTATATCTCTCCATCTGTTTGTGTCATCTTTGATTTCTTTCATCAGTATCTTATAGTTTTCTGAGTACAGATCTTTTACCTCCTTCAGTAGGTTTATTCCTAGGTATTTTATTCTTTTTGTTGCATTGGTGAATGGGATTGTTCCATTAATTTCTTTCTGATCTTTCGTTGCTAGTGTATAGGAATGCAAGAGATTTCTGTGCATTGATTTTGTATCCTACAACTTTACCAAATTCACTGATTAGCTCTAGTAGTTCTGGTGGCATCTTTAGGATTATCTGTGTATAGTATCATGTCATCTGCGGAGACAGTTTTACTTCTTCTTTTCCAATTTGTATTCCTTTTATTTCTTTTTCTTCTCTGATTGCCATAGCTAGCACTTCCAAAGCTATGTTGAATAATAGTGGCAAGAGTGGACCTCCTTGTCTTGTTCCTGACTTAGAGGAAGTGCTTTCAGTTTTTCACCATTGAGAATGATGTTTGCTCTGGGTTTGTCATATATGGCCTTTATTATGTAGAGGTAGGTTCTCTCTATGCCCACTTTCTGGAGAGTTTTTATCATAAATTCATGTTGAATTTTGTCAAAAGCTTTTTCTGCATCTATTGAGAGGGTCATATGGTTTTTAATCTTCAATTTGCTAATATGGTGTATCACATTGATTGATTTGCATATATTGAAGAATCCTTGCGTTTTTTTCTTTCTGATTTCCTTCACTCTGTATGACAGTCTCTAGGTGTTAGCTCTTCTCTAAATGTTTGATAGAATTCACCTGTGAAGCCATCTGTTCCTGGACATTTGTTTGTTGGAAGATTTTTAATCACAGTTTCAATTTCATTACTTGTGATTGGTCTGTTCATATTTTCTATTTCTTCCTGGTTCAGTCTTAGAAGGTTATATCTTTCTAAGAATTTGTCCATTTCTTCAAGGTTGTCCATTTTATTGGCATAGAGTTGCTTGTAGTAGTCTCTTATGATGCTCTGTATTTCTGCAGTGTCTGTTGTAATGTCTTCTTTTTCATTTCTAATTTTATTGATTTGAGTCCTCTCCCTCTTTTTCTTGATGAATCTGGCTAAAGGTTTATCACTTTTGTTTATCTTCTCAAAGAACCAGCTTTTAGTTTTATTGATCTTTGCAATTGTTTTCTTTGTTTCTACTTCATTTATTTCTGCTCTGATCTTTATGATTTCTTCTACTAACTTTGGGTGTTGTTTGTTCTCCTTTCTCTAGTTCCTTTAGGTATAAGTTTAGATTGTTTATTTGAGATTTTTCTTGTTTCTTGAGGTAGGATTGTATTGCCATAAAGTTCCCTCTTAGATCTGCTTTTGCTGCATCCCATAGGGTTTGGATCATTGTGTTTTCACTGTCATTTGTCTCTAGGCTTTTTAAAAATTTCCTCTTTGATTTCTTCAGTGATCTCTTTGTTATTTAGTAACATATTGTTCAGCCTCCATGTGTTTGTGTCTTTTAAGTTTTTTTCCAGTAACTGATTTCTAATCTCATAGCATTGTTGTCAGAAAAGATGCTTGATATGATTTCAGTCTTCTTAAATTTACCAAGGCTTGGTTTGTGACCCAAGATGTGATCTATCCCGGAGAAAGTTCCATGTACACTTGTGAAGAAAGTGTCATTTGATGTTTTTGGATGGAATGTCTTATAAATTTCAATTAAATCTATCTGTTCTCTTGTGTCATTTAAAGCTGTGTTTCTTTATTTATTTTCTGTCTGGATGACATGTCCATTGGTGTAAGTGAGGTGTTAAAGTCCCCCACTATTATTGTGTTACTGTTGATTTCCTCTTTTATAGCTGTTAGCAGTTGCCTTATGTATTGTGGTGCTCCTATGCTGGTTGCCTATATACTTATAACTGTTATATTTTCTTGGACTGATCCCTTGATCACTATGAAGTGTCCTTCCTTGTCTCTTGTAACATTCTTTATTTTAAAGTCTATTTTAGCTGATATGAGTATTGCTACTCCAGCTTTCTTTTGATTTCCATTTGCATGGAACATCTTTTTCCATCCCCTCACTTTCAGTCTGTATGTGTCCCTAGGTCTGAAGTGGGTCTCTTGTAGACAGCATATATATGGGTCTTGTTTTTGTATCCATTCAGCAAGCCTGTGTCTTTTGGTTGGAGAATTTAAGCGATTCACGTTTCAGGTAGTTATCGATATGTATGTTCCTATGACCATTTTCTGAATTATTTTGGGTTTGTTTTTGTAGGTCCTTTTCTTCTCTTGTGTTTCCCACTTAGAGGAGTTCCTTTAGCAATTGTTGTAGAGCTGGTTCAGTGGTGGTGAATTCTCTTCACTTTTGCTTGTCTGTTAAGCTTTTGATTTGTCCATTGCATCTGAATGAGATCCTTGCAGGGTAGAGTAATCTTGGTTGTAGGTTCTTCCCTTTCATCACTTTAAGTATATCATGCCACTCCCTTCTGGCTTGTAGAGTTTCTGCTGAGAAATCACTGGTTAACCTTATGCGAGTTCCCTTGTATGTTATTTGTCATTTTTCCCTTGCTGCTTTCAGTAATTTTTCTTTGTCTTTAATTTTTGCCAATTTGATTACTATGTGTCTCAGCGTGTTTCTCCTTGGGTTTATCCTGTACGGGACTCGCTCCGCTTCCTGGAGTTGGATGGCTATTTCCTTTCCCATGTTAGGGACGTTTTTGACTATAATCTCTTCAAATATTTTCTCTGGTCATTTCTCTCTTCTCCTCTGGGACCCCTATAATGTGAATATTGTTGAGTTTAATGTTGTCCCAGAGGTCTCTTAGGCTGTCTTCATTTCTTTTCATGCTTTTTTCTTTATTCTGTTCCACAGCAGTGAATTCCACCATTCTGTCTTCCAGTTCACTTATCCGTTCTTCTGCCTCAGTTATTCTAGTATTGATTCCTTCTAGTGTAGTTTTCATTTCAGTTCTTGTATTGTTCATCCTTGTTTGTTTGTTCTTTTATTCTTCTAGGTCTTTGTTAAACATTTCTTGCATCTTCTCGATCTTTGCCTCCATTATTTTTCTGAGGTCTTGGATCATCTTTACTATCAGTATTCTGAATTCTTTTTCTGGAAGGTTGCCTATCTCCACTTCATTTAGTTGTTTTTCTGGGGTTTTGTCTTGTTCCTTCACCTGATACATAGCCCTCTGCCTTTTCATCTTGTCTTTCTTTCTGTGAATGTGGTTTTTGTTCCACATGCTGCAGGACTGTAGTTCTTCTTGCTTCTCCTGTATGCCCTCTGGTGAATGAGACTACCTAAGAGGCTTGTTTAAGGTTCCTGATGGGAGGGACTGGTGGTGGGTAGAGCTCACTGTTGCTCTGCTGGGCAGAGCTTAGTAAAACTTTGATCCCCTTGACTGTTGATGGGTGGGGCTGGGTTCCCTCCCTGTTGGTTGTTTGGCTTGAGGCAACCATAACACTGGAGGGTACCTGGGCTCTTTTGTGGGGTAATGACAGACTCTGGGAGGGCTCACACCAAGGAGAACTTCCCAGAACTTCTGCTGCCAGTTTCCTTGTCCCCATGGTGAGTCACAGCCACCCCCCGCCTCTACAGGAGACCCTCCACAACTAGCAGGTAGGTCTGGTTCAGTCTCCCCTGGCGTCACTGCTCCTTCCCCTGGATCCTGATGTGCACACTACTTTGTGTGTGCCCTCCAAGAGTGAAGTCTTTGTTTTCCCCAGTCCTATTGAAGTCCTGCAATCAAATCCCACTAGGCTTCAAAGCCTGATTCTCTAGGAATTCCTCCTCCCTTTGCCAGACCCCAGGTTGGGAAGCCTGACGTGGGGCTCTGAACCTTCACTCCAGTCGGTGGACTTCTGTGGTATAAGTGTTCTCCAGTCTGTTAGTCAGTCACCCGTCAGTTATGGGATTTGATTTTTCTGTGATTGTGCCCCTCCTACCATGTCATTTTGGCTTCTCCTTTGTCTTTGGATGTGGGGTATCTTTTTTGGTGAGTTCCAGTGTCTTCCTGTCGATGATTGTCCAACAGCTAGTTGTGATTCTCGGATTCTCCATTCTTAACAGTTATCATTAGCATAATTAAATATTTGATGAAGTAATTATTTAAATGATTGACTCCTCCCATAGACCATAAGCTTAACAAGAGCAAAATAGTATAGAGAATACACTAGTAAGTATTGATGATACATATATATATATATATATTTATATATATATATACACACAGATACATACACACACACACTCATATCTTGGTCTACTTAACCTTTTTGAACTTCATCTTTTTAGTTTTTTAAATGAGAATTCCTGTTCTGAGTACCTCACAAGATTGCTATAAAGATTATAAATGGGGCTTCCCTGGTGTCACAATGGTTGAGAGTCCACCTGCCGATGCAGAGGACGTGGGTTCGTGCCCCGGTCTGGGAAGATCCCACATGCCGCGGAGCGGCTGGGCCCATGAGCCATGGCCGCTGAGCCTGCGCGTCCAGAGCCTGTGCTCCGCAACGGGAGAGGCCACAGCAGTGAGAGGCCCGCGTACCGCAAAAAAAAAAGATTATAAATGATTTTATATACATAATATATATTATATATAATATAATCCCTTGTGAACATGACAGTAAAATATAAATATTTCTCCAACTTTATTCAAATAGAATACTTCCATTTGAGATCTGTGGGATTTCAAACATGTATGTGAATATGTTTGGGTGCTTAAGTGGACTTAAAGTAAGCCCTGTGGGTACCCAACTTGTAGACTGCTTGTTAAATTTGCCCTCTCTCCCATTTTCTGGCAGGCATCTGTCAGTGTGTCATTATTAAAGATCAGCTAACCTTGAATGATTCTGGATTGTACCTTAGCCTTCTTCTGCAGTAAATGAAAAAATAAATTTGTGACAACCAAAGAGAGGTCTAGATGGCTGCTGTATTGATACTGGTTATAACCACTGTGATATAGGGAATTTCTATGATAAAGATAAAGAATGTGTGTTTTCCTGTGTGATACATAGCATATATTTTAGAACTCTCCATATATGACATTCTAAGAGGCACATGGTCTCATCATAGAATGTCAGAGAAGCTTCTCAGAGGCCAACAGCAGAGTCTTTTGTTCCTACCTTTTTTGTTCTGCTCCATATGTGGAATACAAACATGGTATTCTGAAAGAGGAGGATGTCGGAGACTACTGTAAGGTTTGCTTTGTTGGGTCAGCAGGATCTCACACACTAAGTGAAGTTGTTATGAGTTAGTGATGCCATTGATTTATGCTTCCATCAGAAAATCCTGGGACTATATCATTCCCAACAGGGAGTGGGATAGTGTTATATGTAAGCAACAGTAATGAATGGAGGGGATAGAGCATAAATCAAAGTGAAAGGACACTCCTATATTAAATATAAATCCAAAAGTAAGAACTATGCTAAAGAGATGAATATCAAATGAATACAAAAGTCTCCAAAGGAAAAGACTTAATACACAGTTTATAAATTAATCCAGTTATTTTAGCATTAGTTAGTGTATATTGAGTGCCCAGCACTTCCTAACTGGGCTTGATTATAATTATATAAGAACAAAATCCAAAATTTGGGGAAAATATTCTTTTATACTACATGTTTTAATTATATATATACTAAGATGAAAATATTATTTATTAAAATAATTATTATTTTCATATATAATGAGTATAGACCTACCTTTAAATATATTGGGAGCTCTCTTTATATGCGCATGATCTCTGTGTGTGTGTTTGTGTGTATGTGTATGTATCCTTTCTATCATCAATCTATTGATCTGTCTAATTTTTTATCTATCTATATATCTATCTAATCTATCATCCATCTACCTTTGCAGGAATATAGAAAATTTTTTAGATGACAATTTGACTTACAACTTTGAAGAAATTTCAGCTTTAGGATCTTTCCCTTTTGTTAGCTCATTAGTGCCTGATAGACCAAACTCACTATACGGACCTAAAATTAGTTACATGCTTGAGAAAATGATAACAGCAACAACAAAAAATACCTTGGGAGGGAGGTAGTGCAAATTGATTCTGACTTTTTTTTGGCTCCTGATAATTTTGAACTAATTTAAAAAATTCAAACCAACAATTCTGAAAAACTGAACTAAAATTTTAATTAATTTATTTAATGATTACATTTTCCAGACTGATCTTTTAATATTTTTGTGTAATTTTATTTAAAAAGACATTAATACATTGTTATATGTTTTACTATAATGAAAATGTTAAAATTATATGATAAAATATGATGCTTAATTTTAAATTTGTAATATAATTTAGTATTAGAGAAAAGATAGCTAAAATGAAAGCCCCAACGATCTTGAACTGGGTTCTTTATACATGACATTGGCTTGTTTGTACACAATGAAGAGAAGATAAATGTGGCAAACATGATATTGACATTTGTTAATCCACATATAAAGACAATCCAGATAACTTAGAATTTTCTTTGGGTATATATTTTAAAATGCTTACTTCTTGTCAGCCAAAATTTATGGCCCAATTTAATTAGATAATTGAAAATTCTCAAGTTTCTGTTGCGTAGACTCAATATATATATATCCTATTTTGCAACGTGATATTGCTTTACTAATATATCCATATTGGATTTTAACTTTATGTGTTCAATATTTGTGATCCTGTAATTCTCCTTCCTTTATCACTAAGAGTGATGCTGAATAGCTGGTTTTACTTTTGTAGTCACATAACATCTTAGAGGCATTGCTAAGCTATGCAAGCAAAGTTTGCTTTTTCTTAATCACTTGGATACTCTATAGTATTCGTTAGATAGTATAACTCAAAATAGTTGATGTATATATCTCCATTTATTACATACATATACATCATACTGGATATTTAATACCCTAATATTTACTTAATTTTACATTAGAATTGGGCATTAACAAAAGGCATAGGATTACACAGCTAGAATTATGTAATATATCCAATCTAATTATAAAGCTCACATATAATTATTCATTTTTAACTTCAGATTAGTTACCATGAAATGTGCTTTGTGCTACTAATATTTTTAATTATTCACCTTCAGCTTAATATATTCAGAGCCTTTATTTTTTCAATTTTCTCATTTCTTATTTCATCTTCTGCCTGTACTCATTCTTTCATTCTTTAGAGCTGCAACTTTACCTTTTAAAAATGTCTTTCTTTTTCCTTTCTTTTAAAATTTATCTTGTAGCATAGTATTGAATATGTTTGATCTTTTTTTTGCTTAAGTCTCCTAACTTTTTGCTGGGTTTTGGTGATGTTTTTTCTTTTCCCCTTTCCTGCAGCAGTGGATACATTGCCCCCAGACACATAGTAATTGCTTATAAAAAGCAGGACAATGCTAAGAGTCAGAATACAGATCTGAAAAAAATAAAATGACAAGAGTTAAAAATACCTACACACCATGAGGAGCAGAGTTTGTGATAGCAATTTCCATGTTTCTGATGAAAGTAAAGCCACAATTAGCAATAGGTAAACGTGAATGGATTATTTAACACATCTTAAAGTATTCACATCCTGTTCCCAAGATTGTTCTAAATGTTTTAAAGAATTGCCAGATTTTTCATGTTGCAGTATTTTTGGAGAAGTGTGTCAAACATATCTGAAAGTACTGTTAATTACTACATCAGAGTACCTATACTTCTGATCCAGTGTCCTAAAATTTTTGTTGCAAGTTTGAAAGTGATAAATCTCAAGGAGATAGTTTATGTGTTATAAAAATCTAAGGAGCCTTAAAGAGAAGTATGGCAATTGCCATCTGAGCTCATGTACAAACCAACTCCAGGTTATAGAAGGGACAGTATTTTTATTTTAACTTTTATTTAATCAAATTCAAATAGAAATATGTCTTTAGCATATGCTGATTTAGTGAAGTGTGTAACCTTTTTTGAAGACCTGCTTCTAAATTTAGAAAATTTCAATTTGACCTCAACAGCCTCTCTATATGTTCATTTATCCATTTACTTTTTTGTTAAGTGTAAAAAAAAAACAGCCTTAGCTTTAAAAATTTTGTTTTTTAGAATATGTTGTTGTGGCTTAGAATTATACAAAGAACCCAGAAGCTATTTCTTAGCATTTCCATGTTTTTTTTTTTTTTAAATTCTAGGACACATTGTTTTCCATTTCAATATTTTAGAAATAAAAATCAGGATAGATCACATTTTATAATCCTCATTAAAAACAACTGACCACATCACCAATAAAAAAAAACATTCAAGTATAAAAAATAGAGTATATATATATATATATATATATGATTTTTTTGTTATTGCCTCTCATGTAAGAATTATCATTAGATCATCACCTTAGTTGAGTTATTTACTTTTATAATCCTATACATCTATTATAACATAATTGTGCAGTTCTAATTTTTGCTATTTTAATAGATAACAATGTTAGAAAATGAAAACAAAAAATTACTATGTCCTCAGAATATTGTCTGTCACATGCCAATCAATGTAATTAAAGACAATAGAAATAGCCACATTTCTTGTATGTGTGTATATGTAATAGAAATTGTATTGCCGGCACAACAGAGGGAGGAGTGACAGATATGTGTCATGAAGGGCTATCATTCAGGCAAAAAGCATCTTCAAACCTCTAACTGACTTTCAATGTAAGTAGTCTTTTTCAGTACATAATACTCTAAGTGGTGGGGTGTGTGGAACTAGACAAATCATGTTTTCAAAGAAATTGAAGATCACCTACCTCAATTTTCCAGGAAAAGGAATTTTCCCCTGATCTCCCAAGAGGAGGTTGTCTTTTGTATGCACTCCCATTATTGCACTCTGTAGCATTTGTCACAAGATGATCATTATTGCCTATTTACTTGTTTGTATCTCCATTAAATTGTATATTTCCTGAGTGTAGAACTGTGGGCTCTATATCCTTAGAGCACAGCACTCTACCCAGAACACAGAGAACATTATTGACTAAATGAATGATATCCAATTTTCTTCTACCAGAAGTGGCCACCAATATGTATTATAAAACATCATGGCTAGGAAGCTGAAAACAATACATGGCCATAACTTCCACTTTAAGGGTTTATTTTTTATTTCTCTTGATGTAAGGTTCTTATCTATGTCCTTGTACATACTACACATTAACTAATTCTACTACCTTGTAATTATGAAGAATGGTTCTATGCCTGCTTCTCTATGACAATATCTCAAATATTTGAAGGCAGCTGATATCCCTTCCACATGTCCATTTTACACTTTCTCTGTTTTACTAATGCCATCTATTTACTCTATTTTGTTGTTCGTTGTTGTAGTAGTATATTAAGTTATATTTCTGTTCAGCTCTGCAAAAATTATCAATGTACTAGGTACTCTGTTAGATAATTTAAAGTGTAAGAATGAATAGGCATATACTGCGTTGGGGCAGTAGCACATAAACTTGTAATTGAAAAATACTGTGGGATCTTATGACATAATGTATTATTTTAACATGGTGTCTGGGATTCAAATATGCATAAGGTGCTATATGAGCATAGAGACTGGGCTCTTAGCCCAACCAAAGAGGTGAGATGAGCAATTATTTTATTATTTCATTTCCGGCTCTTAGATGTGGCCTGTTATTCATATCTGTCAAGATCTATTTGGATGTTTATCCTATCATATAAATTATGTTCTTTCCAAAATTTCCTTATCATTCACAGATTTTATAAATTTACTTTAAGAAAATTGTATCTTCATGTTAAAAATGTTGACAAGTACAAGACTAAAGACTGAGGTTTATGAGATACCTTCTCCCTGATTGATTCACCCATTACATAGCTCAGATAAAGATTTCGTATTGTTGATGATGAACTGTTTACATCATAAAGATTTTCTTAAAATAACCCATTATACTTTAAAAACAATATTTCCATTAGGTAATTCAAAACACTTTGAAAGAGCCAGCTTCAAACTGTTTCTCATGGATTGGTAGATGTTGATCTTCTTGTCCTATGATAAATTTTGGATTACAGCACAATTATTTTGTTTCTCAAGAGTAGATGTTTGAAAATATGCTGTCTTTCTATTTTAGACTTTCAGATTTGTACACAGAAAAATCTTAGTAAAAATTTAAATATATTTTATTTCCTATTAATAACTTTTTCTTTGTCTATTTACTTATGAATCTATTTACTCATGGTCTGCTAGTGACAGGAGAATGTGGATCAAAAATGTTTTCTTTTTAAATTTTTTTCCTTATGAATATTTCTCACAACTGACTACCTAAATCCTATACTCTGGACGACTTCTGAGTATCAGAAATGGGACAGGAGCAGAACTCAAGTAGCTGTGTTTTCCAGTGGAGGCAGTCATTAACTCAAGGCATACCCAAGTGAATATGCCTCCCTAAATATGATAAGGCAATTTCACTTTTATATGACTTCTCTGCAGCATTTAGTGTCATTGACCATTGCTTCCTCTTTCCCTCTGCTTTCTTTGACATCACATTGTTGTGATTTTCTCAGTATGTCCTATGAAAAAAGTGTGTGAAGAAATAGTGGTAATTCTCATCTCTGGCTGTTCTTTGGAATCACCTGGTAATTTTGAAAAAAAAAATGACACTCAGCATCTCAACCACAAAATTGTGACTTGATACATCTGAGGTGGGGGAGAGGGCAGGCCCTGGAACTGGTAGTTTCATAGTTCCCTCAGCTAATTCTAATGTGTAGCCAGAGATAATAATTATTGTCTGAGCGCTTCCCTGGTGGCACAGTGGTTGAGAGTCCACCTGCTGATGCATGGGACACGGGTTCGTGCCCTGGTCCAGGAGGATCCCGCATGCTGCGGAGTGGCTAGACCCGTGAGCCATGGCTGCTGAGCCTGCGCATCCAGAGACTGTGCTCTGCAATGGGAGAGGCCACAGTGGTGAGAGCCCTGTGAACTGCAAAGGAAAAAAAAAAAATATTGTCTTAAATTATAAGTTGAACTATATGCCATTGCTTTAAAAAAATGTCAGTTTCAAATGGTTCAACTTAATA
The DNA here is from genome assembly GCF_026419965.1 of Kogia breviceps. Classification (NCBI taxonomy): domain Eukaryota; kingdom Metazoa; phylum Chordata; class Mammalia; order Artiodactyla; family Physeteridae; genus Kogia; species Kogia breviceps. The sequence goes on along the minus strand of NC_081311.1, from coordinate 162,083,555 downwards.
TTTTTATTTTTCTATACATTTAGATAAATTAGAAAAAAATAGTAATGGTGAGCAAAACTAACATTTATATAGGATTTACTCTGTGCAAGATACTTTATATGTATTAACTAGTTTAATACTTACCAAAACCCTATGGTTATAGACACTGTTAATATCCCCTTTTCGTAGATGCAAAAACTGAAGCACAGAGATTTTAAGTGCCTTGCACAAGGTCACACAGCAGTTATTCATGTTGTGTCTTTTAAAAAAATTTATTTTAAATTTTTTATTTAAAACAATTTTAATACAATTTTAACAGGTTACTTTCCATTTACAGTTATTACAAAATATTGGCTGTATTCCTCATGTTGTACAATACATCCTTGAGCTTATATTACACCCAGTAGTTTGTATTTCTCACTCCCTTACCTCTATATTGCCCACACTCACCACTGGTAACCACTAGTTTGTTCTCTGTATCGGTGTTTGCTTCTTTTTTGTTATATTCACTAGTTTGTTGTATTTTTTTAGATTGCACATATGTGATATACAGTATTTGTCTTCTTTTGTCTGACTTATATCACTTAGCATAATGCCCTCCAAGTCCATCCATGTCACTGCAAATGGCAAAATTTTCTTCTTTTTTAAGGTTGAGTAGTGTTCCATTGTGCGTGCGTGTGTGTGTGTGTGTGTGTGTGTGTGTGTGTGTGTTGCATCTTCTTTATCCATTCATCTGTTGATGGACACTTAGGTTACTTCCATATCCTGGTGATTGTAAATAATGCTGCTATGAACATTGGAGTGCATGTATCTTTTCAAACTCGTGTTTTTGATTTTTTCAGATATATACCCAGGAGTGGAATTGCTGGGTCATATGATAGTTTCATTGTTAGTTTTTTGAGAAACTTCCAAACTGTGTTCCACAGTGGTTGCCCCAATTTACATTCTCACCAACAGTCTATGAGAATCCCCTTTTCTCCACATCCTTACCAACATTTGTTGCTTGTATTCTTTTTGATGATAGCCCTGCTGACAAGTGTGAGGTGATATCTCATTGTGGTTTTGATTTGCATTTCTCTGATGATTAGCAATGTTGAGCATCTTTTCATATGCCTGTTGGCCACCTGCATTTCCTCTTTGGAAAAATGTCTATTCAGTTCTTCTTCCCATTTTTTAATCAGGTTGTTTTTGTTGTTGTTGTTGAGTTGTGTGAACTGTTTATATTTGTTGGATATTAATCCCTAATCATTTTTATCACTTGCAAATATTTTCCCCCATTCAGTAGGTTGTGTTTTTGTTTTGTCCATGGTTTCCTTTGCCTTGCAAAAGCTTTTAAGTTTAATTAGGTCCAGTTTGTTTATTTTTGCTTTTATTTCCTTTACTTTAAGAGACAGATTTAAAAAAAATATTGCTGTGATTTGTGTGAGTGTTCTGCCTATGTTTTCCTCAAGGAGATTTGTAACATCTGGTCTTACATTTAGAGCTTTAATCCATTTCAAATTTATTTTTTTATATGGTGTTAGAGAATGTTTTAATTTCATTCTTTTACATGTAGCTGTCCAGTTTTCTCAACACCACTTATTGAAGAGACAGTGTTTTATCCACTGTATATTCTTTCTTCCTTTGCTGTAGATTCATTGATCATAAGGGTGTGAGTTTATTGCTGGATTCTCATTTATGTGTCTGTTTTTGTGTCAGTACCATACTGTTTTGATTACTGTAGCTTTGTAGTATAATCTAAAGTCAGAGAGTGTGATTCTTCCAGGTCTGTTATTTCTTAAGATTGCTTTGGCTATTCAGGGTCTTTTGTGTTTCCATATAAATTTTAAACTTATGTGTTCTAGTTCTGTGAAAAATGCCATTGGTAATTTGATAGGGATTGCATTGAATCTGTAGATTGCCTTGGGAAGTATCATAACAAATTGATTATTCCAATCCAAGAACATGGTATATCTTTCCATCTCATCTGCAAACTGACAGTTTTACTTCTTCCTTCATGAGGTGTCTTTTTACTGTCTAGATTGTGAGCTCCACAAGGGCAGGAATTATTGTTCTGTTCACTGATGTCTTTCAAGTGCCTGGAACAGTGTCTGGCACATATAGGAGCTTAGTTAATATTTTTGAAAGAAAAAAGAGAAGGAAGGGAATATTTTGTATTTTAATAAAGTATATAGATGAGGTTCAAATTTATAGGAATGGTTATGATTTAACATTTTCCTCTAATGTCTTTATTACATATATCAAAAACTAGAAAACACTTTTGATGGGTAGGAAATATTTTTAAAAAATAACTGAGAAGTGGAAAGTATTTTGATTTATCTCAGAAAAGTCTATAACTTGGGTGATAAAACATTTAAATACATATTTTATTTTTCAATCTCTGTTTGTAATTATATGGCAAGTAGTTCTATATATCTTTACTCAATAGTTGTTGGATTTTGCATTGTACTTTTATGTTTATATAGGGGACTCTTAAAGATAAGGGAACTTCAAAAATGTATCCAACCTTTTACTGAAGAATTTCAAGGAAAGAGGCCTGTTTTTTCATTCTTCCCATCCTGGCAACAACCCACACTGCTTACACTTAAAGTAAATGCTAAAGAGCTGCTAACAAATGTCATATCCACAAACAGTAAGAAAATGAAAGCAATATCTTTTTTATTTTTCTTAAGCATGTGTTATCATAAAATGCAAAAGATAAATGTTTCATATTTTAAATTGTGGATTAAAATTATAACCCTATTTGAAAATAAAATTTTATACATGGGACCAGTAGAATAATAAATTAATTGTCTAAAAGAAAAGAAATACATATTTTTTAAATGTATATTAGAATACACAACATTTGTAAGAATAAAGTCTGTTGAAATCATACAAGAAGACACTAACTTCCTCCCATTACACTCTAAGGACAGGTGAGGGGCATTTTGTGGTAATATCTGAAAGCTTTCAGGAGGAGAAACCCAATTGGAGAATTTTCTGTTTAGGGAAAGATAAAGGCCTTTTTGCCTCCAGAATAGTGGCTGGAGGCACAATAGGCCTGATCACTGCTTGCCAGATTGCTTGTGAGTCATTTGGTTCTTTTATTAGCTCTTTCTTGCATTACCATCTTGTCTCCTTCCTTGCCTCTCTTCCTGCATTTTGGACAGCAAAATTGGGAAATATGTTGCACTTGGTGAGTGGTGAAAATCAAGAGTGGGTGACTGCCTGGTTCCTGTTGGTAATGTTAGCTCTGCTGCACATCAGATATTTAAGTGCATATCTCTCAGCACTGCCAGATGGGCATGAATCTGGGCTCCTAGAACCTGAAGTCCTAACTTGATCAAGACATTGTGAAAATAGTAGCTGCTTTTCATTGAGCTGTCTATTCACTGGGAACACGGCTGCTGTTCCCTGATATATACTACCCAGAGACTTTTAGATTTTTAATTTAATTCTTGTTTAGGAGGGCTTTGGGGGAGGATCTGACATAACTGCTTTGGGAGATAGAGGTTGGCATGTGCCAAAATATATCAAATGTTATCTAGTAGAAGAAAATCTAGTTTTAGTGAGAAGAAAATCTGTTTTATAATTAGATTTAAGTACTAACTAAATCAGTCTTTATTTTCAGAAGCACTGAGAGATATTTATTTTATATCAATTCAATTTACATATAATTGTTGCTATTTATTAATTACTATTCCTAGACTGCTTACTACTGTACATGAGATATAACTTAAATAGTCATTGAAAGCCTTCTACGGGTTTGAAAGAATGCACACTTGTGAGCTCCTCATGGGTTTGTTGTATGCTGCATGATGCAGGGACCATCGGTCAGTTTACTGCCTCTTCTTCCTTCCAAGTTTTTGATTTCTTCTATAAACCCTAAAATGACTTATTAGGCTTGCTTCCTTTCCATTTTGAAGCCCCAGTGCTTAGAGCACTTTTGTAAACAATGATTTGAACTTGGGTGAAAGTTTCTAAAATATAGTGAAGGTCAAACTAATCATCTAATATCAAACATTTCAAATGACAGGACCTGGAAGTAAAGTCTATTTCTAAAATATGCGTCATGAATTCATTAAGAACTTATGTGGTAAATACACCCCAGAAAATACATCCAAATGAAAAAATGCAGAAGTAATAGGGGAAGATTACATTGGCATTAGTATTTATTTACAGGTATGTGCATCAAGAATGGGAGAAAGTGAGGAAAGGGGCAAAGAGAACTGTCAACATAGTTTATGTTATATCTGTTTATACTTCTCTTTACTAACCAAGTACCACTTCAAATACAACTCATTGACCTGACCTATGATTATTACAACTAGAATGGACTTTTATATCCAAAGTATGCTTAAATTATATTATACAAATATACATTTCATACCCAAAAAACAGGGTCACTCAGTACTTCAAGGATTGCATACCTGGACATTGGGGGACATATCAAGGCAGCAGACTTGTGAAGGCCAGGAGATAATTTTTTTTTTTTGAATATTTATTTATTTATTTTTTAACATCTTTATTGGAGTATAATTGCTTTACAATGGTGTTAGTTTCTGCTGTATAACAAAGTGAATCAACTATACGTATATACATATCCCATATCTCCGCCCTCTTGCATCTCCCTCCCACCCTCTCTATCCCACCCCTGGGTGGTCACAAAGCACCGAGCTGATCACCCTGTGCCATGCGGCTGCTTCCCGTTAGCTATCTGTCCTGTTCCATTGATCTATATTTCTGTTTTTGTGCCAGTACCATACTGTCTTGATTACTGTAGCTTTGTAGTATAGTCTGAACTCAGGGAGTCTGATTCTCCAGCTGCGTTTTTCTTTCTGAAGATTGCTTTGGCTATTCGGGGTCATTTGTGTTTCCATACAAACTGTGAAATTTTTTGTTCTAGTTCTGTGAAAAATGCCATTGGTAGTTTGATAAGGATTGCATTGAATCTCTAGATTGCTTTGGGTAGTGTAGTCATTTTCATAATGTTGATTCTTCCAATCTAAGAACATGGTATATCTCTACATCATCTTTAATTTCTTTCATCAGTGCCTTACAGCTTTCTGCATACAGTTCTTGTTTCCTTAGATAGGTTTATTCCTAGGTATTTTATTCTTTTTGCTGGAACGGTAAGTGTGAGTCTTTCCTTAATTTCTCTTTCAGATTTTTTATCCGTAGTGTATAGGAATGCAAGAGATTTCTGTGCATTAATTTTGTATCCTACAACTTTACCAAATTCATTGATTAGCTCTAGTAGTTTTCTGGTATCATCTTTAGGGTTCTCCATGTATAGTATCATGTCATCTGCCAACCGTGACCGTTTTACTTCTTCTTTTCCTGTTTGGATTCCTTTTATTTCTTTATCTTCTGAGTGCTGTGGCTAAATAATAGTGGTGAGATTGGGCAACCTTGTATTGTTTCTGATCTTAGTGGAATTGGTTTCAGTTTTCACCATTGAGAACAATGTTGGCTGTGGGTTTGTCATATATTGCCTTTATTATGTTGAGGTAAGTTCCCTCTATGCCCACTTACTGGAGGGTTTTTTTTCATAAAGGGGTGTTGAATTTTGTCAAAAGCTTTTTCTGCCTCTATTAAGATTATCAGGGCTTCTCTGGTGGTGCAGTTGTTGAGAGTCCGCCTACTGATGTAGGGGACGCAGGTTCATGCCCCAGTCCAGAAAGATCCCACCTGCTGCGGAGTGGCTGGGCCCGTGAGCCATGGCTGCTAAGCCTGTGCATCTGGAGCCTGTGCTCCACAATGGGAGAGGCCACAGCAGTGAGAGGCCCGCATGATATTGGCCTGTAGTTTACTCTTTTTGTCACATCTTTGTCTGGTTTTGGTATCAGGGTGATGGTGGCCTCGTAGAATGAGTTTGGGAGTGTTCCTCTCTCTGCTATATTTTGGAAGAGTTTGAGAAGGATAGGTGTTAGCTCTTCTCTAAATGTTTGATAGAATTTGCCCGTGAAGCTCTCTGGTCCTAGGCTTTTGTTTGTTGGAAGATTATTAACCACAGTTTCAATTTCAGTGCTTGTGATTGGTCTGTTTATATTTTCTATTTCTTCCTGGTTCAGTCTGGGAATGTTGTGCTTTTCAAGGAATTTGTACATTTTTTCCAGGTTGTCCATTTTATTGGCATAGAGTTGCTTATAGTAATTTCTCATGATTCTTTGTATTTCTGCAGTGTTAGTTGTTACTTTTCCTGTTTCATTACTAATTCTATTGATTTGCATCTTCTCCTGTCTTTTCTTGATGAGTCTGGCTAATGGTTTATCAATTTTGTTTATCTTCTCAAAGAACCAGCTTTTAGTTTTATTGATCTTTGCTATCATTTCCTTCATTTCTTTTTCATTTATTTCTGATCTGATCTTTATGATTTCTTTCCTTTTGCTAAATTTGGGTTATTTTTGTTCTTTCTCTAATTGCTTTAGGTGTAAGTTTAGGTTTTTTATTTGAGATGTTTCTTGTTTCTTGAGGTAGGATGTTATTGATACAAACTTCCATCTTAGAACTGCTTTCGCTGCATCCCATAGGTTTTGGATTGTCGTGTTTTCATTCTCATTTGTTTCTAGGTATTTTTTGATTTCCTCTTTGATTTCTTCAGTGATCTCTAGGTTATTTAGTACTGTATTGTTTAGCCTCCATGTGTTTGTATTTTTTACAGATTTTTTTCTGAAATTGATACCTAGTCTCATAGCTTTGTGGTCAGGAAAGATCCTTCATACGATTTCAGTTTCCATAAATTTACTGAGGCTTGATTTGTGACCCAGTATATGATATATCCTGGAGATTGTTCCATGAGCACTTGAGAAGAAAGTGTACTCTGTTGTTTTTGATTGAATGTCCTATAAATATCAATTAAGTCCATCTTGTTTAGTTTATCACTTAAAGCTTGTGTTCCCTTATTTATTTTCATTTTGGATGATCTGTCCATTGGTGAAAGTGGGGTGTTAGAGTCCTCTAGTCTTATTGTGTAACTGTGAATTTCCCCTTTTAGGGTTCTTAGCATTTGTCTTATGTATTGAGGTTCTCCTATGTTGGGTACATAAATATTTTAAATTGTTATATCTTCTTGGATTGATCCTTTGATCATTATGTAGTGTCCTTCTTTGTCTCTTGTAATAGTTTTTATTTTAAAGTCTATTTTGTCTGATATGATTATTGTTACTCCAGCTTTCTTTTTATTTCCTTTTGCATGGAATATCTTTTTCCATCCTCTCACTTTCAGGCTCTATGTGTCCCTAGGTCTGAAGTGGATCTCTTGTAGACAGCATATACACAGGTTGTTTTTGTATCCATTCAGCCGGTCTGTATCTTTTGGTTGGAGCGTTTAATCCATTTACATTTAAGGTAGGTATCAAAATGTATGTTCCTGTTACCATTTTCTTAATTATTTAGGGTTTCTTTTTGTAGGTCTTTTCCTTCTCTTGTATTTCCTGCCTAGAGAAGTTCCTTTAGCATTTGTTGTAAAGCTGGTTTTGTGGTGCTGAATTCTCTTAACTTTTGCTTGTCTGTAAAGGCTTTAATTTCTCTGTCAGATCTGAATGATTTCCTTCCTGCATAGAGTAATCTTGGTTGGAGGTTTTTCCCTTTCATCACTTTAAATATGTCCTGCCCCACCCTTCTGGCTTGCAGAGTTTCTGCTGCGAAGTCAGCTGGTAACCTTACGGGGATTGCCTTGTATGTTAGTTGTTGCTTTTCCCTTGCTGCTTTTAATATTTTTTCTTTGTATTTAACTTTTATAGTTTGTTTAATATGTGTCTTTGTGTGTTTCTCCTTGGATTTATTCTGTATGGGACTCTCTGTGCTTCCTGGGCTTGATTGAATATTTCATTTCCTATATTAGGGAAGTTTTCAAATATAATCTCTTCAAATATTTTCTCAGTCCCTTTCTTTTTTTTTTTTTTTTAATGCAGTACATAGGCCTCTCACTGTTGTGGCCTCTCCCATTGCGGAGCACAGGCTCTGGACACGCAGGCTCGGTGGCCATGGCACACAGGCCCAGCCGCCCTGTGGCATGTGGGATCTTCCCAGACTGGGGCACGAATCTGTGTCTCCTGCATCGGCAGGCAGACTTTCAACCACTGCACCACCAGGGAAGCCCTCAGTCCCTTTCTTTTTCTCTTCTTCTGGGACCCCTATAATTCGAATGTTGGTGCATTCAGTGTTGTCTCTGAGATCTCTGAGACTGTCCTCAATTCTTTTTATTCTTTTTTGTTTATTGTGCTCTCCAGTAGTTATTTCTACTCTTTTATCTTCCAGGTCCCTTATCCGTTCTTCTGTCTCAGTTATTCTGCTATTTATTCCTTCTAGAGAAATTTTAGTTTCGTTTATTGTGTTGTTCCTTGTTGTTTGTTTGCTCTTTAGTTCTTCTAGCTCCTTGTTAAACGTTTCTTATATTCTCTCCATTCTTTTTCCAAGATTTTGGATCATCTTTACTATGATTACTCTGAATTCTTTTTCAGGGAGACTGCCTATTTTCTCTTCATTTGTTTGGTGTGGTGAGTTTTTACTTTGCTCCTTCATCTGCTTTGTATTTCTCTGTCTTCTCATTTTGCTTAATTTACTGTGTTTGGGGTCTCCATTTCGCCTGCTGCTGGTTCGTAGTTCCCATTGATTTTGGTGTCTGCCCCCAGTGGGGAAGGTTGGTTCAGTGGGCTGTGTAGGCTTCCTGGTGGAAGGGACTGGTGCCTGTATTTTGGTGGATGAGGCTGGATTTTATCTTTCTGGTTGGCAGGACTGCGTCTGGTTGTGTGTTTTGGGGGTGTCTGTGAACTTAGTATGATTTTAGGCAGACTCTTTGCTAATGGGTGGGGTTGTGTTCCTGGCTTGCTAATTGTTTGGCATGGGGTTTCCAGCACTGTAGCTTGCTGGTCGTTGAGTGGAGCTGGGTCTTAGTGTTGAGATGGAGACCTCTGGGAGAGCTTTTGCCATTTGATATTATGTGGGGCCGGGAGGTTTCTGGTGGACCAGTGTCCTGAACTCAGCTCTCGCACCTAAGAGGCTCAGACCTGACACCTGGCCGGAACATCAAGGCCCTGTCAGCCTCACGGCTCAGAAGAAAAGGGAGGAAAATAAAAGAAATAAAATATAAATAAATAAAATAAAATAAAGTTACTAAAATAAAAAATTTAAAAAATTATTAAAAAGAAAAATATTTAAAAGTAATAAAAATGAAGAAATAAGAGAGCATCCAAACCAATAAAGAAATCCACCAATGATAACAAGTGCTAAAAACTATGCTAAAAGAAAAAAACAAAACAGACAGACAGAACCCTCAGACAAATGGTAAAAGCAATGCTATACAGGCATAATCACACAAAAAAGCATACACATACACACTCAGAAAAACAGAAAAAGGTAAAAAATATATACACATTAAAAAAAAAGAGGAAGAAAGCAACGAAATCAATAAATAATTCTACCAGTGCTAATAAGCTCTAAATACTAAACTAAAATAAACATAAGACTGGAAACAAATTAGATGCAGAAAAGAAACCCCAAGTCTCCAGTTTCTCCCAAAGTCCACCGCCTCAATTTTGGGATGATTCCTTGTCTCTTCAGGTATTCCAGAGATGCAAGGTACATCAAGTTCATTATGGAGATTTAATCCGCTGCTCTTGAAGCTGCTGGGAGAGATTTCCCTTCCTCTTCTTTGTTCGCACAGCTCCTGGGGTTCAGCTTTGGATTTGGCCTCGCCTCTGTGTATAGGCCTCCTGAGGGTATCTGTTCTTTTCTCAGACAGGACGGGGTTAAAGGAGCAGCTGATTTTGGGGCTCTGGCTCACTCAGGCGGGGGGGAGGGAGGGGTAGAGGTGCGGGGCGAGCCTGTGGTGGCAGAGGCCCGCGTGATGTTGGACCAGCCTGAGGCGTGCCGTGCGTTCTCCCCGGGGAAGTTGTCCCTGGATCACAGGACCCTGGCAGTGGCGGGCTGTACAGGCTCTTGGGAGGGGAGGTGTGGATAGTGACCTGTGCTCTCACACAGGCTTCTTGTTGGCAGCAGCTGCAGCCTTAGCGTCTCATGCCTGTCTCTGGGATCCGCACTGATAGCCGTGGCTCGAGCCCATCTCTGGAGCTCATTCAGGCAGTGCTCTGAATCCCCTCTCCTTCTGTACCCCAAAACAATGGTCTCTTGCCTCTTAGGCAGTTCAAGACTTTTTCCTGGACTCCCTCCTGGCTAGCCGCGGCACACTAGCCCCCTTTAGGCTGTGTTCACGCAGCCAACCTCAGTCCTCTCCCTGGGATCCGACCAAAGCCCAAGCCTCAGCTCCAGCCCCCACCCACTTCTCATTCTGGTGAGTGCTGGTTGGCACCAATCCTCTGTGGGGGAATCTCTCTGCTTTTCCTGCTGCATCCCTGTTGCTGTGCTCTCCTCTGTGGCTCCAAAACTACCCCCCACCCGCCTACCCCCTGTCTCCACCCGTGAAGGGGCTTCATAGTGTGTGGAAACTTTTCCTCCTTCACAGCTCTCTCCCAGAAGTGCAGGTCCCATTCCTATTCTTTTGTCTCAATTTTCCTTTTTTCTTTTGTCTCAATTTTCCTTTTTTCTTTCCCCAGGTGCATGGGGAGTTTCTTGACTTTTGGGAAGTCTGAGGTCTTTTGCCAGTATTCATTAGATGTTCTGTAGGAGTTGTTCCACTTGTAAATGTAGTTTTGATTTATTTGTGGGGAGGAAGGTGACCTCCACGTCTTACTCCTCCGCCATCTTGAAGGTCCCCCCAGGAGATGGTTTTAAAAATGACTTTGAATGTTCTGAGAAGGGTCCATTCTTCTAGCTTAGAACTGGAATAATACTCCTTATTGTATCCTGTTCCTTACTGTAATACATAGCTTCACCCACTTACGTTACAATTATACCTACCTCTCATGATAATAGAAATTTTTGACTCTCCAGATGCTAACACATCTGATTAAGACAGTATTTTTTCAATTAAATAATTATTCTTTAAAATTAATTAAATATATACATTCATTTCCTGAAAGGAACATAGATCATTATTTTTATGCATACTATTTAGTGTATTTTTGTTAAAACTGAACTATTTGACTCATGTGGAACTTCTCCTGTGCTATAAAAATAAATTTCAGTAAATACCAGATCTTTCTCTTGGCACTAGAGAATATTTCATGGCATTGAATACTTCATCTCATGCCTGCACTGACAGCATGTATATATGTACATGTATAACATGATATAAAATAGTTGAGGGATGTGTGTGGTATACACATTATTCATTATTCATGTGCAAGTCTTCTAAGTGAGATCTTGAGTTCATAGGGAATGAGACTAATATAAACTCAAAATTTTTTACATACCATGTTTAATAGGGAAGTACTTTTAGAGTATTTTTATTATTTCATTTAATTTATTGCTGCTACTTTTCATTCCCTTGATTTATAGAAGCAATTACCTTAGTTACACATTTTTGCTCCTAATATAGTTGACTTTACAACTTCATAAAAAGAGAACACGGCATTAGTAAATTAAAGAAAAATATTAGAATTTCTGCAAGAAAGTAATAAATGGCTTCTTCTTCCTTGGCACAGTCTTTTCCTTCTGTATGGAAGACTTTGAAGGCCAAGCAAGAGGAAGGAGCCCTAGTATGTAAGTTAATCTTTTCCTTGTTAACCTTTTGCTGTCAGTCACAATGAGATTCATTCTTCATATTGCAGAAGACTTCATCAGCAGGAGTATACTTTTATCTTTGCTGCCTGGTTTTACAGGACTGGAGGGAATTGACACCACTAGGGAATCATTAAAGAGATAACTGACAAATTATTTTCTCATATCTTCATTCAGACTTCTTTCTCACTGGTGCCCTTATCCTCAGTAAGCATCAATCAGAGTTATTCATTAAGAACTGAGGGATAGAATAGTGTCCTGAGGGTGAAGGAAGAGGAGGAGGGAAAAAGAAAAGAAAGCAACAAAAAACTTGGAAGCAATTAGGACTCAGACCCAATATGTCAAAAAGAAATGTTGGGATTCTGTCTTTGTTGATATATTCTAATTAAAGAGATTGGAAGAGTACTGAGCTGACTTATTCATATTAAAGCCATAAGAACATAGGTAGCCTGCAATCTTTATAAATTCATCTCCCACAAAAGGAGTTTCAGTAGTAGCCAGAACTTTTTAATTTTGTAAGTTTCTTTTAAATTTTTTTTGCCATTCATGCAGTGAAAGACTAGTTGTTAATAATTTGGTTTGAGCATCTTTCTTGCTCTTGTTAAGAAAAAAGCTGAGTACTGTAAAAGAAAAATTGCACCAGATGAGTTACACAGTCAAGGAAGATTTTGTTCAAGAATATTTCAGTACAGGAGAGAAACTATTACAATAGGGAAGAGAGATTGGACTCAAGTATTCTAAAACCAATGGCGGGAGGATTTTTAAGTTCTTGACTGAGCTAATGGAAAGTCCTTGAGGACGTTAGGGGTGGGTTAATCAATGTGCTTAGGCCATCTGCCTTTACTAATTTTTGCTTCTTGAAGTTAGGCTCCTACCCTGCCACAGAAGCTGGGAGATAAGGGTGCTCTCTCCTTTATGATTACATTTCAGAGAGATGTCTTCCAGGACCTTGAGACAGACATTTCTGGGTTGTAGAAGATTTACATTACAATATCAAGTATTCTAAAGTAAATACTCCAAGAAAAGAGAAGTTAGGAGCCTATAGTCAAGAAAAACCCTGTCTAATGTTTAATCAAGCTGAGAGGAATGTTAAAGTCCTCTTGGTCAGTAGTTTTAATGTAGGACTTTCCTCCTTCTACTAACAGCAGTTGGGAGTAAGGCTAAAGCTGTGATCAACGGACTTGTGGGTCACGCCTCAATCTTCATCTCCCAGAGGAGGCTGATGCAGGTTTGCTTAAATCAGGATAGGTTATGGGGAGAATTGCTTCATGAAATCCTTGTTTAGAGAGAAACAAAGGCCCAGTGCATTATAAGGGCTAATTTGACTGTGTAACCTGCAGAGGAATATTCCTTTGGAAGTGAGTTGATTTAGTATGCCTTCTTCCAGTGTGATGGCTAAGTATGAACCCAGTTGTTCTCTGGGCTGAACTCATACCTTCAGGCTATAAGGGAAGCAAGATTCAATTTATCAGACTTCTTCACTGTGTGTTAATGATTATCATATGCCAAGCAGATTTCTGGACACACAGCCGTCACAAAAATTTTTTTCAGACAATGCAGTAAGTGATAAGATGTTATTATCTACTTCTTAATACACATAGAAATAACACAGATTCATGGTTATAGGAATAGTGTTGGAGAATCTTTTCCCCACTGGAAATATTCTTGGGTTTTAGTTTCAATTTCCCAAAATTAAGCAGGATAGTATAATGTTGTATATTTTTACATGGAAGAAGAATATTATTGTAAATTCTTTCCATGGGCAATGAATAGAAAAATTACAAATTCTATTTGTGCTTTTAATGCAGCTTTTCTGGAAACTTTCCCATCCTTTTCTGTTCCAAATTTAGCAGGTGGATGCACTGTATTTAACTTAAAATTGTTGTAGGCTACTTTATAAAACATGAGCAAACTGAGCTATGAATTGAATTTTGTTTGACATTAAAAATGTGAAGAGGGAAAATGATATCATCACTAAATGGCTCAAAGTAATAACAATGTTATGAATAAGCTGCTCACTGGTCTCCTGTATTTTTCCTAAAGAGATTTGGGAATAGTGCAACTAATCCCCAATGCCCAATTAAAGTCTCTTAACTAATTTAACCAACGTATAGTAAATGTGTAGCTAGAGATACTTTAAGTAAACATACATTGCATGGGAGGAAGTTTAATAGCTAAACAAATGGAAAATCACTTCAGATGTTGTAGCTTTCTCAAAGTTCTTAGTGGAATAGTTACAATAAAAAAAAAAACACCCAAATGCAATTAACATGCAAAGCATCAAGAGGGTTTTCTTTTTTTAGATGATGATATTCTGCAGTATTTGCCTTCTAAGAAAATCTTAAGATAAGACATGAAGATTCTCAGTCATTTAAAAAAATTACTGATTCCTTTACTGCTTCTTTTTGTGTGTGGTCTTATTGTACAAATATATTACTTAAATATAAGAATAGATACACACAGATATAGAAAAGGATAAGATACTATCCCAATCTGCTTAAACAGATATAGGTTGCTTACAATTGATTGAAAGCTGACCCACATGGAAATATAAGATTCATAGGCAGCATGTCCTTGCTTTTTGGCAGCATTTTCTACAGAGGCTGGCAATGAAATGAAGCCTATGACTTTCTGGGGAGCTGGTCCTCAATTTCTTGTGCATTGGGTTTGGTCCTGGAGGAGTTCTTCCAAAGTGTGTAAACTGCACTTCAATTAAAGAAGTCTGCAGGGCACATAGAGTGGATGAACAGCAAGTGCTCTGGGACTTCTCTTGACAGACTCTGGCAGGTGGGAAGCCCAAATGCAAAGCAGGCATTTGGAAATGTTATATGGGAACAAATATTTAACATACCAGGGAATTGGGACATAATGTTGATTTCTCATTATGTTTCCCATTTTCTTGGAACCTCTAGAAGCAAGTGCTTGTGACTCCAAATAATACAAGGAGTCCAACACTTTCAAGCCTGAGTGGTTGCACATTCCAAACTTGGTGCTTTTAAACAGCTGTCCAGAGGAAAGGCAGTAGTTATTAACAAACCAGTACCATCTTTTCTGAAATACTAACTGCATTCATTTTGGCTCAGGTTGTGCTTGGAAGCTTTAAAAATTCCCAGTGAGAGGCTTTCATTTTTGTTAGTGTAGATGATTTCCTGTTGGATTTTGCTTAACTTCAGAGGACTTCCATATAAATATGGTCACTGCAGAATGTTATTCTGACTTGTGCTTCCCCTTACCTCACCCCTTTCACATGCTGCAATCCCTAGTACTATGGAATTGGGACAGAAATGTGAATTATTTTTATGGATGTTCCGGCTGCTTTACCAACTTAAAAATAAGATAATTAGGAGGTTTCATTCATTTAGTTGAGACCTTCACTTCTCTGAATAAGACACTTCCAAAGGAGCCTATCTGGTATCATTTTAATAAGAATTACAATTATAAATAGTTGCAATAACATAATTAATGGCCAAGAATAACTCAATTTATGAACAACAATATCTACTCATTCTCTATTGTACTTGATGTCTAAAATTCTCCATACTGCTTCCATTTACTTCAGACCAAATGGAAAACCTCAGGAGGTATCCTGGAACCGAGGAAAGAGAATGTTATGGTAAATACAAAGAGTCAGAATGATCCCACTATCATCCTGATTTGTTCCGAGGCCTTCTGAGACACTAGGGTAGAAATGATTGGCCTGTAATAACAGGTGAGTTTGGACCTGGTCATTTAAAGATCTTTAGGGGCTTCCCTGGTGGCGCAGTGGTTGAGAGTCCGCCTGCCGATGCGGGGGGCGCGGGTTCATGCCCCGTTGCGGGGGGATCCCACGTGCTGCGGAGCGGCTGGGCCCGTGAGCCATGGCCGCTGGGCCTGTGCGTCCGGAGCCTGTGCTCCGCGATGGGAAAGGCCGCAGCAGTGAGAGGCCCGCGTACCACCAAAAAAAAAAAAAAAAAAAAAAGATCTTTAGCATAAAGTGATATTCAAAGATAGAAAAAAAAAGAGAAACTAACCTTAACTGTGAAGAAAATGTCCTTGGGCTTTCCTGGTGGCGCAGTGGTTGAGAGTGCGCCTATCGATGCAGGGGACACGGGTTCGTGCCCCGGTCTGGGAAGATCCCACATGCCGCGGAGCAGCTGGGCCCGTGAACCATGGCCGCTGAGCCTACGTGTCCGGAGCCTGTGCTCCACAACAAGAGAGACCACAACAGTGAGAGGCCCGCATACCGCAAAAAAAAAAAAAAAAAAAAAAAGAAAAAAGAAAATGTCCTTAACAGAGAAGTGGACTTTTAGATCCTTTTGTCTTTAATTATCATAATCATGGATATTGTAGATATGAATATTTCATATAAGCTTTATTACTTTGAAATATTTTGGGTAGTAGATATTTATAATACTGAAGGGAATTTGATGCAGGGGGCAATAGTGCTGGACAGGAACTATATTCTTCCTATTATCTAGTTGATCATTTAGGATGTACTAGGAACTGTGCTGAGAATTATACAAATATTAATACATAAAGTCCTAGCATCAGTCCAATAAATAGACCCTATCCCCATTTTACAGATGAGAAAACCAAGGCTTATGAAGCTTAATCAACTTTACCAATGTAAGTTACCATGCCATTAGTAAGTGGAAGTGCAAGAATAAGACCCAAGAGCCATCTGAATCGAACTTCATGCTATTGACTCTGCTATCTTGTTAACAAGTTTAGAATCTTGATTTATTTAGACACTACTTTTGTTTTATTCTTTTCCAAAATAAGTATTATTTCTATGCATGTTAAATGTGAAGGAGGTGGGAACAAGTTAGCCAAGCTCATATTCTCTAAATCGAAATTTGAAAGCAACTACTGTTTTTGTGGAATTTTTTATCCACACAATTAGTTAGTTAAGTTCATACATTTAGCGCGGGAAAACTGACCTACCAGATTTGAATCAATATAACCTAATCAGATATAACTTTTTTTTCAAATTAAGAACAATGCTGGAGAAGAGTTAACTGAATTGTATTTGAAAAAGCTCTTCTGTTATGGCCAGTTTTTTTACACAGACTGCAGCTATTATTATTCAATGAAACAAATGTAGAGATTCCAACTCGATAAGTTAGATTCATGGTGAATGATATGTTTAAGCAAATACAACCCCATTGTTTTTACATTATGGAAAGGAAGGCAGTGGGCTCTTGTGAGAGAAGGCTCCCATGGGTATAATATATAGAGTATATATCTTACTGCAGGCTTGCTGACAGTAAGGGGAAGTATGTCTTTTTCTATCTCCTTGTGAGCAATTTGAAGGCAGAGGTTGGATTTATTCATGAGCGAACTGCCAGTGGCTGACACATGGATAGTGGGAAGGAAGGAAGGGAGAGAGGAAGGAAGGAAGGAAGGAAGGAAGGAAAGAAGGAAGGAAAGAAAGAAGGAAAATCTGGCCTTCAAGCTTTGCTCTCTCTATGATTGACTGTGGACATTATATAAATTCTTTAATCTCCCTCAGCATCACTTTCCTCATATCTGAAATGGAGATAATATGTAATTGTATTCTTGTGAGTTATGTGAATAATGCAACGGGCTATGCAAATTCAGGAGGTTATTTTGCATCTAATAATGACTATAATAAGCACCTAAGAATCAAGTTGAATATAATAAATAAAGAAAATTAAGGAATGTATAAAACTCACCAAGAACATTAGCTCTGCTAATTTAACATCAAAACTGATTAAAGTTCATTAAGGCCCTTTAGCTAGGAAAATTAGATAAGAATTTATTTTCCTGGCATTTGAGTCATATTTTGATTTGCTTAATACTAATGACTTCAAAAGAGTTCTTTGCTTAAATCATCTTTAAGTGAGCTCAAAAACAAATGTTAAATGATCTTTGGAACACAAAACAGTTCAAAGTGCTCAATTGTGTAGTGATGGACTTTTAAAATTTGCTGTTGTATGAGGAAGGGGTAAGGATGGATGATGGGATAAATAACATTTATAACTTACTAAATGTGGGCTGATAGACTACCTTGCAAAGTCATGTTTGCCATTCACAGACCTCCCAAGGAGAATATTATTTTTTTTGTATAACCTCACTAGTGAAATGTCACACCTCCAATGGCCATGATCAAACAACAATAAAATCAGAATCTGAGAGGTGAGAGTGAAATTAGAAGCAGCAGCTGTCTTAGGCGATAGAATTTTTTCCCCACAGATGTTCATAAGGCTGGCTGGCTTTTTCTGACCACTCAGGACTCAGCTTTAACATCATATCCTCAGAGAGGTTGACGGACCACTCAATTTCATATTATCCCATGGGGGAGGCTCTCTCCATTTCATTGCTTCATGCCTTTTGTTGTTATGATATGTACTCTTTTGTTTACTGCTTCTTTGCATTGCTTCCTTCACCCCTAGAATGTAAGCACATTGAAGTAGGAACTTTGACTGCTTGGGTCCTGCTGTGGTCCAAGCATCTGGGACACACACAGTAGGAAATCAATACAGTTTTTTTTTTAAGTTGGTTGAATAAACCCTTCATTTTACATATGAGGAAATAGAGGATAAAACCAAGTAAGGACTTTGCCCAGGGTCACACAGATGGTCACCAGCAGAGCCAGAGATAGAGCCAGTTCTCCTGACACACAGCTTAATGTTCTGTTTACTGCACCCCCTTAGATGTGCTTAGAGTTAGATATGCTTGTCCCTATACAAAGGGGCACAGAACATAAAGCCTAGTTATAAGCTTTCTCCATTCTCTTCTGGATAGTGCTCTTTCTCCAGTAGTATTTTTCCCTAGAGCAGTAGCATTATTCAACATTGTAATCTGATCCAGCTCTTAATTCAAATTCTATTAGTATCCTACTAGTCCTTTAGTTCTACCACTTAGAAACAACAGAGAAGACTTTTACAACCAGACTTTACACTCAGAGCCTCTGTGCCAGTGTGCATGAAGGAAAACAGAAATATCCTATTATACATTCATTCATTTATACACTTATGAATTAATTAAGCAAACAACAAAAACTTACAGGCATTGCTTTAGACACATTGTTTTGGGATACAAAAAGAAAACTGAGACCTGCATCATTTGGGTAGCAGGGACATCTTTATGCTACCATGCGGGAAGCACTATGTGGGAAGTGGTGTAAGGACTTCTACCAAATGTTATGAGATCAGAAAGGAAGCAGAACTGAATGATGACTGGAAAAGATGTCTTCAATAAAAAGAGTACTATATCAGCATTTGTTTAAGAGTAGGTGTCTGTACTGGGATAGGGACTCTTTGTTCCTTGTTGGTGGGGAAGCAAAGTGGCCACTTAGGAAGACAGTTTGGCAGTTTCTTACATAACTAAACCTATTCTTACCATATGATTCAGCAATCATGCTCCTTGGTATTTACCCACGAGTTAAAAACTTATGTCCACATACACACAAACCTGCACATGTATGTTTATAGGAGTTTTATTTTTAATTGTCAAAACTTGGAAGCAATCAGGATGTTCTTCAATAGTTGAATGGATAAGCAAATTGTGGTATATCTATACAAAGGAGTATTATTCATCAGTAAGAAGAAATGAGCTATCAAGCCATGTGAAGACATTTAGGAAACTTAAATGCAAAATTGCTCAGTGAAAGAAGCCAGTCATAAAAGGCTACATATCATATGATTTCAACTCTAAGACCTTCTGGAAAAGCAAAACTAAGGAGACAGTAAAGAGACCAGTGGTCGCCAGTGGTTTTGGAGGGGAGAGAGGGAAGGATGAATAGGTGGAACATAAGGCCTTTTTAGAGCAGTGAAACAATTCTGTATGATACTGTAATAGTGGCTACATGTCATTATACACTGGTCAAAACCCATAGAACTCTGCAACACAAAGAGTGACTTCCAAAGTAAACTACAGACTTTAGTTAATAATTCTCTACCAATATTGGCTTGTCAGATTTAAAAAAAAGTATTATGATGATCAAGAGTTAATAATAAGGGAAAATGGGGAGGGAGGTGACGGGGCATTTGGGAACTATTTGCACTTTCTTCTCAGTTTTTTTCAGTAAACCTAAAACTGTTAAAAAATTAAGTCTATTAATAAAAAAATGTGAATGAGATCAACTGAGCATTTCTGATAGAGGCAAGTGAAATCAATGCAATTTCTCAGAAGAATAATTTATTGATTAATCTAGGAGACATTTGCTAAGTGCATACTTGGTACTCATCTTTGTGCCAGGAACTGAGATTCAGAAATAAAACATGATCTCTGCTGTCAAAGAGCTTATAGTCTCTTAGAGGGAAGTAGCTATGCAAAAAAGCCCAATAAAGTATTGTAAGAGATTTGGTAGAAGTTCACGTAGAGTACAGTGGGCAGCAAAATGAGCAGTTCTGCCTGTTTGGAGGGGGAGGTTCAAGAAAGTCTTTCTGGAGGAGTTGAACCTGGACCCAAGTCTTTATTGCTAAATAAGAAAGGTGAATGTGAGTTGGCTAATACATGATTCTAAAGAAAGAGGTGATTGAAGTTACGAATCATGGATTGTATGCTTGACATGGAATAAAATGAAAATATTTCAAGACTGATATAGAAAAAGAGGAAGTGGTAAGGCCCCAAATAGCAGTGATAAAGTTGAAGAATTGCAAACAGTGGGATTTAGTGTGTAAGAGATGTGGAAAGTTGGTGATTAGGGATTCATAGATTGAATTTTAAGAGTTTAAGAATAGGACTTCCCTGGTGACGCAGAGGTTAAGAATCTGCCTGCCAATGCAGGGGACACGGGTTCAAGCCCTGGTCCAGGAAGATCCCACATGCCATGGAGCACCTAAGCCCGTGAGCCACAAGTACTGAGTCTCCGCTCTAGAGCCCACGTGCCACAACTACTGAAGCCTGTGAGCCACAACTACTGAGTCCATGTGCTGCAACTACTGAAGCCTGCATGCCTAGAGCCCATGCTCTGCAACGAGAGAAGCCACCGCGATGAGAAGCCCATGCACTGCAAATGAGTAACCCCAACTCGCTGCAACTAGAGAAAGCCCACGTGCAGCAACGAAGACCCAACACAGTCAAAAATAAATAAATAAAATAAATAAATTTAAGAAACGACAGTGCTGATGGGTTAATGTTTAAAAAAAGAGTTTAAGAGTAGATCTGTTCAAGAGAAACAACTCTTGAAAGATTTATGTCTAATTTGACTGGAGTTTTGGGTTGAATGCTTTACGTGTTTCACCTTAGCAGTCTGATATATCTAGATACTTTATGCTGTAATCACCACAAACTCTCACCTGTAGTTTGGATATGATGCTTTGGCCTATCCATCCCATGGGAAGGTCAGGGAGAAGCCATAAAAAGGGATGCTCATGAGGAATATGAGTAAGTCTTTTGGCAATTGAGATACCAAGGATATTTGAGCCTAGGTTACTTGGTGGGTCCTAAACACGGAAACAGGTAGGAAAGAAAGCTAATGAGCCAAGGATCCAAGTACTTGGCAAATGAAGAATCATAACCAAGAGGTCAGAAGAAGACAGCAAAATTAAACAGTAGAAGAAGGCACATAACCAACTGTCATCATCTTAAGTTTATTATCATTATTGTTACTATAATTACTTGTTTCCTTTTTGTACAAATGTCAAGAAGCTATGGTTTGAAACCACTAGTAGGGAGCTTGGGGAATGTCACTGCAGCCCAGGATACTGGAGAATGAGCAGCTTCTACCCAGAGGACTGAGGATAGGAAGAGATGGTCATGTTAGAGAAGGGTTGGGTTTCAGCTAAAGCAAGGAAACGGAGGGAGCTACTTGGATACATTTTTTTAAATGGGTTTTATTTTGGGGTGGATGTTAACAGTTAAAACAATGGGGAAGAAAGCCCTATCAACAGATGCCAGGTCATGAGAAGACTGCAGATTCTAATAGTGTGACCAGTCACAGGGCAAGATGAGGTAAGAGGCATGTGGAGCTGGCAGTGTTGGATTTCTGGAAATCCTGCGAGAAATCTCTCTTTCGGACAACTTGACCTTAATTCTTGATCAGGAGTCTTAGAGGCCTGTGATATAGAGATTCAAAAGTACATAAAGTGAATTTAAAGATGTCACACTTGATCATAGTTCTCTCCAGAGAGAAAAGATTTTCTTTTATTGTGGTTAGAGGTCTAGGCTAATTTATTTTTTACATGGCAGTTTAGCAATCTAAGGCAGTGAGAAATTTCATGGCTCTGCTAAGGGTAATTGTCACAAATTTCCATTCATAGATAAACCCTTCTGTTGCAGCCAGCTTTGAGGGGAACACAATGACACCTGTGAACACCCAGAGCCTGGATATTGAATAAGGCATTGTTGGTTTAAGTGCTGGAATGTGGGTGGGAGAGAAGTAGGAATAGGGATGGAAAACAGCCAGAGCGTAGGACACAAGTAGGACATAAAGAGAGAGAAAACAGTGAGGATTGAGTCAGATACAGAGTTAAGGTTAACTACAGAGGGGCATGCAGTGAGAGAATCTTCTGGGATTTTTAGACAGAAGGCTAGTTAACTATTTTTGGAAAGAAACATGATTTTAGGTTTAAAGAAACAAGCTTAGTTTTGAAATGTCTAATGAAACAGTTATTATTTTCACATTGTCATGACAATACAAATTTATTTATAGAGATTACACTGGACTAAACTTGTGACATTACATAAATGCACGAAAAAATGTGTTCCTTGCACTTAATCACTTCTGTGGGTGTCTGCAAATTTCTTTTGAAAGAAGCATGTTTCAGAAGTAAATTTTCTTCGTGGTGAAGAGTATCCTATTAAAATAGTGTGGATTTCAAAGAAACGGCTAGTTCTAGAAAGAGCAAATTATGAAGCATCAGCTAGTGTATTCTTAAGAAAAACCAGATTAAGAATGGCAGCTGAAACACTGGAATGTCCTTGTCACTTAGTGCAAACATATGTGAGATGGGATTGCTTTCTAACTGGACTCCGTGGCTACAGATAAAAACCAGGGAGACTCAAGGGACGTGACGGCATGGCTTGTGTCCACTCTGAGCCAGTACTGTTGTCCACCAGTACTTATCAAAAAAACAGTGGACGGGACTTCCCTGGTGGCGCAGTGGTTAAGAACCCCCCTGCCAATGCAGGGGACACAGGTTCAAGCCCTGGTCCGGGAAGATCCCACATGCCGCTGAGCAACTAAGCCTGTGCACCATAACTACTGATCCTGTGCTCTAGAGCCTGCGAGCCACAACTACTGAGCCCATGTGCCACAACTACTGAAGCCCGCACGCCTAGAGCCTGTGCTCCAGAGCAAGAGAAGCCACCTCTCAATGAGAAGCCAATGCACCTCAATGAAGAGTAGCCCCCACTCGCCGCAACTAGAGAAAACCCGCGTGCAGCTACAAAGACCCAATGCAGCCAATAAATAAATAAAATTTTAAAATAAATAAATAAAAATATGTTCAGGGAGTGAGTGGCGAAGCCAAAGTTGCAAAAAACAAAAAACAAAACAAAAAACCAGTGGAGCCAAGAAAACTAGATATCTAACAGTAATATAATAATCACCCCTATGACCTTCTCACTTTACTGCTTGGGCTACTTAACCTGTTGGGGCTTCAGTTTCCTCAGATACAGCCCCCTCCAAAGGCTTGTTACAAGGAGTAACTGGAATAATGCTTAGCAGCGTGCCTGGAATACAGAGTAAGGCTTCAGTAAATAAGTTATTTTTCAAAGACCAGGCTCAGCAAAAGAAAATGACCAATCACAAATTTTACTAGAGCCCATATCTATCCATTTTATGTTCTTAAGATGTTATGTTAACATACTATCTGTTAAGCATTTCCAACAGTCCTGGCCGGTAGAAAGCAATCAATGGATGCTACTTCCTATTATATAATTTATCTTCTCTAACTTGCTTCTTACTACTATCTGGGCTTGGCAGTGTCTAAAGCAGAGGTTAAAAAATGACCACCCGCGAGCTGGATCTACACTTTGCTTGCTGTATTTTGTTTTGTCCACACACTATGTAAGCGGCAAATTGGGATGCATAGGGATGTAGCATCTGCTTCCTCATTTGTCGCAGTCCCACACTGTCTTCTGTCTTATACCTGGCACAGTGGACATACTTAGGCAACCTTCTTGATGCCTAAACTATTTGTTCTAAAATACTTTGTCAGTGGTGTTTTCCTTTGCTGTTTTGTTCTCATTTGTAAATTCACTACTTCTCTTCAAGTTCTATTTAATATATGAAGGATAAAAATAGTTTATGCATTTACAGAAACCCTGATAATAACACTTCATTGGCTTGCAACAGGAAAATGAACACTGGGTCAGTATGCCATCTTGAAAGTTGCTCTGAAGAGAATTCAATTAATTACCTTTAGTGGGTTTTTCTTCAGTGTAACGCAAATGAAAATGAATAGTATAGATTTTCGTTTCCTCATTTTTCTTTGCTTTATGAGATATTTCATTCTTGAATTCTGTGTTGTTAACTGTTCACAAAAGGTATTTTAAGTTTCATTTTTATAGAGTAGCTATAAAAGCTATAAAAGCCTACATAAAAACCTAACATAAAAGCCTCACAATAATATTAATATATTAAATGAATGCAAAATAATGGAAGCATTCTCAGGTAAAAAGTGTGTCTTTATAGAGATACATTATTTTTTTCTTTCATAGGAGGTGATAGTTACTGACCCAACGTTTACACTAATTGAATCAGTAGAATCTATGATAATTAACATCACCACTTGGGGGCAGGACTAATTTTTCTGTGCAGAGGAATGCCCATGAGACTTGTGCAATGAAACAAAGCATTTCTCATTAACACGTAAATGTAGTATGTAATTTTTAATGAAAAGAAACTTTTATCAAGTAACATACTGGTTGAAACACTTTATTTTACACTTGATATTAAATATGTTCTTTTTTTGGTGGAGGTAGTTACTACAGGTATTTTTATGGGCTGTTAGGTAGGTATGGCTGTTCGGAGGATTCACGAATAGGAAAAGTAGTACAGGCCTCCATACCCTCATGTAAGGTGTTTGTAGGACCTCAACAGCATAAATTCCTGCTTCTTGCTAATAGTCGCTCATTTTTCTATTTAGTCTATATTGTTTTAGTTTGTTTTATATGTTAAGACTTTTAGTTTTTCACAAGTCATTGAATTTTGTCCAGCACCACATATGTGTCCAGGTTTTCACAATTCTGTAATGAAATGATTCCCCGATTGAATACATTTGGGATAATATTGCATAAGAGATCTAGAAGATTCATAAAACACATGAATATATTGAAGCCTCTGATGATTTCTGTATTTAAAAACCAGTTTGACCTTCTTTAACTTAATTTCTCACAATGGTTTTGGTATTACAGAACTCTTTGTCAAATATCTGTTACCTTTCTGAAGAGAACTGATTTCAGGGGATGCTGCTATAGGCTTTATGTTATTTTATTGTTTTACTGTATTATTTATTTTTCTTATAACTTTGGCCTAACATATTAATCTTAACTTTGTCTCAAATTTCTCCTTCCTACATGTCCTTACAGTCTTAGTACCCACTGCTAACTGATTTAATTCTTTTGTTGCTTGCTTTCAATTTGCTTTGTCTTAGTACAGATTCCTAAGGGAGGGATTTCAGTTCCCTGCTGTGATGGACTAGTTTGTGGTAGACCAGTGCTCTCACTGAGGAAAATTTGGAAAGCCAGATGAAAAAGAAATGTCTGAAGGCAATGGATAATCTGTGCAGCAACTAGGTCTTGAGGGGACAAAATCCCGATAAAGCAGATTCTGAACACAGAAGGGAGAAGATATTCTGCAGCCATTATTTATCTCCCTCGGGGCATTTTTGATTCTCAGAATGGGATAAGAGTTGATATTACCCAGAGACAGAGAAACTGGTGGAAATTTTGATAGTCTCACAGGGCTCGAGAGACAAAAATTTGAGATTTAAGGGGCCAGAATTCCTCATAATAAGAACTAAGGGCTTAGTGCAGCATTCTTCTGAGAGAAGAAAAAGCAGAGCAGAGATTTTACAGTCTCATGGTGGTGATAAGCATTCAGTGGGGAGGCCCTGCAGACACCTGCCCCCCACCCCCCACCCCCTTAGTTAAAACCTACAAAGAGATACACTCTGGGATCCACAACAAAGATTGACAGACCAAAACTGTAGCTCAGCCTCAGGTCAGCTCCTAGTTGGAAGCAGGTGATCAACCTCCATTCTGTCTGCTTATCAAAGGAAAGGGGAGCCTCCCCTGGATGAAGAAAACATCATCAGAACCTCAACATTTTTTATATACAATGTTCAGCATGCACTTTAAAAGCTAAGGAAAACAAAACAGACAATGGAAACAAGTGCAGATGACACAGATAGTGAAATAATTACACAAGGGCTTTAAAATAGCAATAATTAATATATTCAAGAAAATAAAGATATGATGATGAGAATAGAAGGAGAATGTAATAAGACAATTAAAATCTTTAAGCAATTTTTTTTTTCTGAAAGAGAAAATCTAATTGTCTGAGCTCATGCTCTTGTATCATGTAATAAGTGTTGGCAAGTCAATAGATTGGTAGATTGATTACTGAAGTCAGAAGCTCATACATTCCAGTTTCCTAGGCTGAGAAAGGAAACTCATGTCATGTAATAATTTGCCTTTACAAGTCTGTTGCTTTAGCAAAAATTTTGGACTGTGGTCAGTATGGCGCCATGATGTGTCTAGTACACATTTAATGAAGCATTTAAAATATCGTATGCCACACATCAACAAAATGTTGAATAGGCAAGGATATTTACTGCAGTACTGTTTAAATATTCATTAATACACACTATTTATAAAATGCATATATTAACCATTAAAAGTAAAACAAGTACAGAGAGAAAATATTATCAGTCAAAAAAAATCTTTCAAATAAGTAAAAGCTTTAAAAAATAGGGATTTATATATAAGACTTGGAATTGGTTGTGGCAGTGGTCGAATTTACAACACAGAAATACATGTAAATCAAGGCTTTATTCCCCAGACTTGGTTCTAAAACATTTACTATCTAGGATCAAAGACCAAGGTCCTTTGAATGATAGTTTGGGGGTCTTATATATGGTTTCTACCTATGCCCAATCTAACTAGTAGTGTGGGCACCTTCAATATGTGGGCATCTACATTGGCCAAAATGTGGGGTGAAAATACCCACATTGAAGAATGCAAGTCTAAATCACTGGTTAGACTAATTACAGCATATGCACCATGGGTTGAAATTATGATACAAATTTTGGATAAATTTTTTACATTTGTCTTTCAGAATTTTCTGCTTTCTGGGAACTATACTCTAACTCTTCTTATAAAATTTCACTCTTGAATTCAGCTAGCCTTTATATACCCTAATTCTAAAGGTTTAAAGGCTTTTAATTTATTTGATATTCTTTTAATATCTAATGAGAACTACTGCTAAAAGTTGATATTGTTAATAGGAAAATCTAACAATATAATTAGAGGTTTTCATTAAATTAACATTTTGAACTTCTAATGGCCTCCTCATTAACTGGCACTTTACTCAAATTAAAAACAAACTCTCAGACTCCTTTTATAATTTTGCTACCTACAACTTCATTTTTCATACATTTGTTCATCATACATATGAGAGTTTCCCATTAGACTCTCTGTTACCTTGTTCTATTTCCAGGTTATACGAAAATTTTTCTTTCAGAAAATATCAAAAAAACAGAAATTTCAAGGAGAGTAATGAAATCAAGTTAGGGTTTATGTTACAAGTAATGTGTGTCAAAGTAACAGTAATGTTTCCTGGTGACTTATAATACTTCAATAAAGTTGATAGACTGTTAACTCTGGAATTGTTTTTGAGCTCTTAGGTTTTATGTAAATTTTTCTGGACACAATAATATTTCCTCTCCCTTTATGTTACTTCTGTTTTAAAATACATTCACATCTATCCATCTATCTATCTATCTATCATCTATATCCCCAAAAAAGGGATATTTCCTCTTGAATTTTAGTATATAATGCAAATGTACACCACTTTTCATTTTCTGTATTTTAGCCACACAGTCCTTACTTAATTTGTTTGGGTCAATAGTAATATTTTTCAGGTTTTAACCTCTGGCTATGATTTTTCTTTTATTGTAATTAATGCATAATCTCAAATTTTAATATTATTTCCTAGGCTCATCATGTCATTCCTTTTTATGGACCTAAGTTCTCATTATGTATCTGACTCTTTCTCTCTGTACCTTACATCCTTATCAAACTAGATTGTTGGCTTTCTTTTATGCTTTCAAGCATCCGTTTACCCTTTGCTCAGGCCACTAATTCTATTTGGAACATTTTACTTATTCACACCCAGACATCACAGTCACACATATTTTGAGCATCAACAAGTGCTCTTTTAGAACCTGGTGATTCAATAGTGGAACAAAAACTTAACAGTGTTTATGTTCATTAAGCTCACAAATTAGTGAAAGGCACAGAAAATAAACAAAGACATCTGTACAATTATTTAGCATATACAAGAGTGGGTGCTACAGGGCAGGGAAAAGAATTAAGCCACACTGGCAGGTGAGGGTGAGGTTGAAGTTTTATACAGGCTGTCAGGGAAGACCTCACTGATAATTTGACATTTTAAAAATCCCTGAAGGAGGTGCAGGAGTGGGCCACACAAACACCTGGGAGAAGGGTATTTCAGACAGAGGGAATTTTAAATGCAAAAGCCCTGAGGAATGTGGGGACAGCAACATGTTCTGCGGAAGGCTATGTGTAGAAAGAAGCATGTGAAAGGTCTCAGGTAGACTATCCAGATGCATATAGCCATTCTGATGCAGAATTTCTTAGAGGTCTTCTGAAACCTAGCCACAGCATGTCTTTTCAGTTTAAGTTTCTGACAATCACCAACGTGATCTCTCTGTTTTATGTTGTTCAGCATCAAGTCCATTCCTTGTGTGAGGCCACTGGTATTCTACAAAAATGCCATGATGACTCATCATTCTGGCAAAGGAATTCTTGTTTCATAATCTTTATTTCAAAACTTTCATTTTTTCATTTGGATTCTATTTTTTTTTTTGGTTTGTATCTGGAGTCTCTTTTCTTGCTATGCCTTAATCTTAATGTGTCATCAATTATCTGGATGGATTTCTTGGAGCTTTTTTTTTTTTTTTTTTAGTTTCTTTCTGTGTCACTCTCTCTTTCTGCTTATTGACTAATAGTATTTGCTGACATCCACAGAAATAATGAAACTTCAGATTGAGTGACTATTCCTGTAATGCATCTGGATAGAGCTTTTTGGTCCATAGATGTGGTCTGCAGAAGTGTCATATAATCTGTCAGGAAACTGTCACTATGCATCGCAAACATAGAAATGAGAGTTTCTAAGTGGTTTTCACTGTGCTGGTTTTCTGCAGTCAGATTAAAGCAGTAGAAGAATAAGGGATGCTGACAACTTGTGATCTGATTCTTGGTCTAGTAGTTCTGGTTTCCATCCATTCTAGGATTTTTCATATAAGGGTAGATACTACTGACACACACCTATAGCTTAGACCCAGTAATCCACCAGATAATGACCATTAGCTATGCATAGTGGAGTATCTTGAGAGAGATATTCTCTGTATCTCACTCCCTTGCTTACCCTTGGTTCTTGGGCAGTCCTAGTCAGATATCCTCAACTTGATCTTTTTCTGAAACACAAATGATACTTATTTCACTTCACATTCATTTGCACCACTTTGGCCTTTTCTCACTTTTTTTCTTAGACTATGTTACATTCATCTGAAGCCTATTATTTTTTATGTATCATCAGAAAAATATTTCTTTATAATATCACCTCATTGTGATGTGGCAACACTTTTTATACGTATTGCTCATCTGACAATTATATATTGCATTTTATTGTGAGTGTTATAGTTAAGTGGATGAGCTTTATACCTGCAACTGGAATGTAAGTTTCAGTTCTATACAAATGAAGATTATAGTTCCTTGTTTCCTCTAGTGGTGGATGGATATTCAGTGACTATGATATATGATAATGATATGCAATGACTGAGTATGGTATCTTTGGTCAAATGGCCATTTTTGTGATTATTTAAAAATTTTAAAAATTGAAGTATAGTTAATTTACAATGTTGTGTTAGTTTCAAGTGTATAGCAAAGTGACTAAGTTATACATATATACCCACATATATATGTGTATATATATTCTTTTTCAGATTCTTTTCCATTATAGGTCATTATAAGTGTTGAGTGTGGTTCCCTGTGCTATGCAGTAGGTCCTTGTTGTTCATCTGTTTTATATATTGTAGTGTGTACATGTTAATCCCAAACTCCTAATTTATCCCTCCCCCTCCACCCCCACTATGTCCTTTGGTAATCATAAGTTTGTTTTCTATGTCTGTGAGTTTGTTTCTGCTTTGTAAATAAGTTCATTTGTATCACTTTTTTAGATTACACATATAAGTGATATTGTGTGATATTTGTCTTTCTCCGTCTGACTTACTTCACTTAGTATGATAATCTCTAGGTCCATCCATGTTGCTGCAAATGGCATTATTTCATTCTTTTTTATGGATGAGTAATATCTCTATCTATCTATCTATAGATATAGATATACCACATCTTCTTTATGCATTAATCTGTCGATGGACATTTAGTTTGCTTCCATGTCTTGGCTATTGTAAATAGTTCTGCTACAAACATTGGGGTGCATGTATCTTTTTGAATTAGAGTTTTCTTCGGATATATGCCCAGGAGTGGGATTAATAAATCATATGGTAACTCTATTTTTAGTTTTTTAAGATACCTCCGTACTGTTCTGCATAGTGCCTGCACCAATTTACATTCACACCAACTGTGTAGGAGGGTTCCTTTTTCACCACACCCTCTCCAGTATTCATTATTTGTAGACTGTTTGATGATGGCCATTATGACTGGTATGAGATGATACCTCATGGTAGTGTTGATTTGAATTTCTCTAATAATTAGTGATGATAAGTATCTTTTCATGTGCCTATTGGCCATCATGTCTTCTTTGGGGAAACGTCTATTTACGTCTTTTGCCCATTTTTCGACTGGGTTGTTTTTTCTTATTGAATTGTAGGAGCTGTTTGTATATTTTGGAAATTAATCCTCTGTCGGTAGCATCGTTTGCAGATTTTTCTCTCAGTTCGTTGGTTGTCCATTTTTGTGGGTTTCTTATATCTTGTAGGTAGCTCAATAAATTGTATTGGATTGATTTGGTCACTTCGGAAATTGACTTGTTTTATACTTTGGTGATATGAAATGTATTACCTAGATTTCATTACATCTTATATTGTTGATCATTTTGTTGTGAACTATATTACAAAGGATCCAGTCTTACTATTCCCTCAGGTTTTGTCCAAAAGCTTCAAAATGATAAGTGAATAACAGTGAATAAAAGCCTTCATGGGCTAATTTTCTTGTGGTTTACCCATAGCTGCCTTCTTTCTAATTTAAACTCATTGAGGTGTATTGGTTTTAACAGGGACATCCAATAATCAGTGCGGAAGAACTGACAGATGTGCTGCTTTTAAGAGTGCTGTGTTAGATGCCATAACAGCCAAAGATGCCTTTCTAGTACAGTGTTTGAAGATAATAATGATCCAGACTTCTTTCAGACCTTTTCTCGGATTGCCAAATATTGTAGAAAATATGTATGGTCATCAACTAATTGAATCACTCCTTCCTGTGGTGAAATGCCACACTTTAGATAACACTGGTCCAGTGGTATTATTTTCTCTACTGGTCTTTGATCTTTCAGGGAAATGGAGCTATTCAGGAAGCTGTGAAGTATTCTAAAGAAGTCTTTGAGAATAACCTTGATGCATAGCTTTCTGTTATCATTTAGATGCATCCTTCTTTCTATCACATTTTGACCTGTATAAAGTTTAAAGGTCTTTTCCAAGTTCTATTTTCCCTAATTCTGTGCCATAATACACTTCAATTTCATGATAACAGAAAACAGAAGGGATGATCGAGAAAAAGTCTTGCTACCTGTCTCCTAAGAGATCTTGCAGGATAGTATTTAGGTTAAGCGACTTGCTAAATCCATATAGTCAAGTGAGTCAGAGCTAGTAATTCATCAATACGCTTATACTCCATACCTCCATCCCTATACCTTATACTGTATAAGCTGTGCCAATTGGCATACCTCAGTCCTCTGGTTATAGCTTTTATTAAAAAACAGATTTGCCACTGAAAAAAAATATTTGGTGATACATATTTCAGAGGTGAAAATGATTTTTTCTCTTAAAACATTTCTAATATCAACATTTTTGTAAGACTTACATCAAGAATTTTCTCTAGCATTGGAAGGAATCCTTCCTTTTATATATCTATAGGTGAGGAAAACATGTATACTGGTTTAGAATATTTTGTAATCTTTAGAAATAATTAGGTAACTTATTTTATTCATATGGGAAATAAGCATACCAGATTTTTTCCAAAGTATAAAATTTTGTAGATAAATCATTTGGATATATTGTCATTGTTAAACATAAATTTGTTTAAAATATTTGTGTTTATATATGATTAGAGAAAAGATACTATAGATTGTTCAGTATGACTATAAAATGTACATTGTACATTTCATTAAATGATGTCATTTCATTATACTAAATAATGTGAAGTTAATATAGCATCTTATATTCTATCACATTGATAACACTATTAACTTCTACTTGTTTTGTTTGCCATTAACCATGGCTTAGATCTTTTGGAGGGGGTTGGAAATATACTTAAAGAAATAGATAGAGGATAAAGAGGAATTCTTTTGAAGAATTTAATTCTGGAATATATTAAAACATCTAAGTTTTAAAAAATCTTTGGGATAACCTTTTAGGATGACAGAAAAACTTTTCTATATGAAAATAAGAATAAGAATTGTACAAAAAAAGGGACTTAGGGACCAAGAGACCAATCTCACTCGACTACAGATATAATATACTGACTAAATAGTACCCAATTGAATGCAGCAGTTACATCAAAAACTCTTATGTTCGTAGATCATATTTAAGTAACATTTATATCAGGAAAGCAAAAGTTGTTCAATATCAGTGAAGTTATATAAATGTTATGTAATACTAACAAATAAAAACAAGATGAATCAGATGATGATTTTAATAGCAAAAAAGAAAGCATTCATATGATGGATGAGGCATTAAAAATAAGTAAGTAAAGGATGAATTATTCGATAAATAGTATTAGAACAATTAGGTTTCCATGTGGTAAATGTAAAATTAGATCCTAATCTCACACCATATTGAAAAAGTAAACTCCGGATGGTTTAAGGATCTTAACGTGAAAAATAACTTTAAAAATTTTAGAAAGTATCAACAAATATTTTAATGAATTCTAGGTAGAGGTGGGTTCCTGATGAAAGAGACACAAAGAAGAAATCATATGCATAATAAATTATAATATTGGTCACAGCAAAATGAAGACTTAAAACAAAAATCATTTATTTATTTATTTATTTTGGATGTGTTGGATCTTCGCTGCTGTGCACGGGCTTTCTCTAGTTGCGGTGAGCAGGGACTACTCTTAGTTGCGGTGCATGGGCTTCTCATTGCAGTGGCTTCTCTTTTTGTGGAGCATGGGCTCCAGGTGCATGCGCTTCAGTAGTTGTGGCATGCAGGCTCAGTAGTTGTGGCTTGTGGGCTCTAGAGCGCAGGCTCAGTAGTTGTGGCACATGGACTTAGTTGCTCTGCAGCATGTGAGATCTTTCGGGACCAGGGTTGGATCCATGCCCCCTGCATTGGCAAGAGGATTCTTAACCACTGTGCCACCAGGGAAGCCCCAAAATGAAGACTTTTCATAACAAGACATACAGTAAGTATAGTTCATAGCTATAAACCAAACTGGGGAAGTAGCTGTAATATATACAAAATTGATATACAGAACACATAAAAATTATTACAAATCAACAAAAAGAAGATAGTCTAATTAAAAATGGAAAAAGGTTATAAATAGGAAATTCACAGAAGAGAACACCCAATTATCCAATACATATATTCACTAGTAATGGGAGACAATGGAAATAATATGGGAAGCCATTTTATACCTCAGGGACTCTTTGGGGACCACTATGAGGCTGCCTTTTGGCGCTTATTCAGCTGTTGTGACCCCGCTTCCTCCCCATGCACATCATCTTGCGTGTGCCTTGGTCTAATCTGAGGATCCTATGGTATTTCAGTTAATGTTTGTTGTAGCCATGTTCTCAGATTTCCCAAACCTCTATGGGAGCTTCTACCAAAGCATGCACCCCATCCCAAATATCTATTCTGGTGGTTTGTAGTGGGAAGTAAGTAGTGAAGACTTTTGCATATTACCTCTTTTTTCTGTACTTTCTCTTCATAGAGCCCCTCCTTAAATAGCACCCCCCCCTCCTAGCAAAAGAAAGGCTTTGTCTTACTTCCTTTCCCAATCTTCTCTCACTCATGGAGGTGGAAGAGTTTTGGTTTAACCTAAATGATAAATGGAAAGAAAGAATAGCAGTTGAAGGTAAAAGAATGAATAAATGGATTATGGAATCCATCTCTATGCGGGAAGATGTTTTTACCTTTTGTGTTTTGTAATTGAAAGAAGTGATAGGTATTTGATGACAATGAATTGGGTAAGTCAGGTGTGAAAATGGATTCCAAACCTAGGTTTCTTGACTATAGAACCATACTATTACCTAAGATTATTCCTACCCTTAGACTGTGAAATATGGTTTGCACATACTTTGATGTCTTTTCCTTTCAATGTAAGCATAGTGGGATACTGCAAAAGCATTCTATTCTTTAATACTTACTCTAAAAATTGCCCTTTACATGATCAGTGTAAAGAAGATCTTTAATCGATGTATTAGAATTTCTTATTATATCTAACTAACTATATTATTCAGAATTATAATATGTAGTTAAAACCCAAAGTTATAAAGATAAAGGGAAGCTGAATAGGGAGGTAAACTCTTTGCTATTAGCACCTTTAGACCTGTGTTCTTCTCCAGCCAAAACTTATCATCCCTTAGTTAGAAATAGTCCAACAGGACTTATTCTCAAGTTCTATTCAGCAAGAAAGCATTCCTTAGCAAAGGGACTGTGATATTTTTTTCAAATGCATTAAATATTCTTCTTAATCATAGTGGTAATATGATTTTTAAAAATAGAATGAATTAATAGAAATATTTTACTAGTTTCCTTTCTTTGTTGGATGAATATCATTTAACTATGCCAGTGACAGCAGACAAAATGCCTTTCCTTTCATTACTTTGAAATTTCTAACCATTTTTCAATATTTATTTATTTAGAACAAGTGGTACTTATAGTTCCTGAAAGATCTTCATGAAAACATGTTTGTTTTATTAATTTGATGGTAAAAGGGAGCTTGTTTAATATTCACGTGTCATCTAAGTTGATCATTTTTCTTGCTACATGGATCATCCCATTATGACCTGGCCATGTATGCTTTGCTGTTCAGACAACGGCAAATTTTATGGTCAGACTTAACGCAGCTCATGAAAGCTATATAGGTTGATGAGACTTTATGGAGAAGTGTTGGCTTTAAAGCATTCCTAAACTGGTGTTATCAAGCTGTGTCTATTCTCTAAAGAAGCTGGGGGCAGAGAGAGAGAAAGACTATATTGGACCCACTTGGGGAGCTATGCTACCATTCACAGAACACATGCACGTCCTTCTTTTCCAGATACTCCGGTTGTCAACGCTTTGTCTAAATAATACTTGTGCAAATGTAGTAGAATATTTTTATTGAACCTTTAAAGTTCCTGAATATTTTTCTATATATGGAGCCTATAAAATTAATTCAAGACGTTTGCTTTTTACCTTTAGTTACCATAATAATCCTTACCACCTGTAATTATTAAACTGTGTAACCTGCTTATAGCTATCTGCAATGGTGTAGAGTTGCAGCAATTTAATGACATTTCTAAAACTTTCTTATCTTTAGTATACAAAGTAAAAATAATTAAGCGGCAACCCATGAGAGTCTGAGAAACAATAGCATCCATTAATTATAGTACTACTTGAGAAGAAACAGGGAACGAGCAACAAATAGACTTAATAGCAAAAAACCAGAAGATAGAGACTATGGAGCTAAGAGGCTCGAATGAGAAATTAGATTCCACTGAGCACTGGTGACATAAACCACTCTGTGTTTAATTGATAGATCGTGGGACTTAGCCAGACAGGTAAGCCTTCCAGGCTTCTAGGCTTCTTTCCAGTTCTGCACGTGAGGAAGCTGAAAAGCCTTTATTTTAATAGCTTAGGAAATGATAGTTATCTGATGTCTTAGGCTCACAGGACAGAATTGCTCTGGAGCTAAAAAGGATTATAATGGCACCCTACAGGAGGTTGGGGCTTATACACTGATACCTGAGGAGCCAGATATGAGTCTGCCCTACAGGGATGAGCTTGAGAGAGAAGTCTTTAAATCAGATCCAGGTGAAATGAGAGCTGACCAGATTCACCTAAAACCGAACAGAACTTTTGAGCCCCTTTGGTTGTGTAACATATTCTCTGACCTCAGTTAATAAAGTTCTTTGCCTAGTTAAAAAAAAAAAAAGGAAAGAAAATACACTGTGTATTTATTAATCATGCATATGTTACATATATACTGGCTGAAACCCCAATTTAAGCTGATGTTCCAAAATGGGAAAAATGACTACTGAATACATGATGTACTTTTGTGTACACTTAAAAAAAAATCAAGGCCACAATTAAAGCATTCTAATTCAAAGAGTTTTGTGTGTGTGTGTGTGTGTGTGTGTATACACATACATACATATACATGTATACATACATATACATGTATTTCGTTAGGAATATTAGACTCTAAAAGTTAAGACTGTTGATAACTCACAAAAACATCATTTATTTAGGCCTTCAATTAAGATATAAACATATAATTTATTGAGAATTAAAAAATATATGTTGAAACACAATTTACAGATGTACTGTTTACTAGATAGTTACTGGTGGACAAAATTGGCTGTCACAAACAGACTTGAGCAAATAAAGAATGTTTTTTCTGTCTCATGGTTTAAGGCAGTCAGCCCAGGCATTTGTAGTGACACAGGGAAGCAGGAGTTTAGCTCTTAAGACAGAGATACCTGATAGGAGGGGCGAGGTTTTTGGCTTGCTCGAGCTAAGAGGCGAGGCATAGGCTGAAGAAGAACCACTGTTTCAGAAATTACAACATTCTTTGGGTTCTTTAGAATTGGCAATGTAGGGGTGAGGACCAGGCTGAAGAATTGTATTTCAACAGATGGCATATAAAAAGGAAGAGGGGTGCAGAGGAGTAACAAGTTTCTCTCCTGATCAAAACAAACTCTAGGCAAGCTTCTCTGAGCCCTTTCTTAACTAAGCTTCAATCTTGGCCTGTAAAGACTTGAACAAAACCCTTACAGTTTTATATAGCACAAGGATGCATTCACTGGATGACCCTAAAGGATGATCGATCCTAAAGGAACTTGCCTGAGAAAACTCAAGATGCTAAAAGAGTTTACTGTTTGTTCCCACAAACACCTAAAGATAGGTCTCCGTTTCCCAGTCTGTGTGAGAGGGTAGGAACCTAATTTTGATAAGCACCAGTTAGCAAACTCATATGGTTTTCACATAGACCATCATCCCTTTTTCCCACTTTTTGTAATTTTTCACTTCTTTGACTCTATTGAATTAGTTCACCTTAGACACTTTTTCCCATTGCAGCACTATATTACTCATTAAAATCTGCCCTTACCACTTTAGTATCTAGCTGTTTAGTATCTAGCTGTTTATCTTCTGAAGGAAGGCACTCTGAAATCCCTGCATTCAGTACTGGGCATACCTATCCATGTGTAGTGGTGCCCCAGCCGTCCAGCTATCTAGGAGAAGTTGCTGTCATAACAAGAAGAGAGGGAACTAATAATTTTTTTTGGCATCATGTGGTACGTTTTAGTACCAGGTCTGGCACATAAAAACATACTATATCAACAAATTTAATCATGACAGCCTCTATGTCATGAGGAAATAAGGCTCTGATTTAGAAATTTGCTTAAATTCACATGGCCAGTACTGGCTGGATTCTAACGTAGGTGTGCCTGGTGCCAAAGGTCACATCTCCACTATTTCAGTAGATTACAATCCCCCAAATTACTGAAATTCCACTGGGATAAGAAGTAAAATTGAAGCCCACTGATACAAACTGAAAAAAAAAAAACTGGCTAAGAAAGGAAATTGGTACCTGAGGGCAAGACAGGAGCCCAGTTAGCAGCTCTATGAAGTTGACAAGCTAGTTTGGGACACCTCATGAAAGTGGGCCTGGGAATCCAGTGCTAGTTGTGGTTTATTCCTCCTATCAGGGCTCAGGGTTGGCTTTGAGAACAGGGAGGAAGGCTTAGATTTCGGGTGGCCATCAGTGGTGCCAGCGACAAGTGTGTGACTGTGTAAAGGTAGGAAAGCAGTTAGGGTTTGGTCTCTGAAAGCTGAATG
This sequence comes from Kogia breviceps, assembly GCF_026419965.1. Lineage (NCBI taxonomy): Eukaryota > Metazoa > Chordata > Mammalia > Artiodactyla > Physeteridae > Kogia > Kogia breviceps. The sequence continues at coordinate 162,045,555 of NC_081311.1, read as the reverse complement.
AACACAATCAGTGCTATAACATTCTCTCAGATAAGGAGTGAAATTACTACCTAAGGCATAGTGAAAGTTATGTATAAATGAATTGTCTATGGAGGATGCTTTCAAGGCATCAGTTCTGAAGAGTGATTACAGTTCATAGATTAAAAGATCATATATTTGTGTATAGATAGCTACCAGCAGTATATCATCCTCTCAATACCCTGGACGCTAAGATTTATGACCACAGTGGCTAAGAAGCCACCACATATGAGTGGTTATATTGCAGATATAATGCTGTTGAGATAATGTTTTTAGGCTAAAATCTTCCCATTGATTTATTTTCCTTGTTTCCTTTTTATTATTAAATTGCTCAATAAACTTGCAGTGGATTCTGAAGAATGTGCTTCTAAAATTGTTAAAGAGTTTTGAGAAAATTTGAAATTGCTCAGGTGGAAAGACCATTAAGTTGCCTTTTATCTCCATTAAGGGAAAGAAAATCCAGTATCTTATAGCAAACTGCCATTTTTTGAAAGCTTTCGTTTCATGCAACATTTAGAGACACTCTTTGTCTCACCCCAAACCCACGCTGTCGATAATACCATTTTTTTTTCTTTCTGAAAACTTTCTGAAGATAACTTTTCTGAAACAGCACTACTGGACAAGGTCTGGGAGCAGAGTTTAAGGAGATCTGTGATGAGGCGGAAACATACCCACTTGAATTCGAGTTGTTTGAATACGCCCAGCACGAATTATCCGTGGACTGTATTCTCATCACTGATTCTTTTTTCCTTCCACTCAGTAAGTACCATTCAAGTTCGCAAGGGAAGAGAAAGAGCAGCAAATGTACATGTATTGTTGAGGGTCGTCCTCTTTACTCAGTCCAGGAGAACTCAGCTCCAGCAGGTGCAGAGGGCGTGGCCACACCTGCAACACAATGATCTGCGATCCTACCCCAGGATATGGACAGGCGCATGTCTAACAATGTGAAGGAGGGTGCAAGATCGACAAAAAGCAATTTATGGCAATTTTTTAGGATCATCAGAATCAAGACAAACCAAAAGGCCCTCTAGAATCTATCTCTTTCTCCTCAGACTCCTGTCCCGATATAAACCAACCAAAGTTGCCTCTAAATGTAATTGCAGTGAAAAACACTCAGGAGACATGGACATTGTGAGAAAAACCATAGAAATAGTTTGAAATGCTTTTATAGAAATTTAAAAAAACCAAGAACGAAAGAATATTTCAGATCTAATGATACAAAGTGAATTTTAATTTCTTGTTCATATGTTGTGTATAGTGAAAAAGGGAGTGAAAAATTTTACAAAGGATTTGGTCAGGACAATAGTGCTTGCTCAGAACTTTCACACAAATTCTATCATAATGGGCAGTCTCAATGCCTCTTTTTTTCTCAACCAATATCATGCATAACACTGTTGGATAAGGTAAAATATATGTGTCAGGTGCTTTCTAGGTGTTTTCCATACGATATTTTCTTTCACCTACACAGCAACCTCAAGTGGTATATATTAGTATTATTCCCATTTTACAGATTAGAAAAAATGAGACCCAGAGAGAAAGCTAAGTTTCCTCTAAGGAAAATAAGGAACAGAGCATTTATATCCAGCACAAGAGCTTGTGCTCTAACCCTTTAGTGTGCTACAACCTCCCACTGGGCTTACTCTTCTTTTACTGGAAGGAACTCCCCCTCCTCTGAACTCTCTCTACATTTTTCTTAAGTGCCGCTTAACACTTTCTGTCTTGCATTACAGTAATCTATGTGCACATTTTATCTCTTTGACAGCAAGAGTAACACCTTAATCATGTTTTTTAACTCCTCTACTGTCATTCACATGTCATTCATTCAACACTTGTTGATGAATGAATAATGCAGCATTTCATTTCATGAGAAAATTTCTGGAAAAAAAGTATGAGAAGAAAATCAGAGGCAAAGTAAAAATCAATTCTTCAAAATATCAAATAGTAAAATAACCCTGGCTCAGTTTATTGTTCTTATAAGTCATAGTTTCCTTGAAAGAAGATGATCAAATTTGACCAAAACATTAAAACAGTGTGGATATTTGTTTCACATGCATAAATAATGACATTAATCCTAATTGCTTATTAAATAATGGAAATTGCTTTGTCATACAAGTTCAGTGTTTCAACAGAATGGTTAACATTGTGGAAATCCTGAAATTATTGTTAAATTATCTTAGTGATATGGAAGGATATAAAAGTGATTAAAATGGATATGGCTGTTCCTAAAACATGATTGTATATGACATATGACATTACTTTGGAAACTTCAGTTGAGGCATTTCTGCAAAGAAAATGAGCAAGTAATATTTATTTGCATCATACCTATCTTCTTACATATACCTATGCACATGTTAAAAAAAAAAAACGTGAAATGCCAAAAAATTTAAGAAAATTAAAATTACCTACAAATTCTGTGCACGTAAAAACTGGTGAAATTTGAATACATTCTGCAGTTTTAGTTAGTGTCCATGTTAATTTCCTGGTTTTGAAAATGTACTGTGGTTGTATAAGATGTTCATTGGGGAAAGTGGGGTGAAGGTAAATAAGGACTCTATCATTTTTGTGACTTCTTGTGAATCTTAAATTATTTCAAAATAAAAAGTAAAAAACAAAACAAAATGAAAAAAAACTGCATACAAACCCACTACCCAGAGATAACAATTATTAGCATATTTTAAATCTCCTCCCAATATTAAAAAAAAATTTCCAGCACTTATTTCTCAGAATTATGCAAGTTTGAATGGAGTTCCAGAATCTCATTTTAAATATCTATCTATCTATCTATCTATCTATCTATCTATCTATCTATCTATCATGTACTATCTACCTGTCTATCATCTATAGTAGAAAACAGTTATGACCTATGACAGGGAATAATCTATAATAAAGAAAAGTAATGTTCAAATAATGAGTAATTTATTTATACACAATTGTAAGACTCTCTATAAAGTAAGGTGAATTGTATTTTCATCAAATATTTGTTCTTAAGTCTACATTTAATTCCCTACTACTTCAAAAGGTCCTGATGTGATGCTACACTGTTCCATGGTGAACATCCCTGGGGAAATGACCAGGGAGAGAAAAGAGAGTGCTGATTTCCTATTTGTTATTCGTGATGCTACGTTGTCTCATGCTTCCCCAAGATGGTGTTATTTTTCCTTCTATTTTCTAAGAACACATTTGCAACTTTTTCAGTATATTTTTTGCCTTTATTGCAGTTAATTGTTTCTACCTGCATCTGTGAAATAAAGTTTCTTAATGACACATCCATGCCTTATTTATCTCCAGACCATAGGATGGTGGTTGCAGAAGTAGTTGATTATGATTTGCTTATTGATAACTCCTTCCCTCCCTCTGTTTTGTGTAGCCAAATAATTCAGTGTAATGGAAATAGAGAGAAATCAGGGAGGAAATGAATTCTATAACCCATTTTAAAAAAAAATAATATTATTTTCTGGAGATTCTCAGGAAAAATATTCCTGAATGGGACCTGGGAGCCCCTGGTAAATATTTTTCTTCTTACTTGAACATATATGTTCATTGTTCATAATTAAGATTCCTGGGATCGATGCTCCATTTTCTGTAGGATGTCTTTCTATACAGAAGGATACCTAGTAACATTCACGAGTCTTGGAAGTAACATTCACTACACTGGGGGAGACTAGACTCTGGAAAACCCTGGTTTTCCAGGGTCTGCAAAGAAATTCACACTTCTAAAGGGGCACCAAATCAGGTGCTGCTGAATTTCAGATGTGAGATGGAAGACGAGGATGGCAAATCTGATAAACTGAAGGTCAGAAGCCTGTCTTCTATTTTTTGTACTCAGTCTAGGTCTCTCCAAATTTTTCACTAGCCTGACTATACCAGAGCTTAGATTTATATATATAATGGGTACTTCTTGTGTAACTGAGTTCGTGGGATGAAGAGGAATATCCACTGCACATTTATTAAAATGAAGTTATTATCTATATCCTATTGCAGGGAAGCACTAAATAGTCAGAAGTATTCCAGTTGTCCACCGCTAGCAGTGGTAGCTATTTAGGCTGGGGTGTGAAAACATTGTTAGGTGAAATAATTCCATTTTCCTTCTGCATTCTCTGTTGTAAACCCCATTGCTCTACATTCTATTCATAAATCTAAAAGCTTTAGCACTCTTCTTGTTCATAGTAAGGGGTGTTTATGTGCAATTTGATATTATATATCATCAAAGTTTACTTTTCCTTTGTGACCTTGAACCTGAATTTTTGTCATCCAGCTGTCATTGTCAATAAGACAAAAGAAGATTTGAGATTTTTATGTGCTAGTGATGGTACTACATTATATAAGACACCGATGCTGACTGTAAAATGCTTAAGTAGGTGTTCATTGGCTCTCTGTTTCTGTATGGCATTCGAAATACATTTCCCCCCAAAGAAAAGTAAAATAGGACAAGAGGATGGAAAATAAGGTTGCATTTTATTAGCCAATTTTATTTTTCTTTTAATGTAAGTTTATTTTACCTCAGTCTAAACACAGTTTCATGTGTTGATAAATTAATATCTATGAATTTTTTAGAATATAGTTTACCTGGAAGTAATTCCTAAAGATTATTCTAATGACAAAAATGAAAAAGATGCATCTTTAAATATTCCTTTCCAAGGAATACATAACTGAAATAATAAAAATAATAATTAACCAGTACTTAACTATCTTTGGCTGAAAGTAAGCCTCTTTATGAATAAGCGGGTACTTTTAAAGTTACATAGTAAGAGAGTTAGGGCCAATTCTTTGGTTTTAGAAAGGCTTTCAGCAATACAGATGTGTTGTTTTGTTTAGTCAACTTGATGACTAACCCTAAAGTTTGGAATGTGTATCTGACTAACTGAAACATTTTGTTTTCTGTCTATGTAGCTTACAAGTGCACATACAATTACTTTATTACAATTCCGAAAACACAGCTGTAGTGAATATATATGTAATATATATACATATATATATATATATATACACACATATATATAAAGTATAACATATATTAGGGTATATAGATAATATTAAGGTAAAAATCGATTTTATATTGTTATTGGAACATTAATTTGTTTCCTACTGTTAATAAGAAATTAACATGTTAAAAGATTATATTAAACACTTTCGTAAAGTTAAAATAAGTCCAGACTAGATAACCTAAGTCAATGACTTAGATATACCTCTCAGTTTATTGTTTGTTTTTCCACATTTCATAGAGACCTATTTCTCTACCATGAGAAAAATAATAGTGTTATCCTAATGATAAAAGACAACAGATGCTCTGCTTATCCATCAAGGAATGCTATGGAGAGGAGGAGTTAGTGGCAAAAGGGTGAACAAATGCTGATGCTCCCACCAACTGTTGCTAAATTTTTAAAAAGTAACCAGAAATTTAGACAGTTATAAGAAATGCCTTGATTTTTAAATGCTGAAAATTTGAATTTTAAAAATACAGTGTGCAGACTAAATGGAATACTTCTACAGGCTGGATTCAATCTATGCCGCATTTTGTGAAATCTGATGTATAGAATATAATGCCTGGGGTCACATGGTTATACCCTTGGGCTTACAATGCTCCCTTCTCACTTGAGCATGGAAAGCAAACAATATTGTTGTAATTATTATTATTTTTATAGTCATATTATTATAAAGGTTTGTAGTGTTTTCTTAAAGCTCTAGTGAAAACATAAGGAGTAATATCACATTTTTGCCTTTTAGCCAATGTTCTGAGTTTCCCTGCTTGTTCTAAATCCCTCTAATACCAATGGCTACCAAAATTCTGATTTCCAACTGCTTTTCTCAGTTTACTGTCATTTCCTATGTTTGTAGAATATTTGGATGACTACTCCAATGTATCTTAACTAAAAGCACTTAAAATATTCAGGTCATAAATTAGACTTGCAGTTTCTAAATGAATTTTGACTCGGGCATTTAACCTACCTGTGAATTTTATAACCCTTTCCCATTAAAAAGGGAAAAATATAAACTGTTGAAAGATGATTGCTAGTTATTCAGCCACACATTGTAGTACGCCTAAAGATTTTATTTTCCTCAGAAACCTACTACTACTTATAAAGTTCATCCATCATATGTAATGAGAGCTGTCAGGAATATTTAGTGAGAAATAGCTGCTTGATATGCTAATAGCAGCCCCTCAGTGAATTCATTTTGTTCTGCTTCTTGACATTAATGGTTTTCATAATCTAATGAATGATGTGTGCAATAGAAGTAAGGCCACAGGGAAAGATCATATAAAGTTAAAGTAGGGAAAATCTTTATCAGTATTTGCATTCATTTAGTAGAATGCATTTTATATATATCCATATTTACCATGACTTTTACTGATTTCCATTTTAAGATATCATTTGGAATTAGGGATTCTAGTTTACTTACTTCCAGTTTGCATTCCCTAATGGTACAGTTGTTTTGGCCTTTCTTCTTTTACTAACTTGGTCTGGTTAGTAAACATGCTAGTGAGGAGTGATCTCTTATATCCTCAGAAGTAGATGAAAATTTTGAGTCCTTAAGATGCTACTGATTTGTAAGCAAAAAGCAGTTGGAACCATGGCTGCTGACGCAATCAATAATAATTTGATTGGTTAAATCAGGAGTGCCATTCTGAGCTCTCTATTCTCTAGAGCTAGGTGTGTGATTAATTTATATGAACTTCTTGCAGTGCGGCTTTAAAAATAGAATAGATGCACATTTGTCAGGGACAGTTAAGTAGGGTGCCTCCTGAGAGTGGATATGTAAACGACCTCTCAAGGTCCCTTACAGTCTTAAGATTTTATGAACCTATAGTCATCAAAATGGATTCACCCAAGTCAGTACTTACAAGGGTATAGATACAAACAAAATTTAAAACAAGGGAGTGTCAAGGGCGTGTCCCTAACATTTCTCAGCAGATATCTCAATTCTATTTTTAAAACAAGATATTTAAACAAAATATAATAATTCTTTAAAATGTTAAGTATTAACACATTTTAAACTCGAATGACTGGAAATTGTATTTCTTGAGCTAAAGAAGCATTGACACATTTGAAGCACAATTTTTTTTTTTGCTAGGTCTATTATCTTTTATAAACTGTGTTATTGTAAATAGACTGCACTTTTTAAAAGATAAATATAAGAGGGGTCTTAATTTTTTGGTTAGAGAAAAAAGGGACTTTTTTTCAAGTAGAGAAAAAGAAAATTCCACCTAACTAAATATCCAGGTTTTTAATAAAGCAAATGAACAGAATTCACAGGCACCAATGGGCTGATTAATTTACTGATTTATCTTACTTTTTGCGGCCAGTAACTTTTTCTCTTTTCACTTCTACAGCAGATTTTGTATTTGTGTATAGCAGTTTTGAAATTGGGAAGTAAGTAGGAACTGATTTCATACTCATCTGATTTTATGTGGTTGCACTGTGTATAGTTGTATTTTATGTGACCAACTGCGTTGGGAACACCTAAGTAGTCTATATTATCTCTGAATTCTGCGAGTCAGATTGTCTTGGTTAGAACATAGATTTGCCAGCTGTGTGATATTGTCCAAGACACTTAAATTCTCTGTACTGCAGTTCCAAGTGTGAAGTGTGGATAATAGTATCTTTATCAAAGGGTTGCTGTGAGATTTAAAAAGATAAAAGTACTTAGAACAGAGATTTACATACTAGTGCTCCAAGTGTATTGGTTGTTTTCATTCATTAGCAAATATTCAATGAGTGCCTACTAAGGTGCTGTTCTAGACATGGGGGCACAATGGTAAAAGATAAAATCCCTGATCTCATGGAATTTACATTCTTATGGTCTTAAAACATTTATTATTCCTAAATCATAATATAGGATGTTGAAAACTTATGCAATAATTGCTTACTGATTAAATGAATGAATGGATGGAATGGATGAATGAGTGAATAAATAGATAAATACCTACATCTGTGACCTACTTGCTCTTACTATGTGCAAGGCAGAGTGAACAAATATAAAATGTATGTTAACTCACAGTAGGGAAATTAAGGCAATTAGCCATAGAGATGGGTACTGATCTGGCAGCCATGCTTTTTCAGGGGTGTCGTAGAAAGCCAGAGTGGGAAGTACTACAATCAGTGGAAGGGCTGATTGTGAGACATCAAAATGTCTTTTCAGTGTATGGAGGGGTGCATAAATCTCTGCGTATCCACTCTTTTAGCTTACTAATGAGTTTGATTTTAAGAACTTCTAGTAAGCTTTTGGTCCAAAAATAGTCTTCCCTTATGAACATCTGCAAACTCACTATTAGCAAATAATCCCTTGATCTTAGATGTGGATACTCAGTTGTCTAGACATGATTTGTTGAAAAATACTATTCTTTCCCCATTTGTTTGTCTTGGCTCTCTTGTCTAAATAAATGTAAAGGTTTAGTTCTAGATTCTCAGTTCCCTCCCACTAGTCTATGCCTATCCTTATGTCAGTACCAGCCTAGCTTACTGTAGTATTGTAGTAAGTTTTGTAATTAAGAAATGTGAGTCTCCAAAATTTATTCTTCTTTTTCAAGATTGCTTTGGCTATTCTGGGTCCCTTGCATTTTCATATGAATCTTAGGATCAGCTTGTCAATTTCTGTAAAAATGCCAGCTCCAATTCTCATGGGGTTGTGTTGAATCTGTAGTATTGCCATCTTAACACAATTAATTCTTCCAATCCATGAACGTGGAGTATCTTTCCATTGTTTTTAGGTTTTCTCCAATGCCTTATAATTTTCAGTGTGTAAGTCTTGCACCTTTTTTGTTAAGTTTATTCCAAACTACTTTATTAGTTTTTATATTATTATAAATGAAAAATTTTAATTAATTTTATTTTTGGATTGTTTATTACTAGTGTATAGATATACAGTTATTTTTATATATTGATCTTGTATCCTGTAACCTTGCTGAAATAATTTAGTAGTTCTGATTTGTGTGTCTCTGTGTGTGTGTTTATTCCTTAGGATTTTTCATATATGATAAGGTATTAAGATAGTTTTACTTTTTTCTTTGCAATTTAGAGGCTTTTTATCTATTAATTTTTTCAAATGTAAATATCATCAAACCTTCTATGAGGCACAGCACATTCAGCTACCAACATTTAATGACACTGATTTTATTAGAGCTTTCTTTCAAAGTTACAGGAAAGGTGGAGATAAGAGATATTTTCAAGTTACATGATTAAAAAGATTCAGTGAAAGAAGAAGGGTACAGGTGACCTACCTAGCTTAAATTTACTTTTTCACCTGGATTGCACCCAGTTCCTTGATTACCTGGTCTCAGTTTCTGTCTTTAGAGAACTCGAGAGGTATGGCAGAGCTCAGTGTGTCATCTTTCACCAAAGGTTCATAAGGGAGGAATTTATGAGTTGACTTGCTTACTAATTTGTAGACCCTCTCCATTCTATCAACAGATTTAATTGGTGTTTCAATTTTCAGCATGAAATGCTAGCTCATGTAAGACAATTAAATCTTTTTTTCAAATCATAATTCTCAGTCATTACATCAACTCTATGAAATATAAATCTATCACATCTACTACATTCACTTCATCCATGAATTATGTATTTCAATTGAGAAAGTAATTGAGTTTGCTTGACGTGATTTATTTTTTAAAAAATGTGCATCAAGCTAATTGCTCATGTTTTCATTATATTTCACTGATTTGTAGTTATTTTGGTTAGTGGTTTCTGAATGATGCCATAAGAGATTGAAACTTGGCTTACAGGCAGCCTAAGAATTCTCAGATAAGGTTAGCAATGAGTTTCTTCTAGCTTATTGTAGTTTTCTTAATTTTTTTCAAAATAATGGATCATGTTTCAATTCTGAAATTTAGATTAACTGATTTTCCTTAAAGAACATCTTAATGAACATCTTAATGAAAGATATTTAAAATTCATTTTTACATAAACATTACTTTTTTCTGGCTATAAGAATACTCACATTTATCAGTATACCTGTATTTCTAAATAATTAAGTGGAAAATACAACTTGGATTTGTCATGGATTATGTCTTACTCTTGTAGCATTTAAGTCTCTTCTATATTCTGATATGGAAAAATAAAATCAGATTATTAAGACAAATTATTGAGTGACTATTAAATGGCAAGAATTGTGAGGCCTATAAAATGTGTAGAGTTTAATTTCTGCCTTTGAAAGCGTTAAATTATAATTTAATCTTTAAAAATGATGAACATATTTTAGTTTTCATTTAATGAATGGTCTGTATTATAATGTCTTGAGTCACCGTTTATTTTTTATTGTAATATATTATAGTCCTATTTCAAATAAATTTTACCACTCCAAATATATAATTTTATTTTATTCTTAATCCTTTTATTATGAACTATACTTCAAATATACAAATGTAAACTGAAAATTATAGTGAACTTTCAAATATCTATCACCCAGTTTCAACAGTTACCATCACATGACTGGTGATTTCTCATCTATATTCCCACTCATTTTCTCCCCTCTCATATTATTTCAAAGAAATTTCCATAATTTCTTAATAAACATTTCAATATTTCCTTCTTAAAAATAAAGAATACCCTTTAAATATAAGAAATAAAATAATTTCTTAATATTATCAAATATCTAGTCAATGATAAAATGTCCAGTTGTCTTATTTTTTTGTTAAACATCTATATTGGAGTATAACTGTTTTACAATAGTGTGTTAGTTTTTCCTTTACGACAAAGTGAATCACTTATACATATACATATATTCCCATATCTCTTCCCTCTTGCATCACCCTCTCTCCCACCCTCCCTATCCCACCCCTCTAGGTGGTCACAAAGCACAGAGGTGATCTCCCTGTGCTATGCGGCAGCTTCCCACTAGCTATCTAATTTACATTTGGTAGTGTATATATGTCCCTGCCACTCTCTCACTTCGTCACAGCTTACCCTTTCCCCTCCCCATATCCTCAAGTCCATGCTCTAGTAAGTCTGTTTTATTCCCGTCCTACCACTAATATCTTCATGACATTTTTTTTTTCTTAGAGTCCATATATATGTGTTAGCATATGGTATTTGTTTTTCTCCTTCTGACTTACTTCACTCTGTATGACAGACTCCAGGTCTGTCCACCTCATTACAAATAACTCAGTTTCATTTCTTTTTATGGCTGAGTAATATTCCATTGTATATATGTGCCACATCTTTATCCATTCATCTGTGGATGGACACTTAGGTTGCTTCCATGTCCTGGCTATCGTAAATAGAGCTGCAATGAACATTTTGGTACATGACTCTTTTTGAAGTATGGTTTTCTCAGGGTATATGCCCAGTAGTGGGATTGATGGGTCATATGGTAGTTCTATTTTTAGTTTTTTAAGGAACCTCCATACTGTTCTCCATAGTGACTGCATCAATTTACATTCCCACCAGCAGTGCAAGAGTGTTCCCTTTTCTCTACACCCTCTCCAGCATTTATTGTTTCTAGAGTTTTTGATGATGGCCAGTCTGACCGGTGTGAGATGATATCTCATTGTAGTTTTGATTTGCATTTCCCTAATGATTAATGATGTGGAGCATTCTTTCATGTGTTTGTTAGCAATCTGTATATCTTCTTTGGAGAAATGTCTATTTAGTTCTTCTGCCCATTTTTGGATTGGGTTGTTTGTTCTTTTGTTATTGAGCTGCATGAGTTGCTTATAAATTTTGGAGATTAATCCTTTGTCAGTTGCTTCATTTGCAAATATTTTCTCCCATCCTGAGGGTTGTCTTTTGGTTTTGTTTATGGTATCCTTTGCTGTGCAAAAGCTTTTAAGTTTCCTTAGGTCCCATTTGTTTATTTGTGTTTTTATTTCCATTTCTCTAGGAGATGGGTCAAAAAGGATCTTGCTGTGATGTATGTCATAGAGTGTTCTGCCTATGTTTTCCTCTAAGAGTTTTATAGTGTCTGGCCTTACATTTAGGTCTTTAACCCATTTTGAGCTTATTTTTGTGTGTGGTGTTAGGGAGTGTTCTACTTTCATACTTTTTCATGTAGCTGTCCAGTTTTCCCAGAACCACTTATTGAAGAGGCTGTCTTTTCTCCACTGTATATCCTTCCCTCCTTTATCAAAGATAAGGTGACCATATGTCTGTGGGTTTATCTCTGGGCTTTCTATCCTGTTCCATTGATCTATATTTCTGTTTTTGTGCCAGTACCATACTGTCTTGATTACTGTAGCCTTGTAGTATAGTCTGAAGTCAGGGAGCCTGATTCCTCCAGCTCCATTTTTCGTTCTCAAGATTGCTTTGGCTATTCGTGGTCTTTTGTGTTTCCATACAAATTGTGAAATTTTTTGTTCTAGTTCTGTAAAAATGCCATTGGTAATTTGATAGGTATAGCATTGAATCTGTAGATTGCGTTGGGTATTAGAATCATTTTGACAATGTTGATTCTTCCAATCCAAGAACATGGTATATTTCTCCACCTATTTGTATCATCTTTAATTCCTTTCATCAGTGTCTTGTAGTTTTCTGCATACAAGTCTTTTGTCTCCTTAGGTAGGTTTATTCCTAGATATTTTTTTCTTTTTATTGCAGTGGTAAATGGGAGTGTTTTCTTAATTTCACTCTCAGATTTTTCATCATTAGTATATAAGAATGCCAGAGATTTCTGTGCATTAATTTTGTATCCTTCAACTTACCAAATTCATTGATTAGCTCTAGTAGTTTTCTGGTAGCATCCTTAGGATTCTCTTTGTATAGTATCATGTCATCTGCAAACAGTGACAGCTTTACTTCTTCTTTTCCCTTTTGGATTCCTTTTATTTCTTTTTCTTCTCTGATTGCTGTGGCTAAAACTTCCAAAACTGTGTTGAATAATAGTGGTGATACTGGGCAACCTTGTCTTGTTCCTGATCTTAGTGGAAATGGTTTCAGTTTTTCACCATTGAGAATGATGCTGGCTGTGGGTTTGTCATATATGGCCTTTATTATGTTGAGGAAAGTTCCCTGTACGCCTACTTTCTGCAGGATTTTTATCATAAGTGAGTGTTGAATTTTGTCAAAAGCTTTCTCTGCATCTATTGAGATGGTCACATGGTTTTTCTCCTTCAGTTTGTTGATATGGTGTATCACGTTGATTGATTTGTGTATATTGAAGAATCCTTGCATTCCTGGAATAAACCCCACTTGATCATGGTGTATGATCCTTTTAATGTGCTGTTGGATTCTGTTTGCTAGTAGTTTGTTGAGGATTTTTGCATCTATGTTCATCAGTGATATTGGCCTGTAGTTTTCTTTCTTTGTGACGTCTTTGGTTTTGGTATCAGGGTGATGGTGGCCTCATAGAATGAGTTTGGGAGTGTTCCTCCCTCTGCTGTCTTTTGGAAGAGTTTGAGAAGGATAGGTGTTAGCTCTTCTCTAAATGTTTGTTAGAATTCGCCTGTGAAGCCATCTGGTCCTGGGCTTTTGTTTGTTGGAAGATTTTTAATCACAGTTTCAATTTTAGTGCTTGTGATTGGTCTGTTCATATTTTCTATTTCTTCCTGGTTCAGTCTCGGCAGGTTGTGCATTTCTAAGAATTTGTCCATTTCTTCCAGGTTATCCATTTTATTGGCATACAGTTGCTTGTAGTAATCTCTAATAATCTTTTGTATTTCTGCAGTGTCAGTTGTTACATCTCCTTTTTCATTTCTAATTCTATTGATTTGAGTCTTCTCCCTTTTATTCTTTTTTTTTTTTTTTTTTTGTGATATGCGGGCCTCTCACTGTTGTGGCCTCTCCCGTTGCGAAGCACAGGCTCCGGACGCGCAGGCTCAGCGGCCATGGCTCACGGGCCCACCCGCTCCGCGGCATGTGGGATCTTCCCAGACCGGGGCACGAACCCGTGTCTCCTGCATCGGCAGGCGGATTCTCAACCACTGCGCCACCAGGGAAGCCCTCCCTTTTATTCTTGATGAGTCTGGTTAATGGTTTATCAATTTTATTTATCTTCTCAAAGAACCAGCTTTTAGTTTTATTGATCTTTGCTATTGTTTCCTTCATTTCTTTTTCATTTATTTCTGATCTGATCTTTATGATTTCCTTCCTTCTGCTATATTTGGGGTTTTTTTGTTCTTCTTTCTCTAATTGCTTTAAGTGCAAAGTTAGGTTGTTTATTCGAGATGTTTCCTGTTTCTTAAGGTATGATTGTATTGCTGTAAACTTCCCTCTTAAAACTGCTTTTGCTGTATCCCATAGGTTTTGGGTCGTTGTGTCTCCATTGTCATTTGTTTCTAAGTATTTTTTGATTTCCTCTGATTTCTTCAGTGATCACTTCGTTATTAAGTAGTGTATTGTTTAGCCTCCATGTGTTTGTATTTTTTACAGATCTTTTCCTGTAATTGATATCTAGTCTGATAGTGTTGTGGTCAGAAAAGATACTTGATACGATTTCAATTTTCTTAAATTTGCCAAGGCTAGATTTGTGACCCAGTATATGATCTATCCCAGAGAATGTTCCATGAGCACTTGAGAAAAATGTGTATTCTGTTGTTTTTGGATGGAATGTCCTATAAATATCAATTAAGTCCATCTTGTGTAATGTATCATTTAAAGCTTGTGTTTCCTTATTTATTTTCATTTTGGATGATCTGTCCATTGGTGAAAATGGGGTGTTAAAGTCCCCTACTATGATTGTGTTACTGTTGATTTCCCCTTTTATGGCTGTTAGTTTTTGCCTTATGTATTGAGGTGCTCCTATGTTGGATGCATAAATATTTACAATTGTTATATCTTCTTCATGGATCGATCCCTTGATCATTATGTAGTGTCCTTCTTTGTCTCTTGTAATAGTTTTTATTTTAAAGTCTATTTTGTCTGAAATGAGAATTGCTACTCCAGCTTTCTTCTGATTTCCATTTGCATGGAATATCTTTCTCCATCCCCTTACTTTCAGTCTGTATGTGTCCCTAGGTTTGAATTGGGTCTCTTGTAGACAGCATATATATGGGTCTTGTTTTTGTATCCATTCAGCCAGTCTGTGTCTTTTGGTGGGAGCATTTAATCCATTTACATTTAAGGTAATTATCGATATGTATGTTCCTATTACCATTTACTTAATTGTTTTGGGTTGTTCTTGTAGGTCTTTTCCTTCTCTTGTGTTTCTTGCCTAGAGAAGTTCCTTTAGCATTTGTTGTAGAGCTGGTTTGGTGGTGCTGAACTCTGTCAGCTTTTGCTTGTCTGTAAAGGTTTTAATTTCTCCATCAAATCTGAATGAGATCCTTGCTGGGTAGAGTAATCTTGGTTGTAGGTTTTTTCCTTCATCACTTTAAATATGTCCTGCCACTCCCTTCTGGCTTGTAGTGTTTCTGCTGAAAGAGCAGATGTTAACCGTATGGGGATTCCCTTGTGTGTCATTTGTTGTTTTTCCCTTGCTGCTTTTAATATGTTTTCTTTGTATTTAATTTTTGACAGTTTGATTATTATGTGTCTTGGCATGTTTATCCTTGGGTTTATCCTTTATGGGACTCTCTGTGTTTCCTGGACTTGATTGACTATTTCCTTTCACATATTAGGGAAGTTTTCAACTATAATCTCTTCAAATATTTTCTCAGTCCCTTTCTTTTTCTCTTCTTCTTCTGGGACCCCTATAATTCGAATGTTGTTGCATTTAATGTTGTCCCAGAAGTCTCTGAGACTGTCCTCAGTTCTTTTCATTCTTTTTTCTTTCTTCTGCTCTGCAGTAGTTATTTCCACTCTTTTATCTTCCAGGTCACTTATCCGTCCTTCTGCCTCAGTTATTCTGCTATTGATCCCATCTAGACTTTTTCATTTCATTTATTGTGTTGCTCATTGTTGCTTGCTTCCTCTTTATTTCTTCTAGGTCTTTGTTAACTGTTTCTTGCAATTTGTCTATTCTATTTCCAAGATTTTGAATCATCTTTACTATCATTATTCTGAATTCTTTTTCAGGTAGACTGCCTATTTCCTCTTCATTTGTTAGGTCTGGTGTGTTTTTATGTTGCTCCTTCATCTGCTGTGTGTTTTTCTGTCTTCTCATTTCGCTTATCTTACTGTGTTTGGGGTCTCCTTTTTGCAGGCTGCAGGTTTGTAGTTCCCGTTGTTTTTGGTGGCTGTCCCCAGTGGCTAAGGTTGGTTCAGTGGGTTGAGCAGGTTTCCTGGTTGGGGGGACTAGTGCCTCTGTTCTGGTGGATGAGGCTGGATCTTGTCTTTCTGGTGGGCAGGTCCACGTCTGGTGGTGTGTTTGGGGATGTTGGTAGCCGTATTATGATTTTAGGCATCCTCTCTGCTAATGGATGGGGCTGTAGACCTCTCTTGCTCTTTGTTGGGGATAGGGTGTCCAGCACTGTCCGTTGCTGGTCCTTGAGCGAAGCTGGGTCTTGGTGTTGAGATGGAGATCTCTGGGAGATTTTTGCCATTTGATATTGCACGGAGCTGGGAGGTCTCTTGTGGACCAGTGTCCTGAGGTTGGTTCTCCCACCTCAGAAACACAGCCCTGGTGCCTGGCTGGGGCGCCAAGAGCCTTTAACCCACACAGCTCAAAATAAAAGGGAGAATAAATAGAAAGGAAAGAAAAGGAAGGAGGGAAAGAAGGAAGGAAGGAGGGAGGGAGGGAAGGAAGGAAGGAAGGGAGGAAGGAAGAAATGAAGGAAGGAAGAAAGGAAGGAGGAGAGGAAGAAAGGGAGGAAGAAGGGAGGAAGGAAGAAATGAAGGAAGGAAGAAAGCAAGAAAGGAAGCAAGGAAGGAGGAGAGGAAGAAAGGGAGGAAGGAAGGGAGGAAAGAAGGAAGAAAGGAGGGAAGGAGGGAAGAAAGGAAGGAAGAAAGAAAGGGAGAAGATAAAATGAAGTAGGATAAAGTATAGTTATTAAAATAAAAAATAATTATTAAGAAGAAAAATCTCTATTAAAAAAAAAACAGAAAAACGGGTCGGTCTAACCCTAGGACAGATGGTGAAAGCAAAGCTATACAGACAAAATCTCTCACAGCAGCACACACATACACACTCACAAAAAGAAAAAAGGGGAAAATAATAGTATATCTTGCTCCCAAAGTCCACCTCCTCAACTTGGGATGATTCGTTGTCTATTCAGGTTTTCCACAGATGCAGTGTACTTCAAGTTGATTGTGGAGCTTTAATCCGCCGCTTCTGAGGCTGCTGGGAGAGACCTCCCCCTCTTCTTTTTGTTTGCACAGCTCCTGGGGTTCAGCTTTGGACTTGGCCCCGCCTCTGCGTGTAGGTCGTCCGAAGATGTCTGCCCTTCGCTCAGACAGGACGGGGTTAAAGGAGCAGCTGATTCAGGGGCTCTGGCAAAGGCCAGGGGGAGGGAGTGGCACGGATGGGGGGTGAGTCCGCGGCGGCAGAGGCCGACGTGATGCTGCACCGGCCCGAGGCGCACGGCGCGTTCTCCCGGGGAAGCTGTCCCTGGATCCCGGGACCCCGGCAGTGGCGGGCTGCACGGGCTCCCGGGGAGGGGCGGTGTGGAGAGTGACCTGTGCTCACACACAGGCTTCTTAGTGGCGGCAGCAGCAACCTTAGCATCCCACACCCGTCTCTACTGTCCGTGCTGACAGCGCGGCTTGTGCCCGTTTCTGGAGCTCCTTTACGCGATGCTCTTAATCCCCTCTCCTCGCGCCGGAGGAAGCAAAGAGGCAAGAAAAAGTCTCTTGTCTCCTCAGCAGCTCCGTGCCCGTTTCTGGGGCTCCTTTAAGCGGCGCGCTTAATCCTCTCTCCTAGCGCCCCAGGAAGCAAAGAGGGAAGAAAAGGTCTCTTGTCTCTTCGGCAGCTTCAGACTTCAACCGGACTCCCTCCCGGCCAGCCGTGGCGCACTAACCCCTCCAGGCTGTTTTCACTCTGCCAACTCCAGACCTTTCCCTGGGATCCGACTGAAGCCCCAGCCTCAGCTCCCGGACCCCGCCTGCTCCGGCGGGGGAGCAGACAAGCCTCTCGGGCTGGTGAGTGCCGGTTGGCACCGACCTTCTGTGCGGGAATCTCTCCGCTTTGCCCTCTGCACCCTGTGACTGAGCTGTCCTCCGCGGCCCCGGAGCTTCCCCCTCCGGCGCCCGCAGTCTCCGCCCACGAAGGGGCCTGTAGTGTGTGGGAGTCTTTCCTCCTTCACGGCTCCCTCCCACTGGCGTAGGTCCCGTCCCTATTCTTTTGTCCCTGTTTATTCTTTTTTCTTTTGCCCTACCCAGATATGTGGGGAGTTTCTTGCCTTTTTGGAGGTCTGAGGTCTTCTGGCAGCGTTCGGTGGGTGTTCTATAGGAGAAGTTCCACGTGTAGATGTATTTCTGATGTCTCTGTGAGGAGGAAGGAGATCTCTGCGTCTTACTCTTCCGCCATCTTGGAGCCCTCTCCAGTTGTCTTATGAGTGTCGTATGTGTTTAGTTTTTGCTTGCCTAAGGATCCAAATAAAGTCCACATATTGTGATTAGTTTGTATGTTACTTATCTCCTTTAATCTATAGATTTTTCACTCCATCTCCTTTTTCTCATAATTTATTTATTGAAATAACTAGGTCATATGATCTGCATTATTTTCTACAGTCTAGACATTGCTGATTATGTCCCTTAATTGATTAATGATATGATTAATAGCTTCTAACATATGATTAATATGTTCTAGTCTCTATATTTACTGTGCAGTATTAGTAGTTGGATCTAGTGGACTGAAAAGACTCAGGAAGACTTTTTTGTCTGTCAGGTCTACTTCATGGGTGGTGGTGTGTTCTTCCCTTAGAAGGCACAATATATCTCCATGGATTTCTTTTCATGGTGGTACTAACCATTGATGTGCAATGCCTATCTGTTAATTTATTAAATGTTGTTATATATGTGTGTGTGTGTGTGTGTGTGTGTGTACACCTATACTCATACACACATATTGTAATATATATATGAATTTACACACACATATGTGTATATATTTGTGATATAAATCTGTCAATATTATATATATAGAGAGAGAGAGAGGAGAGGAGAAGAGAGAAAAAGTGAAAGAGAAAAAGAAAGATTTCTTATTTACCAACTTGTGTTATGTGTAAAGCATGAGTACTATAAATGAGGTCCCACTTGTGCATGAAGAAACATTCTAGTACAGGGCCAAATGCTATTTTCCTTTTTTGCTTTCCCCACACAGCTTATGGAGTCATTTTTTTTCTATTCCATCATGGGCACTAACCTCTCCTATGCTTACTCCTACCCTCAATGTCTTGTTCTAAAACTCGCATAAGCCACAGGCCATGAGTCGCTGGTCACCACTATGGGTTTGAATTATCTCTTCATTGTCTAAGGATATTATATTCCTAATTTTGAGCTTAGCTGTTAAAAACACAATATTAATGTAGCTTTATTTGTGTTTAAGTGTGGATGTTTTTCCACATCAGCTCAGTCAGCCATATTTCCTAGAAGTTTTCTTAACACGTGTGTGTATAACACTTTTGCTAGGATCAGATGCCTTTCAAATGTGTAAACATACTGTGGAATGTAAATATACTTTTCTATAAAAGATAATTCCAAATTACTCATACAGAACTCCTACTCATTTGAAGTAATGTGACTAAAGATTGAGCTTGTTTAATATTATGTACTATAATGCACTTTAGTTTTATGAAAATTCATACTGTAAGATGGATCCAAATTATTAAAATGTACAGATGTATAATTGAAAACAGAGACACAAAACCTGTGCCCTTACTTGAAGATAGTTAAGATCATGACTTCCTACATATTACGTTCTTCATGCAAATCTTAATATGAATTATTAATTCATGAGTTACATTAACTGATTATTTTTAATATTCTATAATATTAAGTTCTAAATTCAGAAATTAAATTTCACAAAACTTATAATGCTGATTTTTATGGTGACTCATTTTTGCAGTGAGCTGTTGCACCTGACCTATCAGTTCTGGTAATGGTACTGGAACTCAGTTTCTATGGATGTCCAACCACATCAATGGTTGCTGATTCCTTTACAACACCCGTTAACACTACTTCTTGTGTCGTGACTTTCAGACTTCCTAAATTTCTAAAATGGCAGGCTCTGGAGGAATCATTTACATTGAAATTGAATATTTATTATAGCAGGCTGCAAATTTTTTTAACATGTTTACTGGAGTATAATTGCTCTGCAATGGTGTGTTAGTTTCTGCTTTATAACAAAGTGCATCAGCTATACATATATCCCCATATCTCCTCCCTCCTGCATCTCCCTCCCACCCTCCCTATATCCCACCCCTGTAGGGGGTCACAAAGCACTGAGCTGATCTCTCTGTGCTATGTGGCTGCTTCCCACTAGCTATCTATTTTACATTTGGTAGTGTATATATGTTGGTAGTGTATATATGTCCACACCACTCTCCTACTTCCTCTCAGCTTACCCTTCCCCCTCCCCGTGTCCTCAAGTCCATTCTCTACGTCTGCGTCTTTATTCCTCTCCTGCCCATAGGTTCTTCAGAACGATTTTTTTTTAGATTCCATATATATGTGTTAGCATAAGGTATTTGTTTTTCTTTCTGACTTACTTCAGTCTGTGTGACGGACTTATGTCCATCCACCTCACTACAAATAACTCAATTTCATTTCTTTTTACTGCTGAGTAATTATTACATTGTATAGGCTGCTAATTTTTAAAGTTCAATAGCTCTCTAGTGGTATTCATAAGAGAATGTAACTACTTCTAAATTATTACTTTGTAATAAATATGGAGATGAATGTTCTTATTATAACTTTTTCTTCTTCTTGCCTGACAGGAAGTAACATTATAGATGGCTTTACATCATTAATAACTAAGAGAAAATCAGGTAGATGTTCTATTTCATAGATCTTTTCATGGTACCATCAAGATGCATATTCAATAGTTCATTTAATGATTTGTCTGCTAAAAGCAAAAAACAGAATTACATTTCCTTGACTAGTTATCAAAAACACATAGTACATTACTATATTAAGACAGATATCCAGGTCAGGTTATGCGCCAGTTAATTAATTGCAAAATATACAGAAAAGAGAAGCAGAATTTAAAAGGGACTTGGTTTTAGGGAACCAAACTATGACTCCTTGGGGAGAGACTGATAATAAAGCAAGTGCAAGCAGCTGAAAGGAAACATGGCAGAGGCAGTCCAGTTCCTAATCAGGAGGAGAGACCTGATAGAGCATTGTGGGGATGGATACTGGACTTTCTTGGAAATAATAATTTCTCTTTGTTCAGTGTGTTTGAGTATAAATCCACATACTTCTAGCAAAACTCCCTTTTAATGCCAAGAAAGCTATTAAGACTACTTGTTGTTTTCCTCTACCATGGGAGCTATCTTTGCCTTTAACCTTCTTCAATAGCTGTCTCCTAATGTGGTTCAAATAAGGTCTCTGTGTCCATTCAGACACACTGTGGGTGGTCCCAGGAGTTAGAAACTCATACAGAGTGGATCTCACTGATTCTGAAGATCCATAATGATGGGAAAGCTTAGCTCACTTTTATACTGTTTCTTCAGCAAGTATTTTTATATTCAGTTATTTATAATTTTTGTTTATTAATTATTTCAAAATATGAAATAATAGGAAACAGTTGTAACTACAGACATGTGAAGATATTCACGTGACTACAGCTATTCAGATCTATATCTTGGTACATCCTTAGAAATGTAGATTTCAAAATCCCCTAATAACTTTCCTTTATGCCATGGGGGAAGATAAATCAGACATTCCAGAAATTATGTATTATAAAAAAATGAAATAGTAATGGAAGAATTCATGAGGAAATGTGAATTATCAAGAAAAGAGAAATGTAAAGCTCAGGCTTTCTAGCTGGGTTCCAGAACTGGGCTTTCTGAATAGCAGCCTCTTTCTTTGTTCCTATTCACATCTAACAAGCACCAAGAAATTCCAAGTATACCTATTAAGTAGCTTTCAAATCTGTATACTTACTTCTATTGCTATCATCTTAATTCCTGACACTCTCTCCTTTCTCAAAGATATCTCTGAGCACCTCTTAAATAGCATTTCCATTTGTATCCCTCTCCTTCCTCACAGCCCATTATCCCCATTAAAACCTAATGAATTATTTACAGAACAAATCTGATTATTTAACTCCCCTGTGTAAAACCTTTCAGAAAATTCTGACCTATATTAAAATCTAAAAATACTTAAACCTCAGTCTGTGAAGCTCTATATGACTTAGTCCCTAGGTATTGAACTTCTGATATTTTTCTCTCTCCACACTGGTGAAATTAACAATAGAACATTTGCAAATGATGTTCCTTTTGCCTGGCATATTCTTTCCCCCACATCTTGCCTAAGTAAACATTTTATTTTAAATGTTATTTTCTTAGAAAAGCCTTTGCTTCATGTCCTACATCTTTGTGTTATTTCTCATCAAATTATTTTTCTTCTCAGAATACTTCTGTTAATTTGTAATTATAAATATATAGTATGATTCTTAAAAACGTCTGTCCTAATTGAAAATTAGCTCCATGAGGGCTGTATCTCCAGAATGTGATAGGATTTTTGCATGTAGAAAGTGCTCAAGGAAGAGTTGTTGATGGACCGATTCCTAGGTAGGGAGATAAGAAACCTGGAAGAGTGATTCATGTAAGAGTTTTCATCTTCCTTGGGGTAATGGTGGTTGAAGAAAATAGAGATTAACAGTTATCATTCTTAAACTTAGAACAACTCAAAAACTATTTTTTTTAATTTAAAAAATTATCTTCAGGTAGGACTTTATGCCTTTTCTAAATATGAATGAAAGACATGTAAGTGCAAGTTGGATGCTTTTTGGAATCAGGATATG
The DNA here is from genome assembly GCF_026419965.1 of Kogia breviceps. Classification (NCBI taxonomy): domain Eukaryota; kingdom Metazoa; phylum Chordata; class Mammalia; order Artiodactyla; family Physeteridae; genus Kogia; species Kogia breviceps. Next base: position 162,022,821 of record NC_081311.1, on the reverse strand, counting down.
ATTGATAAAGCAAATATCATTTAATAATATATTTCTAGTTTTTATTATTTAAAACACTTTAAATTTTAACTAACAGCAAAAAATATTTACAAAGCTAGGCAATACAACAGTTCATATAATGGTACTTTGACTCTAAGGACAAGACAATTTTACTTGACTAAGAATATTTACTTGGTGGAGAGGGATAAATTGTACCACAACTTCCACTAAATTGGACTTCCAATAAAATTAGACTTTCCCCATTCAGATAGGAATGTATTGCTTATAAGTTTATTGGAGTATATCACCCATAAAATAAAAATTAATTTTGTCATAATATAAATGCTGTATTTACTTACGGAACATAATTATTTGTGGCCATTGGTGAAACAGTGAGACTCTATGTCATAAATATTACTACTTTCCTTTTACCATCATTTAGTATTATTATGGTTGTTTAAAAATAAGACCCAATAAACATTTGGTGGATTATTGGGTTAGTGAGAGAAATTTATACAGTAGAGTTCTCTGATTATATAAATGTAGATTTGGAAACCAAGATGATATCATTCTTGGGTTCCAGATTTCATTTGTCCTGGAGGATTTTCCTTCAATTCACTTGCTCACATTTCACATTTAGTGTGGATCAGTGAGACTGTGGTAATCATTAGTTATATTCACTGATATTTCCAGGCCTTCTCCTTATGGGATTATAATAGGATTCCATTTTTTCTGCCTTTGTTAAGTTAGATATGGTCTTGTAAATTGATTTGACCAAGTAAATATGAATAGAAACTATGCATCACTCTTGGCATGAGACAAAAAGAACAAGTGCTTAATTTTTCGTGTTGATGTCCTCTGGTATATCATCTGTGGTACAATGGAAGGCAGATTGTGTACCTAAGGAATTTATTGCTCTAAGAAAGAGGATGAAAAACAGAGTGTTAGTGGTATGTTAGTTGCTATTTGGCAAGTTGTGTTAAGAAAAAAATATAAGTTCAGAAAATAATTGCCTAATTTGTAAACGTTTATGCAATGGAATACTGTCTACAAATTCAGGGAGTTGTGGGATAGTATAGACAACCACTTCTCAACCCAACAATAAAAGATAAAAAGAGAAAATCTTCAAGAGATGAAAACCAATTAAAATTCTATGTTGCAGTTGGGGTAAAATTAATAGGATGGCTGTCATATCCACTGTGAACACATCTGACTATATTAAATAATAACTGGATAAATAATATCTGTTACTATCATTAGAAACTAAAAATATTTGTTTCCAGTTTTTTTGTTTTTCTCACAGACTTTACCAGAATATTTCATATTTTAGTTCTTTCAATTAACCATTTAAGTTTCATCATATACAAACTTACAGTGATTTTCCCCAGAGATCCCTTTTGACCTCTCCTGATTTGTTGACTTTGATTCGGGGCACTCCCAGAGCCACTCTCCCATTACAGCTGTCCTTTAACTGTTCATATATTGGCTTTTCATTTCTCTACTTGTTTTTTCCATCGTTTTGATTCTGTCTTCTTTTACTCACTATTAAAATTCTTACACTTAAAAAAAGATATTTGTTATATATGGGTACTATTATGAAATCACCATTATGATTACGAAATCATTTTATAAAAATATTCTGGAAAGAGTGAGACCTAATGTAAAGTATGGACTTGGGCTGATTATGATGTGTCAATGTCATCAACTGTAACAAATGTACCAATCTGGTGGGGGATTTTGATAATGCTGGAAGCTAGGCATGTGTGGATGTAAGGGGCACATGGGAAATCTCTGTACCATCTTCTCAGTTTTGCTAAGTTTGAACCTAACACTGCTCTAAAAAGTAGTCTTTAAAAAATATTTAGGGTAGGAGGAAAGAAAGTCCTCAGTCAGCTGACATCTTCCAGTTTCTCCATAGCTATTTTAATATAGGATATTATAAAGACTTTGGCTCTCATTGATCAGAAATATATCAAGGCAATCTATTTTAGTTGTATTTATCTGTTTTACAGAATAGAACATCATGGGGGAGGGATAAATCAGGAGCTTGGTATGAACATACACACACCACTATATATAAGATAGATAACCAATAAGGACCTACTATATAGCACAGGGAACTCCATTCAATATTCTGGGATAACCTATATGAGAAAAAAACAATCTAAAAAAGAATGAATATACGTATATGTATAACTGAATCGCTTTGCTGTATACCTGAAACTAATACAACATTGTAAATCAACTCTACTCCAGTAAAATAAAAAAAAAGCCTGCCTCAATAATTTATTTAACTGATTGGTAAACTTTTTTGGTAGACTCTATCTTTCAATCAATAATGACAATATTTATTTCTGAAATGATTTATATATTTGAAATACTTATTATGTGATATGTTAACTTATGTTTTTTAAAGTTTATTTTCTTTGTAAGCTCAAAGCCTGGCAAAGTTTTCCTAATTCATTATCTTCACAATGTTGGTGATATTAATCTCAAAGAAACTAAACCCACCTATATCATTCCATAGTCCTCTTTAATCTCCTGTCACTCTATGCCATGGATGTATAGTGTCATCACTTCTAAGAAATGAACACAAATTCAAATTTAGATAAATTTAATTATCAGCCTCAGCACTATTGACATTCTGGGATGGATAACTTTTTTTGTGGGGAAATGCTCTGTGGATGGCAGGTTCCTTTTGGCATCCCTGACCTCTACCCATTAGAGATTCTACTGGCCAGTAGAACTCCCCAGTTGTGACAATCAAAATTGTCTCTAGAAGCTGGTAATATCTCCTCAGGGACAAATTGCCCTCAGTTGAGAACTATTGTGTTAGATGATAAATAGTACATAAGTATTTATTATAAATGTAATTTATAATAAATATATGTTAATAAATATTAAAGCAGTTTATTTTAATAATATAATTAATTTGTATAATAATAAAATATGTTTATAAATACTTAATTAGAATATTATGTTTGCAAAATGATAATTAGAATATTCTGCAAGGTCAGCCACAAATACATATTTAAATAGAGGAATTAAGTGTATGTTAAAGGAAAATAAAGAAAACCTTAAGCTGTAATTTCATTTAAATGAAAAGAAAAAATATTCTTTGGAGGTTTAGTTTGTCATTGTATTAATTCCTGTTATCTCTTTAAAATAATGTAGAAACTGTTTGAATAGAAAATAAGGGAAACTAGGAAAGCATGCTTGAATGTTCAGAATCAGTATGCTGGGATGGATGGTGAACATTCATAGGTGCACCTTTAAAAACGTGTAAGTGGGAACTGTGCATACAAATCTCATTAAAATTATGAACATTTTTCTCTTATTGCTTTATAAATGTACAAGGAACAGGTGGATACATATCTGTCTAATTAATCAGCAAACATTTATTAGAAGCCCGAACAAATGAAAAAAGAACATTTCTGTACATTCTGATATTACAAGAATGTCCTTAATCACATTCAATTGTTCTCCATTCCTTAATCACATTTAATCCCTGTTTGCAATTTAAATTAATGCTTTCTCTGAGTTTGCAAGGCAAGACAGAATCCATTTTCTTTTTGATGAGTCACAAAATATTACTTTTGTCCCATAAAAAAATCTTTATATTTTCTCACTGTGTGCCCATGAGGTCCTCTATAGTTCTGGACACTAAGAAAAATATATTTTCAGAAGTGGGAACCACAAGAATAGCATCTGAGAGCAATAACACATAAGAACTAGTCTGGACTTGAACAACTTGTGATACATCTGAGTGAAGAAAATATCTACTTAGGACAAAAGAAGTGTCATGTATAGTTTCAGGAAACACACAAAACAAAGCTAACAGCAGGAGCTAGGTGCTGGTTATCCCAATCACGGCATTCTGGTATGGCTTCCTAAACTAATTTGTTGTTACCTGATGAAAAGGAACAAAACAAAACAAAAAATCTCCAGCATGTCACCTTTCATTAGAATTGTGTTTGTCTGAGATTTTGTTATTTGCAATTGCTCATCTGTTAAATTAGAACTTTTAATTCTTCACAGTTTGTCACCTTTTTAATTCTGGTCTGTTGACATGCACTTTTTTAATAAATCCAAAGAAAGTTGAAAATGCAATTTGAAAGCAAATTAGCAGTTATGCTGGCTGCTAAAAAAAAAAAAAAGCCTCATGCTTCATCTGTGTTGTTTTAAGTATGCTTTAAAAGATGAACCAGCTGTGTAAAGAAGTTGTTAATCTGTATTTTTCTGAACAACTACCACATTAGCCAATGTAATGGAGTCGCTAGTATTTTAAACATCTTTCCCCTGTCTTTTCCTCTTCCATAATATATCAGAGGACATGGGTGATTTGAAATAAGTATTTATTTGAAATAATAAAAATAATCAGCAAAAAATCTTGATGTAATAAAGGACAGGACAAGTAAATGAAAAATAACAAAGATGTATAATAAATATAAAATATAAAATGAAATAATATATAATAAGCCACGCAACAGAAAGTAGGTACCAGATGTTTGTAGGCAGTTTAGGAAATGACAAAATTACAAATGTTCAAGACACGTGAAAAATATTCAACACCACTGATAATGAAAGTAACACAAATTAAGTCCAAATGGTAAAACTTACCTAGTATGGTGAAATTTTAAAAAGTTAAGGGGTAATATTGCCAACAGCATGGAAAACTGAGCTCTCTTCCACACTGTTGATGAGAATCTGGATTGTTGCAACACTTTTGCAGAGTTTATCAGTGCTTAGGAATGTATCCCTGGAAAAATACAATGATTCATATGGGTATGTTCATTGCAGCATTGCTTGAAATCTCAATCTATATATCTGTGGAGGAATGTTTATATCAGTTGTAGTATACCTCTATTATAAAGAGTAGGTATGTTTGTCTTCTTTAAACAAGGGCAATTTGTATGTACCACCTTGAGAAACACCTATGATCAAATAAGTGTAAAAAAGCAAGTTGTAGACCTATATACCTAGCCTTTCCCATAGCATGGAAAGAACAAGAAAATTCCTGTTATAAAATATATAGAGATATAGGTTCTAAATACTCTGTGCTTTGTTATGATCTCTATATATGATAAAAAAAACTATGTTATGTTTTGATTTAACTATTCACAGGAATATTTAGATGGACATAATTCATGGAAGAGAAGACAGTTTAGTGAGAGATAGGGAGATGAAGAGATAGGAAAAAAAGTTGATTGCATATATACTGAAAAGTTAATAGTGATCACCATGAGAGAAATTTAGAGAGCTGAAGTGATGGGGTAAGAAGTCCAGTAAATAAACAGATTGAGTGGTGTGGCTTATTTGCCTAATTAATAAAAAAGAATGCATATATTGCTAGATTGCTGTGAGAACCACAATGAATATCAAGTGCCAAGTATATTTTATAGAACAGAACAAAGAATCAATAAATATTTACCACTACCAAGAATATTGCTAGTGCTACTACCCTGACACAATCACTCCTGCCACCCAGCACCACCTGGGATTGACCTGGGGATTGCCAGATATGTGTATCCTAGCAGGAGCTGATTTAAGAATTGCTTAACAAAAGAAAATTGCGATTTGTGTTCAGGTCATGCACAGGAAACAGAAGGCCCAGAAATTTGTGTGAGAGAGAACTCGGGAGACAGAGAGAGAGTGATGTTATCTTAACTCCCCTGTGCAGGCTGGTTTTTTATCCTTTTGGGAACTTTTGTACTACTGACAGGCCACATATGGCTACTCACCTGACATTTCCAAGCAACATGCTAAACCCATATGATAGACAGTAAAGAACTTGGTTTGGTTTGAAACATAAGCAGTCCAGGCTTCACCCAGGAAATGATTCAGGAAGCTCTTTGGTACCTGTTCCTAGCCTCTAACAGACACTTTGGTGGAAGGTGGGGGAATTGAAGACCTTCTGTTGTACTCAACCAGCAACTAAGCATTCCACTGTGAGACTGTATGCTTCCTTTGAGGAAAGAATTGTTAATTCCGAAATTCTCTTAGGCCATACGCTAGAGGACCAGGTCTGAGCCTTACCTTTGCTGTTCTATGTAGGTGATATGCAGAAGTGTAGAAAGTGTCTTTGGGAACTTCTTCCATGAGTTTTCATCTTTCCTCTGTGATAACAGTTGACACGGGAGTGGATGCTCTCCATGGGACCTGGGGGACTGTTGCTTTCTTGTCCTCAAATCTAACTCAGTGCTTAGCCTTTGGGGCTCATCCTTTGCCAGTGCTCTTAACCCTGGAAGGGATATTTATCTTCTCCCTTCAAAGTAGACCAAATATCTCATTTTCATTATCCTTTTATTGCTATCATGCTATAATATGCACATTTAAAATAAACTGAACAGGCTAATTAGGAATATTTGCGCTATTCAGATAGCTCTTAATTTCTCACCAACAAAATAAGGCACAACTGACAAAGGGAAGGATAGGATTCTAGTTTGTGCTGTTAGGTTTCCAGATAAGAACGGAGGCTGATTGTAAAGTCAAGCATGAGTTCCATACTAAAACATTTAGATATACGAGTCCTGAATTTAACATTTTACTGTTTGTTCATGGTGGTTGCATGTTTAAGCTAGTTTCTTAATTTTCTTTACTTTAAGCTAGGGTAATGAAATTGGGTTATTTCAGTTTGCTTTATTCTGCTTCGAATTATATTTTTATCTTTTAGTAATGCTTTTGAGCATATCAAGAACCCAACTGACACGTTCTATTGAGTGATATTCAATATAATCCCTTGTGGAAGGAAAGAGTGTAGGAGATGTGGAGGGAAAAAGGTGTATTTGTGTATTTTAATCTCTCATTTTTTTTTCTTGGTTTTGGTTTCTTGTTGTCAACTTTTAATGTTTCTTACCAATAAGTTTCCTATAATCTGTTTATTTTTTTAAGATGGTGGATGAGCAAAATGAATTATAGCCAGTATTTCCTTTTTAAGAGGGCCTCCCACACCCCATACCACCCCACCTTGGAAAGTGTGACTTGGAGAACAATTGTTCTGAACCTGAAGCTTTTCAAAGCATTGACACAGATTGAAGGACTTGGGGGAAAGAGAAAATGGAACCTTGAGAATCTGTCCAGCTATTGTTCAAACAATCAATGAGAAAGATACTGGCCTTTTATGTTTGCAGCAGTCTTTTTTGAACAAACAGAGGCTGTCAGACTTCTGATTTTTTACCGTGTTGATTTCTTTCCCTCTATGAAAAATTGTAAGGAGGTTACAGTATAAATAAGAGAAAATTCTCAAAGGCAAGTCAGGATATTGCAGCTGGTAATGCCATCAAGGCACTGATGCCAAGGCTCTTGATGAGTGGGTTCTCGGAAAAAAGGAAAAATGAAAGTACTGTGATTTGACCTTCCTGGATAAACACAAAACACAATTTAAAGATCTCTTTGAACATTTTTAGCAAAATAAATTTTATATTGATAATAACACATGCAATGTTAAATAGAAATGTTACATTTTTACTGTCAATTGTTTTGCTTACAAAGTTGTATTGCAGCAGTTTGTAAAATATCTATTTATAAATTGATATACCTGACATTGAGTTGTCCTTTCTTTCCTTTTCTTTTTTAGTTCTGGCACTAAACAAGAAAAAAAAATCAGCTTTGGTTGCTTCACTAACCTAGGATATGATGAGGTTGGTAAACTCAGTTCAAGCTAAATTTTTTTTGCCAATGATATTGCGCTTTTGAGGTCTATATTCACTCTAGTGGAAAATTGGTTGCAGTAAGCTAAATATTTATAGGCTACTAGACTTTAAAAAATTACTAATTCTTATGTTTGTCTTTCTGACTGCTAACATATTCTGTACATATCATTTTTAAATGACTTATTCTTTGTTTCCCCCATATATGTAGAGAAGACTGGGCTAAACACTTGAATGGTTGTATGATCATAATTTAAGTAGCTTTACAGGCTAATAACTTCCCTAAAGAAGCTGTTCTATCATCTACAAAATGGAGATAATAACATTTTGAGATAGAAATAAAATAACAAATTAAAACTGTATAACATAAAGCATTAAAATGCAACATTTTAAGGCAGTTAAAAGACTAGAGAAATATATATATATATTTGATTCAAAAAAACAATTTATGTGAATATAAAGATTTTACATATATATGTGTCTGTGTGTGTATGTGTATATACACACAGATATATAAAAACAATGTAATGCATGTAATTTATGCTTATCTGTATATCTCCATGTATATTTAAGATAAATTATATGCGTTGAATATGTGTATGTGATTCTAACTCAGTTTTAGCTTACATAAATAGAGGAATGTATAGTTATATATTCATTTACTCTTGGGTATGTTCTTCTCTGAAACTATCACTATACGTTGATACTTATAGACGGTGTGGCCTAAACCTATTGGTGATGGATTTTTTTCAAGGTGTGGTATTGAGAGTTATGGTAGAAATGATACTGGATATGGAGTCAGAATAACAAGTCCTGCGTCATGGATATGTCAAATATTCTGAGACCTTTAAAAACTTCAATTACTTTTCTGCAAAATGGTAAACAGATTACTTAGTATACAGAACTATTGGAAAGTTTAAATGTGATTATACTAATGAAGGTGCTTTATAAGCCCAAAAAGAATGATATGTGACATATGTTAGTACCTAGAGCAAACTGATATATTTGGGGAGAAGGGTGAGTTACAGGTGGCAATGCTTTTTTTAAAGAGTGAGGATTTATGTGCTCCCTCTCCTTGAGGGAGGAGTCTCTACATAAATTATTTGTAATTATTCTTCATGGGAGGCGTTTTTCTTCATGATTTATTTATTTATTCAACAATATATTTATATCAGTATGGACTCAAGGATATTTATTTTATTGCGGATTATAAGTCAATAGAACTTATTTCTTTTCTTGTTCCAGTTGTTTCACTTTTGGCCCCTGGGGGCTCTTTCAGTTGGCTCCTGTGGCCCTTTGGCAGGCATACACCCATTATTGTGTGTTTTTGTTTGTTTGGTTGGTTTATTTATTTATATTATTTAGCATTTCCTTACTTTCTGGTACTACAAGATGTTCCAGTCTCATCTCATATATTTCCTGCCTCCATTCCAGAATCTTCTGTTTCTCTAAGAATCCCTGTTTTTTTAAATTGGAGAATGGAATTAGAAACCAAGACATGGGTGCAGATACCCTTGTTGCAACTGAGATGTGCTGGCTTCTAGGCCCACTTGGCTGACAGCAAAAAATAGAAAAAAAGTATTTGTTTATACTAATCTGTGTATATCTAGCTATCTATAAATATTTCTCTATATAACTATATGCATATATATTAAGCTAAACATACTGTCTTCAACTCTAATGCATTACCATATGGATCACTATAGTCCCTTCCCCTTCCTTATCTGTAAACTCCAATGCCAACAATGAGAAACCTGGCTTCCACCATCCACTATCAATTTACTTAATTGTTTAATTCCAGTGTGCATGTAAAGCAGTATCAAAATTGTTAGCCCGTTTTCTGTTACCTTTTTTCTGCCCCTGGATAAAGATGCTTAGATTTCTTATCATTTTTAATCTTTACACTCTTATCTAGTTGGTTATTTTTTCTCTTCTCTCTTTGCTCTACTACTTTCTTTGGGCTTCTCTTGAAAAATCCTCAAAATACCTTTCCTCCCCACTTATATATGATTTCTTCAATTAATCAATTTTAATCTTACAGGATATATATCAACCTACTTCAACTTTTTTTGGAATAGGTCCAGGTTACAAGGAACTACACAATTAGTGTGAGTCAAGAAACTAAAATTTCAGAACATTGACTAAATTTGAACCATTGTATGCTCTCAAGATTTAAATAAATTGTAATATTAAAACAATATTATATTTACATGCATCTTGAAATATACTTAAATTGTTTTATTTCTTTGATTATATATACTTTGATTACAAACTGCTTCTGTTTGCCAAAAATAGAAAAAATTAGGTGGTATGTTTGGCATTGAAAAGAACGATAACCTCCATTACTGGATCAGAAACTGTATAAAGTTGTGAAATATGATATTTATGTTGCTTTTTCTTTCCTATGGAAATGGGGAACATAAGATGGCTTTTGGAACACCTGAAGAAATATTTCAGTACATAGCTTTAGGGAAAACAGAAGCAATACAAAATATTTACTACATAATAATCTTTGTGCAAGGTCCCACAGAATCTGTGTTCTAGGTATAGTAGAGGTGCTGTCCTATTAAAAAGTAAAGCTACAACAACAGCAAAAGAATTGAAAATTTCTCTGGAAATATATATGCTTATATGAGATAAGAGTATAATCATTACATATACTTATTTATTTATTGACTCCGGCTGGTGTTACATACAAAATCACTTTCATATGTGTGAATTTCCATTCTCCTGTCTTTAAGGCACATACATGTAAACTATTGATTCCCCAAACACTCAGCATTTAGCAGTGTCCCTATAATGCACAGGACAGCCCACCACAAAAATGGAATTATCCAGTTCAAAATGTCAATATGCTGAGGTTTAAAAACTCTGATCTAAATAAGTATGCAATACTTGTTCACACTGTTGAGGATGGTGAGCATATGTAGAAATCCATTTAATTGGAGCAGTCACTTCTGTAACCAACTATACGGAGTTAGGCCAGACTTTCAAGGTTAAGGGCATTATTCTAACTTACTTCAGATACCAGCTGCAAGTTCAGGGGGTTCTCAGGCCATCTGTACCTATGATCAGCTGGCTATAAGTTCAGGGTTCCTCCTTACCCTTTCAGGTTTTGATAATTCACTGGAACAACTTACAGAACTCAGGAAAACATTATACATAGGATTAAAGTTTTATTATAGCCAAAGGATACAAATCAGAACCAGCCAAAAGAAGAGACAAATAGGGTGAGATCTGGAATGGTTCCAGACATAAAGGTTTCATGTCCTCTCCCTGTGGAGTCAGGACACATCTCGATCCTGGTACATCAATTTGTGACAATATCCAGAGTATTGCCAAATAAGAAAGCTCACCCAGACCCTTAATGTCCACAGTTTTTATTGAGTTTTCAATACATAGGCATGATTGATTGAATCTTTGGCTATGTGGCTGACCTCAGTCTCTAGTGCCTCTCTGCTCCCTGGAGGTCTGGTTGACTTCACATAGCTTGAAACCCCAACATACTTTCTGGGATGGCCAGTCCCCAAACCGAATCATTTCTTTTGCACAAGCTATCTAGGGCCCCATTATGAGTCATCTCATTATCATATGCTAGCAGGTTCCACCATGATTAACAAAGATATTCCTATCACCTGGAAAATACCAAGGATTTAGAGACTGTCTCCCAGGAACCAGGGACAAAGAGAAGCCAAAGTCCTTATTATTCTGGAATTGATTTTCTAGATAGATGAATGTATAATGGTGAAATAATATTATAATCTGAATATTTATCAAATATTTTTACCAACACTACATTTTATAAATATAAACAGGAGCAGTTGCTTGAAAACATTTTGAAAGTCACATATAAAAAATGTAAGTAGGAAGAAAACTTGTAATTTCAATCAGAGAAGAGGGTAAGTTGAGAGTACACCTACAAAATATATACAAATTTGGATACTAATCTGTAACTTTCTACCTCTAGGAAGACAAAAATAAAATAGTTTAAATATAATTCAGATAATTTTGATTTGTTAGAAGTTTATTTTCTTACAATTATAGGTATGTATTACTGAAATTCAGACTTGAGAAAAATGATTTTGAAATCTATGAAATGTATCTTATACAATATATAAATTCAATGAAAAAGACATTTAAAAGATCTTGGGAGTGGAAAATTTAGAACAAATCAAGATGTTAGTTCTCTTTAGTAAACATCAGGTTGTATAAGACTCAGGTATTAAATGCTGAGGTGCACAGATTATGAAAAAGTATAATTGCTGAAGTACACAAAGCTAAAGGAAAAGCAGCATATCTGACCAGACAGTTTATTTGTATTAACTTATAACAAATGAGGTATTTATAAAAATAATTTCAAGAAAGTAGGACGTGATGTATAGTGTAACTATATATGCATGCAAAAAATGTGTGAGAGCAGAAAGGAGGAACAGAATAAATTGTAAACAAACAAATAGAAACCTACAAAGAATACTTCTGAGGAAGGCTATTTGAAAATTACCAGGATAAACAGAGTATCAACTTCTTAAGAAAAAGGCCATTAAGGAAAGAAGACATCATTACAACATCTAGAAAGTGTTAAGTTGACCAAGATTTGAGGAAGAAATAATAGCTTTCTTTTGTAGCTATGGTTATAAAATTGGGGGTGGGGGTGGGATGGTATTATTACAGTTGAAGGAGGAAGACAAAGAAGTATTTCCTAGAGCATAGTACAGATGAATATGGATGGAAAAATGTGTCTAACTTTTAAAGGAAGAAGAAAAGGCGTAAAAATTTGATGAAAAATAATTAAAAATAAATTTATTATTTTCAATTAAAAATTCTGGTTTAATTTGTTTCACAGAGAAAATATGAAAGAATGTTTCTAAATCTTTTTGATAAAGTATCATTCCTTTAAAAGTTCAGTAAATGATACTTCCAGTATTACCCAGCTTGATTGTTTCAAAAGTGAATGTCTTCTCAAGGATCTTTCTGCCTTCTGATCCTAGGACTCTAACCACCATAGCTATCAAATATTTTATGGGCTCTAAACAGAGAAGGGTGAGAGTTCTTTGGGAAAATATATTACTCTCCACAAAAGAAGTGCTTGGATGACATGATTCATGACATTTATTTGACATATTGCACACCATTTTGATTTTTAGTTTGATTCATTTGTGTGATGCAAAAGAAAAGCAGTACCGTAATTTGATGATTTATGGTTTGTAGTGTAATTAAAATTGAACTCACTTTTAATCTGAATTTCTTAAAGTGTTATTAGAATATGATAGTTAGATGAAAAGGTATCAAGCAAATAGCCCTTCAAGTCTTAATTTGTATTTGCTAATTTATTAACATTCTTTTTAATATCATTGTCCTTGCATTGGTTGGTATAAGCCAAACAGTCCGTAATCAACTGGGTCCATTCTGAGATCTGTCAAGCCATTACTCATATACCTCCTACCCATACTGTATCCTGGGGCTGAGAGCATACTTCTCTTGAAATATATGAAAAATATCATCATTAAGACTTTACAAAATTACTCTCTGCTACCTTTTTTAAAAAAATAAGCCGTACTCTATGAATTGGATTTAGTTGGCCTACTATAAGAATGTCTCAAACAATTTGAACATCTGATAAAGAGAACAAAATATTACTGTGGAGGGATAGTGTAGCAGTCTATTAATACACATTAGGAAGGTTCAGACATGGCCTTTTGATAGAAGGCAAGTGAGTTTTATTAGGAGTGTGGATAAAGTAACAACTATAATGAATGACCCAGGGACTCCTACTAGTGGTATTAATAAGGGAACTGGAGAGTTGGGGAAGAGTAATGTGAAACTCTAATGTTATAGTACTTACCATTCCCTGATGTGAGATTGACTAGTATATGTATATTATATATGTACATATATCTAAATATATATTATATATGTGCATGTATTTTAAATTAATTTTTATTGGAGTATAGTTGATTTACAATGTTGTGTTAGTTTCTGCTATACAGCAAAGTGAATCAGTTACACATATACATATATCCACTCTTCTTTAGATTCTATTGTGAATCAGTTACACATATACATATATACACTCTTTTTTAGATTCTATTACCATATAGGTCATTACAGAGTATTGAGTAGAGTTCCCTGTGCTATACAGTAGGTTCTTATTAGTTATCTATTTTCTATATAGTAGTGTGTATATGTCAATCCCAATCCCCCAATTTATCCCTCTCTTCCCTTTCCCCCTTGGTAACCATAAGCTTGTTTTCTACATCTGTGACTGTATTTCTGTTTTGTAAATAGGTTCATTTGTACCCTATTTTTAGATTCCACATATAAGCAATATCATATGATATTTGTCTTTCTGTGTCAGACTTACTTCACCCAGTATGACAATCTGTAGGTCCATGCATGTAGCTGCTAATGGTATTATTTTGTTCTCTTTTATGGCTGAGTAATATTCTATTGTGTATATATATATATATATATATATATACGTATATACACACACACACACACACACACACACACACACACACACACACACACACACACACACATATATATATACACATATATACCATGTCTTCTTTATCCATTCATCTGTCTATGGACATTTAGGTTGCTTCCATGTCCTGGATATTGTAAATAGTGCTGCAGTGAATATTGGGGTGCATGTATCTTTTTGAATTATGGTTTTCTCCAGATATATGCCCAGTAGTGGTATTCCTGGGTTATATGATAGTTCTATTTTTAGTTTTTTAAGGAGCCTCCATACTGTTCTCCATAGTGGCTGTATCAATTTACATCCCCACCAACAGTGTAGGAGGGTTCCCTGTTCTACACATCCTCTCCAGCATTTATTGTTTGTAGATTTATTGTTGATGGCCATTCTGATCGGTGTGAGGTGATACCTCATTGTAGTTTTGATTTGCATTTCTCTGGTAATTAGTGATATTGAGCATCTTTTCATGTTCTTGGATTGAAAGAATCAATATTGTCAAAATGACTACTACCAAAGAAATCTACAGATTCAACGCAATCCCTTCAAATTAGCAATAGCATTTTTCACAGAATTAGAACAAATTCTTTTTACAATTTGTATGGAAACACAAAAGATTACAAATAGCGAAAGCAATCTTGAGAAAGAAAAACAGAGCTGGAGGAATCAGGGACCCTGAATTTAGACTATACTACAAAGCTACAATAATCAAAACAGTATGGTACTGACACAAAAACATAAATATAGATCAATGGAACAGGATACAAAATCCAGAGATAAACCCACACACCTATGGTCACCTAATCTATAACAAAGGAGGCAAGAATATACAATGGAGAAAAGACAGTCTCTTCAATAAGTGGTACTGGGAAAACTGAACAGCTACATGTAAAAGAATGAAATTAGAACATTCTCTAAAACCATACACAAAAATAAATTCAGAATGGATTAAAGACCTAAATGTAAGACCGGATACTATAAAACTCTTAGAGGAAAACATTGGCAGAACACTCTTTGACATAAATCACAGCAAGATCTTTTGTGATCTACCTCCTAGAGAAATGGAAATAAAAACAAAAATAAACTAATGGGACCTAATGAAACTTAAAAGCTTTTGCACAGCAAAGGAAACCATAAATAAGATGAAAAGACAACACATGGAATGGGAGAAAATATTTGCAAATAAAGCAACTGACCAGGGATTAATATACAAAATATACAGAGAGCTCACACAGCTCAATATCAAAAAAACCAAGCAATCCAATCAAAAAATGGGTGGAAGATCTAAATAGACATTTCTCCAATGAAGACATACATATGGCCAATAGGGACATGATGAATTTATTTATATGTCATTCTTAATTTAAGTTTAATTTTTTTTTCAAATTTTATCTATCTGAATACATTATTTTATCTAGGGTTAAAAAATACATTAAAATTAAATTTTAAATTAATTTAAAAATATTAGTTATTAATATTTTAACTAATTAAAAATAGTTTAAAATATTTTATACTCATAAAATACAACCTTTTTCTCCTTACTTTTCAGAATTATTATTTTTTTTCCCCAAATGAGTTGTTGCAGCCTTCTAGGAAATTAAGTTATATTGTAACAAAAGCACAAAAAGAAATCTGAGTTTTTTCAAACTGAAAAATGGTAACCAGCTATTAGTAATTTTTCAGTTACAATATTCTTCTATTCTAGTGGTATTATTAAGCTTATTGAGCATCTAGTTTGGAGTTCAGGCCTGCTCATCCTAACCCCACTCCTTTCAATGACTCCATATTCCTCCAGACTATTGTTCCTCTTGACTCCAAAGTGGAATCATCTAAATCTAGTCATTGACATTTAGAACCAGGTCTGGTGCCGACGATGAGAGCAATTGGTGTTTAATTGCTGATACTCACTATTCTGTTTTTGTTCAATAAAGAATTCTCCTTTCAAGCCTTACTATGTAAGAAAGAAGATCCTTAAGATGAAGTCAATTTAGCAGGCACTGTGATTTAAAAGCAAAGTGACCCAAAACAAAACAGACAAAACAAAACAAAGCACTGTTGTTTCATATGGTTGATGCATTGTCATTCAGAATTTGGTAACGACTAGATTTATAAACACTGAAATTTTATGTGACAGATAATTTTTGAAGCTAGAAAGCATGTACAAAATTTTGATTGCTATTCTTCTTTAGCAGAAATAATTTTGTTACCACTCTTAACCGAATCTCATTACTGAATGCCTTTGGGGCATCAAAAACATTTACGATATGCACATTTACATTCCTTTTAAAATAAATTTTTATTTATTTTATTTATTTATTTTTGGCTGTGTTGGGTCTTCGCTGCTGCATGCAGGCTTTCTCTAGTTGAGGCGAGCAGGGGCTACTCTTCGTTGCAGTGTGCGGGCTTCTCATTGCGGTGGCTTCTCATTGCAGAGCACGGGCTCTAGGCGCGTGGGCTTCAGTAGTTGTGGCACATGGGCTCAGTAGTTGTGGCTCACGGGCTCCAGAGCACAGGCTCAGTAGTTGTGGCACATGGGCTTAGTTGCTCTGCGGCATGTGAGATCCTCCCGGACCAGGGATTGAAACCGCGTCCCCTGCATTGGCAGGCGGATTCTCAACCACTGCGCCACCAGGGAAGCCCTACATTCCTTTTTGATAAAACATTGAATAAGTAGTTTTATTTAAGTGACTAAATTACATACATCAAATCATCATTCTATTTTTAGAGAAATAAAGGAGAGATCGAGACATAAAAAACTTTATAATACTAAGATTATAAGTATGTTTTAAAAGAACTTCCAAAAGGAAGAGGATTGCTTTAATGAATAATCCACAATACTTCATTGTGTTTTTAAAAGTTAGATTTATATGCTGGATACTATATTATACAATATAAAATACTTCAACAAAATAATATAAAAGTAACCTTACTAAGAACCTAGTAGTGATGTTTATTTATAATAAATTACACTGTAATTACAAAGTTGTCTGTAGTTACTAGCTTACACATTATTAGTTAAATAATGGTTGTTTCACAAAGTAAGATGACCAATTCAAAAATGGTTGAAAATTTTATTCAACTTGCTCAAGGCCTAATATTGTGCTGAGGTATTTAGAGGAAGATATAATACAGATGATTAACATATTCTAAACTGTGCATCACATAGAGTAAATATTTATGTTTAGGAAGGGGAGAAATCCAGAGTGAAAATATGCTTTGGAAAAGGTGAAAAATCCATTTTTAAATGTTTTGTTGGTAGGCAATGTACAAAGCATGAATACAGAAATATGAGACTGTTCTTCCAGTCTATTTTGTAAAATATCTTGAGCACATCAAATGTAGCACATATGCACAAGCAAATAGCAATAATAAAATATTATGTTACCCATTAAGTAAAACATATCAAGAGAAGCATATTTGACATGTGCCCAGTAAATTATATAAAAATGGATTACTGAATCGAAATTTAAATATCAGCTATTAAATCAAAAATTAATGTGCTATAATTTGGCAACTATATTAAGTAAACTCTAATCATAAGAGATTAACTGAGTAGTCTTCTTTTTATTGGTACCCTTCTCTAGTAGAAATTGTGTTGGCAAAGAAAACACTAGCTGCAGTAACAAATCCCAGCATATCAGCAATTTAGCACAATAGTGATCCATTTCTCACATATGTAACAGCAAATGAGGGGGTTCCTGGTCAGCATCAATTTCCATCTTATGATTTGACGATCCCCTAGATTCTCAGGTCCTCTGAATCAAGAAAGTATTAATACATGGGGAAAGATAGGGTGGGAAGCCATGCCTGCTTCTTAATTGCCTCAGCCCAAAAACAGCATAAATCTCTTTCATAATCCTTTGGTGAGGGTTTGGAAATGTAGCCCTAGGCTGGGTAGCTGCTTCCCATAGAGTTCTCTATGTTACAGAAGCAGAAGCACGAATATTGGTGGACAGTTAGTTGCCTTTGTCACCAGAATGAACTATAGCCAAGTTTGTTTTCTATGTAGAGATAACTAGGGTAAAATTTCAAATCTTAAGAAAAAGCTTGAACTAAACATTTATTAATTCATTCAATACAAGCACACACTCACACACACACCCACACACACATATTTTCTACTCTATGCCTCTGCTGGTAGGATTAATTCCAACAGACCTGGAATTAGCCAGAGCTGTTCCACTGAAATAAGAAATGTCCCTGCATGACACTAATCCTGAGGAATGACGTGAAATGTACTGATAATTGTGTTGGTTTTTAACTATGGATTCTAGGAGTTTTGAGGCAGTTTGTACAAGCTTATCAGCATTGTTTATTGGTAACAGTGAGATTCACAATTTGCCCAGGGTCTCTGTGAGACACCCCAAGAAACCCCAGCAAAGACTCTATTTTAGGCATCCTGGTTCTGTGTTCTCTACACATAGCAGTGGTTCCTGATTTGAGAAAAAGAATTGTGTGCATATCAGCCTTTCAGAGAGAGGGTGGTAGTACCCACTTGGCCTTTGCAGCCCTCTCCTTAGGCAACCTTTTCTGTGACGCAAACCCTGACTTTGATGCTGTTGCTGTGTTGTTTCCTTTCTTGATAAATAACTTTAGATTTGTAAGCATTGCCGTTTTGATTCTTGTGTGCTTTCCTCAGCCATCCAAGCCTGTTTAACTGTCACCCATCAGTGAAGTGCCACACAATTTTAGTTACTAAGGAAAGAATTATGAACGATAAAGAAAAATTTTTTAAAAAACCTACCCTTTTATTGGGACTCATTGTGTGGCTTCAGATAGTGGTAAAACTACATAAAGGGAATAAAATAGGGCGATAGAATTCGGAGTTACTGGAAATGGGAGGACGTTAACTAAGGTGCTTAGTGAAAGCTTCTAGGAGGACAAGTCATTGGAGTAAATCATTAAGAGAGAAAAAATGATTAAACAGTAATGTTAAAGTCTGGGGTAAGAGTGATCTCTGTTGAGGAAATAGTAGGAACAAAGATTAATTGATTGTGCCTATACTTAGCACTCTGAAAATTGAAACTTATGCCCATGTTGATCAATGAACTTGATTAAGTTACAAAGAGGGTCACTGTGGCTGAGGAAGAGTAGTAAGCAAGAGGAAGAGATGAGAGCCCAGTCAGAGAGCCCTGCAGGGGCCAGAGCATGTAGCAACTTGCAATCCATGGTAAGGATTTTGTATGTCATTGTAATTGCTATGGGAAAGTTTGGATGATTTTAATCCTTGGATAATGATATAACTTAGAATTAGTGAAGAGATCAGACTAAGAAACTTGCTGCCATTCTAATGTAAATATATGTTAATCTGCAGTTATTGATATTTAAATTAATTTGGTATTTACTTTGGAAAGAGAGGTTTTATGACATCACTGTAGCTAATTTATCAGGTTCCTTGATCAGCACAGGTGTAAAGCCTTTGTTATAACTGCTGTTATTTTGAAGATTTGTATTTATAGTTTTACCTAGCACAATAAGAGCCACTAATCTTTTTTTTTTCAGGAATTAGATATATTTTAAAGAGAATTGGTTCACTTTTTACTTTCTAAATGATGGGATCTTGGAGTTTCAGCTGAACATAAATGTTTCAAGGTTGATATCAAGGAGTTTTTCACCTTCTTAACGGTCTGCTTTTAAGGATATTGTAATGACTCTTCAAGAAAGTAGCTTTACAAAAAATGTGTTATGAGGTGTTACAAAGTTCAAAGAAAGTTATTTTAATTTTTCTTCCTCCAAATATATATATATCTTTGATTCTAAGGAGCACAGTTCTTCCCACATTTTAGCATCTCTGAAGTAAGGTACATCTTTCAGTCAATAATAAGATATAGTTTAACTAGAGATTTTTTTCTTTATTAATGGGCCATAAAATAATGGTGTTTCTTGCATTTGATGATATCTTAAATTTAAGGAAATTTAGTATATTTTCAGTGGTAAATGACGTTCAAAAACGTCCTAAAGGAAGAAAGAAACATAATTTACCACTTGATTACACATTGGGCTAATGGGTAAGCTCTCTATTCTTTAAGCATTAAATATTTTTTATAATCAACAGGTATTTGTTGTGTTTTGTTTCTTTTGTCTTGGATAGAGAAAAACTCCAGAAATTATTCAGTTGAACACTGTTATTTTATAAGGTAGAAAATTTGTTTTATATAAAAATAAGATGACAAGCTGCAATTTTGTATTCCTTTCAGTTTTGTTTTGTTTAGTCTTTTAAAAGAGAAATGGTAGAGGAAAGATTGTCTGTGATTAGCTAGATACTATCTTCACTTGGAAGTCCCCAAACTTCCATTTAACAGGTAGATGAATTAAGTCCATAGAAGTCTGATGATTTGTGTAAAATTATATAAGAAGTCAATGGTAGAGCCATATTTCTTTATGCGACCAGCGCTCTTTTCCATGAAAACATTTGGTAGTCCTTTGCAGAAACGTCTTGCAAAGCTGGTAGGCAGAGTTATTACTGAAAGCATGCTTATATTTTTAAAACTTTGGGATATCTCAAACTATGTGCCATGAAACATTAATATCAACTGAGATTTTAATAGGTGATCTGAAAAATAATTTCTGTGATCAAATACATTTGTCAAATACTGAGGTTTTTAAATTTAATTTGTTACTCTCACTTTCTCTTTCAGGAGTTTCTTTTTATAAATAGGTATGCAGAAATTACTTTGTATTTAACTTTAAAACATTTGACTATGAATATTTTTATCATAGAATATGTATTTAAAACTTGTAAGATATTGATATTCTACTAAATATTATTTGTGGAGTGATACTTATGATTTTCCCCCCACATTCTATTAAATCCACTAAATAGTGAGAGGTTATATGAGTAGTTTTGTTTTGATAAAGCTTAACTCATAGGCTTTATATCTTATTCCTGTAAGATTTTAGTATGATTTAATAAGATATTAGATTATCTGTATGTCCACTCTTCCTTGAGTGCTCTGTTTATCCTCCTATAAGATCAACTCCCTGAAGCACTGTTACTATAGCATGGCTCCACATCCTCTGCCCATAATGAATAGAGTTTGACATTCAAACTAGACAGTCATAGGCTATTGTTACAGATTGTATGTTTGTGAACCTCCCCAATTCACTGTTAAAATACTAACTCTCAATGTGGTGATATTAGGAGGTGGGGGTCTCTGGGAGGTGATTAAGTCAAGAGAGAGGAGCCCTCATGAATTTTACAAGGATTAACATCCTCATAAAATAGACCAAATAGACCAAGAGCCCTCTTACCTTCTCTGCTGTGTGAGGACACAGCAAAAAGACAGCTGTCATCTGCAAACAGTGACAGCTTCACTTCTTTTCCGATTTGTATTCCTTTTATTTCTTTTTCTTCTCTAATTGCTGTGGATAAAACTTCCAAAATTAAGTTGAATAAGAGTGGTGAGAGTGGGCAACCTTGTCTTCTTCCTGATCTTAGTGGAAATGGTTTCAGTTTTATACCATTGAGGATGATGTTGGCTGTGGGTTTGTCATATATGGCCTTTATTATGTTGAGGAAAGTTCCCTGTATGCCTACTTTCTGCAGGGTTTTTATCATAAATGAGTGTTGAATTTTGTCGAAAGCTTTCTCTGCATCGATTGAGATGATCATATAGATTTTCTCCTTCAGTTTGTTAATAAGGTTATCATGTTGATTGATTTAAGTATATTGAAGAATCCTTGCATTCCTGGAATAAATCCCACTTGATCATGGTGTATGATCCTTTTAATGTGCTGTTGGATTCTGTTTGCTAGTAGTTTGTTGAGGATTTTTGCATCTATGTTCATCAGTGATATTGGCCTGTAGTTTTCTTTCTTTGTGACATCTTTGTCTGGTTTTGATATCAGGGTGATGGTGGCATCGTAGAATGAGTTTGGGAGTGTTTCTCCCTCTGCTATATTTTGGAAGAGTTTGAGAAGGATAGGTGTTAGCTCTTCTCTAAATGTTTGTTAGAATTCGCCTGTGAAGCCATCTGGTCCTGGGCTTTTGTTTGTTGGAAGATTTTGAATCACAGTTTCAATTTCAGTGCTTGTGATAGGTCTGTTTATATTTTCTGTTTCTTCCTGATTCAGTCTTGGCAGGTTGTGCATTTCTAAGAATTTGTCCATTTCTTCCAGTTTGTCCATTTTATTGGCATATAGTTGCTTGTAGTAATCTCTCATGATCTTTTGTATTTCTGCACTGTCAGTTGTTATTTCTCCTTTTTCATTTCTAATTCTATTGATTTGAGTCTTCTCCCTTTTTTTTCTTGATGAGTCTGGCTAATGGTTTATCAATTTTGTTTATCTTCTCAAAGAACCAGCTTTTAGTTTTACTGATCTTTGCTATCATTTTCTTCATTTCTTTTTCATTTAAGATGCTACCGGGAAACTACTAGAGCTAATCAATGAACTTGGCAAAGTAGCAGGATACAATATTAATGCACAGAAATCTCTGGCATTCCTATACACTAATGATGAAAAATCTGAAAGTGAACTTAAGAAAACACTCCCATTTACCACTGCAACAAAAAGAATAAAATATCTAGGAATAAACCTACCTAAGGAGACAAAAGACCTGTATACAGAAAATTATAAGACACTGATGAAAGAAATGAAAGATGATACAAATAGATGGAGACATATACCATGTTCTTGGATTGGATGAATCAACAGTGTGAAAATGACTGTACTACCCAAAGCAATCTACAGATTCAATGCAATCTCTATCAAACTACCACTGGCATTTTTCACAGAACTAGAACAAAAAATTTCACAATTTGTATGGAAACACAAAAGACCCCGAATAGCCAAAGCAACCTTGAGAACAAAAAACGGAGCTGGAGAAATCAGGCTCCCTGACTTCAGACTATACTACGAAGCTACAGTAATCAAGACAATATGGTACTGGCACAAAACCAGAAATATAGATCAATGGAAAGGGACAGAAAGCCCAGAGATAAACCCACGCACATATGGTCACCTTATCTTTGATAAAGGAGGCAGGAATGTACAGTGGAGACAGGACAGCCTCTTCAATAAGTGGTGCTGGGAAAACTGGATAGGTACATGTAAAAGTATGAGATTAGAACACTCCCTAACACCATACACAAAAATAAGCTCAAAATGGATTAAAGACCTAAATGTAAGGCCAGACACTATAAAACTCTTAGAGGAAAACATAGGCAGAACACTCTATGACATACATCACAGCAAGATCCTTTTTGACCCACCGTCTAGAGAAATGGAAATAAAAACAAAAATAAACAAATGGGACCTAAGAACACTTAAAAGCTTTTGCACAGCAAAGAAAACCATAAACAAGACAAAAGGACAACCCTCAGAATGGAAGAAAATAGTTTCAAATGAAGCAACTGACAAGGGATTAATCTACAAAATTTACAAGCAGCTCATGCAGCTCAATAACAAAAGAACAAACAACCCAATCCAAAAATGGGCAGAAGACCTAAATGGACATTTCTCCAAAGAAGATATACAGATTGCCAACAAACACATGAAAGAATGCTCAACATCATTTATCATTAGATAAATGCAAATCAAAACTACAATGTGATATCATCTCACACCAGTCAGAATGGCCATCATGAAAAGCTCTAGAAACAATAAATGCTGGCGAGGGTGTGGAGAAAAGGGAACACTCTTGCACTGCTGGTGGGAATGTGAATTGGTACAGCCACTATGGAAAACAGTATGGAGGTTCCTTAAAAAACTACAAATAGAACTACCATATGACCCAGCAATCCCACTACTAGGCATATACCCTGAGAAAACCATAATTCAAAAAGAGTCATGTACCAAAATGTTCATTGCAGCTCTATTTACAATAGCCAGGTGATGGAAGCAACCTAAGTGTCCATCATAGGATGAATGGATAAAGAAGATGTGGCACATATGCAATAATATTACTCAGCCATAAAAAGAAACAAAATTGGGTTATTTGTAGTGAGGTGCATGGACTTAGAGTCTGTCATACAGAGTGAAGTAAATCAGAAAGAGAAAGACAAATACCGTATGTGAACACATATATATGGAATCTAAGAAAAAAAAATGTCATGAAGAACCTAGGGATAAGACAGGAATAAAGACACAGACCTACTGGAGAATGGACTTGAGGATATGGGGAGGGGGAAGGGTAAGCTGTGACAAAGTGAGAGAGTGGATGGACATATATACACTACCAAATGTAAAATAGATAGCTAGTGGGAAGCAGCCGCATAGCACAGGGAGATCAGCTGGGTGCTTTGTGACCACCTAGAGGGTGGGAGGGAGGGAGACGCAAGAGGGAAGAGATGTGGGAACATATGTATATGTATAACTGATTCACTTTGTTATAAAGCAAAAACTCACACACCATTGTAAAGCAATTATACTCCAATAAAGATGTTAAAAAAAAAAAATACAGCTGTCTATGAATCAGAAGGCAAGCCCTTGCCAGACACAGAATCTGCTAGTGCCTTACTAGACTTTTCAGCTCTCAGACTGTGAGAAATAAATGTTTATTTAATGTTTAAGCCACCCTCTTTACAGTATTTTTGTTATAGCAGCCTGCATGGACTACGACAGGTATCCTAATCTGGTTCACTTTCCAAGTAAGATATAGGGTTAGAGGTCAGGCTGGTTAGGGGGAGAGAAAGTACTAGATGAGCAAATGCAGGAGCCATGCAGTGGCCTCTACAGAACAGATAATGATGGTATCCTGTGACCACCCACACAGCAAGCCCTGAAAGCTATAAATTTTCATCTATATTGCAACTGTTTGGGGTCTTTGTGAAACAGGTAAAGTTCAGGTGCCTACTCACTGTGTAATTTTGGATTATGAAAATGTAAATTTTTAAAACATACATTTTAGCTAAATATGGGACTTGTTTAAAAATCAGAAGGAAAAGAATATATATATATTTATATAAAATAGTGTTGACACTATTTTATAATTCTATTATGAAATATAATTGTTACTTGAGCCCGGTTATGTTCCTTAAAACTGGCATTATGTACTGAAGTTAACCATAGCTGAAAATTTCATAAGAAATACAAAGCGGTGCAATCCATGCTTTTTATAATATTTGAGAACGTTATTAATAAAGTAAGAATACTTCATAGTAAGCAAAAAATTATAAATGATAATGGGAGTGTAATTAACATTAATTTCTGACTTGGCTATTAACTCTCTTCCTGCAGTGTTTCCATGTTACGGATTTCATTAGTTTTTAAGCTTCAGTAATACGGCTGTTTGAGGGTAAAGTGCTGATTTTTCTAAGACTTAAAGTGTTTAGGAAATTCAGTCTTTAGGTAAGATAGTATATTTTTTAATACATTTGGCTCTGATTCTGATTGAGAGTGCTCCTTTGGTGTGTTTACTGTTACAAATGTCTTCCCACATCATGTGATTTGATGTCCAGAATGTAAAGCTTGCTTATGCCTCATTTCAGGAACAGGGAAGGCCTTGCATGAAGGTGACTAGTTTGATTAGAAAAATGCACAAGACAAAATATGTATTTATCCTTCATTCCTTTTCTCTCCCTCTCTCTCTTCCTATTTTCTTGCTTTCTGTAATATGGTTTAATTAGCCATCTCTGGAGTGTAGTAATCTATCTGATATAATCTCTCAATATGAAAAGAGCAGGCCTGAATGGAGAAGAGGGTGAACCTGATGTGAATCATATCCTAAAAATGCTATATCCTAAACTTCAGATGTTTCTGAAGAGCTTATAATTGTTCTTTCACATGTTTTCTTTGTGAAAGATTTATTGTTATTATGTAGAACTTTCATAGAAGAATGTGGCAGCATTATGACAAAGAGCTCAAAAGCTAATGATTCATTTGTCAACTTTAAAATCAGATATTGTAGGAAAAAACACTTTCATGCTTTAGATGATTACCACTTGTTCTTGCTTAAACTATTGTTGACTTTGCACTGAGGAATAGAATGAAAGGCCAGTTTATTGTAATTTTTTCTACCCTACAAAATCATGCAGTTAGGAGGAATCTCTAATATTCACTTCTTCAATTAATTTCAATTCATGTTCTTTCAGTTCAGTGTTGATACTGACCCGGGTCCTTGGACTCTTTAATCAATCGGAGTTGATAAGTGGCCAGATGAGAAAGCCAGGCAAGGCTTTCATGGGACTCGTGCTGCAGCCAGGAGTGAGGGAAAACAAGTAAAAGGTGACCTTGGTTGCTCTCTGAGGAGGGCAGGCTCGTCCCTTAAATGGGGTGAGGGTAGGGGCAGATCGGTGGGTCAGGCCAGAGGGGTAGCTAAGCGGTCTGCCCACCCTTTGGTGGTGCTGTATGCAGGGATCAGGGCAGTACTCTGCTTTTGCTTCTGGAACCTCAGAAGTGGCAGTTGGTTTGTGGCCTTTTTGTATCTTATTGTTCATACTTGCCCGACTGCACATGCATGCAGTTATTTTTAGTCCCTTAGAGTTTTTTTTTGTACTCTGTTGCCAGGGGAGACATTTACCAGGTGCAAGCACTCTGGTAAAGGGTCCCAGGTCCCAGCCTAGCTCAGTATGATTTAATTTAAATTAGTTCAGTTTTCCAGCAATATATTAGAAACCATGTAGAAAGGAACAGTGAGCAAATTATTTGAGTTCAGTGTAGGAAAAAAACACCTGTTGTTTTAGTCCAATAGGTGTTGTGGACATCTATTTTCAAACATTGTTGTCCTGGTAATTGTACCTGTTTTCCCTCCAAGAGATCACACATTCTTCCCTCTCCTCTCACATATTTCCAGTGGCATTTACTCCATATAGACCTAATCCACAAAGCACATTATATTGTTCAGGCTACTATGGGGGATTTAAGGACAGCCATCAAAACCTTTAGAACAATGAAACAAAAAGTTTTGTTCCAAATGGTGGGGAAAGAATCTCATTGTTTTTGGTTGGCTTTGAACCTGGGCATTTCTAACAGCTCTCTTGAAACCTATTCGAGAATAAAATTACATAGAGGAAATGTAGTAGAGAAACAGAGAAACCAGCTTCTGCTGATATAGTTTGAGCTCTGGGTTGAGCCAAGACCTGAGGTTTTGGATAAATAAATTCCATGACCTGGAATGTTCACTTTTCTGCTTCCATTAGTTTGAGCTGAATTTCTTTTATTTGCAAAACAACATATTTTAAGAGATACACTAGATATAAAAAAAAGAAGCAAAATTGAGTTATTTGTAGTGAGGTGTATGGACCTAGAGTGTCATACAGAGTGAAGTAAGTCAGAAAGAGAAAAACAAATACCATATGCTAACACATATATATAGAATCTAAAAAAAAAAAAAAAAAATGGTACTGATGAACCTAGTTGCAGGGCAGGAATAAAGAGGTGGATGTAGAGAATGGACTTGAGGACATGGGGTGGAAGGGGGAAGCTGGGGCGAAGTGAAAGTAACATCGACATATATATACTACCGAATGTAAAATAGTTGGCTTGTGGGAAGCAGCAGCATAGCATAGGGAGGTCAGCTCAGTGCTTTGCAATGACGTAGAAGGGTGGGATAGGGAGGATCAGGGGAAGGCTCAAGAGGGAGGGGATATGGGGATATGTGTATGCATATGGCTGATTTGCTTTGTTGTGCAACAGAAACTAACACAGTATTTGAAGCAATTATACTCCAATAAAGATCTATTAAAAAAAACCCACAAACAATTTATGAAGGAAAAAGTCAGTATCAAGAGGGGTTAATAAATAATTTTTCCTTAAAGAACAAGAATCTTGAGCTCAAACACATCTTTCTTGTAGACAACTTATATTTGGGTCTTGTTTTTCTTAGTCCACTTTGACAGTCTGTGTCTTTTATTTATTTATTTACTTTTGGCTGCATTGGGTCTTCATTGCTGCACGTGGGCTTTTTCTAGTTGCGGTGAGCGAGGGTTACTCTTCATTGCAGTCTCTTGTTGTGGAGCACGGGCTCCAGGCCCACAGGCTTCAGTAGCTGTGGCATGCATGCCACTCTGCGGCATGTGGGATCTTCCCAGACCAGGGTTCAAACCCGTGTCCCCTGTATTGGCAGGTGGACTCCTAACCACTGAGCCACCAGGGAAGCCCCAGTCTGTGTCTTTTTACTGGCATATTTATTCAATTTTCATTACAGTGATTATTAATATAGCTAGATTAATATCTACTCAATTAATATTTATAACTGTACATCAGGTAAAAGGCCTTTAGTATGAGGATTATTTTTATCTGGCTAGGAGTTAGGCCATGTTTATTGGTTGCTGTGGCTGTGTCTTCAGAGCCTACAACTTCTTCTAGCGTTCTTGTTTCTGATTCTTCTGTTGTTTTGAGTTTTTCTAAAGATTCGTTAGAGTCTGAGGCTTGCATTTCTTTTAGCTTCACTTCCTTGTTATTATAACGGAGCCCTGCAGATATAGCAGTAAGGTGTAGATGGAGGAGACTTGTTCTATAATCCGATGATTAGGTATCAAAGTCTTTAAATGAGCTTGAACTGGGTATTTTTCTTTCCCAGGTTGGTTAATCTTTAGTAAAAACCCAAGCAGGTTTAGGCTGTGGTACAACAGGTTCCCTTGAGGGGAGAACGGAGAGCTCTGAGTGTATTTCAAAAGGTTACTTTTCCCCTCCTTCTGCATGAGGTACAAAGGGATTTTTCTCTAACTTTACAGTGACAGAAATAGGCTTCCTGGAGGACATACAGATGGCCAAAAAGCACATGAAAAGATGCTCAACATCACTAATTATCAGAGAAATGCAAATCAAAACTACAATGAGGCATTGCCTCACACCGGTCAGAATGGCCATCATCAATAAATCTACAAACAATAAATGCTGGAGAGGGTGTGGAGAAAAGGGAATTCTCCTACACTGTTGGTGGGGATGTAAATTGGTACATCCATTATGGAGGACGGTATGGAAGTTCCATAAGAAACTAAAAACAGAGTTACCATATGATCCAGCAATCCCACTCCTGGACATGTACCTGGAGAAAACTGTAATTCGAAAAGATACATGCACCCCAGTGTTCCTTGCAGCACTATTTACAATAGCCAGGACACGGAAGCAACCTAAATATCCATCAACAGAGGAATGGTGGGGCTTCCCTGGTGGCGCAGTGTTAAGAATCTGCCTGCCAGTGCAGGGGACATGGGTTTGAGACCTGGTCTGGGAAGATCCCACATGCCACAGAGCAGCTGAAGCCCATGGGCCACAACTACTGAAGCCTGCATTCTAGAGCCCATGTGCTGCAACTACTGAGCCAGCATGCCACAACTACTGAAGTCCGCATGCCTAGAGCCCATGCTCTGCAACAAGAGAAGTCACTGCAACAAGAAGCCCACGCACCATAATGAAGTGTAGCCCCCACTCACCGCAACTAAAAGAAAGTCTGCGTGCAACAATGAGGACCCAACGCAGCCAAAAATAAATAAATAAATAAATAAATTTATTTATTTAAAAAACCCCCAGAGGAACAGATAAATAAGATGTGGTATACACACACACACACACACACACACACACACACACACTCACACACAATGGAATATTACTCAGCCATGAAAAAGAACAAACTAATGCCATTTGCAGCAACATAGATAGACCTAGAGATTATCATACTAAGTGAAGTAAGTCAGAGGAAGACAAATACCATATGTTATCACTTGTATGTGGAACCTAATGAAAAATGTTACAAATGAACTTATTTACAGAGCAGAAACTGACTCACAGATCTCAAAGTCAAACTTATGGTTACCAAAAAGGAAATGTGGGAAGAAAGTGATAAACTGGGAGATTGGGATTAACATATACACACTACAATATATTGAATATATTGAATAGATGACTAATAAGGACCTACTGTAAAGCACAGGGACCTCTGCTCAATATTCTGTAATAACCTACATGGGAAGAGAATCTAAAAAAGAATGGACGTGTATATATATATATAAACGGATTCACTTTGCTGTATACCTGAAACTAACACAACATTGTTAAGTCAACTATACTCCAATAAAAATAAAAAAGAAGTTAGGAGGGTGGGGGGACTAATACTGGGCCTCTTCAGAGTTTTTGACTTTCAAGCTAGTCTACCCTGAGCCTACAACAATTAATCAATTACCATTTAAAGGTCATCCCACTGATATTGGCTTCAGCTGTGATACTGACTCCAGGTGCTGGTGACTACTCCTGGGTTTTGCTCCTGGTAAACTATGCTTCTCTGTATCGGTCTTTATGTCTCTCCAGATTCTGGGCAGTAGTTTGCCCCTGAGACCTTAGTTTTCTGATGAATCTGCAAAGAGATGTTGATTTTCAGTTTGTTTGCCTTTTTTCTTGTTGTGGAGGCCTGAGTGACGACTTCCGAGCTGTTTACATGTGGGACCAGAAAGTAGAAGTTCTCAACCACTCTCTTTCCAACTGTGAGTTTTTCCTAATTATTTTCAGAAACTGTGAAGGAGTCCTGGTCTTAAAAATCTCCATGGTAGTAGATTATGTCACTGAAAGAAGCTTTGATTTGTATGAGCTATAAAGGTAAATCTAGATTAAGATTCTCTAAACATTGTTATGTGCCAGGAAGCTTGGGAGATGTTTTCACATGTATTTTTGGTGTACGTTTTGTGGTGCACATGTGAGGCTGCGTAGAGCTTAAAAGGTCGGATTCCAGAGCCATATTACTGGGTTTGAATCCCAGCTCCAACAGTTAGTGTTGGGTTGGCCCTTGGCAAGTTTCTTAGCCTCTCTATGTCTCAGTTTCTCCATCTGTGAAAATAGGGAAAATAGTGCCTGTTCTGAGAATTAAGTTAAATGATAGCATTATCATTATTATGGTAACACAATGTCTCTTAATTCTTGCTTTGCTTCTGCCATTTAATAATTTATTTTTTGCTAGTTCAAAAAGTTTCTTTATAAAGGTTTTTTGAAAGGTTTGTTACTGAAAGCAGCCTAATATATTCCTTCTACCATTCTGAACATTTATATAACAACAAATATCCTCTATTTCCTTTGAAGATTAAAAATAAAACGCCATGAGAGAAATTTTAGTTGCATATACAAGAACTTTACCAAGTTTTGTAAAAGGATATACGGGAAAATTTTCTATATTGCTAGAAAAAGTCATTTTGATATCATGTAATGATATGGTCGCTGCATATTTGTTACAGTTGAGTTTTTGTGACTTTAAGCAGGACACATATTTCTTTTAAAGCCATAAAGTGGTATGCCAATGACTATTCAATGTTGCCAATCAGGATATGTGCTGTGTTGGGAAGTAGATATGCCATTGTCCATTAAACCAAACGAGTTGAATAAATCAGTGATCCAATCTTAGACTGTAGTTGAAAGAGCTTGAAAAACAGCAAAGACAAGAGGTATTTATAAAATAGTTTACTTATAAATATTTATATACTAGTTTATAAAATATAGACGTATATTTAAACTTTTTCTTTACTGATCCTCATATAATGTGGAATTCATCAATTCAGTAATAAGAGCCTAAAGTGGTAATGTTAATGATAAATAAAGAAACCATTGTTAGTTTCAAAATTGAGCTATTACTGAAGAAGGAAAGATGTGGGAATACACTATTGAAATAATCCTTGAAGATAATGTTGTTGTTGTTGCTGTGAAAGACTGAGAAATTGTGTTTTCCATTATCTGATCAATCAGTGAGTTAATTATGTTTCAATATCTTAAAAATTATATTTCAATATCTTGTAAATACCAAAATTACTAACTCTTTCCTAGTTAGCATTTATTTGATAGAGGGGAGAAAATGTAATTAATTTTTAGTGTGTGCTGTATATTTGTTCTCTCAATATACAGTCACAACAGACAAGATGCATTGTTTATCCACATTTTACCAACTGAGACAGATGCTTTTGGAAGTTAGGCTTATACAACTAGTGTAAATGACAGACCAGACACAGAATCAATATAGTATGACTTAAAATTTCTTGTTCTTTCCATCACATCACAGTGCCAGATATCTGAGGTATCATCTCATTTCATGGTTTATGGACTCTTTAAAATGATCAGTTCAGCCATCCATTTGATGCCCAGTTCAAGATCTCAGCCAGGAAGCTTTTTAATCCAACTATTGCTAAAGTAATGCCATCATCAGGAAGTGAACATCTCTGCAGAAATACCACTCATAAAGGAAGATAAAGAACACAATATCTATAAGGCTTACTTTTTTTTCTCCCAAAACCAATTGACCCAGACCAATTTAAATGTATATCTATTCTTAGCATTTATTCACATCACAAGTCTTAAGGGAGTGAATGGCATCAACCGTGTTTTCCACTAGGGCATACAAGTTTCCTTCTGATAGAAAACTCTCATAGCAGATAATATTCTTTGGCCTTTCTTCTAAAGACAAGGGGAAAAGAATGGTTAAAACAAAACAACTCTGAAATTCTAGTTAGGAAAAGGCTTTTTTCCTTTTGTCAAACCATCTTAAAGAGTTTATAACTTCAGAAATACTTACGTAAGCAAAAAACAGCTCATCATAAGGCAAACTGCTGCAAAACCAACAGAGAGGTAAATACTAATATGTGAAATAATATGGTAAAAGAAATTCTTTGTTTCATTAGCCTACTCAGCTCTCTTGTTTCCTCTTTCATGCAGCTCTTGAAATCCCACATCCTCCATTAAGTGTTCCCTAAACTCATAAGATGACCAGACATATCCTATTTAGCTGTCGAATTATGATAATTTCTTATTTGCTGTATTCTACCATCCTCTTTCTTAAATATAAAGTACAAATATAATTATATTTGTATAGTTATTCATTCACTATTCAGTTGATTCCTATTCATTCTGAGTCTGGCAGTGTTGTTTATTTCATATTTTAATATACACACAAAATGAGAGAGAGAGAGAAAAGGAAGGATAGAGAAAGTAAAATAGAAAGATTTATTGAGATTATTTTAAGGAATTGGCTCATGTTATTGTGGAGTCTGTGCAAAATCTTCAGGGCAGGACAGCAAACTGGAGACCCAAGAAAGAGTTGCAGTTCAAGTCCAGAGACATTTGGCTGGTAGGATTCCTTGCTTTTACGGGAGGTCAGTGTTTTTTCTTAAGGACCTCAACTGAATGGATAAGGCCCACTGACATTATGGAAGACAATTTGATTTACTTAGAGCCTACTGATTTAAATGTTAATCCCGTCAGCCATAAAAAATGAGGAAATCTTACCACTTTTGACAACATGGACGGACCTCGAAGGCATTATGCTAAGTGAAATAAGTCAGACAGAGAAAGACAAATCTTACTAATATTTGTAATCTGAAAAAAGCAAAAGCAAACAAATTCATAGAAAAAGAGATCAAACTTGTTACCAGAGGTGAAGGGAGGGTGGGGGAGGGAGAATTGGAGGAAGGTGGTCAAAAGGTACAAACTTCCAGCTATAAGACAAGTAAAACATTTAAAATACAATACGATGACTATAGTTAACACTGCTGTATGATTTGTAGACAAGATGTTAAGAGAGTAAATCCTAAGAATTCTCATCACAAAAAAAAATTGTTTTTCTTTTCTTTTTATTGTATCTATGAGATGATAGATGATAGCTGAATCTATTGTGGCAATCATTTCACAATAAATGAAAAATTAGATCATCATGCTGTGTGTCTTAAAGTTATACAGTGATATATATCAATTATTTCTCAAAGAAACTGGAAAAATATTAATCCCATCCAAAAAAATAACTTCAAATAAGCATCTAGAACACTGACAAATTAATATGGGTATTGTGGCCTAGCCAAGTTGTCAGGTAGCAGTGAAAAAAAAAAAGACTTGTAAACCATACATATATATATATATATATATATATATATATATATATATATATATATTTGTGTGTGTATATATATATAAATATATATATATACATACATATATAATTAAAATTATAAAATAATGTCTGGGATAAAAGCTAGATTAGTCATGCTTGAAATAAGAAATGATGACTTGGTTGATCTTTCTGAGACACTCACCCAGACACTGTACACTGATAAGAATTATGAGAGGACAGTGCAAAGACCTTGAGGATACACTGTGAGACATACCCTTGGTAAAGCAAACTTACCTTGCCGAGCTTCACTGAGAGAACTTTTTAAAAGATCCACTTCAGCCAGACAAAAATGCAATAGGGGGAGTAAAATTTTTAAGTAAAATATCTTGACTCATTTACCTACTTACTATAAAAATATCACCCAACTCCAGATGAATTAAATAGCTCAATAGGAAATTTATCATTATATATATTACATATAAGAAAATATGTATTGAGTTAGAATTAATTAATTAAGAAATAACAACAATAAGTGAAAAATAGATGGATTTCTTCTCACCCAAATTAAGGATTTTGGTTTAACAAAAACACTGTGGACAGAGATAATGGATAACCAAACAATCGAAAGAGAACACGTTCACTATATTAAACCAGCACTGAGTTGATAGTTAGAATACAGAAGCACTTGAAAATCAACAAATGAAGGACAAGAAATCCAACAGAAAAAAAAAAAAAAAAAATCGAGCAGAGGTACAAACAGGTAATTCCCAGAAAGGAAAACACAAATGACTAGCAAGTATATGAATAACTATTTAAACTCATAAATAATTAGAAAAATTAAAATGTTTAAAAAGGTGATACCCATTTACAGCCTTTGGGTTAGCAAGAATTAAATAGATAGTGTCAAGAGGTGGTAAGACTTTTGGAAAACTGGACTGAATGTTCATGCAGTTTGTGGGAGTTTATACTGTTTGGTCCATTCTAAGGTGCAACACTACAGTACATTTTCAGATTATTTATATTTATGCTCTGTATACATTTATTTCATACCTAGCTGTATATATCACAAACAGGGCCATAAAATGCCAAACATAATGAAGTGGGGAGTTGAAAGTGATCTTTATGTCCCTAAGAGCAGATTGTATAAATAAAATATAGTGGCTGTGTGCTATGGATCCCTAAAAAAATGAGAAACAGCAAGCTAGGTATAAACTCAGAAGTACCAATAACTTTTAAGAACACAGTGCTTAATGAATAAAGTAAGAAACAGAATGTGATCTTAACACAAGAAAATTTATGTGCATTTAAATTATTCTCACAACATATCCTGGAATATTTTTAAATGGATGTATAAAACACAAGGATACGCATTCAATACAGTAGAGTATTTGCCTTTGGAAGAATAAATTGAGAACAGAGAATGGGATTTTTTAAAGAATAAATAAAACAAGAGGAGTGCCTTATACAGAACAATGATGTAGTTTGACAGGTAGTATAATTATTTTTTCTATGTATTTGAGAGAATAATAATAATGAAAATAATAGGATAATAAATAATAGTATCAGTTATTATATT
Organism: Kogia breviceps; assembly: GCF_026419965.1. Lineage (NCBI taxonomy): Eukaryota > Metazoa > Chordata > Mammalia > Artiodactyla > Physeteridae > Kogia > Kogia breviceps. The sequence goes on along the minus strand of NC_081311.1, from coordinate 161,987,395 downwards.
TTATCAGTAGAGAAAAAATTGCTATCAACTGGAAATTGTAGCAAGTATGGGAATTGTCAATGGGTATTTAAAGTGTGTGTGGACAAAACAAGGATGCCCACTGTCTCCTCCACTGTTTAACATTGTTTTGGATTTGTTAGTCAATACAATCATACAAGAGAAATCAATTAGAAAAATAAGAATAATGGTAGTAAAATTCTGCTTTCAGATGATATGATTGTAAAGCTAGAAAACAAAAGGGGAACGATGATAAACCTAACACAATTTAAAACTACTCAGTTACTTAGCAGAATATAAAATTAATATAAAAATAAATAGTCTTTGACTTCTGGTTGCTGATCTGTCATCTTCTAAGCTCAGACTTGATTAAAATTTAGAACTTCTGCTCTGTGAAAAACACTATTAAGAGAATGAAAGGTCAAGCTCAGACTGAGAAAAAATACTTGAAAACATACATAATAAAGAACTTGTATCCAAAATAAAGAACTCTTAAAACTAAACAATAAAAACCGAATAATTCACAATTGAAAAATGGATAACAGATCTGAATAGAAGTCTCACTAAAGAAGATACATAGATGATGAATAAGTATATGAAAATAAGCTCCTCATCTTTTATCATTAGGTAATTGCAAATAAAACAATTGTTAAAACAACAGTAAGATACCGTTACACTCCTATTAGAACATCTAAAATCCCCCAAACTGACAATAACTGGTTTTGGCGAGGATGTAGAGCATTCATTGCTCATGGGGGTGCAAACTACTGCAGACACTTTGGAAGGCAGTTTGATAGCTTGCCCAAAGATCTAGCAATCTCTCTTCTAGGTGCTTACCCAGATGATTTGAAATTTTATGTCCACAGAAAAACCTCCATGAGAATGCTTATAACAACTTTATTCATATAGGCCAAAAACTGAAAGCAAATAAGATTTTCTTCAACTAGTGAATTCATACAATGGAATTTTATTTAGTGCTGCTGATCCTAGAAGGACCACCACATTTTAGTTAAGAATTATGTTATCCTGGGCTTGAAGAGGCATTAAATGTTTTTACTCTTCTCTTCATAGCCAAAATTTGATTGCTCACAACAAACCAGGCTAGGATTTCTGCTTCTATGGGGATAGCATAAACTTAACTGAAGCATAAGAGGCAGTTAGGGAGACAGGTTTTCCTCTCTACTCACATTCAAGCAGATACAAATGGATGAGTATAACCTCCTGGAATATTACCTAAATTTATTTCAATCTGAGGCTTAGATGCTTATGGATTCTGCTTAATCTGACCAGACTAAAAGATACCTTCAGTTAAAACTTAAAGTGGAATAGTTTTTTTATATGATAAAGATAGATAAAGAATATTGTTAGATATGAATGGAAAAGTTTTTTTCAGCACCTTTCATGTGTAACACAAATTTTTAATAGAAGTGTAAGTTATTTTGCATGTACCAATAATTGAGTTTCCCAAACTTGAAACAATAAAGATATCGTGAACATTTTCATATTCTCAATAACAAAAGTGATCTACTTGCCATTAATAACTTATCCAAGTATAAAGGTGATAAAATGCCATCATATTTAAACTGACAAAGAAAGTCTCTTTTGGAGCTAATGAGGCAGGGGAACAGGAGAATGAAATATAATTAACACCTATCTCCTACATAGTTTTGTAGTACAAATTCACAGATTTTTGCACCATATATTATAAAATTAGTTTAGATTTATATACTAATAGATATGCCTATTTTATTAAGCCATTATGTATATTTATATTACATGAATACTGTTAGATATCCTTTTTAACCCATTTTAAGACCTGTTATATATTTATATAATTGACCCATATTACTTATAGTTTAAAACTTTATTAAATAGTCTTTCTGACAAGTAGAGTACAGCTTATTAAAGGCAAATTACTAACAATAAATTAAAATGTGTAAAAATAAAACATTAAAGACAAATCTATTCCTTCGGATATATGTTGACATATATTTATGTCTAACTCAATGGATAATTATGTTTTTTATTCTTTGATGAAATAAAAACAGTTCAGTCTCCCAGAGCAACACAGAAGAATCAAATGGGAATTCACTAAATCTAACAAATTTTAAAAAAGGTTTGTATTTAGTATTAAGAAAAAAGTTAAGGATTTACAGTTTTCAGAAACATTTTATTTCATATTCATATCTGAAAGTGGTTTCCTATTCCTGGATACTGCTTATGCTATGGTATTGGTTCTTTATAAACTACTTCTAAAATCAGTCTAATAATAGTGATTTAAAAATTAGAAGTGCTTAGCTTCTCTGCATAAATGTGTTGATGTTTTCATTAGCAATAAAAATCTAAATTTTGTTTAATAACATAAAAATATATTTTCAATATTTTAAACCCTTAACACTTTATATTTTGGAAAAAAGTAACACTCATTTGTTATTAGTGAAACATATAATCTTTCAGCATGTGTTTTTCCCTTGTTATATGTATATGCTTTAAGGAAATTCCATTTTACAGAATCTATTTTACTTAAGTATAAAATAAAAATGTATTTTAAAATTGTCAAGGTAATTATTTTTAATTTATGCTATTAAAGATTGTTATTTGTCATTAACAATATACTTTAAAATCCCCAAAACACATATTTGTATTAATAAAAACAGTATAACTAAGTAGATTGAATTATATAGTTTTGTATCATATCATATAGGGATTTTTTTTTTAATTGGGGTATAGTTGTTTTACAGTGTTGTGTTAGTGTCTACTGTACAGCGAAGTGGAGTTGCCTGTGCTCTACAGCAGGTTCTTATTAGTTATCTATTTTATACATATTAATGTATACATGTCAATCTCAGCCTCCCAATTCATAACCAGCCCCCCACCCTGCTTTTCCCCTTTGGTTCTTTTTTTGGAGAAAAATTTTCAGCCTGCCTCAGAAACATCACTGAGATGGAAAGTACCTGTTCTATGATGGGGTTTATCTTCCATCCATGAGTGTTCCAAAGGCACCAAAGGTGCTTGCTACCTCCCAGTCTTTAAGTTCTATTGGTGATTGCCTAAAGATATTCAGTTGGATGGTGCTTAAAAGCGAAATGGGATATAAAGCAAAAAGTTGATGCATCCCCAAGGAAGAACGATATGCTCCTCTTCTTGCCAAGTAAAAGCAAACTGCTATGGTGTCCTATGTATTGGGTTGGCCAGAAAGTTTGTTTGGTTAGTGAATCCGTTGTTCAAAAAAGTTCTTTGTGAAAATGAAAAATGTGTTTTTCATTTTTACTTAAAACCGAACGAACTTTTTGGCCAACCCAGTAAATTGCAATGGAGGAAAAATCATTTACTGGTGTAACAGCTACATTCTAATTACCACAGGCTGTACTGATTTGCTCTACTACAAAACATGAGATTATTTTTTACACTCTAAGAAGATCCCTGAGTTTGAACATTAGCCATAAAATAAGAATTTGGGGTGCTTGGGTATTTACTTACTAATATCCATCCACACTGATTGGTTAATAATGACCCTTGGTGTAGTATTCTGCACCATATCCAACCAGACTCAGCAAGCTCCTGCAGACAGTAAAAGCCCTCAGGCAGAGGATGAGTTCATAATAAAAAGCCATCAGTGTGTACAAGAAAAATGAAAGTGCAGGTATATGGACAGGACACTCACAGCATTTGCTAAAAATAACACAGACTTACTAGAGCATGGACTTGAGGATATGGGGAGGGGGAAGGGTAAGCTGGGACAAAGTGAGAGAGTGGCAGGGACATATACACACTACCAAATGTAAATTAGATAGCTAGTGGGAAGCTGCCGCATAGCACAGGGAGATCACCTCTGTGCTTTGTGACCACCTAGAGGGGTGGGATAGGGAGAGTGGGAGAGAGGGTGATGCAAGAGGGAAGAGATATGGGAACATATGTATATGTATAACTGATTCACTTCGTTGTAAAGGAAAAACTAACACACTATTGTAAAACAGTTATACTCCAATAAAGATATTTAAAAAAATAAAATCCTCTATTCCCTCCAGCTACTGCCCTATTTCTATCCTTTTTAAAGCAAAACTCCTTTTAATAAATCTTTAATAATTGTATTTCTACTTTATTTCATCATTTTCCCTCTCTAATCTGCCCAATTATTTTCTCAGGCCTTATTTTCTCAGGCCCACCACATCTCTGAAACAGTTCTTAATCTGCATGGCTGCAGTTTATAGTTCTACATATTCTCACTACTCAGGGGTACTTCAGTGACTGATTCTGAGAAATCATCTTGGTCTAGAAGCAGCATTTGTCAGCGGTTGAACACTTTCTCCTACTCTGCTTCTAGTACAACACATCCTCCTAGGTTTTTTTTTTTAACACTATTGTGACCATTGTCCATTTTTGCTGATTTCCTCACCTCTCAGACCTCTAAACCTTTGCGTGTCCAAGCACTCAGACTTCGGGAACTTTTGTCATTTTTTATCAACATACCTTTCTTTGATGATTTCATTAATTCTCATACTTGATGAGTTCTAAATTTATATATAGCACTGACTGCTCTTTTGGACTCCCGATTCAGCTTGCCTTTGTAATACTTGATTGAACAATATATTCTAGTTAGAAATCTTGCTCCCATTTCCACTTTTTTTTTCCATTTCTGTAAATTACTATTCCGTCCTTCCTTGGTCAGGCAAGGCACCTTAGAGTCATCTTTGACTTTTCTCTCTCTTTTCACCAGCCTCCATAGCCAATCCAGGCAAATCCTGTTAATTTCACCTTCAAAATCAATCCTAAGGTTATAGATGGTGTTTATAAAATTATGAAAAACAATGTGAGTGTATGTAGATAGAAGAAGAAAAAATATAATGATGGTATTTATTGAGCTTTACTATGTGCTAGACGTTTTCACATACATTAAACCCTCTTAATTGCCAGATGTACGTAATGCCACTTATCTGCATCAAGAGTGTTGTCTCATAGCATCATGAGAAACTCAGGTGCCCTAAGTTTCTCTATAGAAGTTGCTATACCTCTCCAATGCATACCAATTTTGCACTCTGGTGCTCTTGACATATAAGGTTTATGTGGTACTCCCACTAAAATGAGGATAATTCTCCTCTCTCACTTCATTTGCTTAGCATTATACCCAAAGAAGTGTTTCCTTATGCCTCTGATAGCAGAATTTTTAGTGAAGCAGCCTTTTCTATTTCCATTTGCAGCTTCTCTTGCTCAAGAATCAGATATATGGCCATGGATCTGAGTTGCTAGTAATTCAACAAAGGTCACCATGTGACACCTAAACTTTCCTACTTTCATTCATCTAGGATTTCTTCTTTCCAAAGATATTACCAGTCTTTTAACTGGATAAATCTACAGTAGAATTCCAGACTTATCCAAACTAATGATTACAGCAGTGCTTATAGAGAGCCAACTTTTCAACAGGTAGAAATTTGCACAGCTTGAATTTATACTGAGACCTTTTATTCAGATCTAAGCACCTGAATTGTCAACTGTACTAGAAAAGGGCTCTCTGGCCTAATTCTGAATTTAAACATAGAATTTGCCTTTTCCCAAATCTCCATGTGTTCCCTTTCTCTTCTTAATTTTCCTGCTGATCACTTGTTATTCCCTTCATGATGCTTGATTTTTTTCCCCTTAGTTGTTAAGCAAGATGCAGAGATATTATCTGTATCTCAGCTTGAAGTTTAATATTAGTGGTTTTCTTTGCTAGTGTGCCCTTTGATATTGACATGCCACTGCAGGGATGACATTAATGATAAACCCCAATTTATTACTATTTTAAATCATTTTATTCATTTACTATAGTCTGAAGAGCTAAAAGGCACTTTTAAAAACTGACAACTAGTAATTTATCTTCACTGCAGCCCCTAGGGAGACATATCAGTATCAAAGTTCCAGGACTCTCTGTGAGAGAGTGGCTGTCTCACCACACTACAGAGAAGCCTCCAGGGACACTTTGGCAGTTGTTGGTTAGCAAGCAATGAAAAAGATGGTACCTGAAGAGAGGAAAAGGTTGACAGGGGAAGAGTTAGGATGTGAAGTAATCTATTAGGTACAAAATGTGAATAACATATTTAGTCAGCATAATGTATACCATAATGTATATAAAGATGGCTTTAAATCGTATTACACAATTTTTAACTCATCTTTTTATTGATAAAATAAATAACCTAAACTCTTTTGTGTATGTCACAGTGATTTTATATCTTATTTCCTTGATAATTTGCTTATCTTTTCCTAATTTAATCTAAAATATGAATAACATAGGAAGAATATAAATATCTTGATTCTTATTTTTTAAAGACTGTCTGTTTGCTTATGAGCAATTGCTTAGTTATATATTGATTAGGTACCAAATTAATTGTAATCTTCACTACAATTAATTTCCCTCCATATCTTAGCCTTATTAATGGATCAGATAATTGAGGCTGCATAAGATTCATAAATGCTGAAGGATGATATTTACATTAAGAATTTCCTTTTCTTTCAAATTTAAGATTTTAGACTTGAGGATCTTTATTAGAAGAAGCATTGTTAATTTGTATTTTATTTTAATGTTTATTGAATAATAAGTAATAATATTTATTTGCTTATTATCTAAAACCATGAGAAATTTCATACCAGAGCTGAGAATTGCAAGCCCTCAAAAGATATTATAGTCTAATAGAGAAAACAGAAAAATAAAAAGAGAAAGAGAATTCAGCATTATATGTATTATTATGGGTGAAGAACAGGTACTAAATGAGGATATAGTGAAGGTGCCTAATACAGGTTTTAAGTACTAGGGAACATTTTCGTAAGGACTGACACATAATCAGAGTCAGAAAGCTTGACTAGAAATTGTCCAGGGAAAGAGAGAGTAAAATATATTTTTAGAAAGAAGGGATTACACAGACAAAGATCCAGAAGCTAAATTAAATGTGATATATTTGAGAAGTAAGCAAAAATTCAGTATGCCTGGTATGTATAGAATGTGAAGGGAAAATGACAAGATAGGAAACAAGAAAGTTAAGCAAGGGCACCATTTTGAATTAACTTGTGTGTTATATCATGGTTTTAATGTTAATTCTAGAGAAAATGTAGAACAGTAGACAGATTTTAAGTGTTGAAATGGTCTTATATATATAATTTGTGCTCTAGAAAAATGTCTCCAACATCTGTACAGAGTTTGGCTTGGAAAGGGGCTGACTAGAAGCAGTAAAATCAGATGGGAGACTTTATCAATAATCCAGGCAAGATTTAATGTTGTCTTGCATGATCTGGCCTCATGTTTTGATATTTGATTACATTTTATCATATGAAGCTCTCAACTTTATGAAGAAAAATTTTGTCTCCCCAGGAACTTGAAAGAATTTGAATTTTCTCTCTTTTGAATTTATACAGTATTGTTTCTTATATTACTCCATTAATAACATTCCACTTCCTACTATGGTTTCTTGAATTCATTTATACCCTTTTCCCAATATTTGTTGAAATATGGACCACTGTTATTATTAATTTTTGAATATTCAGTTATATATTGGAGAAATATCTGTAAGAGTACTTATAAATCTTTAACAAATATATTATTATTTTATCAAGTATCTTCAAAATTCATGTTTTGTCAGCAATTAGATAAATGAACATTTATGAATGAATTAATGAATAGCATGAATCTAACCCAAACCAAAGTTTGGACATCTCTAGTCTCTTAGGCTTGCCCTATTCATAAACAGGCCAAAAATGCATTGAGGAATTTTAATATGAATATCACCCCAGATATGTACTGGACAGATAAGCCCAAGAGGCTTGGTGATGTCTATCACCCATAAAGAACACTGACATGTTAGAATTGTATATATAAAGTCCTAAGATTTGATTAAATTGTAGTATAGTTTTAAAGTTTTCAATATAACTGTAATCTTCCAGTGATGTTAAGGCCCTGAGTATATCTTTGGATTCTTTCATACCTGTTACCCACACGAAGAGTAGCTCACTTTAAATGACACAAGTTTCTTACACTGAAAATTGTGTAAAATAGATGCTCGATGCTTTATGGGAAGGATTGACACACATTCAGTATTTATCACAAGATAGTTTTAAGTTATAAGCGATTTTAGATGCAGGAATATTCTGAGGGAAATTTGCAGGCCTATAAAAAAGATACCGTAGCAAAATAAAACTAGATATATGATAAATTGTTACATAGACTGCTGCTGTGGACCATGCTAGTGTTTACTGTATGAAGATAGTTTATAGTGAGAAAGCTTTATTCTTTATGTTTGGAAATACACAGAACTATAAAAATGTAATGGTTGGTTTAACCTATAAAGAGTTTTCTAATCAGTTTGTTCCTGACAGAAGGTGGAAATTGTACCTTATAAAGATTTATTTTATTTCTCTCCCTTTAATTTCAGAGCTCAGGAATGCTTTGAAGATGTTAGAGAGAACCTGATAAATTTTCATAGCATCATATAGAAGCTGTGTGAATAGAAAACATACCTAAAAAATACTAACTTGTTTGCATGTGCTTTCCAGTGTCATTAATTCATTCCACATTCATATCAATAAAGATGGAAATTATAAAAGAACTGAATTTATGGATCGAGGTAGCAATTTGATCTCCATGGCAACACATAAAATTGATAAAGTAAATATAACATTTATAGTTTGCTGAATAATTTAGTTGTCTGGTAATTATTAGCATGATTATAAAATGATGTAAACAACTCTGTGGCTCAAATTTGTGATTATGCACAATGCCAAGCTGGCACTTACTGAACATATTTTGCTGATTTTTACAGGCAATTAATAAATACATAGTGCAGCTGTGCTGAAAATGTTAAATAATTGAACAGAAATTGTGTTTCTGTGTGTGTGTGTGTGTGTGTGTGTGTGTGTGTGTGTGTGTGTGTGTGATCTAGATGCACTTATGCTGGTCCTGACCTAAGTGGTACTGCTCATTAATAGATTAAAATGTAATTTAATCACTTCAGTAGTAAAAACATTTTAAGTGGAAGTAAGCTTTATTTTCTTAATCCAATTTTTAAGCTTCATTTTGATTTCTAAGCAGAGCTTATTGTCATGATTATCAGAGTAAAAATATTCTATATTTTAAAAAAATTACCAAAACGTAATCCAAACTAATGTTTCAGATTTTCATCAAAATGGAAACCCTTATGGCACATTTAGAGATAACAAATGGAAATCTATATAAAATGCCTTTTCAATCCTGTCTCCTGGACAAGTAGGGGCCCAGGGTGCTGAGGCCAGCAGCGGGTAGAGTATCTCAAAGCCCAGGGTTAGTATGGGAGATGCCATGATGCCTGCTTTATGGCTGCAATTGATGAACCAAGAGAGAAATATTAGAAGTAACATATTTGTGACAAAATCTGGTGTTCACGTCAAACCAATTTACTCTTCTGAAAATGGTTAATTAGGGAATCAGAGTAAAATACATATAAAGTCCATGGGACAGAAAATGGGAAAATTCACTCAAAGCACACATGTGTTTATATTTTTAATTTTTAAATTTTGTCTTATACTATAGTTGATTTACAATGTTGTGTTAGTTTCAGGTGTGCAACAAAGCAAAACACGTGTGTATGTATACCTACATGCACACACATATAGTTTAAAACAGAAGGCAGAGATGGGACCTAAGGTAATTTCTGCACAGAACAGTGAATAGATGCAGTAGTTTTTACTGTTAAGGTATCCATAGCAATGTCAAGATGGGAAGGAAGTCTGGATGGCTGATATTATAGGGGCTGTTTTGTAGAAGAAAAGATGCTGATCGCCCTGGACATAGCTGAATGATTTCAGGGTCCTTAAGTTGACTTATGCCCAAGCATGGGAAATGTAGTGCTGAAGACTATATACTCTCTTCAATTTTCCAAACCACTAATAACAATAATAATGATGATAATAACAACAATAAAAATGATGACAGTTACTTTTAAGCCCCCACTCCCACCTAGGAAACCACCCTCATCTCTTCCACTGTTCACTATCCCTATGGATAGCCACACTAGGCATCAAGTTATTGAATTCATACTCCCAGAAATAATGCTTGACACCTCAACAAACCTCTGCCACCTAATCATAGCCCATCCCTATGTCCCATTTATATTACCCTCTGCATATCCTAAATCTTACAATTCTCTTCACGTTTTTCCCTTTGACTAAGCTACAATCCTGGCTCAACTGAAATATATAATTGGCCCTTCTCCTGATTAGATTATTTTTAAGAATATTTGGTTCACTCTTCCCTCACTTTTCTTGGGGTAGTGTAATTCTCCATTACTTAGCCTTGGGAGAATGAACTGGAGAGTGAAAGACTTCTTTGGTCAATGCTTGAAATATGCATATGTAAGAGGTGTGCCCTCTTGTGCTTCTATCATTGCTGTGAGAAAAATATGCCCAGCTAGTTCACTGGTCCAAGGAGGGTGGGGCAAGCTGGACACACAGCTTTAAAGTAGACGTCTGAAAATTAATACCATTTAAAATATTTAAATTAAAAAACAGTCATTTTAAATTGACCTGAATTTTACAAGAGCTTCTGAAAAACTCATGGTCTGATCTTAACTTTATCATATATGATAACATTCACAATAATGAAGGATCAAATCATTATAATGAAACACATATTTGAGAAATATCTCCAGGCATGAGATAATGCATTGGGAGTAGTGGACAGCTAATGCCTGGGGATGTAATACAGTGTTGGAAAATGATACAAAATGATAAAAATGCTGCAAAAGAAATTCAACTTTTAGATCAATAATAAAACCTAAAGCAGACAGAGGTATTTTAATATACTCAAAGGCACATCACACCATGGAATGCCCATTTTCTTATGGCTTTCTTCACCGAAGTGTGTTTAAAATGATAGTAAATGGATAAATGATTTATTTTATTCTGCTGAAAGACACCTATTCTACAAAGTAATACCGGTACAGTGAAATCAATAATGGCAACAATGTTAATCTTCAGATATCTTCACACAGTGTATGTCTACAGATAGAGCCAGGGTCAAAGAGGGAGAGAGAGATCTTGGCTGCTTGTGATGACTCTAGCTGACAGTCAAGTTTGTGTATGGATGTAGTGTCTTTTTAAAGGTTCCAGAAATACTGAAGAATAATTGACAGGGGTAGATTCCTCCTTAGACTTAGATTCATTCACATAAGAGCATACATGTAAACTTGATTCTATATTTTAGTCAAAATAGGAGGTTATTAGGTAAAAGGAGAACATTACATTTACTAAGTCATTGAGTAGAATTAAATGACCATGCCCAGTCTTTACAATATTGTGTGATCAACAATAGAAATAACTAAGAATTTGTTTACAATAAACTAGGCTATCACCATATATAAAAACTTGCTTTTATGTTTTTACTACCTCTCTCTATCAACCTTATCCATCCTTCCATGCTATCTTACTACTTCTGAATTTTGTCCAAATAATGCTAGAAAATCAGCTAGCTATTTTTTAGAACTATGGTCTCTGGAAACTTGTTACTGTGAGTATGTAAGAAGTATATGCAGTAAAGCCCTATGCTGAAGTGTAAATATGTTTGTGATTTCCTAAAAGCATTTTCCTACCTGCTGCTGCTATTTGGTTAGCCACAGCTTTTCTGAGAGCAGTCAGGATTCTAAGTAGTTGACTTGAGGACACTACAGAATGGCACTATAATCAGTAGCATAAAATCAATTCTTGTATACAATATTTAAATAAAAGAATGTAATTAATTAAAATTATTTGAACTTAAAGGAGTCCAACGTAGCTTAGCTTTTGAAAGCTAATCTATTATATGTTCTTTGATGATGGAAACACTGAAAACTATAGTGTTTCTGTATTTTTGTGAAAGAACAGCCATCTTAATATCTCTCTCTATATATAATATAAAATTTAAAACTTATTAGCTTATTAATCCTAAGTGTGTACAAATTTTGGACAAATCAAATCTAGATACATAAAAATGTTATATATATTTTGGATAAATGTAAATGAAGGTGGTAATGAGTGGGAAAAACAGTAAGAATGAATAGTAGATAAAAAGAAAAATAAATAATTGGACATAAGTGAAATAGCAGTTCCAAGGTGAACTATTTTTTAAAAATTAATTTATTTATTTTTGTCTGTGTTGGATCTTTGTTTCTGTGTGAGGGCTTTCTCTAGTTGCGGCAAGCGGAGGCCACTCTTCACCGCGGTGCGCGGGCCTCTCACTGTCGTGTCCTCTCGTTGCGGAGCACAGGCTCCAGATGGGCAGGCTCAGTAGTTGTGGCTCACAGGCCTAGTTGCTCCGCGGCATGTGGAATCTTCCCAGACCAGAGCTCGAATCCGTGTCCCCTGCATTGGCAGGCAGACTCTCAACCACTGTGCCACCAGGGAAGCCCGAGCTATTTTTATAGCGACACTAGGTTGCGTACTTCAGGGATTTGGAAGAAATACAGAAACCCAAGGATGATATAGAAGGAGATAGGCAAACATTTATTGGCTTAGGCTCTTTTCAGAGATTCATTATTATTTCTATTTTACTGATGAATAAAATTAGGCTGCAAGATGTGAAATAAATTATCAGGTCACAGAGCTCTTATGCGTTGCAATGTATTCCTTATAAGGAATATACTTACACAATGATGAGCTCCAGTTCCTTCTTTGGGCTTTGTACAATCATGTCTACTACTTATACATATGTGTTTTATTTTTGATTTGTTTTTGCAGTTAAGTTTTAAAGAACTATTATATGTATTTTTAGGATATAGACATACTTCTATAGGTATTATTCCTTAAATAGTTATAATACACACAAACACACATATGCTATTGGTTTTATTTTCCTGGAGAACCCTGATCAATACATACTCCCTTGTACATCCAATTGTGGATTAAGTTCCTACCCCCAAAAAAATCTTTTAAATTTTGGTTATAAGAGGAATAGAGATAGAATAGTAGCTTAAGTGTACTGTGGCATCAATAGAAGTTTATTTTTCACTTGTTTTTCTTTACATAGGACCTACTAGACAATATTAACTTAAATACTTTAAGGATGAAGTGATTGAATTACTCAGTTGCTATATGTCCTACATAGAACATATTCCAATAGTTTATCACTTAGGAGTGTTACCAGAGTCCAGGTGCCCTACTATATAATACAGGGCACAAATGCCTTGGATATAGAATCTATATGTTGTTGAATTGTTAAAGATCAGTAATTTTCTTCTATTTGATAATAAAGATAATAACAACGATCATATTTATAGTTTGTGGATTTGACACCAAAAACAAAGGCAATAAAGCAGAAATAAACAAGTGGGACTATATCAAACTAAAAAGGAAGGCTTCGCAGAGCAAAGGAAACCATCAACAAAATGAAATGATAGCCTATGGAATAGGAGAAAATATTTGCAAATCATATATCTGATAAGGGGTTAATATCCAAAATATATAAAGAACTCATACAACTTAGTAGCAAAAAACAATCAGATTAAAAAATGAGCAGAGGATCTGAATAGACATTTTTCCAAAGAAGATATACAGATGGCCAATAGGCGCATGAAAAAGTGCTCAATCATCGGGGAAATGCAAATCAAAACCACAATGTGATATCACCTCACACCTGTTAGAATGGCTGTTATCAAAAAGATATCAAATGCTGGTAAGAATGTGGAGAAAAAGGAACCCTTGTGCACTGTTGGTGGGAATGTAAATTGGTTCAACCACTATGGAAAACTGTGTGGAGGTTCCTCAAAAAATTAAAAATAGAATTACCATGTGGCTCAGCAATTCCACTTCTGGGTATTTATCCAAAGAAAACAAAAATACTAATTTGAAGAGATACATGCACCCCTATATTCACTGCAGCATTGCTTACAATAGCCAAGATATGGAAACAACCTTATTGTCCATTGACAAATGAATGGATAAAGAAAATGTGTTCTGTGTGTGTGTGTATGAATATTATTTAGCCATAAAAAAGAAAGAGATATTGCCATTTGTGAGAACTTGGATGGACCTTAAGGGCATTATGCTGAATGAAATAAGTCAGACAGAGAAAGACATATACCATATGATCTCACTTATATGTGGAATCTAAAAGAAAAAGAAACAAAACAAGCTCATACATACAGAGAACAGACTGGTGGTTGTCAGAGGTGGGGTGGTAGGGAATAAAAAATCTTTACAGTTGTTGTGACAGTTCAGTTTTATATTTTATTAAATATAAAATATTTAATATTCAGCATATAATTACAAAAATTCCATTGGGTAAGCAGGTAACATCAATCAGGATATGCTTCCTAATTTTTATATTTTTTGTAAGTACTTCTTTTTCTTTTTTCTTTCTACAACAAAGATGTAAAACAATGGCTTATTTTTCTATATAATAAACTTTATTTGTGTGTATATATAATGCTAACAACCAATTCTTGGAAAATTCTGAAATTTAAAATTTAATAACTAACTTTTTCATTTATTTTAAATTGTGAGGTTCCCAAACAGTGAACCATAACAAATTCCAGGAGCACTGAGAGATATTTAAAATTTCTTGGGAAATCTAGTAATCTCTGTCATATATCAAGTAGTTTCCATATTAGGTTGCTATATTCTTTTTGATGATGTATATTTGTGAAAGTGGGTTTTTAGCAGTTGTTGTGATAAGAAGCAAGTATGGGATGAAATCAATGTTGAACAGGGAATGGAGGTTTGAGATTTTATGTAGTGACAAACAGGTGCCATGCTGTTACGGCACAAACACTTATTAGATATTTGTATTTAACTATTTAATAAACAGAATTGTTAGCTATTTATTTTGTTTTAAGGAGGCCATAAAAATTACTGACACCCTACATTACAGAGAACTGAGATATTTGGGAAGGCTCTGAGATAATCAAACCATTGATTAAATAAATACTGTTTAAATCCTATGTGATGGGTGCTGTTCCAAGTTCTAGTATATAGTGATACATAAAGCAATAATGGTTGCTGGCTCCATGGATTTCACTGTTCAGTGCAGACTTTTGTCAAGTTGCCAGTCTGTGACAAGATAGTAAATGTGTATGAGTTATGCTGAGTAGAGTGAATGCTATCTACTATTTATATGCCTTTTTATCACCAATGCATTAACACTCCTAGATTATTTTTTATTACATTTAGTCTATGTCAGGGTTGTTCCTGTGCAACACTGTAAGATAGATGGAGTCTCAGGCATTCTTTGGCATTCTTTTCTGTGGCCTTTATCCACTCATGGCAGAATTACTGAAGTCTCTGGACTGTTATCAGCTTCTGTGGATCACAGAACTCTTCATTTTATCTTTTCTCCTTGGCTTGCATTACCAAAAATGATCCATGTTGCAGCTTTACACCTCCCAATTTCACTTATCTTTTCTTATCTATTAAAATATCAATTTTCTGTGTAAGTTGAATTTTAATAGAATAATACAAAGAAATGAATGGTGTTATTTTAGTAGAAATATGTGTGTAGAAATATATACATATTGAGTATGAAGTCAGGAGAACTTTATGGGAAATTCTTGGGAAAATCTTATAGTGTACCATACTGTCTACTCATCTCATTGAAAAGAGAAATCATCTCTCTTCTTTTATATGTGTGAAGCTATATTTGATTATCATACTTTTTAGCACATATCCTTAGTAAATTCCTGTGCATTCAATCTATACCTTAACCTATTTTAGTTGCTTTTTTTATTACCTGAAACAAATTCTCCTCTCCCTTTTATTCATTTATACCCCAATAACATTCCCTGGTCCAACTATTTCTCCAAGCTAGAACCCTGAAATTTATGCTCTTCCAAGTCATATCTTTAAATCCTTTAAGATCAATATTCCCTGATAAATTTACCCTATGAGAATCACACTGCTTCTCCAGACTCCTACTGTTATTGTCTATACCACATACACTTTTGCATATGGATTTAGACTCCAATTCTTTATTCTGTAATTTAACATTTTGTCTCCTCTGCATTACTAACTAGAGATTGTAGACTCCTTTCAAGTAATAGTCCCCTCGTTTACTTCTTGGAGTAATTGTTTTGAGATAGAAAAGTTTTCTAGCCTTTTTTCCCCAGAGCAAAATTAAACCTGAATAATCACTTATATGTCTACTCTTTCTTGAAAGATGTAATTCAGTGCAATGGTAAAGGAAAAAGAGTTGTGAGACAGAAAAGGAGGGAAAGTAGAGATAACATGGGACCTTATAGAGTTGGTTATAGCTTCACCAGAAAACAGACCTGGCCATGTGGAAGGTCTTAGAAGAAGCTGCATGAACCTCCTACTTGATGAGCAAGAAATTGATCTGATGGGTTCTTCCTGTGTTCTGTCTCTTGTTGGCTTCAGTTTACCCCAAAGGACACCGACTTTTTGAACTTGCAGTCTGTGTTTCCAGCCCTCTGGGTCACCCTTTGCAAAGCCTAAATCTGTGCCTGGCATTGGGAGGAAACAAAAAGATCTAATGCTCATTTTTTTACATATTTTAAGGAAGAATCATTCTTAACATTTGAAAAACATATTTTAAAATTTCATATTACCTTATGTAATTCTGTCTTCTCATTTTGGTTAACTTTCTCTGTGTCTATGAACTTGAGTGAGACAGTTACCTATCCTAGTCATGAAGGGGTGTCCTATGAGTGCATCCCTAAGCAGTCTGCCTGTGCCCAGTGGGGGAACTGCTAGATCTGAAGTGAGCACAGTCACATTTTCCCTCAAGGTGTGTCTGCAGCTGCCACCTTGGGGGTGGGTAGGGCTGGAGAAGAAGGGGCTAGAGCCAGAATCAGGTGTGAGCTGAGACTTCTCCTGTGTTCAGTGTCGGTCATTACCCTATAGGGTGCAGTATTGAGGCCCAAAGCAGAAGCCCTGAGTGTTAGGTCTGAGCTGGTTCTATTCCCTCTAAGTGTGCACACTCTCCCTGGCACCTGCAGCCTCTGCCCTAGTGGAGAACATCACCTGAGCAATAGGGGCTAGAGTAGGTGCCCAGTGAGGGCTGGGGTGTGCACTGAGGTGATCACAGGTAATGGGCAAAAGCCCAGGCATATTTCATTCTGCTTCCTCCTTGCTGTTACTGGTAGTAAATAAGTGTGTTTGTGTTCTTCAGGATCAGAGTCTAGGTTTCTTACAGTCCTTTGATAAGTCCCACTGGTTTTCAAACCAACTAAGGGGACTTGTCCTCCCAATTTTGGATTCCAGGGCTAGGGTGTGCAATATGTGGCTCAAACCTCTCAATCCCCAGGGAGTATCTCCTCTTCTGTGTCCCCTGCCAGGGGCATGGGTCACAACCCAATTGGTTTTCCCTTCCTACCTGACTCTGTGTGGGCCTTTCTTTATAGCCTTGGCTGTAGAAGGGCCTTTCTGCCAGTCTCCAGGTTGTTTTCAGTGACAGTTGTTCCACATGTAGATGTATTTTTGATGTTTTCATGGGTGAGGTCAACTCGGAGTCCTCCTACTCCGCCATCTTGATCTCCCCCCCTCTAGTTTTGGGTATATTTTATTTGAGGTTTGTGTCATTTTGGGATTGGCCATGAACATGAAATACTTTATGTATTTTTGGAATAAAGCTCTAAGAATACATGAGCTAAAAAGAGATTGCATGTAGGTAAAGAAGACATCTGTGTTAGACATGGGGTTGAGTTGCCCAGGTCCCCCTTAAGAGTTTGGAAGTGCTGTCAGTACACAGCCTCCATCTAAAAGCTACTTCAGATTTTGCCTTAGCTGCCCTATTTGGGCCTTCCACATCCAATGACTGATGGTCTGTTCTATTACAGCTCAATTCAGGGCAACTCTGACTCTGCTTCCAGTGGAGTCTACTGAGGCTGCCATAACTCTTCACTGCAACCCCACTTCTCCCACTTCCTAATCCTTCTGTTTTTCTCTTCCTTTCAAAGATGTTGCTCTCTAATAAATATTTTACATGCCTAACTCCACCTCAGTGTCATTTTTTTTTTCAGAGAACTGAGCCTGCAATAACATCCAAGAATTAAACATTGAAATCCCTCTGGTAATTAGAGGTTAGGAATTTTAGGGCAAACCAGAAAAGAAGACAGCCAGGGAAGTGGGGGAAATCCAGAAAGATAGTTCCTTATAAGCTAAAAGATGATGGTCATGCAAAAGGTGGGGTCATATCATCCATGTCAAAAGTTGCTGATAGAAGTGATGAGGAAGCAGGAGTGATCTCTGGGTTTAGTACCGTCAGTGATGACTTTCACAAGAGCAGTTTCAGTAGGAGAGCAGGGCCAAAGACTGCAAGAGTTTACAAGCAGAATGTGAGGAGTTTAGAGAGGTTTTTTGGTTTGTTTCTGTTTTTTTTTGCTTTTTATAAAATTGTTGTTCCGAGGGAAAATGAATAATTTTGCATGTTGATTGGAAAGAACCAATGGAGAGAGAAAAAATGAGGTAAAAGTAGGTAAGGCAATCTAGTGCAGAAGTGGAAGGTTGGATTCAATTAGGAAGATAGATTGGTAATCTATAATAGAGGAGGCAAAGCCGAATATGGGTGAGTAGATGCTCATAGATAGGGAAAGCATTAAAAACAGATAAACATTAAATATAATTCATACAGCATAGCCAAAGGGGAGATATTCAAGGGCTTTTCAACTCCTTTCTTTTATAGCCTCCACCTCCTTCTCTGATGAATTTATGATAGATTATTTCAAAGCCCATTAAAATACCCACTTCTCAACTCCCTTATTTAAACACTTAGAAATGTGGCCATGGTGTTTTTTTGTCTCTGATTACTTATTTTTGTTAAAATACCTTTTCTGTTCTGCCATCTACCTTATCTACCTTTCTTTCCTATCCTCAATTCCTTATTCTGTTAACATATCAGCAACTTACGGAGACAGATATAATTTAAAGTATAATTTTGCCCCTCTTCACCCCCAGCTTCCCCTCCTCCTAGACAGCTCTAAAAATATTGGTCAATTGCTTTGAATAGTCTTCCTCCACTACTACTTCCCTTTACTACTTGGAAACCTTCCTTGCTTCCTTCAAGTATTTGTTTAAGTTTAGTCTTTGATAATGCTTACACTGACCAACCTATTTAATCCTGCACATCTCCTTTGTTTCTCACCCTATTCCCCAATACTTCTTTTATTTCTTTTACCATGTTATTATATGCTATATCTTTTGCTTATTTATTATGTTTACTATGTACTCTTTTTCTCTCCCACCATGAGGTAAGCCCCTTAAAGGCAGGGTTCTGTCTATTTTGTTCATTGATGATTCCAAAAAGCCTAAAACAGTACTAGGATAAGAGTAGGTGCTCAATAAAATGAGTTAGTAAATGCGTTTATAATTGCTATGCATTTATAGCAGAAGTTCCCTCTTCAGCTTTTCCAAATTTACTTAGGAAGATATGTAAGCTCATCTTCTTCTGTAATTCAATAGACACATAATATATGTTTAATATTAAAGTAAAAACCAATCATCAATAACACTTATTTAATTCAAGAAATACTGTTGTACAAATAAAGAAATATTTATTGATCAAATGGTGCTATGTGTTCTGTGGCACATAATGGTAGCTTACTCCCTGCTTTCAGTTTATAGTTGACTATTAACAAATGACAATGAAAAAGCATGTCCTATCTGATGACAGTTTTAATGAATTGGTAGTGACTACTCAGAAACTGTGCTGAACTGAGACACAAGTCAATTAGCTTTGCCCTCTATGCCTCTGTGAGAGGAGTGTGGCCTCATAAGTGCTGCGTGAGTACTGTCTCTGAACTAGGCTGTAAGGTATATGAAGTTAGATACCACCTTTATTTCGTCTATTATTCTATTCTCAGAAACTAGCATATATGTAGTGTTTAATAATTATGTTGAATACATAAATATCACTTATAATGCCATGAACTGATGTAACAGGATATTAGAACAAAACTATTTTTACCTCCTTTTTTTCACTGAGGAGCTGGTATCATAGATATATTATACTAAAGCACAAATTAGACAAATCTCCATCTGCAGAATTTTCAGAGAAAAAGATCAAAACAAAACATGACTCTTTAACCTTCTCACCCATTTCAAGAAGTAGAAATGGGTGAGAGTGGGAAATGAGGAAAAGAATATTTCATGAGAGGCCTATCTCTGAAAAGATATGTACTCTGAAGAGCCATGCTACGTGTTTGTAGAGGGGGAGGGATATATCTCTTTTGGCAGAATTATCATGAAGGGACTCTTGGGAGAACACTTGGAAAGAGTGAAAAGTTCAGGAAAATGGTGAAAGAGAGATCCCTCAAACTGAACCACCAGTCATTCACTCCACAAAGACTTATATTGCTGGAATCCCTGGTTGTTTCATGGCACTTAGATGGCTCCTTATAAAGTTCCAACTGTCTCTATCTCTTAGTGTATTTCTGATTCTTGAAACACTCATGAGTATTTTGTTTCCATAAAATTAGGATATGCATGACCTCCACACAGCATCATTTTCCTGACTTTTTGAGCAAGGCAATAAATCAACTATCTCATGGCCTCTATATCCCCTAAGTGGAAATCAGATCTCCTATATAAGTAGCTTTAACAACGGTGAAAGAATGACCTATCTCTGCATGAAAAGATCATTAAGACTTAAAGTATTATTTTAACATTTGCATGTGTAATTGATGAAAATGTGTCTAGATAATTTTGCATTAACTTAGCATTTCAATAATCATAGGCATTATTGTGCCTGTTACTCTTAAGAACACTTATACACAGATAGTGCTCTTCTGTTAGTTTGGTTAATCAGCATTAACAAAGGTGAAGTAGGCATCACTGTCTGAAAGTCAATTGAGCATTAATCATTGGATTTTAGACATTCTAACAAGTTGATCCTCAGCAAGGACTAAGGAGATTACATGCTATAGGATTATGATCTCTGTATCACTTACTCTTAGACAATATGTGATGTAGAAGACTGAACAACAATATAGTTAGTCCAAAATTTAAATTATTTTTTAACCAAATTTTTAATATCAGATCATTTTCTTATAATATGGTTCTCATCTTAAAGTTAAGGAAAACCTTTATTAATTAAAGCCTTGGCTATGGGTTTCTGTTAATCAAAGTTTTACTGTATCTTCTTTCTAAATTCACCTTTGATGTTAATGAGAAATTTAATTTTTAATTCTTGTACCTCTGTGACTATAACTTTCCTCCTTAGATATTGATGCACTTTCAATTTTTAAGATATATCATTAAAAGATCATAAGCTGCAAAATATTATTCCTGACGTGGGAAAATCTTAAGGAAGGAAAACTTAAAGTAGTATATTATAGTTATTAGTTAATAAATAATTTGATTATAAGCCAATCTTAAATAATAAAATATTCTAATTTTTTGTTATACTTTTTATACTTAATTCTCTTGTAAAATTTATCATATTAATTTTAACTTTTCAAAATGTGCTCAAAATTTTTTACTAAATGTCTTTTCTGGTGCATCTTTGAAAAGACCCATTTGAACTTCAGACACCAAACTCTAGCCATTAGTTGATTAAAGAGAATAGAGACCATGAAGTAAGTCAAATTATTCTGTCCCTTTATTCTCTGTTCATCCATGTAGTCCTTGAGATTTAGTTTTTCATAATTATTCTCTGGAAGGGAAACTACTGACGCACTGTCTAACTGATGGCATATTTTCTACTGTAATAAATAACATATTTGGCCCATATACTTCTATAGGAAGAATTATATTTTCCAGTGACTTTGGCATAACTTAGTGAATTTCTTAGATGACCAGATAAATTGTGTTTAAGGCAAATGCACTGAAATTCCAGGAAGTGCCTCATGTAAGCTACAAAATTGTTCAGAAATAAAGCCGCAGCATTTTAGTTCTGATTGGCCACTGACTTGCTCTCTGACTTTGAGCATGTATTCAACTTCTCTGAGACTGTCACATCTAACCAATGGGTGTAGAAATTAAATCTACGTATTTGATAGAGTTGCTATAAACACTTGTAAATTTTATCAGTTTTTAAAATTTGATGTAGGTTTATCTCTGTTAATCATTTAACTGATTTCTATAGCGAAAGCTTTTACCAGAAACCATCCTGGTCAGTTAGTGTCAGGGTAGCTAGACAGCAAAAGAACTTGGGTCTTGGGTTTTTTGTTTGTTTGTTTGTTTTTTCTAGCAAGAATAGAGAACCAAAAAACTATCAATAAATAAAACGAAGCAAAATTATAGAGATCAACTCTGACAGACTTAAATGTGTAGCTTTTATATTTTTCAGGTATCTGGATTTCACCCTGTATTACAACAGTGGATTTGTCAGCTACTGTGAGCCACAATGAAACTGTGACTCTACTTTTTAGTCAAGAGGTTGATCATCCCTGTAAGAACTAAAAATTTGAGAAATTGGGGGTCAATATAGCACTCACCACATGAAGAAATAAGATGAAGGTGAAAATATAAGCTTGGTCAAAAAAATAAAAGAAGAGGGGGAAATTAGATTTCTACTATTTTTCTGATTCATTTTTAGAAGTTGCACAGGTGTAAAGTAGGGGTAGATAGGATCACCTTAAATGTATCTCAGTAAAAAGCACTTAGGAAAACTTATACAATTTAATAACAAATAGAATAAGAATCATAAAATGAATTTTTGCTAGAAGAACTTCACTCAGAAACTCAGAGATTCTGCATTAGTCAAATGCATGATTTATGCTTAGAGTTCTGTGTTGTTTCTATAAAAATGACAAATCTTTAACTGTATAACAAAATTTCTCCTGTACAAAGCAAAATATTAATTTGTAATAGTGTTCTTCTTTTTCTGTGAAGTAAATATAGGAGTCAAAAGCTACGGTTTTCAAAGAATCTTTAAATTGATAGGATGTAATAAATATGTCAAAAAAGAAATGATAAAAGATTTAAAAAGAAATAGAAAATTTCAATAGAAACTGTCTTCTTAACACTAACAATCAAACTAATTATCAAGTTAACCAATACCTACAATTTTACCAAATTTCTTAAAAGGAAAATGTTATGCCTTTGACCTCATTATGGAAATAAGTTTGGGAAGCAATAGTCATTTCAGAAACCAAAATGCAATATTAATTTTTTTTTACTTGAAGTATAGTTGATTTACAATGTTGTGTTAGTTTCAGGTGTACAGGAAAGTGATTCATATATATATATATATATATATATATATATATATATATATATATATACTTTTTCAGATTTGTTTCCATTATAGGTTATTACAAGATATTAAATATAATTCCCTGTGCTATACAGTAAGACCTTGTTTATCTGTTTTATGTATAGTAGTATGTATTTGTTAAACTCAAACTCCTAATCTATCCCTTCCTCCCCCATCTTTTCCCTTTTGGTAACCATAAGTTTGTTTTCTATGTCTGTGAGTCTATTTCAGTTTTATAAATAAGTTCATTTGTATCATTTTTTTAAAATTCCACATAAAAGTGATATGATATTTGTCTTTCTCTGTCTGACCTACTTCACTCAGTAGGATAATCTCTAGGTCCATCCATGCTGCTGCAAATGGCATTATTTCATTCTTTTTTATGGCTGAGTAATATTCCAGTGTGTGTGTGTGTGTGTGTGTGTGTGTGTGTGTATGCGAGTGTGTGTGTGTGTGTGTGTGTGTGTGTGTGTGTATTACATCTTCATTATCTGTTTAGGTTCCTTCCATGTCTTGGCTATTATAAATACTGCTGCTGTGAACATTGAGGTGCATGTATCTCTTCAAATTAGAGTTTTTTCTATTCCAGATATATGTCCAGGAGTGGGATTGATGGCTCATATGGTAACTCTATTTTTAGTTTTTTAAGGAACCTGGGAGGTTCCTTAAAGGAATATTTTTTAAGGAATAGGGAGGTTTTTTCAGGAACCTCCCTATTGCTCTCCATAGTGGCTGCGCCAATTTACATTACATCCACCAACAGCACAAGCAGATTACCTTTTCTCCATATCCTCTCCAACATTTATTATTTGTAGACTTTAATGATACCCATTCTGACAGATGTGAGATGATACCTCACTGTAGTTTTGATTTGCATTTCTTTTTTTAATACAACTTTATTGGAGTATAATCGCTTCACAATGCTGTGTTAGTTTCTGTTGTACAAGGTGAATCAGCCATATGCATACATATATCCTCATATCCCCTCCTTCTTGAGCTTCCCTCCTACGCTCCCTATCCCGCCCCTGTAGGTTGTTGCAAAGCACCAAGCTGCTCTCCCTGCACTATGCTTCTGCTTCCCACTAGCTGTTTTACATTTAGTAGTGGATATATGTCATTGCTACTCTCTCACTTCGTCCCAGCTTACCCTTCCCCCTCCCCGTGTCCTCAAATCCATTCTCTACATCTGCGTTTTTATTCCTGTCCTGCCCCTGGGTTCTTCAGAATCTTTTTTTTTTTAGATCCCATATATATGTGTTAGCATATGGTATTTGTTTTTCTCTTTCTGAGTTACTTCACTCTGTATGACAGACTTTGGGTCCACCCACCTCACTACAAATAACTCAATTTCATTTCTTTTTATAGCTGAGTAATATTCCACTGTATATATGTGCCACATCTTCTTTATCCATTCATCTGTTGATGGACACTTAGGTTGTTTCCATGTCCTGGCTATTGTAAATAGTGCTGCAGTGAACATTGTGGTACATGACTCTTTGAATTATGGTTTTCTGAGGGTATATGGCCAGTAGTGGGATTGCTGAGTCGTGTGGTAGCTCTATTTTTAGTTTTTTAAGGAACCTCCATACTGTTCTCCATAGTGGCTGTATCAATTTACATTCCCACCAACAGTGCAGGAGGGTTCCCTTTTCACCACACCTTTCCAGCATTTATTGTTTCTAGATTTTTTGATAATGGCCATTCTGATCAGTGAGCATCTTTTTATATGACTGTTGGCCATCTGTATGCCTCCTTGGTAGAAATGTCTATTTAGGTCTTCTGCCCATTTTTTTGATTGGATTGTTTGTTTTCTGATATTGAACTGTAAGAACTGTTTGTATATTTTGGAAATTAATCCCTTGTCAGTCACATCACTTGCAAATATTTTCTCCTATTTTGTAGGTTCTCTTATTTTGTTTATGGTTTCCTTTGCTGTGCAAAAGCTTTTAAATTTAATTAGGTCCCATTTGTTTATTTTTACTTTTATTTCCATTACTTTAGGAGACTGATCCAAAACAATATTCCTGCAATTTATGTCAAAGAGTGTTCTGCCTATGTTTTCCTCTATGGGTTTTATAGTGTCTGGTCTTAAATTTAGGTCTTTAATCCATTTTGAGTTTATTTTTGTATATGGTGTTAGAGAATATTCTAATTTCATTCTTTTATATGGAGCTGTCTAGTTTTCCCAGCAGTACTTTTGAAGAAACTGTCTTTTCTCCATTGTATATTCTTGCTTCCTTTGTAATAGATTAATTGACCATAAGTTTGTGGGTTTATTTCTGGGCTTTGTATCCTGTTCCATTGATCAATGTGTCTGTTTTTGTGCCAGTACCATACTGTTTTGATTACTGTAGCTTTGTAGTATAGTCTGAAGTCAGGCAGCCTGATTCCTCCAGCTCCATTATTCTTTCTCAAGATTGTTTGGGCTATTCAGGGTCTTTCATGTTTCCATACAAATTGTAAAATTACTTGTTCTAGTTCTGTGAAAAATGCCATTGGTAATTTGATAGGTATTGCATTGAATCTGTAGATTGTCTTGGGTAGTATGGTCATTTTAACAATATTGATTCTTCCAATTCAAGAACATGGTATATATTTCCATGTGTTTGTGTCATCTTCAGTTTCTTTCCTCAACATCTTATAGTTTCTGGTGTGTAGGTCTTTTGCCTCCTTAGGTAGTACAGGTCTTTTGCCTCCTAGGTATTTTATTCTTTTTGATGTGATGGTAAATAGGATTGTTTCCTTAATTTCTCTTTCTGATATTTCATTGTTAGTGTATAGGAAAGCAACATATTTCTCTATATTAATTTTGTATCCTACAACTTTACCAAATTCATTGATGAGGTCTAGTAGTTTTCTTGTGGTGTCTTTAGGATTTTCTTTGTATAGTATCATATCATCTAATAGTGACAGTTTTACTTCTTCCTTTTCAATTTGGATTCTTTTTATTTCTTTTTTTTCCTCTGACTGCTGTGGGTAGGACTTCCAAAGCTATGTTGAATAAAAGTGGTGAGGATGGACATCCTTGTCCTGATCTTAGAGGGAATGCTTTCAGCTTTTCACTGTTGAGTATGATGTTAGCTGTGGGTTTGTCATAATATGGCTTTATTATGTTGAAGTATGTTTCCTTTATTCCCACATTCTGGAGAGTTTTTATCATAATTGGATGTTGAATTTTATCAAAAGCTTTTTCTGCACCTATTGAGCTGATCATATTTTTTTAATTCTTTAAGTTGTTAATGTGGTGTATCACATTGATTAATTTGAAAATAATGGAAAACTCATCCCTGGGATAAATCTGACTTTATCATGGTGTATGTATTGTTTCATTCAGTTTGCTAATGTTTTGTTGAGAATTTTTGTGTATACATTCATGAGTGATATCAGCCTGTAATCTTCCAGGCCAGTTTAACCAATATAAATAAATAAAATTTCAACAAGTTTCTTAAAAGAAAAATAGTATGCCTTTGATATCACTGTGCACATAGCTTCAGGAAGCAGTAGTCATTTCAAAAACAAAAATGCAATGTTGAGGTTTCAATTCCACTATTTAAAAAATGCATACCCTACATATACATGTATACATATGTGTCTATACATATATATAGTGAAAAAATGAATAGGATGAAAGATTACTCTTAAATAATATGACTACTGAGAAAAATCTGAAATCAGATTTAAATATTAACTTTAAAGTCACATACAGTGAATCAATATATTTTTCAAGTTGTCATTCAACCAATATTTGAACATTTTTAATGATTGTATATTCAAGACTACTCATTTTATCTTGAATTGAGTCTGAATGTTAGTAAGCCAAATTGATGGTTAATTTTTTTTTTCAATCTGAAAAATGTGAATGTATTTAAATAGCCTAATAGCAATTCATTGGTAACTGAGTGAATCCGTATAAATACTTCAACACAGAAGTAGTGTTTAAACATTAGTTATTGTGAGAAATGATCTAGGTCATAGGGGATCAAGAAGAAGAACATGAATTTTCAATTTTATATGATTCACAGATTATTAACTGTCATTTTAAAAGCACTCCAGGTTTTGAGCAAAACAACATTTAGCACCACCCCAGTGCCAGTTCCAGCTGTATCTGCATTCTAGACAGATTGGGGGTGTGTCAACAGTGCTTAATGTTCAGCTGTTCACCCTAGCCCCACTGCCAAGATGAAGGGTCGTCAGCTACACACAGCATCTCTGCAGCATTTGCTAATATACATGGGCAATAAGTAATACAAGGTTTGTATATAAGGCTAGAAAAAAATGTAAAAATACTTTTACTCTCTTGAATGAAGTTTATATGACCTGCATTTGATCTTATCATCAAAATTTTAGTTCAAGAACTAAAAAGGCTGTATCTCCATGTAAGCATAATGAAATTGTTCACTATGCTTGCTTCATTTCTTTTACACAGGAATTAACATTTACTATTTATTGTCCTTTATGTTTTATATACTAGGTTGATTCAACAATTGATGAATTACTCTTATTCAGGAAAAAAAGAGTGGAATGTGGATACCTTTAGGTTTAATTATGTCCTTTTTTCCCATTACTTTGTTTTTCTTCTAAGCTAATTAACTTTAATCCTTATTTTATATAACAATATCTTCAGAAGACAAAACTTGAAATAACAATATATCCTAAACATCTGCTAGGGAATCTATTGTAGCTTAGGAACTGGCAGTATATAGGAGTATTTGTCTCATTCCTGAAAATGACTCCATAGAATAGTACCTGCAATCCTACCCCCCTTTCCCAGCAAATTGTTATAACCTCAATTTCCATTTTTTAGAAGATATTGTCTCTAATGACAAACTGTTTCCTGCATACAAGTTCAAAAAAAACATTGTTGTACCAAGTTTTAATGTCCTGGTAGAAAGCTGCTCACTTTTGACTTTCAAGCAACACTTTAGAAAAGATTTAAGTCAGCCAACGTATGTAATTTTCTTTTAGTGTTTCCATCTCTTCCATAATATACCTATTATAATTTTGCAGGCTAGGGTAAGGTTGTGTCCAGTTGAACTCAGACAATAAAGGAATAAAATATTCCTAATAAATAAATATGTGGAAAAATGACCTTTGATATACAGCTCTTTATAAGATGGAAGACATCATTTTCTCTTATTACATTAACATTCAAAGAATATTCCATGCCACCAAAAATAATTTTTCCAGTGGATATTCATGAAATTATTTAAACAGAGAAAGCCAATTAAATGTACAGTTAAATACAGAGCTTATGTCCCATATTTAGAAAATAAAATATATCAAAATTTTATTTATTTCATAGATGAAGACAAGAGATAGCAAAGAGTGACTAAGTAATTTTGATAAATTTTCTCAACTGGGGAATATTTCAAGTTGTGATTTAACTCACTGAATCATGAAATGACTCATAGTTAAGTTACTGGAGTTTTGTTGATTAATGTGCTACTATTTGTATGGTAAAATGAAAAATTAATAGGGAGAGACAGATTGTTATATGAGCTAAGCAAATCTAATCCAGTCCTGAACATTAGATGAAAAGATAGAATTAATCAAATAACAAATAATTTTACAAAAGAATCGTATCTGTGTCTTTCATATAAGCCAATAAACAATTTTTACATAGCTGAAAAAAATACTATTTCACTAGTGTTTTTACAAAGGCCAATTTGGATTTGCTATCATGGCAAAAAATCTTCAAGGTTATTTTCTAACAAACTACGACCCACTGGTCTCCATGCTATCTGAGGTTTCATGGTTGTGACTGACGTGTAATTGAGTGTTTGACTATCAGTTCACATACTGAATTTGGTGATGTGTGTGTATGTTTTCAGTATACTTGAGATAAAGTGTTACTTTTCTGTGCTCAGATTCATTGTTTTTAGAGTAGAACAAGTGTGGTGGGGATAGTCAGGGCATCTGTGGGTTTTGAAAAATGTCATTGGAAACTAAATTACATGGAAACATTAGTTCCTGTGAAAGTTTATATGTTTCTTAGAGTCTCTGTACACAGCTATGATTTTCGCTTCTTATCCCTTATGGGGCATCTTTTTTTTTTTTTTTAAATCTATGCTACTGCTATTTGTGATATTTCAGAGAAATGCTTTTGAAGTTTGTAGTAAAGATTATTGGTATAGCTTGATTAAAATGAAATATTAAATCATTCTTTTCAAACCTTTGCTGTAAACCAAGAGAAAGGCAGTGTTTGTTATTAAAACTCAGACGATTAAAAGATATTTATACTATTTATTCTGCCTCCTGTGTGCATGTATGTATGTGTGTGTGCATGTGTGTGTGTTTGCACACTGTAAGCTCATATATTCAGGGCTTCTCTTGCTCAGTCATTACAAAGAGTATATTCTATTTCCATTTAATTGGTGAAATGTCAAAAAGGATCAGACAAAACTATTTTTCCTTCTTTCAAAATACCCAACAATTACATTTTTAAGTATGGAGACTTCCAATATATTATAGACATTTCTGATCTTAATAAAAGACTGAGTGTCCTATTTCATATCTGCATTCTCTTTGATCCACCTTTTTATATTTATTTATTTATTTTTAACATCTTTATTGAGTATAGTTGCTTTAAAAATGGTGTGTTAGTTTCTGCTTTATAACAGTGAATCAGTTATACATATACATATGTTCCCATATCTCTTCCCTCTTGCATCTCCCTCCCTCCGACCCTCCCTATCCCACCCCTCTAGGTGGTCACAAAGCACCAAGCTGATCTCCCTGTATTGTGCGGCTCCTTCTCACTGGCTATCTATTTTACGTTTGGTAGTATATATATGTCCATTCACTTTCTCACTTTGTCCCAGCTTACCATTCCCCCTCCCCATATCCTCAGGTACATTCTCTAGTACTCTAGGTCCATCCACCTCACTACAAATAACTCAGTTTCGTTTCTTTTTATGGCTGAGTAATATTCCATTGTATATATATATGTGCCACATCTTCTTTATCCATTCATCTGTTGATGGACACTTAGGTTGCTTCCATGTCCTGGCTACTGTAATTAGAGCTGCAATGAACATTTTGGTACATGTCTCTTTTTGAATTATGGTTTTCTCAGGGTATATGCCCAGTAGTGGGATTGCTGGGTCATATAGTAATTCTATTTTTAGTTTTTTAAGGAACCTCCATACTGTTCTCCATAGTGGCTGTATCAATTTACATTTCCACCAATAGTGCAAGAGGGTTCCATTTTCTCCAAACCCTCTCCAGCATTTATTGTTTGTAGATTTTTTGATGATGGCCATTCTGACTGGTGTGAGATGATACCTCATTGTAGTTTTGATTTGCATTTCTCTAATGATTAATGATGTTAAGCATTCTTTCATGTGTTTGTTGGCAATCTGTATATCTTCTTTGGAGAAAAGTTTATTTAGGTCTTCGCCCATTTTTGGATTGGGTATTTGTTTTTTTGATATTGAGCTGCATTAGCTGCTTGTAAATTTTGGAGATTAATTTTGTCAGTTGCTTCATTTGCAAATATTTTCTCCCATTCTGAGCACTGTCTTTCCGTTTTGTTTATGGTTTCCTTTGCTGTGCAAAAGCTTCGAAGTTTCATTAGGTCCCATTTCTTTATTTTTGTTTTTATTTCCATTTCTCTAGGAGTTGGGTCAAAAAGGATCTTGCTGTGATGTATGTGATAGAGTGTTCTGCCTATGTTTTCCTCTAAGAGTTGATAGTGTCTGGCCTTACATTTAAGTCTTTAATGCATTTTGAGTTTATTTTTCTGTGTGGTTTTGGGAGTGTTCTAATTTCATACTTTTACATGTAGCTATCCAGTTTTCCCAACACCACTTATTGAAGAGGCTGTCTTTTTTCTGCTGTATATTCTTGCCTCCTTTATCAAAGATAAGGTGACCATATGTGCGTGGGTTGATCTCTGGGCTTTCTGTCCTGTTCCATTGATCTATATTTCTATTTTTGTGCCAGTACCATACTGTCTTGATTACTGTAGCTTTGTAGTATAGTCTGAAGTCAGGGAGCCTGATTCCTCCAGCTCGGTTTTTCTTTCTCAAGATTACTTTGGCTATTCAGGGCGTTTTGTGTTTCCATACAAATTGTGAAATTTTTGTGCTAGTTCTGTGAAAAATAACAGTTGGTAGTTTGATAGGGATTGCTTTGAATCTGTAGATTGTTTTGGCTAGTATAGACATTTTCACACTGTTGATTCATCCAATCCAAGAACATGGTATATCTCTCCATCTATTTGTATCATCTTTGATTTCTTTCATCAGTGTCTTATAATTTTCTGCATACAGATCTTTTGTCTCCTTAGGTAGATTTATTCCCTAGTTATTTTGTTCTTTTTGTTGCAATGGTAAATCGGAGTGTTTCCTTAATTTCTCTTTCAAATTTTTTCTCGTTAGTGTATAGGAATGCTAGAGACTTCTGTGTTTTAATTTTGTATCTACTACTTTACCAAATTCATCGATTAGTTCTAGTAGTTTTCTGGTAGCATCCTTAGGATTCTCTATGTATAGTATCATGTCATCTGCAAACAGTGACAGCTTTACTTCTTCTTTTCCGATTTGGATTCCTTTTATTTCTTTTTCTTCTCTGATTGCTGTGGCTAAAACTTCCAAAACTGTGTTTAATAATAGTGGTGATACGGGGCAACCTTGTCTTGTTCCTGATTTTAGTGGACATGGTTTCAGTTTTTCACCATTAAGGATGATGTTGGCTGTGGGTTTGTCATATATGGCCTTTATTATGTTGAGGAAAGTTCCCTCTATGCCTACTTTCTGCAGGGTTTTTATCATAAATGAGTGTTGAATTTTGTCAAAAGCTTTCTCTGCATCTATTGAGATGGTTACATGGTTTTTCTCCTTCAGTTTGTTAATAAGGTGTATCACGTTGATTGATTTAAGTATATTGAGGAATCCTTGCATTCCTGGAAAAAACCCCACTTGATCATGGTGTATGATCCTTTGAATGTGCTGTTGGATTCTGTTTGCTAGTATTGTGTTGAAGATTTCTGCATCTATGTTCATCAGTGATACTGGCCTGTAGTTTTCTCTTTGTGACATCTTTGTCTGGTTTTGGTGTGTTGAAGATTTCTGCATCTATGTTCATCAGTGATACTGGCCTGTAGTTTTCTCTTTGTGACATCTTTGTCTGGTTTTGGTATCGGTGATTTTGGCCTCGTAGAATAAGTTTGGGAGTGTTCCTCCCTCTGCTGTATTTTGGAAGAGTTTGAGAAGGATAGGTGTTAGCTCTTCTCTAAATGTTTGATATAATTCGCCTGTGAAGCCATCTGGTCCTGGGCCTTGTTTGTTGGAAGAATTTTAATCACAGTTTCAATTTCAGTGCTTGTGATAGGTCTGTTCATATTTTCTATTTCTTCCTGGTTCAGTCTTGGAAGGTTGTGCATTTCTAACAATTTGTCCATTGCTTCCTGGTTGTCCATTTTATTGGCATAGTGTTGCTTGTAGTAATCTCTCATGATCCTTTGTATTTCTTCAGTGTCAGTTGTTATTTCTCCTTTTTCATTTCTAATTCTGTTGATTTGAGTCTTCTACCTTTTTTTCTTGATGAGTCTGGCTAATGGTTTATCAATTTTGTTTATCTTCTCAAAAAACCAGCTTTTACTTTTATTGATCTTTGCTATTATTTCCTTCATTTCTTGTTCATTTATTTCTGATCTGATCTTTATGATTTCTTTCCTTCTGCTAACTTTGGGGGTTTTTTTGTTCTTCTTTCAATAATTGCTTTAGATGTAAGGTTAGGTTGTTTATTTGAGTTGTTTCTTGTTGTCTTAATGTAGGATGGTATTGCTATAAACTTCCCTCTTAGAGCTGCTTTTGGTGCATCCCATAGGTTTTGGGTTGTCATGTTCTCATTGTCATTTTTTTCTATGTATTTTTTGATTTTCTTTTTGATTTCTTCAGTGATCTCTTGGTTATTAAGTAGTGTATTTTTTAGCCTCCATGTGTTTGTAATTTTTATAGATTTTTTTCCTGAAATTGATATCTAGTCTCATAGCCTTGTGGTCGGAAAATATACTTGACATGATTTCAGTTTTCTTAAATTTACCAAGGCTTGATTTGTGACCCAAGATATGATCTATCTTGGAGAATGTTCCATGAGCACTTGAGAAAAATGTGTATTCTGTTGTTTTTGGATGGAATGTACTGTAAATATCAATTAAGTCCGTCTTGTTTAATGTATCATTTAAAGCTTGTGTTTCCTTATTTATTTTCATTTTGGGTGATTTGTCCATTGGTGAAAGTGGGGTGTTAAAATCCCCTACTATGACTCTGTTACTGTCGAGTTCCCCTTTAATGGCTGTTAATATTTACCTTATGTATTGAGGGTCTTCTGTGTTGGATGCATAAATATTTACAATTGTTATATCTTCCTCTTGGGTCGATCTCTTGATCATTATGTATTGTCCTTCTTTGACTGTTGTAATAGTCTTTATTTTAAAGTCTCTTTTGTCTGATATGAGAATTGCTACTCCAGCTTTCTTTTGATTTCCATTTGCATGAAATACCTTTTTCCATCCCCTCACTTTCAGTCTGAATGTGTCCCTAGGTCTGAAGTGGGTCTCTTGTAGATAGCATATATACTGGTCTTGTTTTTATATCCATTCAGCCAGTCTGTGTCTTTTGGTTGCAGCATTTAATCCATTTACATGTAAGGTAATTATCAATATGTATGTTCCTATTACCATTGTCTTAATTGTTTTGAGGTTGTTATTGTAGGTCTTTTCCTTCTTTCGTGTTTCCTGCCTAGAGAAGTTCCTTTAGCATTTGTTGTAAAGCTGGTTTGGTGGTGCTGAATTCTCTTATCTTTTGCTTGTCTGTAAAGGTTTTAATTTCTCCTTCAAATCTGAATGAGGTCCTTGCTGTCTAGAGTAATCTTGGTTGTAGGCTTTTTTTCCTTCATTATTTTAAATGTGTCCTGCCACTCCCTTCTGATTTGCAGAGTTTCTGCTGAAAGATCAGCTTTTAACCTTATGGGGATTCCCTTGTGTGTTATTTGTTGTTTTTCCTTTGCTGCTTTTAATATTTTTTCTTTGTATTTAATTTT
Source organism: Kogia breviceps (assembly GCF_026419965.1). Lineage (NCBI taxonomy): Eukaryota > Metazoa > Chordata > Mammalia > Artiodactyla > Physeteridae > Kogia > Kogia breviceps. The sequence continues at coordinate 161,953,236 of NC_081311.1, read as the reverse complement.
TGACAGTTTGATTAATATGTATCTTGGCGTGTTTTTCCTTGGATTTATGCTATATGGGACTCTCTGTGCTTCCTGGACTTGATTAACTATTTCCTTTCCCATATTAGGGAAGTTTTCAACTATAATCTCTTCAAATATTTTCTCAGTACCTTTCTTTTTCTCCTCTTCTGGGACCCCTATAATTCTTATGTTGGTGCATTCACTGTTGTCCCAGAGGTCTCTGAGACTGTCCTCAATTCTTTTCTTTCTTTTTTCTTTATTCTGCTCTACAGTAGTAATTTTTACTATTTTATCTTCCAGGTCAGGTATCATTCTTCTGCCTCAGTTATTCTGCTATTGGTCCCTTCTAGAAAATTTTTAGTTTCATTTATTGTTTTATTCATTACTGTTTGCACTTTAGTTCTTCTAGGTCCTCCTTGTTAAACGTTTCTTGTATTTTCTCTATTTTATTTCTAAGATTTTGGATCATCTTTACTATCATTATTCTGAATTCTTTTTCAGGTAGACTGCCTATTTCCTCTTCATTTGTTAGGTCTGCTGGGTGTTTGCCTTTGTCCCTCATTTGCTGTGGGTTTTTCTGTCTTCTCATTTTGCTTAACTTACTGTGTTTGGGGTCTCCTTTTCACAGACTGCAGGTTCATAGTTCCCATTGTTTTTGGTGTCTCACCCCAGTGGCTAAGGTTGGTTCAGTTCATTGTGTAGGCTTCCTGGTGCTGGGTACTGGTGCCTGTGTTCTGGTGGATGAGGCTGGATCTTGTCTTTTTAGTGGGGAGGTCCACGTCTCTGGTGTGTTTTGGGGTGTCTGTGACCTTATTATGATTTTAGGGAACCTCTCTGCTAATGGATGGGGTTGTGTTCCCGTCTTGATAGTTGTTTGGCGTAGGATGTTCTGCACTGTAGCTTGCTGCTCATTGAGTGAAGCTGGGTCTTGGCTTTGAGATGGAGATCTCTGGGTGATTTTTGCCATTTGATAGTACGTGGAGCTGGAAGGTCTCTTGTGGACCGGTGTCCTGAACTTGGCTCTCCCACCTCAGAGGCACAGCCCTGACTCCTGGCTGGAGCGCCAAGAAATTTTCTTCCTCGGCTCAGAATAAAAGGGAGAAAAAATAGAAAGAAAGACAGAGAGAGAGAGAGAGGGAGAGGGGGAGGGGGAGGGGGAAGGGGAGGGGGAGGGGGAGGGAGAGGGAGAGAGAGAGAGGGAGGGAGGGAGAGAGGGAGAGGGAGAGGGAGAGAGAGAGAGAGAGAGAGAGAGAGAGAGAGAGAGAGAGAGAGAGAGAGAGAGAGAGAGAGAAAGAAGAAAGAAAGAAAGAAAGAAAGAAGGAAAGAAAAAAAGAAAAAGAAAGAAGGTAAAGTAAAATAAAGTTATTAAAATAAAAATAATTATTATGGAAAAATTTTTTTAAAGTAAAAAAAAAAACAAAAGCAGACAGAACCCTGGGACAAATAGTAAAAGCAAAGCTATACAGACAAAATCTCACACAGACGCATACACATACACACTCACAAAAAGAGAAAAAGGGGACAAAATATATATATCTTTGCTCCCAAAGTCCACCTCCTCAATTTGGGATTATTCATTGTCTATTCAGGTATTCCACAGATGCAAGGTACATCAAGTTGATTGTGATGATTTAATCCTCTGCTCCTGAGGCTGCTGGGAGAAATTTCCCTTTCTCTTCTTTGTTCGCTCAGCTCTCAGGGTTCAGCTTTGGATTTGGACCCACCTCTTCATGTAGGTCGTCCTAGGGTGTCTGTTCTTCACTCAGACATGATGGGGTTAAAGGAGCAGCTAATTCGGCGGCTCTGGCTCACTCAGGTCAGGGGGAGGGAGGGGTATGGATGCGTTGCGAGCCTGTGGTGGCAGAGGCCAGCATGACTTTGCAACAGCCTGAGGTGTGCTGTGTGTTCTCCGGGGGAAGTTGTCCCTGGATCATGGGACCCTGGCAGTGGTGGGTTGCACAGGCTCCCAGGAGGGGAGGTGTGGATAGTGACCTGTGCTTGCACACAGGCTTCTTGGTGCCTGCAGCAGCATCCTTGGCATCCCATCTTTTTTTTTTTTTTTTTTAATGGTATGTGGGCCTGTCACTGTTGTGGCCTCCCCCATTGCGGAGCACAGGCTCCAGGCACGCAGGCTCAGCGGCCATGGGTCACGGCCCAGCCGCTCCGTGGCATTGGCATCTTCCCAGACCGGGGCACGAACCTGTGTCCCCTGCATTGGCAGGCGGACTCTCAACCACTGCGCCACCAGGGAAGCCCTGTGACCCATCTTTTTAGAAGAAATTACATAGATAAGAAAGGTAGCAATTGGATTGTTTTTTCTTTGAGATTTTCTGTGCTTTATTAATCTTGAATTGTGTTGTTGAAGTCCCATTGCACATTTTCCTAGGTTAGGTCATTGTTTTAGAGAGCAAAATAAACCTGTATAGCTGGAGTTCATTCAAATCAGTGCTCTTGTATTGCTTTCTTTTGCTTTTTCTTGGCAATTTTCTCCCTTTTTGATATATGGTACACATTTTGCCTTGGTTTGAAACTATTTGTGGAGGTATGTTTCTTCTCCCATCAAAAGGTAGGATAAAAATGACTATTATTCCACTCTTTTGTGAAAATTACCTGCCATTTAGTTCACATTCTCTATTTATCTGTGTTACCTTCTTTGCTTATGGTTGATGACTAAAAAAGGCCAGGCCCCTTTTTTCCCCTGTTCCCTATTTCTGTCAACACAAGTAAACCACTACAGTATAACATCTTAGATTTCTCTTTCTACCCTTCATTGTTCAAATTCTTCGAAGTTATACATTCCTTTTTATGTGTAGTGCTTTTCCTGCTACCCACAGTTTCAGGTTAATAGTGTGTTGATTCCTCTTTGTTGTAACTCATAGTCCTGTAACCTGAAGCCACTGTAGCTACTGAATTCATTGTATTATCTGAATGACATGGGCAATGATAACGTACTACTGTGGCTTTTTTTTTTTTTTTTTTTCTTAATACATTTCCCTTCCAGATTGAGTGCCTCTTTCTTTGAACATGGTTTCTATCTACTTGAACACATAGATCATATCTTATTTTTCTTTAAATGTCTCACACTGCATAAAATATGCTGCCCTTAAATCATTTTTGTATAAATGATTGATTAGAACAAAACAGTGTGAATGGTGAAGGGTCTTTTTATATTGCCTCATGTCTTCTCTTCACTGTGGATGCTCAGGAGTCATTCAGATAATCACTACAGTTTTGAAAATATTAAGTGAAGAGATAAATATATTTCTTTCTGTATCAGGACTCTTCACCACTTACTATTCTGGAATACACCTTTCCCCTTATCTATGAGAGAATAAGGAAAGGAATATGAATATCCTGAGTCCAACTTCTTTATCCCTGCAGCTATGATAAAAGTGTGGCCTTGGGGTTACACAGAGATGGGAGTCAGAAAAAACCTAATGAGAGGTTGAAAAAAAAAAAAAATTAAAGGCTCTAGGACCAAACAGGGTCCAAACAGGACTTTGATTCTAACTCATATGTCTGTATTAAAACTATGTACTCATCTTGTTATGATTGATTTAACAGATTGGTCCAATTTTGACCTACAGGTCGGGGGGGAGGCATTGGTTTGAACTTTTGAGATAATTTAGTCCACACTTTATCTTGGTATTTTGATTCTTTTTCTCATTAAGGGATACACTGAAGAAAAGATAGTACTTACTAAATTTCCTATTGGAGAGATGAAAAAATCTCTCAATTAGAATAACAATTAGAATTGTTATCTTGGTTGGCCCTCTTAAATTGCTCTCAGTTTCTTAAAGGTAAAAATAAGACAAATAGGTTAATTTTGCATAATTAGATTGAATAACTTTCATGAAAGCACCTAGAATAGAGCACTCTTTCTTCCTTTCCTCCTTCATCCTTTCATTCTTTTAATTTTTTCTTTCTTCTTTCTTTCTACGTTTCTTTCCCTTCAAGTATTCCTTCCTTTCCTCTCTCCTGCTGTCCCTTTACTTTGGAATTTTTACTGGATTTCTTCTATTTTTTGTAGTCACACTATATATGCCCAGCGATGCTTAAACATTTTACATATGTTTTCATAATGTGAAGAATGGAATCATGACCATATTTAAGCCTAAATAGCTAAAGAAAACCTCTTAATTCACTTGGTTTAAATAAGTTAAAAATGAACCTCAAATATAAAACCTGCAGGTAAATTATGTTTATATTTTGTTTTTATTTTCTAAAGATGTTACACTGAAACAAGTGTGTTCAAGTGTGTAGTAAAATTGGTCATTGCATTAATACCTATCTCAAATTGAAATAACAAATTTAGTCAATAATGTCTAATTATTATGATTACACTGGATTAAATCTAAAGGAACTATAATTATACCATGGGTACAATGAAAGCTTTTATATTGCTACAGCATTTCAATGTTTCTATTAGGATGCATTGTCATCCTCTGGCTATGCATTGAAATGTAGTGATTCTTCTCTGATGCAGACAAATTAGAATTGGGGTTAGAAATAGTTTTTAAATTTTTAAGTAATACATTGTTTCTATGAGTTATTCACAATAATGTTGTATAACAAACCTTGCTAAGTCAACATTCTTGACCTTTTTTTTTTTTTTTTTTTTTTTGCTGTGTCAGGTCTTAGTTGCAGCACATAGGATCTTTTTTGAGGCATGTGGGATTTTTTGTTGTGGGCCGCAGGCTTCTCTCTAGTTGTGGCATATGGGTTATTCTCTTCTCTAGTCGTGGTGTATGGGCTCTCTCATTGAGGCACATGAGCTCAGTAGTTGTGGCATGCAGGTTTAGTCACCCATGGCATTTGGGATCTTAGTTCTCTGACCAGGGATCGAACCATGTTCCTTGCATTGGAAGGTGGATTCTTTACCATTGGACCACCAGGGAAGTCCCTTCTTGACCTGTTTTTGAAGGATCTTGTAGGATGAGTACTTGTTGATATTGGAAGAAGGCATTTTAGGAGGAAGATGAAGCTTGAAAAAAGGAATAGGAAAATGAAACTAGGGGCTTCGTATGAAGCATACTGAATTAGGCAAAAAGATAATGTATCTCACTGACTATAGAGTGGAGATGCCATGAAGTTCATCCTTCCTTTCAAATTGTTAGATTCTGAGTATTAGATGAATGTGAAGGAGTAATATATATGAAGAAATACAAGAAAAAAGTCAAAGATATTTGAAATGAAGAACATCTGTCCTATTCTCAGTGTCCTGGACACCTACATAAGCATGTATTTCATGAGACAGGATTCTAGTTCCAGAATTAGAGAATGTCTAGTGCATCTGATTCATTTGATAAATATGCCAAACAAATCACAAATGTGTTACAAAGACTTGCCCAAGTTGGGAAATGTCATCTTTCCAATTTCATGTTGGGACTTAGGCATAATTTGACTTTGACTTTTCTTCTCTTTTACTATTCTACATTACAATTATTTGATAACTAATAATTTAATATAACCTATTTGAACATGGTTAGTGTTCCTAATATTGTGAAGCTGTATATGATACTTGTTATAAATACATTAATCACTGCCTTTTTAATTTTGCTGTTAATCCAATTCAAGAAAACCATCAACATTAATAAAAACAAGAACATAATGGAAAATCTATCTGTCTTGAATTTATATCTTTAATTTTGTCTAACCTCCATGTCATACTTCCAGTGGTCAATGAAAAAGGCCATGGAAGTCTGTCCCTTTTGGTTGAAATATATTTCAATCCCACAAAACTAAAATCTGCCTTTGTTCCTGGTATTTATTTTGTGCTAATTTCTGGGTTTTTACTATTATTCTTACTTCCATTCTTTTTTTCACCACTTGCTGCATTTAACACAAATTTTTTAAAATTAAAGTATAGTTGATTGACAATATTATATTAGTTTTTTGGGGACTGTATAGTGATTCAGTATTTCTATAAGTTATAGTCCATTAAAAGTTATTACAAAATAATGACTGTAATTTCCTGTGCTATGCAATATACCCTTGTTGGTTATCTGTTATATACATAGTAGTTTGTATCTCTTAACCCCATACTGCTATCCTACCCCTCCCTCCTTCCCTTTCTCCATTGGTAACCACTAGTTTGTTTTCACAACTGTGAATCTGTTTCTGTTTTGCTATAACATTTGTTTTAAAGTTTAGATTCCACATATAAGCGATATTATATAACGTTTGTTTTTTTCTGACTTATTTCACTAAGCATAATATTCTCTAGGTACATCCACACTGTGACAAATGGAAGAATTCTTTTTATGGTTGAGTAATATTCCACTGTGTGTGTGTGTGTGTGTGTGTGTGTGTGTGTGTGTGTGTATACATATATACACAGCACATATTCTTTATTCACTCATCTGTTCATGGACAGATGGGTTTCCATCTTGGATTTCTTGCGTTTCTTCCATATCTTGGCTATTGTAAATAGTGCTACTATGAACATTGGGGTGCATGATCTTTTTGAATTAGTGTTTTTATTTTTTCCCAGATACATACTACATTGTGGAATTTCTGGATCATATGGTAGTTCAGGTTTTAGTTTTTTGATAAACCTTCATACAGTTTTCCATAGTGAATGCACCACTGTATTCCCACCAACAGTGTACAAGGGTTCCATTTTCTCCACATCCTTGCCAACATTTGTTATTTGCAGGCTTTTGGATGATAGCCATTCAGACAGGTGTGAGGTGATAATCTCATTGTACTTTTGATTTGCATTTCTCTAATAATTAGCAATGTTGAGAATCTTTTCTCATGCCTATTAGCCATCTTTGTATCCTTTTTTGAAAAAAATGTTTATTCAGGTCACTAACAATTTTTTAATTGGTTTGTCTGGTTTTTTTGATATTGAGTTATATGAGCTGTTTATATATTTTTTGATATTAACCCCTTGTTGGTTATATCATTGGCAATATTTTCTCCCATTCAGTAGGTTGTCTTTTTATTTTGTCAATGATTTCTTCCCATGTAAATGCTTTTAAGTTTGATTACATCCTATTTGTTTATTTTGCTTTTATTTCTTTTGCTTTAGGAGACAGATCCAAAAAATTTTATGTCAGAGAGTGTTCTGCCTATGTTCTCTTCTATGAATTTTATGATGTCATGTCTTACATTTAGATCTTTATTCCATTTTGTGTTTATTTTTCTATATGGTGTGAGGAAATGTTCTAATCTCATTTTTTACATGTAGCTGTCTAATTTTCCTAGCACCACTTATTGAAGACTGACTTTTCCCCATTATTTATTCTTGCCTCCTTTGTCATAGATTAATTGGCCATATGTATGAGGGTATATTTTGGGGCTGTCCATTTTGTTCCATTGACATATGTGTCTGTTTTTGTGTCAGTACCATATCATTTTGATTACTGTAGATTTGTAGTAGAGTCTGAAGTCAGAGAACATTATATCTCCAACTTAGTTATTCATTATCAAGATTGTTTTGACAATTTGGGGTCTTTTGTCGTTCCATATAAATTTTAGGATTACTTGTTCTAGTGTGAAGAATGTCATGGGTATTTTGATAGGGATTGCATTTTATTTCTTTTTCTTGTCTGATTTCTGTGGCTAGGACTTACAATACTATGTTAAATAGAAGTGGTGAGAGTGGGTAACCTTGTCTTGGAGGAATTTGGAACAAAGACTTTCAGCTTTTCACCATTGAGTATGGTGTTAGCTGTGGGTTTGTCATAAGTGGCCTTTATTTTGTTAAGGTATATTCCATGTATGCTCACTTTGATGAGAGTTTTTATTATGAATGAATGTTGAATTCATGTTCACACACGTTTTTTCAGTGTCTATTGAGATGATCATGTGATTTTTACCCTTTCTCTTATTAGTGTGGTGTATCACATTGATTGATTTGTGAATGTTGAATCCCTCTTGCATCCCTGGAATAATTCCAACTTGATTATATTTTATGATCCTTTTTATATATTGTTGGATTTGGTTTACTAACATTTTGTTAAAAATTTTTGCATCTATCTTCATCAGAGATATTGCCCTGTAATTTTCTTTTTTGGTAGTGTCTTTGTCTGATTTTGGTATCAGAGTAATTGTGGCCTTGTAGAATGAGTTTGTGATTGTTTCCTCTTCAATTTCTTGGAATAGTTTGAGAAGGATAGGTATTATCTTTCTTTATATGTTTAATAGAATTCCCCTTTGAAGCTGTTTGGTCCTGAACTTTTGTTTGCTGGAAGTTTTTTGTTGTTGTTTGTTTTGTTTGTTTGTTTTTAAATTAAATATCCAATTTCATTACTTGTGATCAGTCTGTTGAAATTGTTTCTTCTTGATTCAGTATTGACAGTTTGTATGTTTCTAGGAATTTGTCCATTTCTTCTAGGTTGTCCAATTTGTTGGCATATAACCGTTTGTAGTATTCAATTATGATTTTTTTTTTTTTGTATCTCTGCAGTCTCAGTTGTTATTTTTCCTGTTTCATTTCTTATTTATTTGGGCCCTCTCTCTTTTCTTCTTGGTGAGCCTGGCTAAAGGTTTATGAAGTTTGCTTATCTTTTCAAATAGACAACTCTTGGTGTCATTGATGTTTTCTATTATTTTTTTAATCTCTATTTTATTTATTGTCTCTCTGATCTTTATTATTTTCTTTCTTCTGCTGACTTTGGGCTTTGTTTGTTCTCATTATTCTAATTCATTTACATGGTAGTTTAGGTGTTTATTGGGGATTTTTCTTGTTTCTTGAGGAACGTCTGTATCATTATAAACTTCCCTTTTAGAATCACTTTTGCTGTATCTCCTAGATTTTCAAAAGTTTTGTTTCCATTTTCATTTGTCTTGAGGTATTTTCTGATTTCCTCTTTGATTTCTTCATTGACTAATTGGTTTTTTAGTAGCATGTTGTTTGGTCTCCACATGTTTGTTCTTTTCCCATTTTTCTTGCTGTAATTGATTTCTGGTTTCATACCACTGTGGTCAGAACTAATGCTTGGTATAATTTGTATCCTTTTAAATTTGTTAAGGCTTTTTTTTTTTTTGTGGCCTAGCACATGATCTTTCCTGGAGAAGGTACTATTTGATTTGGAAAGAATGTGTATTCTGCTGTTTTAGGATGTAATGTCCTGAAATCGCCTATTAAGCCCAACTAGTCTATTGTGTCATTTAAGACCACTGTTGCCTTATTTATTTTCTCTCTGGATGATCATTGATGTAAGTGGGATGTTAAAGTCCCGTACTATTATTGTATTATTGTCAATTTCTCCCTTTATGTCTGTTAATATTTTCTTTATGTATTTAGGTGCTCTTGGATTGGGTGCATATACATTAACAGGTATAATATCCTGTTCTTATATTATCCCTTTATCATTATATAACGTCCTTTTTTGTTATAGCCTTTGTTCTAAAGTCTATTTTGTCTGATATGAATATTACTGCCTCAGCTTTCTTGTCATTTCTGTTTGCATGAAATAACTTTTTCCCGTTCTCTCACTTTCAGTCTGTGTGTGTCTTTAGATTTGAAGTGAACCTCTTGTAGGCGGCATATAGATGAGTCTTGTTTCTTTTTCCAATCAGCTGTGCTATGTCTTCTGACTGGAGTATTTAGTCCATTAACATTTAAAGTATTAATTGATTGGTTTGTACATATTACCTTTTTATTACTTGTTTTTCAGATTGTTTTTCTAGTTCTTCTGTGTTTATTTCTTCTTTTTGTTTCTTCATTGTGGGTTGATGATATTCATTTTTGATGATTTGTGGTTACCATTGGATTTATATATGTTGCCCTATAATTATATCAACTTGTTTTAAACTGGTAGTCATTTAAGTTCAAACACATTCTCAAAGATCTTCATTCTTCTACTCCCCTCACCCACACTTTGTGTTTTTAGTGTCATACTTTACATTTTCATGTTTATCCCTTAACTATTTAATGTAGTTATAGTTGATTATACAATTTTTATCTTTTAATCTCCATACTAACTTATTTAAGTGACTGGTCCTCAGCCCTTACTATATATTTGGTTTTCCTAGTGAGAGTTTCCCTTACCTATAGATTCTTCTTTTCCACTTAGAGAAATCCCTTTAACATTTCTTTTAGGGTAAGTATAGTATTGATAAACTCTTAGTTTTCACTTGTCTGAGAAGTTCTTTATCTCTCCTTCTATTCTGAATGATAACCTTGCTGGATAAAGTATCCTATGTTGTATGTTTCTCCCTTTCAGCACTTTAAAATATCATAGCACTCTTTTCTGACCTGCAAAGTCTGTGCAAAAAAATCAGATGGTAGTCTTATGGGGATTCCCTTGTATATGACTCTTTGTTTTTCTCTTGCTGCCTTTAGAATATTTTATCTGTAACTTTTGCCATTTCAGTTATGATATGTCTTGATGTGTGTCTATTTAGGTTCATCTTGTTTGGCACCTCTGTGCTTCCTGTACCTAGATATCTGTATTCTTCTTCAGGTTTGGGAATTTTATAGCCATATTTCATCAAATACATTTTTGATCCCCTTCTCTCTCTTTTCTCCTTCTGGGTCCCCTATAATGCTAATGTTGGTACTCTTAATGATATCTCAGAGAGCTCTTAAACTGTTCTCATGTTTTTAAATTTGTTTTTCCTTTTGCTGTTCTGATTGAGTGAGTTTCATTGTTGTATCTTTATATCACTTATGCATTCTTGTGGTCTGCTATTCATTCCTTCTAGTGTGCTTTTTATTTTAGTTATTGAATTCTTTATTTCTGAGTGGGTCTTTTTATATTTTCTAATAACTTGTTAAAATTCTCACTGTGTTCATATTCTTTTCCTTAATTCAGTAAACATTCTTATTACTAATGCTTTGAATTCTCTATCTGGTAAATTGTTTATTTCTGTTTCATTGTGTGTTTATTCTTGGAGGCATTTTCTCTTGCTCTTTCAACTGAGACCAATTCCTCTGACTTTTCATTTTGCTTAACTTTCTTTGCCTCTATGAATTCAGGTGAAACAGTTACCTATTGTGGTCTTGAAAGGGGTGTCCTTATGTGGGAGCATTCCTATGCAGACTGCGTGTTCGCAGTGTCTTTGCGGGGAAAGGTGGATGTGACATGGATGCAAGTCACATCTTCCTCAGGGTGCGCTGGCAGTTATCACTTTGGTAGAAGTTGGGGCTGGAGATGGAGGGGCTAGAGCTGGATCTAGGTGTGAAGCAGGGCTTCCCCTCTACTCAGTGGCCATTACCACCTTATCAGGGGCAGAATCTGATCCCAAGTTTCTATGACAGAAGTCCTGAGATCCATCTGAAGCTAGATCTGTTCCCTTTAAGTGTGTGCTTTCCCCTCTTCCAGCACCATGACCCTTGCCCCAGAGGTGGGGAGTGCTGAAGCAAGGGGGGGTCCATGTGGGCTCTTGGCACTCATCTGACTCATTATTTCTATCCACTTTCAGTAAACAATCTCCCAAGTCTATCTCTGGTCCCCTGGTCTCCACCTGGGCATCATCTAATTTAATAAAGTCCCAGACATTCACTGAGCAACACAAGGATTAAATTTTCAAAACAACTTCCTGAGAAAAAGTTCAATAACTCTTAAAAACAAGCAAACAAAACTAAACCTCATTCAGATGGGCATAATAAATTGATAGAAAGAGTAGATGGGGCATTTGTGATCAGATTTTCAGAGGTGAGTTCTTTTCCTGTGTCAGTCCCTGTTCTCACCACAGGGAGAAGAATGGAGTGTGCTGCTTCCTTATGTCAGGTATAGATAAATTGGTCTTGATAGGATCACTTAGAGAGTTTGAAATGTTCTCCACTTTGGGGGACATTATGGACTTGTGTCTGACTCACTACTGAGGATGATAAGGAGAGTGAACAGAGGGCTGGGAAGCAACTGCATTTCCACCAAAGGCTGGGCAAGGACTGCAAAAGTTATTCCCATTGATGAGATGTGGGCTTCTCTGGGGAGAAAGATGGCCTGGTACTATGTTAAATCTTGGCCAAGGAAATCTCCAAAAGGGTGACGAGTGTTCAACAGGGATAGTCTAGTGTATAGTGGATCACCATATTCAGGGAAACACGAGAATGATGGGAGGCACCAATAGAAGGATAGACATCTCCTGGCTAGGAGAGTACCATTGTCCAGCCATGTGAGAACATTTATGCCCTATTTTTAGCCACTCTCATGGATCAAAGCTGCAGCTCAAATAGGTGTTGGACACAAAATGGAGGCTGAAAGTTAAAGAAGCCAAACACAGTTCCTTGCCCCAAAGCAGGATGCCAGCCAATTATTGACCATTACTAAGGCAGAGGGTGTGTCTTTCCATTGACTGAAGATTGACTTATATATTGGACTGGACTTTTAAATGCTGATTTACTTTTTACTGTCTATCTTAAAGTGGCTATAGAACTGTCTGTTGTTTAAAAGTGTTCATAAAGTAATCATGGAGCTTGAAGAATTTTTCATCTAGTTGCAGGGTAAAAGCTTTCCCCACAAAATGAATTACAAATGGACAATAGAGATAAAAATAAAATTGGACTTTGATGAGATCCCATACATCACATTTATTTCTTGCAGCAGGTACACAAATATTCTTTTTTTTTTTTTTTTTTTTTTGCAGTACGTGGGCCTCTAACTGTTGTGGCCTGTCCTGCTGCAGAGTGTAGGCTCCAGACGCACAGGCTCAGTGGCCATGGCTCACGGGCCCAGCTGCTCCACGGCATGTGGGACCTTCCCAGACCAGGGCACGAACCCGTGTCCCCTGCATCAGCAGGCGGACTCTCAACCACTGCACCACCAGGGAAGCCCCACAAATATTCTTAAAGACAAAAGTTTAACAAAATACCATGCCATGATTTACCTGAGTGATTCAAGTAAATCAACATATCTATATTTTTCCATATGATTTAAATATTGAAATAGATGAGTATAGTATGTCTAGCAAGTTATAAATACTGTCTAAATTAGCACTGTGTCTCTGTTCACCACTGTATAATGATTGAGTTTGTCCTTGCCTGCCTCTAGTTTTATCATTGTTAGGGTTTTTTTTGTTGTTGTTTGTTACTTTTTTCTAAGTTTTATGTCTCCTGTGAACACTTAATCAAGATAGCCTGACATTGCCTTCCTTGTAACACAGGCTAGAGCTCCCTTGTTTTATTGGTTTCCATGCCTCATTCATTTAAAATTGCTCTACCTTTTATATCCAATATTAAAAATTAACCTGAAATAATAGATTAATCAACCTACAAGGAGATATTTGAGACACAGGCATGAGTTCTTCCAACTAATTTCCAAGAGGTAGGCAGCCCACCTCCTCTAATAGTTACACCACATTAAACAGTTATAAACAGTTTTTACTTTTCAGTATATACTATAGATATTTAATACATATTTAAACATTTTATACATGTACACACACATATAAATGTGTGTATGTTTGTACGTATATAGAGAAATTATAGTCTGTATTCTAATACTTAAGATAAGAATCTCTAAACCTAAACTTCTGAAGTTTCAGCATTCTATGTTATATACTCACAATATTGATCACTGAAAAACTATTAATAAGAACAGACCTCATATGTAACATCTATTGCAGTCTTTTGCAAGACTATGGTAGACTATTATACCATATAGTGTTTCAAAATTCTGCTATAAAATACTTATTTGAAGCATTTAAAGTGACTAGAACATAGCTTGAAAAAAAATCTAGATTCTGTATGGTTAGGAGGGGGAAAGTGTCAAAATTCATGATTTTTAAATTCATTTTTTATAAAATTGAGGAAAAAACTTTAAAAAATGTAAATAAGAACTCCTATTATGCTGTGGAAGTATATCCACACAAAAGTGATTTGCCCAACATATTTTTTAAACCCTATGTACAAATAGCCAAATTTTCATCCTCACAGAAATGTTACAATATATAATTTGAAATTCTCCTACTGTGCAATTAGGAAATTTAGTGAACAAGAATAAAAGCATATTTCACTGAACTTGTGTCCTATTTTACTATCCTATAAATTGTGGTAAAAATGCAAACTGAATAGAACAATTCAGAGACACTACTGTAACTACTTAAATTCATTTCAAATGAAAATGAGAATGAAATATTCCTTTAATAAATTTGCTAGTATTTACAGTGCTATGTAATATCTCAATTGATAATTCTTCTCATTTCTGTTTTTATGGTAGAACAGCTTAAACACATTCAAATAAATTTGTATTTTTCTAAATTAGGTTTTATGGAAAACTAAAATATACATGCTTATCAGGAATAGCAAGTTAGTATATAAAATAAAATTATAGAAAGTGGGAGATTGAATTTAAAGACTATTTTTTTCAGACTTTTTCTTTTTATTTTCCTCCTTTGTTCCTCACATTCTGACATACACACTGGGCCATCAGTCAATGAGGCTTAGAAGGGATTTCTTAGATGAAAAAGAGATCTATGCATTAGCTTTAATTTTATCTCTAGTGCACTGATCTCCAGAATATTAACTCCTTTGGAGATAACAAGCATATGAAAAGAAAGCTCTTCTAAATTATATTATGTACTCACACAGTTTTTAATAAGACTGTGTGAAAAATTAGAAATACATCACATTACAGAATGATAGGCATATTTACACCAGTTTTCTTGGGAGGATCTCATTTTAAAGTTGTGGTTTTTGATTTTAGTTACTGCTCCTGAAATTCGTGTGCAAAGTTTAAATTTGACCCAAACATCACATATACAGAACAGCATGTATTTTGTGCAAAATATTTTTGCAGTTACTATTTTCTGGCATCAAACAACAAAACAATGTAAAATCAACTATTTTGTCCTTTTGCCTCCATGGGATGCAAATATTTTGTGCAAGTGTTCATATACACCCAAACACACACAGATTGAGATTATAAGAATGTATTTCTGTATTTTATTTCAGCCAATATTGTACTATTTTATTAAAATTAATATAAACACTAGATCAGTAATTAATGAACTTTCTGAATATTTGCAGTTTTATTGCTTGACTTTTCATGGGTCAGACCTCTGAAAAAAAACAATATTGAGTAGAATGAGATAAAGATGGAGGTAAAAGTTTTGTATTTATTTTGTCAGATTTTTAGATGTGATCAGATATTTTGTATTTATTTCAAATTATTGTAGGTGGTCAGATATTTAAATAATTGATGTCATTTATTCATTACATTGAATTATTTGTTAAGTACCTATTCTGGCAATAGAGCTGACCCTACAGATATGAAGGTGGACACAATATGTAATCTCAGGTCCATGGAACTATTAGAGGTTTGTTCCAAATAATTGTAATCCAGTTTGATACCTGTTGCCGTGAGGAGAGCACAGGATGTTATATGAACATACAAGAGCTCACTACCATGTGGAACAATCATCTGGAAATCTGACTAAAATGTTCACTTTCACTTTGGATGTTTTGATGGTATGTAGACATTTCTACTTTCAGTATATTCATCACAGCTGTGCTTTCTTTCCTGTAATCTCTAGAGATTTCTCAAAAATTGTTGAATTTTGTGTAATGTTAGTGATGAACCTTATTGCTTATTCAGCATTTATAATGATTTTATAAAAGATTGTATTCAAGTGGAGAGCTCTAATGAGGCTCACTAACATCAGTTGGAAGGTTCATATAAAGTCAGAAGGAAAAGAATTAAGTTAATTTCTTGCTAACAATCTGACAGCTTCAATAAGAACTGAGATCCTTTCAAGAGAAAGTAAAAGTGCCAAGTTTCTAAACAGTTTGAGTAAACAGGAATTTCAGGTATGCTAATTTGGAATTTAAATACACTATTTGCTCATTGGCTGTGCCAGCCTGTGTAATTCAGTGTCTTCAATTAAGGTTTTAGAAGAATGTTATTGCAGTTGTTTCAATAAATTTTCTTTAAAATTTCTATGCTTATCATAATCTTAGAAGCATTTTATAATAACCATCAGAGATTGGTAAATGCTGAATAATATAATTGTATAGTAAGAGCTAACATTTACTGAGTATTCACCCTATGCCAAGAACTACTTTAAGTGCTCTAGACCACTAACTCACTGAAGTCTTATGACAATGCTGCAGAGGAGGAGATATAGATTGCATCCCCATTTTACAGACAAGGAAACTGAGGCACAGAATGATTAGTATTCTTTTCAGTGTCACAGAGCTAGTAAGTGACTGAAGTAAATCAAACCGAGTGAGTCTTGCTTCAGAGGATACACTTTCTAACCACACTGCCTCTAATTTGCTTCATAAGAATATTTCCATTTCCTTAATTTATTATTTGAGGTTACAATACTATCATATTTTTGCTACATTTGACATTACATTAGTACAATTTTAAAACATTGCAAGCTTGGTACCGGTATCAATAAATACAGGAATAAAATTCAGTCAAACTGTAGATAAAAGTATTAAGAGAATAGAGAAATAAAGATACCTAAATTTTGTCTGCCAAATACTTTTACAGTATACTATTTTACCTTATCTTTGTAGATTTTTAAAAATTTTAGTAAAAGATTTGGTGTTGAAGGCATTAATCATGGTAAGTACACTGCTTTTCTAAGCTAGTATGGTGTCCATGTGCAAAAAATCGTACACAATCTAGAATTCTTTCTATCTAGACTGACATATGCATCTATTTATTAATAAGAATCTGTTTCTAAACAAATTATTATAATTCAATTCTAATCATTGTAATTCAATTTAAGTCTTTTCACAGAATTTCTTATTTTTCTCATTTCTGGTTGATCTAAAGTTATTATCTATGGTTATTCACATCATTTAAAATTGTGCTCTGGATTTCATATAGTTTACACATTAATCTTATTTTTTATTGTTTCATAATCTTCAATATGGCAGACTTCGGATAATATATCTTCCCCTTTGCTAAATATGTCCATACAACTTGAATTGTGCAAGTATAAGCCCATTTTTTCATAACCAATTTCTAGGATTTAATTGCCACTTCTTAAACTTACCATTGATTGTAAGCACACCAATGAGTTAATAAATACTACTGCACTAAAACTAGACATTGTAAAACCCATTGTTCCTATCTAATATGTCTCACTACTAAAGACACAATTTGCTACACACAATCCTGAGTATTGGCTAGACCCTCCCTCTGTAATTAAGACACTTAAATTTCAGGGAATTGTCGACAAAGAGCAGTGCTATCTTGGATACCCTATGAAGTAGTTATGTATAAAATTCATCTTCTGATTTCTGGTCTATAAAATGAAATTTTAAAATAGACTTTGTCTCAAGCACACAAGGAGAAATGGATAAACATAAATAAAACATTTGGAACAAGATATGAGGGAAGAGAAATTCCTAGTACTTTCAGATTCAGTTATATGAAAATGTACATTTAACTTTTTTCTATTTTCTATGTTTTAAGCCTAATACCAGCTCATTTAATCACTTTTGCTAGTGAATGTGTATTTTAGTCACTATTCCGAATGCCTATGTGCTTGTGACTATAAGCAAGTAAAATTAATGAGTAAAACTTTCAGCTCTGTTAACTTTTGTTAAGACTGTCTTCTTCTGCACTGAACCATGTTCAGTCTACAGAAGTGTCTAAAAATACGAGGAGAAATCACTTCATATGGCTTTCTTATAGGTCTTCATTCATCTTCTAAAAATTAAAAAGATAATTTTAATTTTTATATTTTCTCCATAGAAAAGATCCTTTCTATGCATAATAAACATATATATTATTACATAGGATTATCCTTTATATAATTTTTATCTATAATTATGCTGTATGTAAGTATACTTTATTACCGCATCTATGTCTAGCTCCTGTCTCTTTATGGATCAGGTCAGTAGGGTGAGCAATACCCATGGTACCCAAACTAGCAGAAACATATTATCTGCTCTAAATCTAAAATCTTACTCCCTACTCTTCTGTTTTTGTAATTTGTATATGTTGTAGTCTGACTACAACAGTATTATTGCAAATACTTAATAGGTATTATGATTGAAGGACACAGATGAAATAATGAAAGAATATTCATGATCGCAAACTGATGTGAATCCAATATCATTGCTGTTTATAATTTCAATTTGATATGAAATAATCGATGTCTGAAAAAAATGTTTAAAAAAATACCTAAGGCTTTTACTAGACGTTTAGTAGACAAAAGGAATGGGAAAAAAAAAAAAAGATTGTTGAAATGAAAAAAAAAAGCAGAAGGAAGGAAGAGAAGTAAAAATAAAAGAGGGAAAGAAAGAAAACAAAATGGTATATGGTAAGAAAGCTAATGGACCATCAATTTTATTAATTATTGATTACAAGGCCCTCACAACAATATCTAATAATTACTAGAATTGAGATGCCATACTGTCTTGTTGGTCTTTACTTCTTTGTTTGTTAATAAGGGTATACATTAGTTATGTTTTTATCTGGACTGAAAGGAACAGAAATTATTTGTACATTCTTCATTTTAAAATATTTTAAAATTGCTGATTATGTGCTCATTAAAAAGATAGATTGTCCTTCTAATCATTCTTACAGTCTTGTTTATATTAGGTGGAATTTTCTTTGGTAAGTATAATCCATTAAGGCATTGTGGAAAGAGATTATATTTCTGTCATCTTAAAAAGTTATGTCACTCATTTAATTCAGGGAAATATTTGTCATATCGGGTGGGTTTTGCAAAAGGAGTGTTATTGATTGTGTGTTAATAAAGACGGTTAAAATCTCCAATTTGGGCATACTGAATTCTTTAAAGAGATACTATTATTCCTCTATAGTGTATTCCTTGTGTCAGATTGAACATGATTTTAACAAAACATAAAGTAATATAAGAGGGCTGGAGGTTAAGTAGCTGGTTTATGCCCTGGCAGATTCTCCTGATTGAGAAGTAGAATTTGATTGCTTCTCTCGTAGAAAGGGCAAGATTTAATTACTAACATTTATTATTATGTTCTCCATACAACCCTATACCTCACAGAATCTGAGAGATCTGAAATAAATTTACCACACTGATTTGACCCATATCCTTGAGGTGGTTATCAGGAGAGCTTTTAACTCCACTAGGGGGCAATTTCATATTAGATATTTGCTATTTCTCACTCCCAATAAAGAAACCTCTTAAATATCAGCCTGGAATTACTGACAGACAAAGTGAATTTTGAAGGTGTAAAATCTGTTGTCTGATATCAGCGTAAGCCTTAAATATATTTCAGTACGAGGCAGTCTTTTAGAGCCAGCAGGGGTAGGAAAGCTAGCATCTGTAGAAACATTCTATGAGGAGACTGCTTTCTAAAAAGCAGGAAGGAAAAGATAGTTTTGTCATGAAGAGAAGGGGACTTAATAAAGGCAAGGCTTTTTGAGGGTGGCTAAGTTTTTATTACTTTGAACGATGCTTTAATTTTAGAAGCCCATAATATGGAGTCAAAAAAGGCCTAAGGGAATTTTTATGGTAACATATTTTCTTATATAAATGATGACGCCAGTTGATCTACTTGTTTGATTCTAACACATTTCTTTATGAAACAGTCTTTTGAACAATAACAATACCTCAGCAGGCTCCATGCAATTTTTACAAAGGAAAAGAAAAGGAAGTTTCATGATTTTAAGCACTGTTTTGTTATGAATCAAGGTACTTTCAAAAACCCATGGAGTGTATTCAACCTGCATCTGTATTTGCCTGGCATTTAGTAACAACATGCCTGTGGAGCCTTTCTTACATAGAAACCCCAGCTTCTCAAAACCATTG
Organism: Kogia breviceps; assembly: GCF_026419965.1. Classification (NCBI taxonomy): domain Eukaryota; kingdom Metazoa; phylum Chordata; class Mammalia; order Artiodactyla; family Physeteridae; genus Kogia; species Kogia breviceps. The sequence goes on along the minus strand of NC_081311.1, from coordinate 161,933,580 downwards.
TTTATCTTGACTAAGCCTGAAAAAGCATGTCCTTCTTTAAGATCATAGAATTTCACCACTATTATCAAAATCTCACCACCAATTGCCTAATCCTTCATTTCATGGCGACACAGGTTCGGTTATAGGGAGTCTAAAGGCGTTCTTTTTAGGAAGAAAAAGAGAAAGGAAAAAAAAAGGCAGATTTACATGCAAACATAAACACATGCATAAATGCACACACATTTACACATATATCAAAAGGAAGGAAAGCTACATACTCATACATTCTATGTGCTTTTACTTATAGCAAAATAAAATGTCTGCAGTCAATTTTCGTCATTTTTAGTGTCAAACCAAGTTCAAATTAACTCATTTTCAATCACATTTAGTTTAATATAATTATCCTGTTTCTTTCTGTGGTGTATAAATTTGCTTTCTCTTAACCCCAAAATAATTATCTATGAAATCAGTGGAATCTGACACTTTGCACTACTGCAATTTCTACTTACATAACCAAGCAAAATTGCTAATAAAATGAGTTTAACTTTCAGGCACTTATTTTTATTTAAATGTTATCAATTGCAAAAAAAGATTGCTAGATTGGTTACAGGTAATGTTTGATAAACTGATAGATTAATAGATTGCTCATTATGGAAAATGTATATGAAAGCATGATTAAATTATATTTTGTTTGAGTTACTTTATAGAGAAAATTGTAATTGAAATGCTCATTGTGCTACAATGTATGTAAAACACAAACAATAATGTTCTTTTGAGTGAGTTCAAAAAGCAATCTGGGAAAATTTTAGTTGGCACTTGCTTATCAATTTATTGAGGAATATTTGTCTTGGATTGTAGGAGGTCAGGGAATCTGTCAATTACTTTCGTTGGCAACAAAGTCACTAGTAAATAGATATATGTAACCTCATTTGGCTTTTCTGAATAAAGTGTCTACCTAAGAGTGTGAGAATAAGATATATATATATAATACTGATCATGAATGTGATATATAACCATTATAAAAAATTCAACAATAAGTGAAAACATGAAAGAGAAAATAGCCATTATTTATTTTAGAAACTATATGCCATTATATAACAACTTTTTTTTTTTAACATCTTTATTTGAGTATAACTGTTTTACAATAGTGTGTTAGTTTCTCCTTTACAACAAAGTGAATCAGTTATACATATACATATGTTCCCATATCTCTTCCCTCTTGCGTCTCCCTCCCTCCCACCCTCCCTATCCCACCCCTCTAGGTGGTCACAAAGCACTGAGCTGATCTCCCTGTGTTACGTGGCTGCTTCCCACTAGCTATCTATTTTACGTTTGGTAGTGTATTTCTTAAATAGCAGTTTTAGGTTCACAGCAAAATTGAGAGGAAGGTACAGAGAGTTCCTTTACACTCCCTACCTCGCACATGCATAGCTTCCCCCATTATCAACATCCCCACCAGAGTAGTACATTTGTTATAATTAATGAATTTACATTGACACATCATAATCTCCTAAAGTCCATAGTTTACAATAGGCTTCTCTCTTTCCCAAATATTTTTAAATAATAATTTAATAACAGTACCTGTATACGACACCTAAATTTTTTTAAGATGTAAGAATTTTAACAGTGAATAAAAGAAGACAGAATCAAAATGATGAAGAAACAAACTGGAGAAATGAAAGGTTGATAGATGAACAGTTAAGGACAGCTGCAATGGGAGAGTGGTTCTGGGAATGCCCCAAATCAAAGTCAACATGTCAAGAGAAGTCAAAAGGGATCTCTGGGGAAAATCACCCTAAGTTTGTATATTATGAAAATTTATATAGTTAATTGATGGAACTAAATATAAAATATTTCTGGTAAAGTCAGGGAGAAAGAAAACTGTAAACAGTAGTGTAAGTGATATTTTTAGTTTCTAATGATAGGGAGTATGGATTTATTTAATCCAGTTATTTATCTCATCCATTCAGAGGTGTTCATGGTATATGTGACAGCCATCCTATTAATTTTACCCTAGCTGCAACACAGAGTTTTAATTAGATTTCATCTCTTAAAGACTTTCTCATTTTATCTTTTATTGTTAGGTTGAGAAGTGGTTACCTGTGCCACCATGTATAGTATTATACAAAGTAGTTTCACTGCCCTAAAAATCCTCTGTGCTCTACCTATTTATCACACCCTTCTCCCTTAGTCCTGTAAACCACTGATCTTTTTTACTGTCTCCATAGTTTTGCCTTTTCCAGAATGTCATATAGTTGGAATCATACATTTTGTAGATTTTCTGATTGGCTTCTTTCACTCACTGATATAAATTTGTTTCCTCCATGTCTTTTCATGACAGCTCATTTCTTTTTAGTGCAGAATAATATTACATTATTTGCATATACAGCAGTTTTATCTATGCATTCACCTACTGAAGGACATTTTAGTAACTTCCAAGTTTTGGCAATTATGAATAACGCTGCTATAAACACCCATGTGCAGATTTTTGTATGGATGTAAATCTTCAGTTTCTTTGAGTAAATGACAAGGAGAGGGATCACTGGATCGTATGGTAAGAGTATGTTTACTTTTGTAAGAGACCACGAAACTCTGCCAGGGTGGTTGTACAATTTTGCATTCCCACCAGGAGTGAATGAGAGTTCCTATTGCTCCACGTCATGATCTGCATTTGGTGTTGTCAGTGTAGTGTTGCCTCATTGTTTTAATTCGCATTTCCCTGATTACATATGATGTTGAGCATCTTTTCATATTCTTATATGCCAGTAGTATATCTTCTGTGATGACATATCCATGAAGATCTTTGGCCCATTTTTTAACTAGCTTGTTGGTTTTCTTATTGTTGAGCTTTTTTTTTTTTTTTTTTAAATCTTTATTGGCATATAATTACTTTAAAATTGGGTGTTAATTTCTGCTTTATAGCAAAGTGAATCAGCTATACATATACATATATCCCCATATCTTCTCCCTCGTTTGTCTCCCTCCCACCCTCCCTATCCCACCACTTTAGGTGTTCAAAAAGCACTGAGCTGATCTCCCTGTGCTATGTGGCTGCTTCCCACTAGCTACCTATTTTACATTTGGTAGTGTATATATGTCCATGCCAATCTCTCACTTCATCCCAGCTTACCCATCCCCCTTCCCGTGTCATCAAGTCCATTCGCTATGTCTGCATCTTTATTCCTGTCTTGACCCTAGGTTTTTCAGAATCATTTTTTTTTTTTTTAGATTCCATATATATGTGTTGGTGTACAGTATTTGTTTTTCTCTTTCTGACTTACTTCACTCTGTATGACATATTCTAGATCCATCAACCTCACTACAAATAACTCAATTTCATTTCTTTTTATGGCTGAGTAATATTCCCTTGTAAATACATGCCACATCTTCTGTATCCATTCATCTGTCGATGGACACTTAGGTTGCTTCCATGTCCTGGCTGTTATAAATAGAGCTGCAATGAATATTGTGGTACATGACTTTTTTAAATTATGGATTTCTCAGGGTATATGCCCAGTAGTGGGATTGCTGGGTCATATGGTAGTTCTATTTTTAGTTTTTTAAGGAACCTCCATAATATTCTCCATAGTGGCTGTATCAATTTACATTCCCACCAACAGTGCAAGAGTGTTTCCTTTTCTCCACACCCTCTCCAGCATTTATTGTTTGTAGATTTGTTGATGATGGTCATTCTGGCTTGTGTGAGGTGATACCTCATTGTAGTTTTTATTTGCATTTGTCTAATGATTAGTGATGTTGAGCATTCTTTCATGTGTTTGTTGGCAATCTGTATATCTTCTTTGGAGAAATGTCTCTTTAGGTCTTCTGCTCATTTTTGGATTGGATTGTTTGCTTTTTCATATTGAGCTGCATCAGCTGCTTATATATTTTTGAGATTAATCCTTTCTCAGTTACTTCATTTTCAACTATTTTCTCCCATTCTGAGGGTTGTCTTTTCATCTTGTTTATGTTTTCCTTTGCTGTGCAAAAGCTTTTAAGATTCATATGGTCCCATTTGTTTATTTTGCTTTATTTTTTTCCATTTCTCTGGGAGGTGGGTCAAAAAGGATCTTGCTGTGATTTATGGCATACAGTGTTCTGCCTATGTTTTCCTCTAAGTGTTTTATAGTGTCTGGCCTTACATTTAGGTCTTTAATCCATTTTGAGTTTATTTTTCTGTATGGTATTAGGGAGTGTTCTAATTTCATTCTTTTACATGTACCTGTCCAGTTTTCCCAGCACCACTTATTGAAGAGGGTGCCCATTCTCCACTGTGTATTTCTGCCTGCTTTATCAAAAATAAGGTGACCTTATGTGCCTGGGTTTATCTCTGGGCTTTCTATCCTGTTGCATTGATCTATTTTTCTGTTTTTGTGCCAGTAGCGTGCTGTCTCGATTACTGTAGCTTTGTAGTATAGTCTGAAGTCAGGGAGCTTGATTCCTTCAGCTCTGTTTTTCTTTCTCAAGATTGTTTTGGCATTTTGGGGTCTTTTGTGTTTCCATATAAATTTTGAAATTTTTTGTTCTAGTTCTGTGAAAAAAGCCATTGGTAGTTTGATAAGGATTGCATTGAATCTTTAGATTGCTTTGGGTAGTATAGTCATTTTCACAATGTTGATTCTTCCAATCCAAGAACATGGTATATCTCTCTATCTATTTGTATCATCTTTAATTTCTTTCATCAGTGTCATAGTTTTCTGCATACAGGTCTTTTGTCTCCTTAGGTAGGTTTATTCCTAGGTAATTTATTATTTTTGTTGCAGTGGTAAATGGGAGTGTTTCCTTAATTTCTCTTTCTGATATTTCATCATTAGTGTATAGGAATGCTAGAGACTTCTGTGCATTAATTTTGCATCCTGCTACTTTACCAACTTCATTGATTAGCTCTAGTAGTTTTCTGGTAGCATCTTTACACTTCTCTATGTATGGTATCATGTCATCTGCAAACAGTGACAGCGTTACTTCTTTTCCTATTTGGATTCCTTTTATTTATTTTTCTTCTCTGATTGTTGTGGCTAAAACTTCCAAAACTATGGTGAATAAAAGTGGTGAGAGTGGACAACCTTGTCTTGTTCCTGATCTTAGAGGAAATGGTTTCAGTTTTTCACCATTGAGAATGATGTTGGCTATAGGTTTGTCATATATGGCCTTTATTATGTTGAGTTAAGTTCCCTCTATGCCTACTTTCTGGAGGTTTTTTTTTTTTTTATCATAAATGGGTGTTGAATTTTGTCAAAAGCATTTCTGCATCTATTGAGATGATCACATGGTTTTTCTCCTTCAGTTTGTTAATATGGTGTATCACATTGATTGATTTGCATATATTGAAGAATCCTTGCATTGCTGGGATAAACCCCACTTGATCATCGTGTATGATCCTTTTAATGTGCTGTTGGTTTCTGTTTGCTAGTATTTTGTTGAGGATTTTTGCATCTATGTTCATCAGTGAAGTTGGCCTCTAGTTTTCTTTGTTTGTAACATCTTTTTTTGTTGTTGTTTTTTGTTTTTGCGGTACGCGGGCCTCTCACTGTTGTGGCCTCTCCCGTTGCAGAGCACAGGCTCCGGACACGCGGCCTCAGCGGCCATGGCTCACTGGCCCAGCCGCTCCATGGCATGTGGGATCTTCCCGGACCGGAGCACCAACCCACGTCCCCTGCATTGACAGGCGGACTCTCAACCACTGTGCCACCAGGGAAGCCCTCTTTGTAACATCTTTGGTTTTGGTATCAGGGTGATCGTGGCCTCATAGAAAGCGTTTGGGAGTGTTCCTCCCTCGGCTATATTTTGGAAGAGTTTGAGAAGGATAGTTGTTAGCTCTTCTCTAAATGCTTGATAGAATTAGTCTGTGAAGCCATCTAGTCCTGAGCTTTTGTTTGTTGGAAGATTTTTAATCACAGTCTCAATTTCAGTGCTTGTGATTGGTATGTTTATATTTTTTATTTCTTCCTGGTTCAGCCTTGGAAGGTTGTACTTTTCCAAGAATTTGTCTTTTTTTTTTTCTTTTTCCATCCCCTCAGTTTCAGTCTGGTTGTGTCCCTAGGTCTGAAGTGGGTCTCTTGGAGACAGCATATGTACGGGTCTTGTTTTTGTATCCATTCAGCCAGTCTATGTCTTTTGATTGGAGTATTTATTCCATTTAGATTTAAGGCAGTTATCGATATGTATGTTCATATTACCATTTTCTTAATTGTTTTGGGTTTATTATTGTAGGTCTTTTCCTTCTCTTGTGTTTCCTGCCTAGAGAAGTTCCTTTAGCATTTGTTGTTATAAAGCTGGTTTGGTGGTGCTGAGTTCTCTTAGCTTTTGCTTGTCTGTAAAGCTTTTAATTTCTCTGTCGAATCTGAATGAGATCCTTGCTGTGTAGAGTAATCTTGGTTGTAGGTTTTTCCCTTTCTTCACTTTAAATATGTCCTGCCACTCCCTTCTGGCTTGCAGAGTTTCTGCTGAAAGATCAGCTCTTAACATTATGGGGATTCCCTTGTATATTATTTGTTGCCTTTCCCTTGCTGCTCTTAATATTTTCTTTGTATTTAATTTTTGATAGTGTGATTAATATGTGTCTTGGCCTGTTTGTCCTTGGATTTATCCTGTATGGGACTCTCTGAACTTCCTGGACCTGATTGACTGTTTTGTTTCCCATATTATGGAAGTTTTCAACTATAATCTCTTCAAATATTTTCTCAGTCCCTTTCTTTTTCTCCTTCTTGGACCCCTATAATTCGAATCTTGTTGCATTTAATGTCCCAGAGGTCTCTGAGACTCTCCACAATTCTTTTCATTATTTTTACTTTATTCTGCTCAGCAGTAGTTATTTCCACTCTTTTATCTTCCAGGTCACTTATCTGTTCTTCTGCCTCAGTTATTCTGCTATTAATTCATTCTAGAGAATTTTTAATTTCATTTATTGTATTGTTCATCATTTTTTGTTTGCTCTCTAGTTCTGCTAGGTCCTTGTTAAACATTTCTTGTTTTCTCTCCATTATCTTTCCAAGATTTTGGATCATCTTTACTATCATTACTCTGAATTCTTTTTCAGGGAGACTGCCTATTTCCTCTTCATTTGTTTGGTGTGGTGGATGTTTACCTTGCTCCTTAATCTGCTGTGTGTTTCTCTGTCTTCTCATTTGGCTCACCTTACTGTGTTTGGGATCTCCTTACACAGGCTGCATGTTTGTAGTTCCCATTGTTTTTAGTGTCTGCCCCCAGTGGCTAATGTTTGTTCAGTGGGTTGTGTAGCCTTCCCAGTGGAGGGGACTGGTGCCTGTGTTCTGGCATATGGCGCCGGATCTTGTTATTCTGGTGTGCAGGACCGCATCTGGTGGTGTGTTTTGTGGTGTCTGTGACCTTATTATGCTTTTAGGCAGCCTCTTTACTAATGGGTGGGGTTGTGTTCCTGCCTTGCTAGTTGTTTGACTTAGGGTGTCCAGCACTGTAGCTTACTGCTGTTGAGTGGAGCTGGGTCTTAGCGTTGCAATGGAGAGCTCTGGGATAGCTTTCGCTGTTTGATATTACATAGAGCTGGGAGGTCTCTGTGGACCAATGTCCTAAACTCAGCTCTCCCAACTCAGAGGCACAGGACTGACACCTGGCCAGAGCACCAAGACCCTGTCAACCACATGGGTCAGAAGAAAAAGGAGAAAGAAAGAGAAAATAAAATAAAACAAAGTTATTAAAATAAAAAATAATAAAAATTATTAAAATTTTAATATTTAAAAGTAATAAAAAAGAAGAAAAAATAAAGAAAGAAGAGAGCAACCAATCCAAAAAAACAAATCCATCAATGATAACCAGTGCAAAAAACTATACTAAAAAAAAAAAAAAAAAAAGGACAGACAGAACCCTAGGATAAATGGTAAAAGCAAATCTATACAGACAAGATCACACAAAGCAGTATACACATACACAATCATAAAAAGAGAAAAAGGAAAAAAAAAATATATATATATAAAAGGAAGAGAACAACCAAATCAATAAAAAAAATCTACCAATGATAATGAACTCTAAATACTAAACTAAGACAAACATAAAACCAAAAACAAATTAGATGCAGAAAGCAAACCCCTAGTCTACAGTTGTTCCCAAAGTCCACTGCCTCAATTTTGGGATGATTCGTTGTCTATTCAGGTATTCCAGAGATGCAGCGTACATCAGGTTGATTGTGGAGATTTAATCCACTGCTCCTGAGGCTGCTGGGAGAAATTTCCCTTTCTCTTCTTTGCACATGTCCTGGGCTTCACCTTTGGATTTGGCCCCTCCTCTGCATGTAGGTCGCCTGAGGGTGTATGTTTTTTGCTCAGACAGGACGGGGTTAAAGTAGCAGCTGATTACAGGGCTCTGGCTCACTCACGCTGTGGGGAGGGAAGGGTACGGAATGCAGGGCGAGCCTGTGACAGCAAAGCATGATGTGATGTTGCAACACCTGAGGCGTGCTGTGTTTTCTCCTGGGGAAATTGTCCCTGGATCATGGGACCGTGGCAGTGACAGGCTGCACAGGCTTCCAGGAGGGGAGGTATGGATAGTGCCCTGTGCTTGCACACAGGCTTTTTGGTGGCTGCAGCAGCAGCCTTAGCATTTCATGTCTGTCTCTGCTGTCTGCGCTGGTAGCTGCGTCTTGTGCCTGTCTCTGGAGCTTGTTTAGGAGTGCTCTGAATCCCCTCTCCTCGCGCATCCCGAAACAATGGTCTCTTGCCTCTTAGGCAGTTCCAGGCTTTTTCCTGGACTCGCTCCTGGCTGGCTGTGGCACACCAGCCCCCTTTAGGCTGTGTTCATGCAGCCAACCCGTGTGCTCCCTGGGAGCTGACCTCCAAAGCCCGAATCTCAGCTCCCAGCCCCAACCTGTCACAGCATGTGATCAGGCAAAGCCTCTCAGGCTGGTGATTGCTGGTCGGCAACGATCCTCTGTTTGGTAATCTCTCTGCTTTGCCCTCTGCACTCCTATTGCTGTGCTCTCCTCCATGGGTCTGAAGCTTCCTCCCCGCTACCCCCTGTCTCTGCCAGGGAAGGTGCTTCCTAGTGTCTGGAAACTTTTCCTCCTTCACAGCTCCCTCCCAGAGGTGCAGGTCCCATCCCTATTCTTTTGTGTCTGTTTTTTTTCTTTTTTCTTTTGCCCTACCCAGTTACGTGGAGAGTTTCTAGCATTTTGGGAAGTCTGAGGTCTTCTGCCAGCATTCAGTAGGTGTTCTGTGGGAGTTGTTCCACATGTAGATGTATTTCTGATGTATTTGTGGGGAGGAAGGTGATCTCCACATCTTATTCCTCTGCCGTCTTGAAGGTCTCCCCTTATTGTTGAGTTTTAAAAGTTCTTTGTATTTTTTGGATAACAGTTCTTTATCAGATGTGTCCTTTGCAAATATTTTCTCCAAGTCTGTGGCTTCTCTTCTCTTGCTCTTGGCGTCTTTTGTAAAGCAGAAGGTTTTAATTTTAATGAAGTCCTGCTAATCAATTATTTCTTTCATGGATTGTGTCTTGGTCTGGTATCTAAAAAGTCCTCACCATATTCAAGGTCATGTAGGTTTTCTACTACATTATTTTTTAGGAGTTTTATAATTTTGCATTTTACACTTGGGTCTATGATACATTTTGAGTTAATTTTTGTACCTAAATTAATTTTTCTTCAATGTGGATGTCTAGTTCTAGCCCCATTTGTTGAAAGACTATCTTTACTCCATTGTATTACATTTTCTCTTTTGTTAAAGATCAGTTGACTATATTTACATAGGCCTATTTCTGCACTTTTCATTCTGTTCCATTGATATATTTATCTGTTCTTTTACCAGTACTACACTTTCTTGCTTACTGTAGCTTTAAAGTAAGTCTTGAAGTTGGTTAGTGTCAGTCCTCCAACTTTGTTCTTCTCCTTTTTTTTTTTTTTTTTTTTTTTTTTTTTGTGGTACGCGGGCCTCTCACTGTTGTGGCCTCTCCCATTGCGGGGCACAGGCTCCGGACGCACAGGCTCAGCGGCCACGGCTCACGGGCCCAGCCGCTCTGCGGCATGTGGGATCTTCCCGGACCGGGGCACGAACCCGTGTCCCCTGCATCGGCAGGCGGATTCTCAACCACTGCGCCACCAGGGAAGCCCTGTTCTTCTCCTTTAATATTGTGTTGACTCTTCTCGGTCTTCTGCCAATGTATTAATTTTATTAGTTGATTATAGTACCTTCGTGACATGCATTCCATTGTATATTTCACAGCCTTCGTTGTCAATAAAAATTGGTAGCACAATATTTTGTATTAAAAATTAATGTTTTTAAGAATACCCTGCCAATAATCTTATTCTGGGAAAGCTTGGACTAGATTTTTGTCAACTCTGACATTGTTTCAAATTTAGCAAATATCAAGTAAAATAAAACAATGTCCTTTCCTTGACTTTCATAGTACACATGACTTAAAAAAAAAATTGGGCAAGAACATTTTCGATTTGAAATAGATTCAGGGCTGGCTTCAGTTATGGCCCTGAATGTAAACATTTACACAGCGTCTTTTGAGGAGAACCTAAAGGCTCATTCAACATTTAATAAGTATTTTTGGAGAACATATCAGATGCTAGGATATGAATATAAGAAAATTCAACACAGTGTAGAAAGCGGGAAAATTGAAAACTAAAGATAAAATTTGTAATATGTCACATGGTGACATAATGAATGATGGAGAAAATAATAAATCCAGAAAAGAGACAAAGAATGCAGGGTGCTAGTTAAATTTTGAAGTGTTTTAGTGAAGACAGTCTTCAAAGAAAGCCTCCTAAAGACCCAAAACATGTGAGAACATGAGTATGTACATTTGAGGAAAAGTACATTTGAGGAAAAAGCATTAATTCAAAACAGAAGCTCTGAGGCAGGACTGCTCCTCATCATTTGTTCGTGGAGCATCATTGAGGCTGGTATAGCTAGCTTGGAGTATGCTAGGGAGGTGATAGAAACAAAGATTGTTAGAGTGGCTATAGAGGTAGAAACATATGAACCTTTGTTGGCCCCTGCAAGCAGTTGGTTTTCTACTTTGAGTGTTAAAAAAAAAAAAAAAAAAAAAAAAATGAAGTGTTTTGTAGAAGGGATTGGAATGATTTGACTTAACTGTTTTTCCTATTAACTCTATGGGATCATGGTGGACTCATAGAGACCAGTTGGGAAGTTATTGTAATAACCTAGACTTAGACCAGGGTGGTAGCCAGGAAGGTAAATTGAAGTGATTGAAATAAGGATACATTGGGAATATTGAGCTGTCCCAACAGATTGAATATTGAGAATAAGGGAGAAAAGTAAGGAACAATTCCAAACATTTTGGTCTCAGCAACTGGAAGGGTAGAGTTGCTGTTTCTGAGATGGAAGGTGGGGAATGTAGGAGTGGTTTGGGGGAAATTTGAAGAATTCAGTTTGGAGCACTAAATGTGAGACATGTATTAGCCATTCAAGTGAAGGTGTTTGTCTTGAATTAAAAGGAATGGACTGGGCTGGAGATATATATTTTGGAATGGTCAGCATATAGATTACATTTAAATCCTTGAAACTGGATAAGATGACATAAGGACGGTGTGAGATGTAGCAGAAGTCCAAGTACTGAGATTCTGGGACCCTCCAACATTTTGAATTTGGAGAGATGCAGAGGGACCAGAAAATTAAATTGTCATTTTGATAATGGCTAGAGAGGTGGGAGGCAAACTAGGATTATGTTGTGTTCTGGATACTTTGTGAAGGAAGTTTCCATCTTCCCTCAAAAAGCTCATCCACTAACTGTAAGATATACAGCTCTGCCCATCTAGGCAACCTGAGATTCTTCTTTTAGGAACATTAGGAAAATACATGATCCTAAGTAGAGAAGAAGAATAGATTTCACACTTTCTGTTAGATGCTTTTTACTTTTTTATGGTAATCACAATCCCTTTCCCTGAAATACTATCAACAATTATTTCACAAATGACAGATTGACTTTTGGTGCTATACTGTCAGAAGCAATTAATATGATCAGAACTATGGCTTTCATGAATCTTTACTGTCATAAAACCTTTACTATCAGAAGGGTTAGATTATCAGAGTTATGCTCTTTACTCTTAAGTAGCTTCTAAAGAAATATGATAAAGTAACTACAAACTTGAGAAACTGTTGAACATATGCATATATATCTTCTGTCTATTGGCTAAAATCAAGTGTTGTGAATATATGTTTACTGTCATAACTAGACCTGGTCAATAGTGTGTATATTTAATTGAGGAATATTTAGATGAGATTTATACATTGTTACTTAGATTAAATTTTCTTTATGGCTTTGTATCAACTATATTCTAAAAGACTTTGAAGTGTGAACCATGCATTATAGGGTTATAAACAATTTTATGTTTAAAACTGTATTCTTTATCATATTTTCGTATGTCTTTTGTTCTTATTTTAATGACAATTATGTAGTATCAATTTTGGATTAAATTACATTGTAGAAAGTAGATTATTAAGCTAATATGCTTGAACTTCTTTTAGGCATTATATATACATATATAATATATTGAGTATGTATGTATTTTATTGTGACATTCTTTGAAATGTCTAAGCATATCACTGGGGACTAGAAGACATTTTGAGGACAGCAGATTCAAGTGTTTCAGAAACAACAAATGTCGTATTAAGTCTAATACAGTGACAGTGTATATACTTTATTAATATATTATGATGGTTTTAACCTATACAATCCAGTAGAACTAATATAATACTTCTATTAATGGCATCATTTTCTCTTAGGAAACATTTAAATTAAATGCCATATTACTAGGAAATGCTATAACTTTGGGAGAAGTAGGTCATGTAAGAGAGTAGCATGTTAATACACTATCATTTGCAACCAATTTAGGATGTGTCAAGAGTCATATGCTACTCTGGAACTATTCTGTCACGTAGTGTTGTTGTTTTCTTTTTTTTTAATAATCACAGAGTAAGTGATTCCATCATTTTAATTACAACTGCACATTATGAGTAGTCCTGGAGAAGGCTAATTCTTGTAATATTATCAGATGAAATAATTTTTAAAAATTAATAATTTAGAAATAATTTAGAATTTCAAGAAATTAATTTTCTATTTATGTTCACAATTTGTGTGCATATTAAATTTAGAGTATGTATTAGGATGTATATAAATAATCAAGTTTAATAATAAATGTAATGCAATCATCTTTATCTTTTAAGAAATGCTTTAAAATTTAACTTTTATAGATTATTTATAGCAAAGAAAATTAAACATCTGCCTTATGTCAATAATTTGCAATTTTTAATTAAGCTATATCTTTTAAAAAATTAATTCCAAGTTAGAATCTTGTGTTTGGAATATGAAATTTGCAACTTTATCTGAAGGGAATCTGTTTTGCTAAATTTCTGCTGTTAAAGTCATCAGCCATGACTTACCTTGATGAAGTAAACTTGTTTAGTGAACAATGATTATTTGAACAAAAGTCTTTTTAGGTTATGTGAAATCTTTTTCAGGCAATTGATAGAAACAGCATATGATATCTCATTGTGGTTTTGATTTGCATTTCCCTGATGATTAGTGTTGTCAAGCATCTTTTCATGTGTCTATTGGCCATCTGTATGTCTTCTTTGGAAAAATGTCTATTCAGGTCCTCTGCCCATTTTTTTAACTGGATTGCTTGTGTTTTGATATTGAGTTGTATGACTTCTTTATGTATTTTGGATATTAAACCCTTATTGGACATACCATTTGAAAATATCATCTCCCATTTGGTAAGTTGCCTTTTCGTTTCGTTGATGGTTTCCTTCACTTTTAGTTCGATGTAGTTCCATTTGTTTATTTTTGCTTTTAATTCCCTTGCTTGAAGAGACAGATCCATAAAAATACTGATAAGACCAATGTCAGCGAGCATAGTTTCAGGTCTTACATTTAAGTCTTTAATCTGTTTGAGGTTTTTGTTTATGGTGCAAGAAAGTGGCTTTGCCTCATTCTTTTGCATAAATCTGTCCAATTTTCCCAAAACCATTTATCAAAGAGACTGTCTTTTCCCCATTGTATATTCTTGCTTCCTTTGCAGTAGATATATGCACCCAGATGTTCACTGTAGCATTATTTACAATAGCCAAGATATGGAAGCAATATGTATTCATTGATAGATGAATGGATAAAGCAGTTTTTTTATATATATGTTTGTGTATATATATGTGTGTGTGTATATATATATATATGTATATATATACACACACACATATACATACACAGAATGGAATATTACTTATTCATAAGAATAAAATCTTGCCATTTGTAACAACATAGATGGACCTTGAGAGTATTATGCTAAGTGAAACAAATTAAACAGAGAAAAATAAATACTATATGATTTCACTTACATGTTGAATCTAAAAAAATAAAACAAACAAACATAACAAAACAGAAACAGATTCACAGATACAGAAAACATACTGGTGGTTGCTAGAGGGGAAGGATATGGGAACTGGGAAAAATAGGAAAAGAGGATTAAGAAGTATAAACTTCCAGTTATAAAATAAATAAATCACAGAGGTATAATGTACAGCATAGAGAATATAGTCAATAATATTGTAATAATTTTGTATGTGACAAATAGTAACTTAATTTTTTGTAGCTATCATTATTTAATGTATAAGAATATCAATCTTATCAACTTATGAAACATCAACTATAATGTATAATGAATATCAAATCAATATCAACTGTTGTACACCTGAAACTAATATAATAATGTAAGTCAAATATACTTCAATTAAAAAAAATAAAATTAATTAAAAAGGGAAAAAATGAAATGGCATATGAGGGGAAAAAGATCTAAGGGTATTTAATTTCTTAATTATTTATCAGTAACTGGTCAACAGAATGGGGTTTAAAAATGTGAAAATGCCATCCATCTCAATTGTATTACCTGGTACACAGTGGATATTAAATAAATATTTGTGGAAAACATGAATGGATAAATAACTGAATGGATATATAAGGAAAATAATCTTTAAGATATTCATTGCAATTGTAATTATAAAATAATTATTTAAAAACAGTTTGGGCATAAAATATTCCAAATAAAATAACACTATCTTATTTCCACATACCAGTAGAGGAACTTTTCATAAAATCTGAATCTGCACTACTGATTTCAAACCTCTATTACCTATTCTTCCCACTTATCATCCTAGAACATCTGCTCTCACTTTACCCTGCCTACTTTCATCACCACCAGGCATCTCTTTAAGGGTATGATCTTAAATGGAGTTAGAGATTGTTGTAAATTACTCTTCCTTAAAATACAGTAATCTACCCTTAAAAACTTACTTAGCCCATGGCTACATTCTCAAAATACAGATAGTACTTTTTAAATGTTAAAAACTGCCATATATATATATTTGAAATCACTTTAGATCTCCAAAATGGTAAGAGCTTGCAAAAAGAAAAAATTACCTTACTGCAGTTGTTATTAAACAAATTATGTTTGTCCTGATGTTTTTAATCTGGATGATGGCATAACTAAATCTTAGATAAAATAAATAGGGGGGGAGGAAGGGGGAAGGGAGAATATCTTATTAAATAAATAAGTGGTAATTATAAATGTTATAAAGAAAAGAAAAATGTTTGAGAGAACAAAATGATAATTTCATATAGATATAGTGTTGTGAGGGAAGATTTTTTAGGAGATGATATATGAGCAGATACCTGAATGATGAGGAATAATCCATGAGAAAACTCAAGGAAAGAGCTTTCAAAAGGGAGGGACAATGAAGATAATTACTCTCAAATATAGGCAAGTTTGCTATGTTTGAAGAACAGGAAGCAAACAAGTAGGAGTATAGTTCTCTGTTCAAGGTAGGGAGTAATAGGAGATGAATTCAGATGGTTCTCTGCTTCAAAATAGTGCCTTGCTCAAGAGACATGGTCAATAAGAATACTGACATTGGGTGGAATGGAGAGGCTTATAAGTATAAAGAACTAACATTTATACTGGATGTTACATATAGATTTCCTCAACCTCTTTTCTACTTTTCTTGATTTTAGAAGCAGGAAAGCTAAAAATCGTGTTTCTCAGACTCCCTTGAAGCTAAAATTCTGGATGCAATTTGGGTTTTTTTGATTATATACACTTAATATTGGGAAAGTAGAAAGTGGAGACCATATTTCTTCTTATCTGCTAGAAGGCAAGATCATAGACTCTTGGGTGGTTAGAAACAGTAACATAGAAAACCTGAACAAACTTTTTGGCCAAGCCAATACATTGGCCATACTTACCATTCCAGAGACCCATCAGCTTACTGAGGGTAAGTGGCCCTCTTAATGAAAGCATGATGACTATAGCAGCATCTTTCTAATATCTGAATGATAGTACAGCATTCATATCCTTGAGTTTAAAATATCTGAATTCTTTTCCTGGAGCTCTCCAATGGTTTCAAGAGCACCTAATTCCTTACATTAAAATACTTTCTGTCCTAAATTTCCAAGTCATCACTCTTTTAATAGTCTTTGAACTAAAGTAGATCATTGTAACCTATCTCAACTCAGGTCGTGAGCAGAATGAACTAAGAACTGACTCAGATGTAATAACTCATAATGAATCACCCTTTCAAATACTACGGAACATGACAAGTACTTACAGAAAACCATCTGCCATGACCTTACTGCCCATTCTCATCTTATGACAAAGCCTTCTTTCATTTAAGGAAATCCTTTGGATTACTTGAGTTTCTATTTTGATTTTTAGGAAACATGATTTAAAATTTTGCAATATAGAAAAATTGTTCTATTTTGATCTACTTAGTTTATCTGGTACTTCTAGGACTTCACCGGTCCCTGCTAGTGCTGCTTAAGGGGGAAAAAGGAGTTTTCCTAGGCTGGGCTGCTCAAGCTCCCTGGGACAAAAAGACTTCGTAATACAGGCTGCTTGTTGTGGCATGGCCTCTCTTTCCTTGCCCCCGTTGTCCAGCCACTCTGGTATCTCTGGTTGGAGAAGGAAAGTCTCAGGCAGCAAGAATGCTCGTCTTGGCCACTAATTGTGAGGTGACGTCCCAAATGATACTCCATTGCTGGTAATACTGGGCTCATGTGGTACTTTCGAGAGAGTTCTTGTCTAATGATTGCTGATTTGTTATTATTTAGGAGTGGCCTAAGTTAATTAAACTCTACAGAAAAATAATTATTTTGAATGTTTAAAAATATTCTAATTAGGATATGTTTACTGGAAACACAAAGAAATTCCTATATATTGAAAGTTTCATTGAGATTGCAACCATGCTATTTGACTAAGAATAAATTCTATTTATGTATGCTTTTCAGGAACTTTACTATTGTATATAGTTTTATATATCTATGTCACAGATATATCAACACAATCTGTGCATAAATATATAAAGCATATTATATTTTATTATGAAGAAATTATTCTATGAAAAATTTTTAAATATATTTCTTTGGTGAAGATGCTATTCTTGGAAAGACATGATTTTTCCAAATGCTTTCATGTCCATCTGTGAAGCTACTAATCCTTCTAATATTATTTTTGATCTTTAATATAAGCATATAAGTATTCAATATTTAACTTAAAATTTTAATTTTTGTACATTTTGCTCAGCAATACTAAGATAAATATTTGAGAAACAGAATGACACTGAACTCATTAAATGTTAGTGCTAGGACATATTTCCAGTTTTTTGACCTTTGGATTAGGAGTATAATAGTATTCATCATTTCTTTTTAGCTTCAAACATTCTAAACACTTCATTTGTAAGTCAGAAATTTTCAGTTCCATCCTAAAAACCATAGATAAATAAAGAGACAAACCAGTGAGTATTTGACAACCTATCATGTGTAAGGTATTTTTTGGTAGATGTTAAGAGGGCTGCAGAAAGTGAGAACACTACTTACAGAAACTTATAATTAAATTGGAATTATAAAATACTAACATATGATAGAGAATATGGATCATAGATTCAGTTGTACACAACTGATGCATATCTTTATTTTTTATATCAACTAATTCTAAGACCTGTCCAAGCTGTCAGCTACAAGTCAAGCTCAGTTTTACGACTTGATCCCTTCTCCCACTTCATCAGTATTGTACAATTACTCTAGCATCTTACATTGAAGAGATATCAATCATCGTTCATCAGCCCTCACTGGCATCCACTGAAACATCCATTATCCCAGTGTTCAGGATCCCTTTAGGTTCAGAAGCTCTGCTGTTTTTGTGTCATCTTTGAGGTCCCTGCAAAGAAACCTCAATATCTGCTTCGTTGGAGCATAACATGGCTATTCTTCTCTGATGTTTTCCTGTTCCTCAGGCTGCTGCCAGCTAACAGGGCCTATGGCCTCTGTTAGAAAGATCTACAGTCTTTTCTCCCTTCCACAATCTCTCTTAATTCTTATTCCTAAAATAATTTATCCTTTCTTCCCTCATCTGTGACAACCCTTCTACAGACTGACTGGTACAAAAGTTAGGAAAAGATGATGACTACAGCTTTTTTCACTCTCAGCTTGCTGCATTCTCTGAGAAAAGGAAGTCCAAAACTCCTGGTGACCTTCCTGAAAAGAAGTAAATATAGGATTCTTCAGATTGTTATATTAATACATTATTCTGCCACAATAACTGAACCACTAGATAAAATGAAATACTTGAATCAGACAATAAATATTGCAGAAGGTTGAATATGAGTGAGGAATGTGACTTGACATGGAGTTGGATCAGAGTAGATACAACAGAGAAATGCACTTTGAAAGTATACATATAATGTAAATCTGTTGATAGGAAAGTTGCATGGCTATCATGTGTAAACTAAATGCTTTCATATGAAATAAGTAAAATGAATTAATAAAAATTACAATTAATTTTTTGCTTTCTCATTATAACCTAGATATACACAATGTAGGTTGGAATTCATAACTTGTGAAGAAATGGTAATGAGGAAGGTCAAATTTAGATAATGAAAAATTAGCTATGACAATAACTGTATTGATAAATATCAAAAGGAAATAGAATGAGCTTATCCTCACACTTCTTACATCTTATTGTTATACTGCATGATATTATAAGCACCCTGATTGGGTGCTTGTTGGCATGTTATATATGACCCTAGTGACCTTTCTTAATTAGAATATTTGATGGCAAACAAGTAAAAAAGATTGCAGATAAGAAAAAAAAGGGTCATGTGGCTTTTGAGAAATATCAATGGTTACTCTTTTAACTGCTGTATAGGTTTGGGCAATTTTAAAGGCTTAGATGTCAATGCAAGAATAAGCATGACTTTTATACATAATACTACTTTTATAAAGTGCTGTAAAAGTTACATTAACTAAGTGAGAAAATATATTATTTTACTTACATTATATCATAAAAAAATGTTGCTGTTGCATACAAGCTAAGCTAAGAGCCAAGTCTGCAAGTTACCAAATAACACATTGTGTAGTCTATGTACAAAAAGTAATCTGTAAAGAGTTTTCTGAGGGGGGAAGAAACAAAACTCAACAAAAAGGAAATATAGAGCCAACAAAACAAATCTTTTTGTCATGCTAAGTGCTATCATAAACGTGAGGCTAATTCTTCCTTTTTATTTAGTCATTTTCTAGTGATGATATACATGTTTATAAGCCAATCATAAGGTATTTATCAATTATTTACTGGGCAACTATCATTGCACCACACATATTTTATCTAACAACTCTTGCTTAGCATGGAATAATTTTAATTATGTATCTTGGAAAATTATACTGCATTCTAGATGGTGTGTATTAGACTGTCTATTAGAGTGGTTACCAAATCACCCTTTGGAGTGTAATTACCTGGCCATTTCCTGCTGTGAAATCTTGGATAATGGATTTCATCTCTTTGAGGCTCTGTTTCTTCAAATCTAAATGTTGGTAATAATAATATATAACTCAGTATTATGTAGATTAAGGAAGGTAACAGAAAAATATTACTATATGTGTTGTAAATATAGTGAAAAGGTAACAATTATATAATATGACTTGGTGGTATGATAGAATATTGTTGTAGTGTCCTGGTCCCTCAGGCATCTTCAACTGGGCTCACCCTGGTTCTTTAAATTTCACTGACTGTCATTCTCTTGGATTGATATTTTCTTTAGGAAAATATATTACCATGTGTAACCAATTAAGCTCTTATTAGTGTAAATTTGTTAGATCCTTTTCAACTTGAAAGTTAGCTTAAACTAATCAATCTCATTTAACACTAATATTAGCACTAATAAACCAAGTAAATAAACATGTAATGCAAAAATATTATAAGTATTATAAATTTACAAGTTTGATTCTGCAGGGACATTGTTCCCAATGTTATGCCCTTGCTTAAATCAGGGCAGTGTTCTCAACCCAGTTTGCATATTAGAATAATCTGAGCTTTAAAAAATATATCAGGGCCTGATCCTCACCCCCAATGATTATAATTTAACTAGTCCAGAGTAAAGCTTGGACTTCAGAATTATCTAAAATATTTTCAAGTGAGTCTAATGAGTTGCAAGTTTAGCAGAACTGAATTTAAATAAATTGTTGCAAGGTAAATGGTGGCACTAGATACATTGTGCCTAATAGAAGCACAGAACACTTTTAATTATAATTTTGTGTAACAGTTCAACTTAAAGTGATTAGTTTTAAAACATATTTAAGGAAAATATAGCCAAGGATTAAACAAATCATATAAATATGTTTCTTCTAGTACTTTAAATCCATAAATAATATATGTATATATAATCAATAAAATATGATTGTGATATTTAAAGAATAATTTGTTCTTTAAGTGTGAACTTGAGTCCATTGCCCAGTCACTTACTCGAAGGACTAAATTGATTTTATGTCAAGGAATTTTATAAAGTTCACAGCAAAATTGGCAATGAATTCCCTGACACAAATGTTTGTATTCTCTACTCAAGATATTGGAAATCTTAATTGCACTAGATGAACTGGCTAAGATTAAAGGAAGATAGAAAGATGGAAAGAAAAAATGTGGGGGAAAGTGCACACCAAGTCACATCTAGAAGTTGAAACAACCAGTCACAAAACAAGTAAAGAAACTTATTAATGAAGATTCTAATGAAGGTGAAAAGAGAAATCATGAGGGTAGTAAAAAGCTGGAATTGAAGGGGATTTAGAAAGTAATAATGACATATTCTACCTCCTGATCAGCATCTGCCTAAATCTGAAGTGGAAACTAATCCCAAGTCAGTAACCTGGGTCTAATAAAATTGTGAAGATAATATGGCAAAGAATAGAAAATTCAAGATAAAATATAGTTTATGATTATTTCGGTTTCATTGTTTTAATAACCTATATGATCTGCTCCTCAGTCTCACATATCACATAATTTTCACATTTTGAAATCCATTGTTTTCTTTGCATTCTTTCTGCCTGGTCTGGGAATTAAACCACCTGTTTTACGTATAGGACTTATAACAGAGCCTCAGGTTCTCCTCCAAGCTATACAATTTTCTTTACTCTTTTGAAACATTAGATGTTTGCTGGCTATGAAAATAGGAAACTTCAGAGTTGCTGACTTATAAATTATTAATGATATAAACCTGAGCAGGTCAATTAAATTCTCTGAGCCTTGGCTATAAAGAAAAGATATATTTCTGGTACCTCACCAATGTTTAGAAACCAGGGGCTACTGAAAAGAAAGTCCTGGTCCTTTCTTCAAAACATTTGAAGGCAGTGGTAAGTTGAAACAAATTATAGGTTTAACAAAGCCTAGAACAAACTCAATCATAGATTATACTGACTGAGGCCTGACACTACCAGCCTGAGAGTAAAATGAACTTGGCTATTTGAGATAAATATTATTTATTTCAGTTTCCACAAAATACCTGACATACAGTCAATAATTGCCAGACACATTAAACATCGACTCTATATAGCCCATTGTCAAGGGAGGAAATAATATAATTAACCTCAGAGAGGGCTTGATGCTGGAATTGTCAAACAGGGATTTTAAGATTTTAAATTAACTAAAATAAATATGATAAAGTATCAAGGAGAACAGTTTCATGAAAAATGTTTAATTTCACAAGAGCCATGGGAACTATGTAATAAAATTCTAGAAATTTAAAATATAATTTCAGAAATGAAGAATTTATTTAAGTGGGCTGAAAACAAACTAGAAATATCATAGTTCATATCATGAACTTGAATACAAGTAGAAAAAAAAATCCAAACCAAAGTACAAAGAGAAAAAAAGTGACAACAAATAGTAAGGACAAATAACGTATCCAAGATTTGTGGAATAATACCAAAATACCTAAGGATGTAATTGGAGGCTCAAAAGAGAGAAAGAAAAAATAAAGCTTGAAGAAATAATGGCTTAAATCTTTCTGAATTAAAGAGAACAACAACCCACAGAATAAAGAACCCCAGCAAAATGAAAGCATGGGTGAGGGCAGAGCAGGAATTAAGTTAAGAAGCTATTACAACAGTCCAGACACGAGATGTGGCAGCTTGAGTGAGAATGGTAGCAGTGAAAGGTTATACTCCATTTAAAGTTATTATAGGGAAAGGAGATTGGTTCAAGATGGCAGAGTAGAAGGACGTGCACTAACTCCCTCTTGTGAGAGCACCGGAATCAAAACAAAATGCTGGACAATCATTGACAGGAAGACACTGGAACTCACCAAAAAAGATACCACACATCCAAAGACAAAGGAGAAGCCACAATGAGATGGTACGAGGGGCACAATCACAGTAAAATCAAATCCCATAACTGCTGGGTGGGTGACTCACAAACTAGAGAACACTTATACCACAGAAGTCCACCCACTGGAATGAAGGTCCTGAGCCCCACATCAGGCTTCCCAACCTGGGGGTCCGGCAATGGGAGGAGGAATTCCTAGAGAATCACACTTTGAAGGATAGTGGGATTTGATTGCAGGACTTTGACAGAACTGGGGGAAACAGAGACGCCATTCTTGGAGGGCACACTACACACTGTAGTGTGCACATTGGGACCCAGGGGAAGCAGCAGTGACCCCACTGGAGACTGAACCAGACCTACCTGCTAGTGTTGGAGGGTCTCCTGCAGAGGCGGGGGGTGGCTGTAACTCACTGTGAGGACAAGGACACTGGCAGAAGAAGTTCTGGTAAGTACTCTGTGGTGTGAGCCCTCCCAGAGTCTGTCATTGACCCCACCAAAGAGCCCTGGTAGGCACCGGTGTTGGTCACCTTAAGCCAAACAACCAACAGGGAGGGAACCCAGCCCCACCCATCAGCCGACATGCAGATTAATGTTTTACTGAGCTCTGCCCACTGAAGCAACAACTAGCTCTACCCACCACCAGTCCCTCCCATCAAGAAACTTGCACAAGCCTCTTAGATAGCCTCATCCACCAAAGGGCAGACAGCAGAAGCAAGAAGAACTACAATCCTGCAGGCTGTGGAACAAAAACCACATACACAGAAAGATAGACAAGATGAAAAGGCAGAGGGCTATGTACCAGGTGAAGGAACAAGATAAAACCCCAGAAAAACAACTAAATGAAGTGGAGATAGGCAACCTTCCAGAAAAAGAATTCAGAATACTGATAGTAAAGATGATCCAAGACCTCAGAAAAAGAATGGAGGCAAAGATCGAGAAGATGCATGAAATGTTTAACAGACCTAGAAGAATGAAAGAACAAACACCTAGAAGAATTAAAGAACAAACAAACAGAGATGAACAATACAATAACTGAAATGTAAACTACACTAGAAGGAATCAACAGCAGAGTAACTGAGGCAGAACGGATAAGTGACCTGGGAGACAGAATGTTGGAATTCACTGCCGTGGAAGAGAATAAAGAAAAAAGAATGAAAATAAATGAAGACAGCCTAAGAGACCTCTGGGACAGCATTAAATGCAACATCATTTGCATTATAGGGGTCCCAAAAGGAGAAGAGAGAGAGAAAGGACCCAAGAAAATGTTTGAAGAGATTATACTCAAAAACTTTCCTAACATAGGAAAGGAAATAGTCACCCATGTCCAGGAAGCACAGAGAGTCCCAGGAAGGGTAAACCCAAGGAGAAATATGCCAAGACACATAGTAATCAAATTGACAAAATTAAAGACAATTTATTGAAAGCAACAAGGGAAAAATGACAAATAACATACAAGGGAACTGTCATAAGTTTAAGAGCTGATTTCTCAGCAGAAACTGTACAAGCCAGAAGGGAGTGGCACAATATATTTAAAGTGATGAAAGGGAAGAACCTACGACCAAGATTACTCTACCCTGCAAGGATCTCATTCAGATTCGTTGGAGAAATCAAAAGCTTAACAGACAAGCAAAAGCTAAGAGAATTCAGCACCACTAAACCAGCTCTGCAACAAATGCTAAAGGAACTTCTCTAAGTGGGAAACACAAGAGAAGAAAAGGACCTACACAAACAAACCCATAACAATTAAGAAAATGGTAATTGGAACATACGTATTGATAATTACCTTAAACAAGAATGGATAATTGCTCCAACCAAAAGACACAGGTTTGCTGAATGGATACAAAAACAAGACCCATATATATGCTGTCTACAAGAGACCCACTTCAGACCTAGAGACACATACAGACTGAAAGTGAGGGGATGGAAAAATATGTTCCATGCACATGGAATTAAAAGAAAGCTGGAGTAGCAATATTCATATCAGATAAAATACACTTTAAAATAAAGAATGTTACAAGAGACAAGGAAGGACACTACAAAATGATCACAGGATCAATGCAAAAAGAAGATATAACAATTATAAATATATATGCACCCAACACAGGAGCACCTCAATACATAAGGCAGCTGCTAAGAGCTATAAAAGAAGAAATCAACAGTAACACAGTAATAGTGGGGGCACTTTATCAACTCACTTATACCAATGGACAGATCATCCAGACAGAATATTAATAAGGAAACACAAGCTTTAAATGAGACAATAGACCAGAGAGATTTAATTGATATTTATAGGACATTCCATCCCCAAACAGCAGATTACACTTTCTTCTCAAGTTCACAGAGAACATTCTCTAGGATTGATCACATCTTGGGTCACAAATCAAGGCTCAGTAAATTTAAGAAAATTGAAATCATATCAGGCATCTCTTCTGACCACAGCACTATGAGAGTAGAAATCAACTACAGTGAAAAAATGTTAAAAACACAAACAAATGGAGGCTAAACAATACGTTACTAAATAACCAAAAGATCACTGAAGAAATCAAAGAGGAAACCAAAAAATACCTAGAGACAAATGACAATGAAAACCCAATGATCCAAAACTTATGGGATGCAGCAAAAGCAGTTCTAGGGGGGAATTTTATAGCAATACAAGCCTACCTCAAGAAACAAGAAAAATCTCAAATTAACAATCTAACCTTATACCTAAAGGAACTAGAGAAAGAAGAACAAACAAAACCCAAAGTTAGTAGAAGGAAAGAAATCATAGAGATCAGATCAGAAATAAATGAAATAGAAACAAAGAAAACAATAACAAAGATCATTAAAACTAAAAGCTAGTTCTTTAAGAAGATAACAAAATTGATAAACCATTAGCCAGACTGATCAAGAAAACCAGGGAGAGAACTCAAATCAATAGAATTAGAAATGAAAAAGGAGAAGTTACAACAGACACCACAGAAATACAAAGCATCCTAAGAGACTACTACAGGCAACTTTATGCCAATAAAATGAACAACCTTGAAGAAATGGACAAATTCTTAGAAAGGTATAACCTTCCAAGACTGATCCAGGAAGACATAGAAAATATGAACAGACAAAGAAATCACAATCAATGAAATTGAAACAGTGATTAAAAATCTTCCAACAAACAGAAGTCCAGGACCAGATGCTTCACAGGTGAATTCTGTCAAACATTTAGAGCAGAGTTAACACCCCTCCTTCTCAAACTCTTCCAAAAAACTGCAGAGGAAGGAACACTCCCAAACTCATTCTATGAGGCCACCATCACCCTGATACCAAAACCAGACAAAGATACTACAAAAAAAGAAAATTACAGGCCAATATCACTGATGAATATAGATGCAAATATCCTCAACAAAATACTAGCAAACAGAATCCAACAACACATTAAAAGGATCATACACCATGATCAAGTGGGATTATCCCAGGGATGCAAGGATTCTTCAGTATACACAATCAATCAATGAGATAAACCATATTAACAAATTAAAGAATAAAAACAATATCATCATCTCAATGGATGCAGAAAAAGCTTTTGACAAAATTCAACACCAATTTATGACAAAAACTCTCCAGAAAGTGGGCAGAGAGGGAACCTACCTCAACATAATAAAGGGTACTTCCAACAAACATCATTCTCAATGGTGAAAAACTGAAAGCATTTCCTCTAAGATCAAGAAGAAGGCAAGGATGTCCACTCTCGGCATTATTATTCAACATAGTTTTGGAAGTCCTAGCCACGGCAATCAGAGCAGAAAAAGAAATAAAAGGAATTCAAATTAGAAAATAAGTAAAACTGTCTCTGCAGATGACATGATACTATACACAGATAATCCTAAAGATGCCACCAGAAAACTACTAGAGCTAATCAATGAATTTGGTAAAGTTACAGGATACAAAATTAATGCACAGAAATCTCTTGCATTCCTATACACTAATGATGAAAAATCTGGAAGAGAAATTAAGGAAACACTCGCATTTATCATTGCAACAAAAAGAATAAAATACCTAGGAATAAACCTACCTAGGGAGACAAAAGACTTGTATGTGGAAAACTATAAGACACTGATAAAACAAATTAAAGATGGAAAAAAGCAGATGTAGGGATATACCATGTTCTTGGATTGGAAGAATTAATATTGTGAAAATGACTATACGACCCAAAGCAATCTAGAGATTCAATACAATCCCTATCAAATTACCAATTGCATTTTTTTTTTTTTTTTTTGCAGTACGCGGGCCTCTCACTGTTGTGGCCTCTCCCGTTGTGGAGCACAGGCTCCGGACACGCAGGCTCAGCGGCCATGGCTCACGGGCCCAGCCGCTCCGCAGCATGTGGGATCTTCCCAGACCGGGGCACAAACCCGTATCCCCTGCATTGGCAGGCGGACTCCCAACCACTGCGCCACCAGGGAAGCCCCCAATTGCATTTTTTACAGAACTAGAATGAAAAATCTTAAAATTTTTATAGAGACATAAAAGACCCCGAGTAGCTAAAGCAGTCTTGAGGGAAAAAAACGGAGCTGGAGGAACCAGACTCCCTGACTTCAGACTATACTACAAAGCTACAGTAATCAAGACAATATGGTACTGGCACAAAAACAGAAATATACTTCAATGGAACAGGATAGAAAGCCCAGAGAGAAACCCACACACCTGTGTTCAACTAATCTATGATGAAGGAGACAAGGATATACAATGGAGAAAAGACAGTCTCTTCAGTAAGTGGTGCTGGGAAAACTGGACAGCTACAAGTAAAAGAATGAAATTAGAACACTCCCTAACACCATACACAGAAATAAACTCAAAATGGATTAGAGACCTAAATCTAAGACTGGACACTATAAACTCTTAGAGGAAAACATAGGAAGAACACTCTTTGACATAAATCACAGCAAGGTCTTTTTTGATTCACTTCCTAGAGTAATGGAAATAAGAACAAAAATAAACAAATGGGACCTAATGAAACTTAAAAGCTTTTGCACAGCAAAGGAAACCATAAACAAGACAAAAAGACTACCCTCAGAATGGGAGAAAATATTTGCAAGCAAATCAGCAAAGGATTAATCTCCAAAATATATAAACATCTCATGCAGCTCAATATTAAAAAAACAAACAACCCAGTCCAAAAATGAGTAGAAGACCTAAATAGACATTTCTCCAAAGAAGACATACAGATGGCCAAGAAGCACATGAGAACCTGCTCAACATCACTAATTATTAGAGAAAGGCAAATCAAAACTACAGTGAGGTATCACCTCACACCAGTTAGAATGGGCATCATCAGAAAATCTACAAACAACAAATGCTGGAGAGGGTGTGGAGAAAAGGGAACACTCTTGCACTGCTGGTGGGAATGTAAATTGATACAGCCACTATGGAGAACAGTATGGAGGTTCCTTAAAAAACTAAAAATAGAATTACCATATGACCCAGCAATCCCACTACTGTGCATATACCCAGAGACAACCATAATTCAAAAAGACACATGCACCCCAATGTTCACTGCAGCACTATTTACAATAGCCAGGTCATGGAAGCAACCTAAATGCCCATCAACAGACGAATGGATAAAGAAGGTGTGGTACATATATACAATATAATATCACTCAGCCTTAAAAAGTAACAAAACTGGGTCATTTATAGAGACGGATGGAGGTAGAGACTGTCATACAGAGTGAAGTAAGTCAGAAAGAGAAAAACAAATATCGTGTATTAATGCATATATGTGGAACCTAGAAAAATTTTACAGATGAACCGGTTTGTGAGGCAGAAAGAGAGACACATATGTAGAGAACAAATATATGGACACTAAGGGGGAAAGTGTTGTGGGGGTGATGAATTGGGTGATTGGGATTGACATATATACACTAATATGTATAAAATGGATAACTAATAAGTACCTGCAGTATAAAAAAATAAATGAAATTTAAAAAGAGAAACAAAAACCCCAAAGCATGATATTTGCAAAAACCTACAATTAAAACACACCCAGGTGCTTTTCAGTTCAACTACTAAAAAGGTAAACGTAAAGAATAAATTATAAGAGCAGCCAGTGAAGATAAAACATATTATAGAGAAGGAAATTATGTTAACTAATAACGGTTAACTTCTCACCAGAAACAGTGGAAGGCAGTAAACAATGGGATGGCATTTTTTAAATGCTGAGGAGGGGAGGGAGAACTGTCAAGCTAGAAATCTATGCTCAGCAAAATATCTTTCAAATATAATGATAACATAAAGCTATTCTGGGATAAAATAAAGCTGACAGAATTCATTTTTGGAATGGGATACTAAAACTAAGTTAATTCATCCCTGGCATACCTGAAATACAAGAAATTTAAAAAAAAAAGTTCTTAAGGTTGAAGGGAAATCATACAAGATCACAAGAGCTGCAGAGGAAAGTATACGAGAAATTGTGCATGTTTGGTATATAGTTAAATCGTGTGTGTGTGTGTGTGTGTGTGTGTGTGTATCTTTAGGTGAGTCTTAATTAAAGCAGAAATAAAAATATATAACTTTAAAAGTGTAATGTATTATAGTGTTTTTGTGTATAGAAAATCAAATTTTAAGACAAGTCTCTAAAAGGCAGTAGGGAGAAAATAGAATTAGACTATAAGAATTCTCTTACCCTTTTTTAAAAATAGTGTAATAATATTGAAAGTAGACTGTGATCAATTAAAGATGAATATTGTAGTCTCTAGAATGAAGGTTCAGAACTGAACTGAATGGTAAGGAAACATAGCATTAAAGTTTGTGAAATGCAGTAAAAGCAATACTTAGAAGAAATTATATAACTTTAAACATTTATATTAGAAAGTAGTAAAGATATACAGTTAATGTCTCCACTGTCAGTTCAAGAAGTTAGTGAAAAGAGTAAATTAAAACCTAAGTAAATAAAATAAATTATAAAATAAGAGCAGAAATCAAGAAAATAAAAAAATAACACAGTAGAGAAAATTAACAATGCCAAAATTAATTATTTAAAAAGTCTGATAAATTGCTAAATCTGAAAAAAATGATTAAGAAAAAACTGAGAAAGCACACGTTATCATAAAAATAATACAAAAGAGAACATAAATGAAGATCATATAGAAATTAAAAGGTAATACAGAAATATTGCAAACAACTCTATATTAACATGTTTGATGATTTATATAAAATGCACAAAACCCTTGTAAGACATACATTACTAGCATTAACATAGAAGAAACAAGAAAATACAAATAGCCCCTTATTTATTAAAATAATATAATTCACAATCATAAACTTTTTCGCAAAGAGATTTCCAGGCTTAGATGGCTTCATCAATGAATTGTACTAAACATTTAATAAAGACATAATATCAATACTTCACACACTATTTGAGAAAATATAGGAGTGAACAATTTCCAATGTGTTTTATGGGTCAATATTAATTTTATACCAAAACCTGAAAAAATACTACAACAAAAGAGATTTTTATATCAAAATTTGGCATGAATACAGATGTAAAAATTCTCAACATAATGCTAGTAAATCAGCAATACATTAAAAGAAGATAAATGATCGTGACTAAGGCTTATCACAGGAATGCAAGTTTGATTCAAGAACTGAAATCAAACAATGTAAAACACCACATTAACAGAATAAAGATGAAAAATTATGTATCTCAATTACACAGCAAAAGCATTTGACAAAATTTTATGTCTCTTTTCTTTGAAAACTCTAATCAAAATAGGATTTAAAGGAAATTTCCTCAAGATGCTAAAGGCCATTAAAAAAAAAAAAAAAGCTATAGGTAATTCATATGCATAGTCTAATGGAGAAACACTAAACATTTTTTCTCTTAAGGTAAAGAACAAGCTTAGCTCTCACCAATTCCATTCACCATTATTCCAAAGGTCCTAGGAAGTTCTATAAGGTTAGGGGGAAAATAAAAGGCAATCAATTTAGAAAGAAAATTTAAAACTATAATTTTTCCAAATAACATAATTGTTTACATACTAAACCTTATGAGATTTCCAAAATCATCAGAATAGTTGAATTTGCCAAGATGCAAGATTCAATATCAATAAAAATTGATTGAATTTCTATATATTAGCAATGAACAATTGGAAAACAAAATTTTTAAGTATCTCAAAATATATAGTAATAGCAAAAATGACATCAAATACCTTAGCATAAATCTAATAAAATTTCAGCCATATCTATACATTTAAACAATGAAGTCTTTTTGAGAAAAACAAAGACCTATATAAATAGATGTATCATGTTTATGGATTGGAAGACAATATAAAGATTCCTCCAAAATAGATCTACAAAATTTCCTGCAGCCATTTTAAAACATAATACATAATTCTAAAATGCACTTGGAAAGGTATAGAATGTAGAATATCAAAGCCATTTTGAAAAAAAAAGAATAAAGTTTTGGAGATACTACACTATATGATTTCAAGACTTACCATAAAGCTGCAGCAATACAGATAATGTTTTAAAAATTACTCGACTTTGGTTATTTGAATGACCCACAGGTCACCAAAGAGCATATTAACATCAGGCCATTTTAATAAGTACAGTCATATCTATACACCTGTAATGGAAATATTTCAGGTTCAGTACCAGACCACTGCAGTAAAGCAAATATCACCATAAAGTGAGTCATATGAATTTTTTGGTTTTTCAGCTCATATAAAAGTTAATATTTACACTATAATGTAGTCTATTAAGTATGTAATAGCATTATGTCAGAAAAAAAATGTACATACTTTAGTTAAACAATAATGCTGTTGGAAAAATGGTGCCAATAGATTTGCTTGACAATTTTCTTCAATTTGTAAAAAAATGCAACATCTGTGAAGCACAAAAAAGTGAAATGCAATAAAATGAGGTGTGCCCCCATATAGTGATAACTCATTGTGATCTTAATTTGTATTTTCACAGTGGCTAGTGATGTTGAACATCATTTCATGAGCTTACTTTCCATCTCTGTAGTCTCTTTGGTAAAATATCTTATCATGTCTTTTGCCCATTTGCTAATTGGATTGTTTTGTTACTGTTGTGGGGGAAATGGGAGAGAGACAGAAGATTAAATAAATGGAAAAAAATGTTGCATGTGCCTAAGATGTAAATGTGTCATAGATAGAGGAATATGATTAACTCAAATCTGGGCACCTGAGTCTAAAAACAACAATACCATCACCCACAGCAGGTGTATAAGACAACGGATATGAAACATCTTTTAAATTTCAAGTGCTTTACTTGGTAAAGTGCCACTTTAAATATATACTTATTATCATTGCCAATTTCACCATTCTGCATCTCTAGTCTATTACCTACTGCTTCACGCTAAATTCACACTTTCAAAATTTAAGGTAATGCTGAGGAAACGATAGGATAAACAAAGTGAATATTATGAAGATTAACACAATCCGTACATTTTTACATGACTCCAAATTCATCAGAATTAACAGACTAGGACTCCAAAATTTTCAACCTTGTTTGCATAGTAATATCGCCTGATGATATATACATATAATTATATCATAAACAAACTGTTCTCTGTTCCCATCCTAGACTAATTAAAACAGAATCTGAGTGCTAGAGCCCAGGCAGTGGTAGGTTTTTAAATCTCCTTAGGTGATTCAAAGGTCCCTTTGCGAGGGAGCTGGGTTAGGTGAAGTTGTAGGATTAGGATTTTACTCTGCTACAGGGCATATGAAGACTGTGCTTATTTGAGTTCCTCTTAGAAATACAATGGGAATTGTAAATATTTTATGGAGAGAGGTCAACTGTTATACCTCTCCATTCTTTTGTAGGTGCGATCATAGTTTTAGGCCAGAAGTTTTCTCCTTTGACTTGTTTTTATCACAGTTGGTTTGTTAATTAGATACAGGGTCTGGCTTCCTTTGCTGTGAAACATAATTCTGTTATCAGTAAAACCACATTCTGCCCAAGGTGATTTCTCCAATGACTTTAATCTCCCTTTTCAAATCCATGAAATAAAGAGACTTCCAAACTAGGGAATGAGTAGTCATTTGGGTTAAAAGAGACTTTCAGTTTAGATTTCAGATATTCTAACCCACTGTGAAAGTTTGATAAAAAGTGAACCAGGGCTTTTAATTAATTATGTACAGAAAGTTGACAAAATTCTGTTGGGAGACATTCCTAATAATCCATGCACGTAATGTAGTGGGAATTGTTTATAAATATAAATGAATTGAAAGGTTTATAACCCTGGAACAAGATGATGAAAAATCAAACCATGGTTGGCAAACTCACAATTAAATTCTCAGTTAGTAAATGACTTACTTCAGAATTCTCTTTAATCTTTGTTTTCCAATATGTTCCTGGAAGCAAAGAGAAAAGAAAAATCTCAGCCAGAGCTTAAGTAGGAAACTCTTAGAGAGACTACGTTACACACATATAATTTTAATAACTCCTGGTTGAAGATCCTTGAATTTACATGAAAACATAATCTCCTTTCTGTGTGTATGTGTGTCTAATATGCATATACATACATATATATGTATATATATACACATATATGAAATATAAGTTTTGACAGAGATTTAGTGACCTTTGCAAATGTAAAAATTTTTTAAAAAATCAAATTATAGATTTTGAGGAAGAACTCTTATTTCTGAAAAAGAAATTGATTTTGCATGTGTGATGTTTGTATATTTTTACACCTGACATTTCATGTTGAATATTTTATAGAAGTAGGAAACAAACTTCTGTTTAATGGTGAGTCTAGATATGTGTTCTAATACCTGGCTCTATAGGATTTAGCTGCTCATAAAATTATTCCCTACTCTTATATTATAGGCAGATTCATATGCTTAGTTATCCAAATGTCTGCAAATAAGTTTGTATTAAAATTATTTGACTCTTCAAAATTACTTTTGATATTTCATCTTCTTCAAAATTATATCAAGAAGAAGAACTCATTTGATATCAGTGAAAATGTCAAGGTATACCTTGTACTTGATGATACCCTGAATGACTGTATTTGTCTATCTCTCACACTTGGTCATTGTTTTCCTGAGGGCAGGAGGTGTGGCTTTTTGCTACTCCAGTATGTCATCTAGCACAGTCCCTGGCAAATATTATGTGGTTTATGAATTATATTTTTTGAGATAAACTAAATCAAACTTTATACTATCTATAAATACTCCTAAGTCTGATAATACCATTCCATTTATTCACTGAAAAGTTCTGTATTGATAGCTCTAAAGGATGATTCTTTTCCAAACTAACTCTACTTACTTGAGGTATAGATGTAAAACATGATCCCTTCTTATACAATTTGACTGGTATGGATGCTGATATGTTTTTCACCACTGATATGCCATGTTAACATAAGATGTGGGGTTACTAAGGCATACAACCTATTCAGTAAAAAAAAAAAAAACACTAACCGGTATCACAGCCATCTAATCCTAGCTGATGTTTCCATTGTCTTTACATTTAGTCATGAATGAAGTTGTAATTACATAAGCACTGAGAGCAATGCTCTACCTGGGATAAATTGGTCTGCTCAAACATCATCACTTTAATATCTAATAGATGAAGAAACCTAGATAATATGTTTTACAAGGCAAATGCTTTCAATTACTCCATCCTAAGAGTTCTTAGGAACAACCTTACAGAACCACAAAAGCATTTTAGTTATATTATGGGACAGATGTACAAACTGGCAAAAACAGAATTTTCTATTAATTCTGACAAAAGAAATAGGTATTCATGCAGAATATGTTAGGTAATATTTCATGATTAAGAATGTTTTTTATGAATCATAAATGATAATACATTGCAGAAAATGTTCCTAAATTTTAAGAGGTTATTTTTGATAAATGAGATTCAGAGATACAAATTTCACTTCACTTCTTGCCAGTACTATGCACTTTCCACATTATTTCTATATAATTTTTCTATTCTGTTTAGATTCTCTGCATGCTGTGTAAGATATTATTATCCCACGTATATATATACAGAATTCATTTTGGGAGGGCAATGTTGTCCAGAACAAGTTTACACCTAAATATTGAAATTGTTGCTGTTTTAAGTTCTGTTTAAGTTTAATTAGAGGCTGTAAACACTACATTGTATGGCCAGTGAGAACCAAAACCTAATTTCCCATAAAAAATTGGACCCAATGTCGGTTAATTTGTTTGCTTCCATCTCTAGCTCTACAGAATGTAGCTCTTTTTAACCCACATTCATACGTAAAAGTGTAGTTCTTAAAGGACTGCTACAAGTTGGGTCAATATTTCTTATTTAGCAATAACTTTGAAGTATTTCACAACAGAACTTTAAAATCTCTTTTGAAAACTGTATCTTTGACAGGATGCCATTAAATTGTTAAGAGATAATGATGAGATTTTCTAAGAGGAACAATATTTTCTATTTTAGTTTCAGATCTAAGGCTATTCATTTTCCCCTAAAGAAGAAGATTACTTCCAATTAAATAGCATATCTTGAGTGTTACAATGTGATGAGGTGTTTAAGTTGACTGCCTCTATAGTTATACTGGGTTCAAAGCTTCATTACTGTTCGATCTAGGGTAATTATTATATACCCACTGTACCTTGATTTGCAAATGTGTAAAATAGCAATAGTATTAGGTTCTACCTTAAGAGTTTTGTAATGATTAAATGAAATTAACACATGCAAAATTTTGTGTGTGGCATGTAGGGAAAGCTCAATAAAAGTTATGTATTATCACTCTTCTTATTTCATTGAATCTAAGATGCCATTGACTAAGATATATTATATGGATCACTAAGGAAAAAATGCTGCCAATCATGCTGATTCATTATTATTTAAACATGTTCAAATAAAGAATAGTAGTAAACAGTGCATCATTTTTCTGAAAGGGCAATACTAAAAGTTTCAAAGGTTTTCTGCAAAACAAACTGATATAATGTAACAATATACTTATATGATAATAGTATGAGCTGATATGTAGTGACAAGATTATATATTTCATTAACATAGAAAACTATCCCTTGATTTAGACATTTAATAAAGGAAACATCAAAATGAAGTATTAAGACAAAATAAAAATCATTTTAAGATGAAAGATAATATCACATGCACTTAATATTTTAAAGTTATTATATTTAAAATGGAATTTTAGAATACCCAAAGCATTACTTACCTTATCTGATATTTGTTTCATGACAAATATTCTACATGTAGATAAATTTCTTTCATTTTTTTGGTTCACATCAACTGAATTGTAGCAGGTGTACAAAATCTTGTAACATGTTGCTCTGTATAAGTTCAGTTTCTTTTTATAAAGATTAAAATATTTTTTCTGCCCTCCCTGAGTTTTGTTTTGCCGTTAATGCATTGCTTTCAGTAATTAAGATTTTAGATTTGTTTCCAGTTTCATAATAGAGTATTCCACGTCAACATTCACATCTTTTTCTCTTTGCATTTCTTCTGTTATGGTATTTACAAAGAATTATAGCCTATAGTGAATATGCAATCACTGGAAAACTCCACCAGTTTCTGAGAGCTGCAGAATTGGCTTCCAGGTTCCTCAACTAAAAATCAACTTGATATTGTAAAATTATTATTTATATGTACCAACATTACCCAATATGTATGATTTTCTATGGTTCGGATAGACTGAAGTACATTTTACTCTTGATCCAAGGACCTGATCATTTGACTTTGAAGGAATTAAAGTTTAATAATTTGTATTAGTCCACTCTTTTTAGTATTGATTTCATATCCCAGGATGACACAAACAATTGGAATCCACTTTGAGACTTAAGACATTATAGAAAGTAGCAATTTTTTTGGAATGAGAGGTTTTCATAAGGGAAGGGATATTATTTGTCTTCTTTAGAAAAAAAGTAGAGCATAAATGACGTACCTGCATCAGACAGGCACAACATTTCCAGGAGAAAATAAGTCTCTCCCTGCTTATTCATTTTGCTATTTTTCTTTATTTCTTGGCAAAGCTATCTACTTCTGCTTAGAGACAATTCCAGTAATGAATTGTCAATTTTCACCCAGTTTTCATACTGAGTATAGAAGGTGAATGATGAGCAAATAGATTAGTACAAGAAAAACCTGTATACCTTTACATTGATTTTAAAACTGAAATAGTCAATTATGTGAAGAAATTTATTTAAAAAATGATGTTCTTGTGGTTGACACAAAGGTAAGGAACATTATAAATCATCATGAACCACTGAAGAATTAATTACTTAGGCAATTCAACCAAAAAATAAAAAGAAAAAAATTGGGACAATGATCTTTAGCAGCCCTTAAAACAATTAAATATTAGAAAAGTGCATTATTTACTTTTATTGAGCTAAATATATTGTTATTAAGGAATGTATGAGAATTTTTCTAATTGAATTCAGTTTCTAAGATCTTGGCTTCTCTGTTGCTTTGGGCTGAGACTTTCAGACATAGGGAGTATAAGATGAGGTACTAGTAACTTAGTTAACTTTCTAAAGGAACCAGATTGGACAACATAGAAACCCATACACTTTTTGTAGACTTTTGATGTGTAAAATTAAGAGATTACTGTGGTTAAAAATGAAGATCATGTGTGAGGATCACAATTAAAAATACAGTAGTAGATGGCCTTTAAATTTTAAATTACTGATTCATGGCTGTTAGTGCAAAGTCAACATATGCCATGGAAACAGATTATGGTAATAACTATCATTTCTGAAAATGTAGTTCATTGCCAAGTCAAATATATTTTGTAACCTATGTTACAAGTTATACTGTTCACAAGTGCAAAGGCTATACTAATTTTGGGGGGGTTCAGAATTTACAAGATGACTTTAGAAGGTTAGAAATAAAGGTTGTTCCTTATAGATCTGTTTCTACAACAGGAGTTTTGGGATCAAGCACGCTTTCTAGAGAAACGCTTCATTCCCATTCTTCAGAACAACAACAGTAACACCCAAATCATACATAAACCCAATTAATACTATTCTATCTTTGGCAGTGTAGTCTGTCTTTAGTGGTATCTTTACACATGTCAACTCATTCTCTGAAACAAAGTCTAAGAGGCTCATAAATAGTAGTTTATCTTGAATGATGGAAATGTCAACAGGAGCACTTTTTTTCTTTACTGGAAAGAAAACTAATGGAAGCCAGCCATCAAATATATATATACAGTCAAATACATGAATGTGTGATGGATAAGAAGCCATTATCCCATCTTCGACAGGAAGCATCAAGAAAATGAAGACTTGGACATCAGCATAATGGCTACATAAGACATCCCTCCTTTTTTCCTCTTTTTAACAACTAAACTTTGGCATTCACCCATGAACAAAAGTGTGAGATTTGTGGGATCCAGCACCATATGCCACAGCATGTAGGAGGAGTCTTTTCCACCTGTGCATCAGGTAATGGGCAGACAGACCACAATACAGGCAGTGGAACTGGCAGGAGACTGTGAACAAACTTTAGTTCCTTTCCACTGTGGTTGTGAAGCACCTGGAGGGCTCTATTTTGGACAAACACCAACAGATAAAAGAGGCTTTGTAGAAGTCCAGGTTTCCTGAGGAGAGATTCCAGCACTCTGTTGAACAACAGGAACAACAAAAATATGAGTTTGGTTGTGTTGGAGAGGGTAAGAGAAACTTTGCCAGCATTTCTCCTTCACTAAGGTGGCACAGTACGGGGCTGAAGTAGCCTGTGGTGATCTGTCCCATGGGGGAAAGGGAAACATTGAATGAATACCCAGCTTTCCCAGTTGTGTAGGATGCTAATAGAGAAACACTTTTCTCTCCCACAGTACCCAGAGTATTGAGGCAGAACTTCCATGTCTTGGGGGAGTGGGGAGATTGAGAAAGAGGCAGATAACAATATCAGAGGTCATAAAACAGATGTGGTTCTGGACTCTAGCAGGAGGTCTGCCCATGAGCCACTGGGAAAACCTCACCTGAGGAACCACTGAATGGGCCCATGGGCACCCCCAATGTCCCAGTGCCAAAGCTACACTACCCCCCACTCTATGGCCAGTGGCAGAAGAGAGGTCTAGTAGACAGAGAGTAAGTGCAGAAAACAGGGCAGTGTCTGTGGGCAAGGGAGAAACCACAAACTGGAGCCATAGCATCACCTTTGGGGAAACAAGAGAGATAACCATCAGCCATCCTGGTAAGCTGTAAGATCAAGACATACAAGCTTGAGAACTCTGCCATAAGAGGGAGCAAGAAACGTGGAGCAGGTGTATTCATACAAGGTCAGAGAAGGCCTCAGATATAACCAGGAACAATAAAAAGTATCTTTCACTTGAGGCAGCTATAGATTGGAAGGAGATGACTGCTACTTTAAACATGAAAACATCAGTGCAAACTCCAGGGAACATGAAGAATCAAGGAAACATTACATTACCAGAAGATCACAGTAATCCTCCAGTAACTGAACCCAAAGACTTGGAGATCTGCAATTTATCTGATAAATCAAAAACCTCCTAACTTAGAAAAACCCAGGACCAGATTGTTTTATTGGTGAATCATACCAGGCACTTAAAAAAGAATTAATGGCAGTCCTTCTCAAGCTCTTCCAAAAAACTGAAGAAGAGGCAACACTCTCAAACTCATTTAACGTGTGCAGCATTACCCTGATACCAAAGCCGGAAAAAGATACTACAGGCCAATATCCTTGATAAATATAGATGCAAAAATACTCAACAAAATATCAGCAAACCCAATTCAACAATACATTAAAATAATCATCCACCATGATCAAATGGGATTTATCCCTGGGATGCAAGGATTGTTCAACATACACAAATAGATAAACGTGATATACCACTTCATAGACTGAAAGATGAAGATCATATGATCATCTCAAAAGATAAAGAAAAAGCATCTAACAAAATTCAACATTTTTTCATGATGAAATACTTGAACAAACTGGGTATTGAAGGAGTATACCTCGACATAATAAAGGCCATATACTGCAAACCTACATCTAACATTGTAATCAAAGGTGAAAGGATGAACACCTTTCTTCTAAAATCAGGAACAAGAAAAGGATGCCCACTCTTACCACTCTTATTCAATATAGTATTGAAAGTCCTAACTAGAGCAGTGAGATGAGAAAAAGAAATAAAAGGCATTCAAATGAGAAAAGAAGAAATAAAATTGTCTTTATTTGTAGATAGTATGATCTTATATATAGAAAATCCTAAAGACTCAACAAAGAACCTGTTGAAACTAATCAACAAATTTAGTAAATTTACAGGATATAAAACCAACATACAGAAATCAGTTATGTTTCTATATAGTAATAACAAAATATCTGTAAAGAAATAAAGAAGACAATCCCATTCACAAAAGCATCAAAAACAATAACATACTTGGAAGTGAATTTAACCAAGGAAGTGAAAGATCTGTACAATGAAAATAGGACTTTGATGAAAGAATTGAAGAGGACAGAAACAAATGTAAAAATATCCCATGTTCAAAAATTGGAAAATGTAATTTTGTTAAAATGCCCATACTACCCAGTCATCTATAGATTCAGTGCAATTCCTATCAGAATTTCAATGGTATTTTCCATAGATAGTAAAAACAATTCTAAAATTTGTACTGAACCACAAAAGACTCCAACTAGCCAAAGTAATTCTGAAAAAGATGAACAAAACTTTAGGCATCTCATTTTCTGATTTCAAGTTATACTACACAGCTGTAGTAATCAAAAAGTTATGTTACTGACATAAAAATAGACACATAGACCAATAGAACAGAATGGCGAGCCCAGAAGTAAACAC
Source organism: Kogia breviceps (assembly GCF_026419965.1). Taxonomy (NCBI): domain Eukaryota; kingdom Metazoa; phylum Chordata; class Mammalia; order Artiodactyla; family Physeteridae; genus Kogia; species Kogia breviceps. The sequence goes on along the minus strand of NC_081311.1, from coordinate 161,893,204 downwards.
CTCTTATATGTCAACTAATATTTGACAAGGGAGCCAGGAATACTCAATGGGGAAATGATAGCCTCTTCAATAAATGGTGTTGGGAAAACTTGATAACCACATGCAGGAAAATGAAATTAGACCCTTATCTTATAGCACTCACAAAAATTAACTCAAAATGGATTAAAGACCTAAACATAAGACTTGTAAGCATGAAACTCCTAGATGAAAACATAGAGAAAAAGCTCCCTATCATTGGTCTTGGCAATGATTTTTGGATGTGACATCAAAAGCACAAGCGACAAAAGCAAATAAGTGGGGTTACATAAAACTAAAATTCTTCTGCACAGCAAAAGAAACAATCAACAAAATGGTAAGGTAACTTACGAATGGGAGAACATATTTTCAAATCATATTTCTGATGAAAGGTTAATATCTAAAATATATAAAGAAATCATACAACTCAAAAACAAGTAAGCAAATAATACAAATTTTTAAATGTGCAGAGGAACTGAATTGATATTTATTCCAAAGAAGATATCCAATGACAACAGGTGTAGGAAAAGATGCTCAGTATCACTGATCATTAGGGAAATACAAATCAAAACAATTATGAGATATCACTTCACACCTGTTAGAATGGCTGTCATCAAGAAGACAAGCTGTAAGTGTTGGAGACGATGTGGAGAAAAGGGAACCCTTGTGCACTGTTTGTGGAAATGTAAATTAGCACAGCCACTATTGATAACATTGTGGAGTTCTTCAAAAAATTAAAAATAAGACTACCATATCATCCAGCAATCCCACTTCTGGATATATATCCAAAGAAAATGAAAAGAAGGTATTGAAGAGATATCTGCATATCATGTTCTTTGTAACATTACAATAGCCAAAATATGGAAACAACCTGTGTTGGTCAATGGATGAATGGATAAAGAAGATGTGGTGTTTATATATACAATAGAATATTATTCAGCTATAAGAAAGAAGGAAATCCTGCCATTTGTGACAACCGAGATGAACATTGATAGCCTATGCTAAGTGAGATAATTCAGACAAAGACAAATACTTCATGATATTCCTTATATGTAGAATCTAAAAAAGCTGAACTTGTAGACAGAGAGTAGAATTGTGGTTACCAGGGACTGGGGAAGTGAGGGAAATGGGGAAACATTGGTCAGAGGGCACAAACTTGTAGTTAGAAGATGAATAGTTTCTGGAGATCTAATGTAGAGCACTGTGATTATTGTCAACAATACTGTATTATATACTTCAAAGTTGCTAAGAAGGTAAATCTTAAATGTTCTCACCACACACACACACACACACACACACACATCAATAGTAATGAAAGGAATAAAAGAAAATTAAGACTTAAAATATTCCATATCATCAGTTACAAAAATTACAGATAATAGCTGGTGGAAGATTTTTCTTTGCCAACTTGTATCTTCTTCAGTAATTATTGATCTTTTAAAAATAATTCATATGATGCTTTACTTATTGTATCCTCATCCACCAAGAAAGCAGTTTTATTTGGTATACTCTCTATCTAATCCAGGAATAACTCTAACTGCATTTAGAAAGGTTTTAGCATGTACTGAAATATATATCTAGGACCACCTCCAGTGGCCAGCCATCCTGCCTTCTTGTTACCTGAGTATGTGGTGCTTTTTGGATTATGGAAGCACTGATATATTTCCTTAAGTCAATTTATTTATATCTAATATCATAGGGAATAATACTTTGTAATTGTACATTATTCCTCTATCTCTGTGTTCATATCTATAGAGATGTAGTGTGTCTCCAAATGGTTGAGAATCATAAATATTTAACTTTCGCTACCCCCTCTTCCTCTGTTATGTCAAACATGATTCTTATTAATAACTCTGCACTGCCTTTTTTTATAATGAATTTTTAAAAGTTTATGAGTTTACCATAATTTACATAGAAAATCAATTTAATCAGATTGTCCTGTTCCCCAGGCATCCTGGCTAAACAAGATTTTGTTATCTCTAAAGCCAAAGAATTTGAGAGTGCTATATCTGATAATTATTTTTTCACCCTAAACTTGGTCACACTTCTGTGACTCGCCTGTGATGAATTTTCAAATTCTCCTCAGGGTTAAGCCTGCGTCTGTTCACAGAGGCATGACGAGCTTCAGGTAGAAAAAAATGACACCAAATTTGACACATTCTAATTAGATTGTGCTGTCATCTAGGCTAGGACCTCTTGTAATAATATGTCCACAATAAGTAGAAAGTTGAGTATTAAAGGCTAATGAAGGAATCTTAATAAAAATTTATAAACACTTTCAAACAGTACAAATTAAGGCTGTTGGACTCTAATTTTATAGGTACAACATTTCCTTAGACTCCTGCTGCCTTACAATCTGAGAAAATTGTGTTATCAGATAAAAGGCCTCTGTTGATCAATTTAGGATTATAAAATTCCTAGAGTTTTCTTTTAAAACAAAACATATTCTACCACGTTTATTAGAGTATCTCCAAGCTGTGCTTCATTAGATTTTCATTCTTCGTTATTGCTGTTGTTCAGTGTTTTTTTTAAAAAAATGAGTCAATTAGGCCACAGTAGGTTAATTTAGAGAAGTTGTAACTTTTTAGAAGCTTTGTGCCAATTTGTCTGTCATTTTGTCAGAGTATGAGTCAATTGGAGTGTTGATAATGACCACACCCACTCTTCAGAGCAGCAAGCTAAGAACAAATAATGGATATTTTGCAGGTTCTTTAAAACAAGGCAGACAGAAACACAGTTGACAATACACGTGTTTGAAAATACCCCCAAAAGGCATGTTTGGCACATGGACCTTAGATTGCCAGCTCCTAATTTGCACTTAATTTTTCAGTTATAATTTACTTTGCTTTTGATGATGTTCTTCTATTTTTGTCTAGTTCTATTCACATTTCTTTGGCTCACAATAGTTTTCATAATAGCCTACCATGTTGCTAACATTTCAGTAATGTTGAAATATAATGTATTTTTATATTATTACTAAGAATTTTTAAAGGATATTTTATAATGTTTTATAACATATGACTGCATCTTTAATTGCATTTAATTTTGTAACCCAGGACTCAACTATATTAACTATTTGATAATCTTTTAGCTTTATAAATTATTCTAGAATATTCTAGTGTAAGAATAACTTTATGTATGACATCTATTATATTTTATCATCTGTGCATTTATAAGGCACCATCTCAAGTCAAACCTTGAACACTGACCTTTGCTCAAAGAATATTGAATGTTTATTCTAAAGTATTGTGATGGTTAATTTTATATGTTGCCTTGACTGGGCTAAGGGATGCCCAGATAGCTGGTAAAACATTATTTCTGCATGTGTCTGTGAGGGTGTTTCTGGAATAGATTAGCATTTGTATCAGTAGACAGTAAAGAAGATTGTGCTCTCCAGTTCAGGTGGGTATCATCCAATCTATTGGAGGTCTGAATAGAATGAAAAGGTGGAGGAAGGCCAAATTTGCTCTCTGCTTGAGCTGGGATTCATCTTCTCCTGCACTTGGATATTGGCCTTCCTGATTTTCGGGTCTTCAGACTCATATTGGAACTTATATCATTGGTTCCCCTGGTTCTCAGGCCTCCAGGTTTGGACTGGAACTCCACCTCTGGCTTTCAGGGCCTTCAGACTGCAGATCATGGGGCTTTCCAGCCTCCATAATTCTTGAGCCAATCTCTCATAAGTCTATTTCTCTATGTTTATATCTATCTATATATACCTATCATCTTTCTATCATCTCCTACTGGTTCTGTTTCTCTAGAGACCACTGATTAATATAGGTATTTTGAAATTATTTAGTTCATAATAAATATGTTGTGCTCCCTTGTTTTATTAAGAACAAAGGTCATAGTCCTCTCCTAGATTCAGCTTATGTGGCAAAAAGTACATCTTCTTATCTTACTGAAAATATTCATTATCACATGTTTTGTTTTATATTGTTGGTTAGTTTCTTGATTTAGGAGAAATGCCTCTCTAAATAGCTGTCTTATTCAACTTTAAGCATTAACAAAATCTAAGTAAGCTTTTAAATTATATTTAAGTAATCTATGTCACAATCCTATAAAATTAAGATATATATATCTTTTACTCTCATCACTTTCCTCATGATTATAAAAGTATAGAACAAAGAACAGAGACCTTTCATTACTCTTTTTGGTAGATATATATTTTCATATAGACGATAACTTGTGAACTGAATATGACATTTTTCTGAGAGACAAAAGTGAAACCAGACACTTCTTAAACGCACTTGGTTCCAGAATTGCTCAAATGTTATTCAAGACATTATCCCAGAGACATAATCAATTTGTAGGTCCTACAATTTATTTATTTATTAAACAAATATTTCCTGCAAGCCTATTACATGAGTTTGTCATGTGCCTGATTTGGAGAGAATTAGAGAGATAGATGATATCTGAGTCCCTGAACATCAGCTTTTCTTATTAGTTGCCTCTATAGACAACCTCTTGTCATTCTGGAAAAAGATAATCATGTACAAAGGAAAAGTACAGTTCACACTGATTATTGAATAAGGATTTTGCCCCCAAATCCTAACTTTACATAGAACTTCTGTTTCTCGTAAGCTTACATAGACTAATGTATGTGCCAGGGAGACTCCTTTCTAGGGAAGGATAGGCACTTATTTTTTCTTGGATTAAGTGTTAATCATAATTTTTGATAAGGACCTCTACTTACCTATAATCTTTAGCCTAATAACATATATGTCATTTCTGCTTTTATAGGGTAAAGTGATGGAAGGCATGTGGGACCACAAATAAAAATGTATCACCGAAGGGCCTAACAAAGGTAGGAACCCTTACTTAAGGAATTAAGCAGAATTGCAAGGAATGACTTTGCTAATTGTATTTTTCTAGTTGGTTTTCTGTCTTTAGCCATACATATGTGTTTCATTTGTTATCTTATACCACCTATGCTTACAGTAAGACTGATTTTATTAGTTTTTCATTTTATCACTCCTACTCTTTGAAGAAAGGAACTGTGTTGGTCCTTGGTCAATATAAAGACACAAATCCATTTCTTAACAGTGCATTAAATCAGTCTCCTCTATTTCTTTATTGTGTGCATGTATATAGATATATTATTGTAGGTTTTTCTTAGTATAGAATATATGGATTCAATTAATAAGGATCCAATTATCTAAGCGTCCTGGAAATGTCGTTCTTGTTACATTTAGAGAGCAATATAATGTAAAGTTATTATATAAATGCTATGTCGATTCCGTTTTCTGGTCACATTTTCTTTTAGGCCTAAAAATTTTTTGAACTCTTTGATGAAAGATTTACATTCTAAACTGAATTGAATTCTGGACCATCACAAAGAGCACTTTGTAATGGAATACTGCCAACAAACTATGTATATATGTTGACACAGTATAGACAGCATCCCCAAAACATGATTATTACTGTTCTATAATTCTGGTATGGAGTCTTTAGGTGGCACTGTAATTCCAGCAGTAAATTATTTAACATTAAAGAGTTTTACATTAGGTCTGTGAATAAAGAATTCTGTCATTAGTTTTGCAATTATTTTTCATAATTATGCCTTATATTTATAGGGGCTATTTTTAACTTACAGAACTTTTTCTCAAATATTACTTCACATTATTTATAAACCTAAGAACAAGGCAGAACACCCATTTTATTCCCCCTTGACAGATGTCAAAAATAAGTTCAGGAAAGTTAAGCAGTTTTCATAGGCCCCTTCATGCCCTATAGTATATTTTGTAAAAGGAGATGTTTTACGGTCTTCCTGGGCTGTGCTTGCCTTAATGTCATGGGTTTTCCCAGGTCTCCCTGACTCCAATATGATTGACACTGACTTTGGTGATGTTTAGAACCTGAAGGTATTGGACATGGTATTGGAGGATGTTTCTGTTGAACAGAGAGCAGAGAAGGGGTCAATATGCCATGATTCTCTCAATTTCTTCATCTTTTTGTTCTTTTCTACATATCTACTCAATTCTAAACAGGATATCAGACTTAAATAGATGTTAGGATAATTAATGAATATAGGGCCTAAAATTTAGAACTACATTCTAAATAAGATTTTTCATATAATACAAAGGAAAAATACCAAATGTGTTGAATCTTCCCCTAAGTGTTCCTCTAGAGGAATTCTTACTTATATATCCTCAGTTTCTAAATTTAAATTTTAAATTAAATTAAATTTAATTTAATTTTAAGATTTTAGCTATCTATGAAAATGTCTTCTTCCATCCAACTTTTGAGAAAAATCTAACAGCTGTGGTTAATACGGAACTCAAAAATTCATCCTCACTTCCCCAGAAGGGCATTTCACTAACTTTGCCATGTCCAACCAATAAACCATATCTGGGGCTTCAGTACAAAATTCTGTAGGTATCCCACAGAGCGCTCATCAGTGGACTAGACACTTCCAGGTACATGCTCTTTCTTGGTTATTTCATCAGAGAGTAGAGGCATGCCTTTGTAATTTTCTGTTTCTTTAGTTCATACCTTAAGATATGCGCGCGCGCGCGCGCGCGCGCGCGCGCACACACACACACACACACACACACACACACACACACACACCCCTACCTTCCAGGTACCATCTAAACTTTCTAAGAACAAGAGGACTATACTTCTAATTGCCCTCTAGCTTTTGAGGCTACCTGGCTTCCGTGGCATTAGTACTTCCTTATTAGTCAGAACATCATCCCACTTTCAAACTGTGCTTCTTAGGCCAACAAAAGATAAGCTTTGGTCCATGCTGATCTATATGCTCTTAAAAACCACTTCCTTGACTGTACTGGAAGTACAGTACTAACTAAAGTTTCTTATTTCCATTTGCAAGTACTCAGATTCTTAGTATAAGGCTCTTCTCTTCTCCGGTCTATAGAGAAGGGAAAGGAAGAAAGTACATTGTTCCAATTATAATTTGAACTGATATATATATATATATATATATATATATATATATATATATATATATATATATATATATATATATATATAGTGTGGTACACGGGCCTCTCACTGTTGTGGCCTCTCCCGTTGCGGAGCACAGGCTCTGGACGTGCAGGCTCAGAGGCCATGGCTCATGGGCCTAGCCTCTCTGCGGCATGTGGGATCTTCCCGGACTGGGGCACGAACCCGTGTCCCCTGCATTGGCAGGCGGACTCTTAACCACTGTGCCACGAGGGAAGCCCCTGAACTGATATATTGATTGCAAATACAAATTATAGAAACAGGAGACAATGTCAGTTTTTTTAAGGTGTTTTTTAACTCCTCTTTTCATTCTCATATCCAAAATTATCTTTTTTCTGAGTTTATGCTATATGCTTTCTAAAATGTTGACTGCTTATGGTGAAATGCTAAAGGGAGAGCAGAGAATCTGCTCTAATCATGGAGAATTAAGAGTTGAGGGAAGGTTATGGGCTTCTCTGGTGGTGTGGTAGTTAAGAATCCACCTGCCAATGCACGGGACACGGGTTCGAGCCCTGGTCGGGGAAGATCCCACATGCCGCAGAGCAACTAAGCCAGTGCACCACAGCTACTGAGCCTGCGCTCTAGAGCCCACGAGCCACAACTACTGAAGCCCATGTGCCTAGAGCCCGTGCTCTGCAACAAGAGAAGCCACTGCAATGAGAAGGTCATGCACCACAATGAAGAGTAGCCCCTGCTTGCCACAACCAGAGAAAGCCCACGCACAGCAATGAAGACCCAACACAGCCAATATAAATAAATAAAATAAATTAATTTATTAAAAAAAAAGTTGAGGGAAAGGTAGAGTCAGGTAGATGGAAATAGTGTGGCTGACTGATGTCAAGTTAAATATGAATTTCACAATAACCCACTGAATTTAAAAAGTTGCATCTGAGTAATCTCTAATTTCCTAATGCCTTGCTTTTAATTTTCTTAATGTTCTTAATGTCATATTTGGGTTACAGTTATCTTATATTAGAAGCCCTCCAATAAGAAAAATAATGTTTTATGTGTTTTTGTGGGGTTTTTTCCCATCATAAGGTATTTAGTGGTCTTACACTGCGAGTGTCTTACCGGTCTCAGGTTAGAAGAATAAATTTGCTTATTTCCATAATATTTCTTGGGTGACTATAGCCCAAACAAAGCTTGTATTAACGAAGTCTAAAAACAATATCTTTAGATTTCAACATTTATCATTCTCACATATGTGTATATGTTGCAAAGTGAGCAATTAATAGATATGAGTTTAATTATCACTGTAGCACCCTAAAAGGAAGGAATGTAAGCAAAGAAATAAGAACCCAAGTAAATTAACTGACTTATGAAAGGGGGAGGTGATATCCATTTCATGGTTGAGGAACCTGCCTTTCATTAAGAAGGCCAACCATTTCTGTGATTTTTCACTATATTTTATACATTTCTAAGATAAACATTTACAGTGTAAGAAATTGTAGTGGAAATATTTTGTTATAAGTACAAAAGAATAAGACAATTTATCTTTTAGAGAATTTAAACATTTGTGGACATCAGAGTTATACAGATGAACTTAATATGTTGATATGATTAAAATAGGTTGCTTTTATTATATTATCATTGAACATATATTATTTGGACAAGATGAGACATATCTACAGCATTGCATATAAATCCAGATTTCAGAGTTTTAAAAGTTTCATTATGATCAAAATTATTATTTCTTAAAAACTGTAAAAATTATATTTGGAATTTGGGAGACAAATAACTGAAAGGTAAGTGAAAATTTACTCAAGACAATTAGATTAATGCCAAATAAGCTAGAGAAAAATTAAATAATGTATGTATTATATATAATATTAAAAAATTACACACATAAATTTGATATTTATATATTATTGTTTAAAATTGATTGGCAAAATTTTTAGAGTATTTCTTCTTCATTGACATTTAACTTAAACTAGTGAAGTTAAGGTCTGTTTATACTTAGTGTTAAGGAAAATGAGATTTAGGTTCAGAGAGAACTAAATTTCTATCAAGGCTCTGACACTTTACAGCTACGTATTTCTAAACAGTTTCTTAATCTCTGAAAACCTTAATGTAATTACTTTAAAATGGGTTTTGTACCTAGCTTATGGGATTGCTGTGAAGATGAAATGAAATAACACATGTAAAATGCTTAACCAGGGGCATTTTAATGGCACATAACAATGTAACAAATTTTAGGTATTACTCTGAACTACTATATATAATAGCACCTTATATCACAGATCAGTTCTTGACATATTATAAATGAATGATAGTTGTATAGATGCATTTGCTATATTTGTTTAATGATATATATATATTTTATTAATTTATTTATTTTTGGCTGCATTGAGTCTTCGTTGCTGAGCATGGGCTTTCTTTTTAGTTGCGGTGAACGGGGGCTACTCTTCGTTGCGATGCACAGGCCTCTTATTGAGGTGACTTCTCTTGTTACAGAGCATGGGCTCTAGGCACAAGGGCTTCAGTAGCTGTGGCACATGGGCTCAGTAGTTGTGGCTCATGGGCTCTAGAGCACAGGCTCAGTAGTTGCGGCACATGGGCTTAGTTGCTCCACGGCATGTGAGATCTTCCCGGACCAGGGATGGAACCTGTGTCCCCTGCATTGACAGGCAGATTCTTAACTACTGTACTACCAGGGGACCCCAATGATATTTTTAAAAATATATTTTAAGAAGAGCACTTAAAAATTGCTTTGTGCTAATTTGTGGATTTGTTTCATATCATTTATTTCATTTTATTACACATTTTATTACAATGTGCTTTTTGCAAATATTCCAAATTTCCTTTAAAATCTACAAAATGTTCTGATTGATATATATTCTGATTATGAAAAGGCAATTTTCATTGACTATGTTGAAGATTAAATATGATTAATTTAGTTTAAAAAATCACATTTAAGGACTTCTCTGGTGGCACAGTGGTTAAGAATCTGCCTGCCAATGCAGGGGGCATGGGTTTGAGCCCTGGTCTGGCAAGGTCCCACATGCCGCAGAGCAACTAAGCCCATGCGCCACAACTTCTGAGCCTGCGTGCCACAACTACTGAAGCTTGTGCACCTAGAGCCCGTGCTCAGCAACAAGAGAAGCCACCGCAATGAGAAGCCCACTCACCGCAACTAGAGAAAGCCCGCATGCAGCAACAAGGACCCAATGCAGCCAAAAAATAAATAAATAAAAAATAAATAAATTTTTAGAAATCACATTTAACCAAAAAAAATTCACTTTCAATAATCAATAGTTACATTTTCTACCTCTTGGATTGAGTTTAGCATTGCTAACTTTGTTACAGAAAGATTTGAGTAATTTTTTGGTAAATATTCTAGTCCAGGATTGTAAGATGCTTGTTCTTTCACTGTATCCTATCTTAACAAAGCAGTTTTGGGGACTTTTGTTAAATTTAACAAGTTTTTTGACTGCATGCAAATTCAACATTATGTTTTTATATCAATTAAATGTTCTTGTTAAATGTTCTTGTTCTTCCAATTTTATCAATGAGTACACCAAAAATCTCAATGTAATTCTAAAGTTTAGCTAAATTTATGACATATTTTTGCATTATGGAAGGAAGTAGTTATTTTGATGTATCTCTGGGATAAAACCAGGATTCTGTGATGTAAGAGGTAGATTTTCAGCATATCACATTCAAGAACTGAGATCACATTATCAAAACACAATGAAAGGAATGGTATTGGAGTCTCTTGTGGTTGTTATATTAGAAAACAAACTGCTTAAAAAGTTATGCTGGCTACAGTTAAGGGACATGTATGGAAGAAAGTTTGAGAATCACCTCCATTACCATTTTCCGTAAAGGTTAACATACCTAAAAGGGTCATAGAAAAGATCCGAGGAGACTTGTTGATGTAATTCCCTCAGGAAGTTTGGTGACTATGGAGCATTTAAAGTTGGAGGGGCACTTTTGCTAGGATGTAAACTGTCACTCTGTCCATTTAAATCTTCTATATCAAGAACAAATTTTTAAATCCCTTCTACCATGTGAGTCTTGGGTTGAATGCTCTCACCCACATGAAAGCCCCTTTTTCAAACCTCTGCAGTACTTACAAAACATGTATAGTTTCTTTTCCCTACAGCTCAGGAGCTGAGTGCTCTGGCCTGTCTCCATAAATCAGGGCTCCTAATCCCGCTAGCATCCTTTTTTGAGTGACTGGGAAGAACAATCAGAGAAATTTCCTGTTTCCTGTTGTGATTTCCAGGGAAAATCCTATAGCTGTCTAATTTGGTTGAGGTTATTCTAACATGTATTTCTGGACTCATTCCCTTATTTTTGTTCAGCATCTGCATGGAAACTCCTCCCTTCCAACCTGTACAGATATTAGACTTTAGAGTTTTCCCAATCCCTAGTTTTTTTCTGCTTCTTCCTCTCCCAGGGATTTGATGGGTTCTTCTTTTAGACTCTCAACAAAATTGAGCTGATGATCCACTTCCTCTCCCACTGCCCCCCTACCCTATCCCACCCCTGAAAATGGACAGCCATAGTATAAGGATTCCTCCACTGAGTCTTCTTCCTATTTAAGTTCCTTCAGCAACTGATTTTCCTTCTCCTACAACCAAACTACCAATCCAGCTAACCAAACAAACAAAACGTATTAGGCATGGCGTTTCACTACTTCCTTCCCATTGAAAACATATTCATTTAAATAATAATTTATATGCGTTGCTATCCTGTTCAGTTTTTAAATTTCTTGAGGCTAAAAAACAAACTGTATACTTATGTACTTTCTTTGTTGGTTCTTAAATATTTGTGGAAAGAAAAAATAAGTGTAAAAAGTCACTATTTTTTGTTGGTTTGGGTTTTGTTTTTTATGAAAACACAAAGCCTTTGTAGACTGAAGTACAAAAGCTATATAAAAACTGAAACTCCTACTGTATAACATGGAACTATAGTCAATGTCCTGGGATAAACTATAATGGAAAAGAATATAAAAAAGAATATATATATGCATAACTGAGTCACTTTGCTGTACAGCAGAAATTAACACAACATTGTAACTCAACTATACTTCAATATAAAAAAAAACTAAAGGAATGAGAGTAAACAATAAATGAGGTCTGTATCCTTAAAAGTTAGAGTTCTGCTTGAACTGTGAATCTGGAAGAATATGTAAACACACTATGCTTTGAGGAACTTAAATTAAAGGCTGTTATATTGTATAAGATATGATGAGAGAATTTCATAGAAGACATGCTCAATCTTTACTTCAAGTAAAATATTTTCCTTCTAGTTTTAATGTCACGCTCCACATAGCTTTTCTTGAACTATATAACTTTCAGTATTATTGAAAAAAGCAAAATTCTCTTTTAATCATGATCATATTTCTTCCCTCTATATCTCAGAGGAGAAAAGCTTTTTTATGTATAAAGATGTCTAAATCCTCAAAATGTTCTTTGTGCCTCCGATTTCTTAATTTCTAAAGTGCTCTTTACAAACTAAAAGACACTCTGTTACTTAGCAATAACATAGATGCTAACCATAACAAGGAGTAGTTGAGAGCTGAAAAGGATTCTGGGTAATGGCATAAAAATTAACATGTTAAACATTTATTTTTACTTACATACTGATTAAGGCTTGTAGTATCAGCGATACTCTTCCTCATTAAATCAAGACTGCTAACAAAATGACAACTTGAAAAGAAAAAGAAAAAATACTAATAGTATTTGATTGGCATGCTTTCTTATAGATCACCAGTTCATTGCCAGGGAGGAGTAATAAAAACCCTACCATTTGTGCTGGTAGAGTAAAAAACTTGATGTATATACAATTAAACAAATTTTGTTAAACTTATTTTAAACAAATTTTAAATATGTGCAGGACACATGGAGGTAATTATTTAATGGTCTTATTCAATCAAAATTTAAAAACTTGTTTAAAATAAGTTTAAAATAAGTATATCAGCAAGTTGCATATTTACATGACTATTATTTTTTATGACATGAGTAGAAAAAAAAAGAAAAATTCTGTGTTTATATCTGGTGCTGTAGCAGCATCTGCTCTTACTGCTGCTGCTATGTTTATAAAATCTCCTTCTGATATCTATTCAGTCCTGGGCATTTTTTTGATTTTGAAGAAAATAAGTATTTGGCTTCTCCCCATTCCTACCCCATATGATGCTTGAATAAATTGTATTTGAAGTTATTTATTTTTATTTAAGCACTAACTTTTATTAAATACCACTCCTTATAAAAATAATTTCTCTTTTATGAAAAGAGATTTAATTGAACTTTACTGGTCATGTTTAGTTGATACTTGTATTTTATTTATGGTTCTTTCTCAAGAACTTTTATATATTAAAATATCATCTATAATACATATAGCTTAATTTTGGTATCATTTGTTCCATATTCTTGGAAATTCTTGGAGGGTAATGATTATGGAGACTATGTTTAACCTATTTGAAATGCATTTCAAGGTCAAGGACTAAATACCATCCCCCAATAGATATAGACTGTAATTGTACTTATTAAAAAAAAATCCTAATGAAACTCTCAGTTCCAGCCAGGGTTTTAACAACTCTCTTTTTTCACTCCATGCGTGTTTATTTTTCAGTCTTTAGTAGCTATCTTTCTACATATTTGGTAGCTATCTCTCTACCTTGCCTGCCTTTAAGCACTACTTAGATCTCACCTTCTTTGTGAAGCTTTTCCTGATCAACGCTATTCATCTTCAGTCAATTCATTCACTTAAGCATTTCATTAGTACTTATGTGTATGATTTAATAAGACCATTGAATAATTACCTCCATGTGTCTTGCACATATTTATTGGACTTTTTCTTGTGATTTGTTTTGTCGGTTTCATTAGAAGTATGAATTTTCATAAGTTGTACCATGACCAGTTAGAGAATGGAGTGGTTACCTTGATTCAACTCCCAAATCTTCTACCTACTGACCTATGACTCATTTTCTCTGAATAGGACAATAGTTAGTATATTTGATGTTGTCATTATATTTTATTAAAATATTAATCTTGAGTTAGAGAATCCCATATTGAATACAGCATAAATGTTTCATAAACTCTGACTTAAGTAGCTTATCTATATTGACATGAAGAGGAAATTCTAAAGACAAATAATTTATAACTATTTTAAAATGTTTTATAATAATTAATTGCTTAGTCATTTACTTTTTTTATTAGAGTATAGTTGCTTTACAATGTTGTGTTAGTTTCTGTTGTACAGCAAAGTGAATCAGCTATATGTATGCATATATCCCCTCCCTCTTGGACCTTCCTCCCACGCCCCCATCCCACCCATCTAGGTCATTACAGAGCACAGAGCTGAGCTCCCTGTGCTCTACAGCAGGTTCCCACTTTGCTTTTAATCACTAATTAGTTGATTTATTAACTCAACTGATTTTAAAAGAGGACATAGCTTAAAACTCATTCTGACTCCTCATTTACATTAAGTTAACTATTAGTTAACCTGTACTCAGAGCTTTAATCAGGAACTTTTGTGGGGGGGCAAAGTATATCTTTTCAACACTTGCTCTTGAACCCAAGTGTATTAACATCCTAGTCAGTGTAGTGTCAAGTCATAATTTTATAAAGTGTGAAGATGAAGAGTAGATGGTCAAAATATCAATTCAATTTAATATGATATTTATTAATTAAACACCCTTCATCTGTAAGACCCTGAGGGAGATTCACAGGTAGTCAAGGAATGTCCCCGTCTCTGAAAAGTATGTAACATAATGAGGGAGGCAAACACATAAATAACCATAACGCCTCAGTAATAGACATTTAAATAATCTGCTCAGGCTCATGTTCTTTGCTGAATATGTTGAAACTAGGAATAATTTTCAATGTCTAGAATTGGCTCAAGGTCATATTCAGTGTTTAAGTCTCCCATTTTTTAAGCTTTTCTGTTATACACATTTTATTCTTTATACTTTATAGATGTAGCAATGGTAACATATCCAGCCTGTGTTGAATAAAGTATACTGGGGCAGGAGTTATAATAAATGATTTTTGTTTATTATTACTACTTATAAAACAAACCTGCAAAATAGGTATAATTATTTCTATTATTATTTTACAGAGGAGGATACAGAGACTCAGAAAAGTTAAATTTACTGATGACTTACTTAAAACTTAAAAGCTCTCAGATAGGGAGGTTTCAATTGTACCTGTATACCTCTGAGGCTTATGCAAAGCATGATATGTGACAAAGGGTGTCTATTAAAACATGGGGTATGAGGCAGCATGTTGTAAGGAGAAATCAGTTTATAGTCATCCAGTTTTGTGCTCAAATTTATAGTTTGCCTATTCCTAATTACACAGTTCACCTAATTTCTTTGAATCTTGTTTTCATAATCTATAAAATGGGGTTAACTGGAAGAAGCAAGTTGATTAATGTTTCTGGAACTAGATGAAAGGAAAGATGTATAAAAGAACCTACAGTGTTTGGGGAATTTTAAATTGCTTTGTATGGATAAAGGATAAAACATATAAAAAAGCTTTCTTTCCACTAAGTACAACTAAAACCTCTGGATATTATATATAATTCATACTTAAGGAAACATTGAAATGTGTAGAGAAGAAGGAAGACTGGCTAGGAACATTAGGACCCAAAAAAATGTTATACTGGCAAGTTCCTTGAGGTTTTTTGTTTGTTTGTTTTTTGGTTTTTTTTTTTGCCTCATATGTCTCTGATTTAGAGCTGAGGAAGCAGGCAATCCAGAAATAGCAATGAGAACCCCAACCACAACTGCTTTTTCAGCCAAAAGTTCTGACCAAAAAGTCATATAAATCTCTTAGACAATAACTGTCCTACTCCAACCAATCACTACAGAAAAAAATATGGCCATACTCCCACCCATGCTGGCAAAGACCAAGTGGGCAACTTAGATTTCTACCCTCTAAAGTCTGTAATAAAGATCGCCAACACCACTACTGGGCTGGTCTTAAAAAGACCAATGAGGGTGCCTGAATTTCCACTCTGACCCAGCAGTAATGAGTAACTCTTCTCCTTCCCTGCTAGGCTGATATCAGAGGAGGCCTCGTACAGAGTCAGAACTTTCATCATCACTAGTGGAAATAAGGCAACCCCACTGAGACCACATAGGGAGCCCAAACTCCAACTTCCACCCAGCAATAATGAATATTCCTACTCCCAAAGTGTGAGAGGCTGAGTGAAGAATCTGAACTTCTACACATCTGGCTGTAACAAGGCAGTGTCACCCCTCCTTCTGCTGGAGCATTTTTAGATAAAGCCAGCTGAACATTTAAATATTATCCAGAATCTCCAAACATAATATGAGCATGTCTTCGTTTCAGTTGAAAATCATTTGTCATACCAAGAACCAGGAAGGTCTCAAACTGAATGAATAAAGGAAATCAGTCAATGTTAACACAAGATAACAGAGATGTAACCCAATGTATTAAAAGGAAAAAGAAGAAAAAAAATCACATGTTCACATCAACTGATGCAAAAAAGTGACAAAATTCAAAATTAATTCTTGATGAAACCCTCAGTAAAAGAGAAATAGAAGGGAACTTCCTCAGTTTATAAAGAGTATCTACAAATAAACAAGAAAAAAAAAAACCCTACAGCAAACATTATACTTAATGGTTAAAGACCATTAATATTTTCACCCTAATATCAAGAATAAGCCACATATTTATTTCTTTCTTTTTATTGAAGAACAAGCTATGTATTTCTATTCTCACTAAACTTATTCAGTATTTTACTGGAAGTTCTAGATAGTAGAGCAAGTCAAGAAAAGGAAATAAAAGGCATACAATATCAGAAATGAAGAAAGTTATCCTTATTTGAAGATGATATGATTGTCTTCATAAAAAAATCCCAAAGAATCTGCCAAAAAAATATTTCTTGAGCTAATAAGCAAGTACAGCAGAATCACTGGATCTAAGATAAACATACAAAAATCAATTATTATTTTTCCTATTTTTAAAAACATCTTTATTGGAGTATAATTGCTTTACAATGGTGTGTTAGTTTCTGCTTTACAACAAGGTGAATCAGTTATACATATACATATGTTCCCATATCTCTTCCCTCTTGTGTCTCCCTCCCTCCCACTCTCCCTATCCCACCACTCTAGGTGGTCACAAACCACCTAGCTGATCTCCCTGTGCCATGCGGCTGCTTCCCACTAGCTATCCACCCTATGTTTGATAGTGTATATATGTCCATGCCACTCTCTCACTTCGGCACATCTTACCCTTCCCCCTCCCCACATCCACAAGTCCATGCTCTAGTAGGTCTGTGTTTTATTCCCATCCTACCCCTAGGCTCTTCATGAATTTTTTTTTTCATAGATTCCATATATATGTGTTAGCATATGGTATTTGTTTTTCTCCTTCTAACATACTTCACTCTGTATGACAGACTCCGTGTCCATCCACCTCACTACAAATAACTCAATGTTGTTTCTTTTTATGGCTGAGTAATATTCTGTTGTATATATGTGCCACATCTTCTTTATCCATTCATCTGTTGATGGACACTTAGGTTGTTTCCATCTCCTGGCTATTGTAAATAGAGCTGCAATGAACATTTTGGTACATGACTTTTTTTGAATTATGGTTTTCTCAGGGTATATGCCCAGTAGTAGGATTGATGGATCGTATGGTAGTTCTATTTGTAGTTTTTAATGAACCTCCGTACTGTTCTACATAGTGGCTGTATCAATTTACATTCCCACCAACAGTGCAAGAGGGTTCCCTTTTCTCCACACCCTCTCTAGCATTTATTGTTTATACATTTTTTGATGATGGCCATTCTGACTGGTGTGAGGTGATACTTCATTGTAGTTTTGATTTGTATTTCTCTAATGATTAATGATGTTGAGCATTCTTTCATGTGTTTGTTGAAAATCTGTATCTCTTCTTTGGAGAAATGTCTATTTAGGTCTTCTGCCCATTTTTGGATTGGGTTGTTTGTTTTTTTTGTTATTGAGCTGCATGAGCTGCTTGGAAATTTTGGAGATTAATCCTTTGTCAGTTGCTTCATTTACAAATATTTTCTCCCATTCTGAGGGTTGTCTTTTGGTCTTGTTTATGGTTTCCTTTGCTGTGCAAAAGCTTTTAAGTTTCATTAAGTCCCATTTGTTTATTTTTGTTTTTATTCCCATTATCTAGGAGGTGGGTCAAAAGGGATCTTGCTGTGATTTATGTCATAGAGTGTTCTGCCTATGTTTTCCTCTCACAGTTTGATAGTGTCTGGCCTTACATTTAGGTCTTTAATCCATTTTGAGTTTATTTTTGTGTATGGTGTTAGGGAATGTTCTAATTTCATACTTTTACATGTACCTGTCTAGTTTTCCCAGCACCACTTATTGAAGAGGCTGTCTTTTCGCCACTGTATATTCTTGCCTCTTTTATCAAAGATAAAGTGACCATATGTGCGTGTGTTTATCTCTGGGCTTTCTATCCTATTCCATTGATCTATATTTCTGTTTTTGTGCCAGTACCATACTGTCTTGATTACTGTAGCTTTGTAGTATAGTGTGAAGTCAGGGAGCCTGATTCCTCCAGCTCCATTTTTCTTGCTCAGGATTGCTTTGGCTATTTGTGGTCTTTTGTGTTTCCATACAAATTGTGAAATTTTTTGTTCTAGTTCTGTGAAAAATGCCAGTGGTAGTTTGATAGGGATTGCATTGAATCTGTAGATTGCTTTCGGTAATAGAGTCATTTTCACAATGTTGATTCTTCCAATCGAAGAACATGGTATATCTCTCCACCTATTTGTTTCATCTTTCATTTCTTTCATCAGTGTCTTATAATTTTCTGCATACAGGTCTTTTGTCTCCTTAGGTAGGTTTATTCCTAGATATTTTATTCTTTTTGTTGCAATGGTAAATGGGAGTGTTTTCTTAATTTCTCTTTCAGATTTTTCATCACTAGTGTATACGAATGCCAGAGATTTCTGTGCATTAATTTTGTATCCTCCTACTTTACCAAAGTCATTGATTAGCTCTAGTAGTTTTCTGGTAGCATCTTTAGGATTCTCTATGTATAGTGTCATGTCATCTGCAAACAGTGACAGCTTTACTTCTTCTTTTCTGATTTGGATTCCTTTTATTTCTTTTTCTTCTCTGATTGCTATAGCTAAAACTTCCAAACCTATGTTGAATAAGAGTGGTGAGAGTGGGCAACCTTGTCTTGTAACTGATCTTAGTGGAAATGGTTTCAGTTTTTCACCATTGAGGATGATTTTGGCTTGGGTTTGTCATATATGGCCTTTATTATGTTGAGGAAAGTTCCCTGTATGCCTGCTCTCTGCAGGGTTTTTATCATAATGGGTGTTGAATTTTGTCAAAAGCTTTCTCTGCATCTATTGAGATGGTCGTATGGTTTTTTCTCCTTCAATTTGTTAATATGGTGTATCAGGTTGATTGATTTGCGGATATTGAAGAATCATTGCATTGCTGGGATAAACCCCACTTGATCATGGTGTATGATCCTTTGAATGTGCTGTTGGATTCTGTTTGCTAGTATTTTGTTGAGGATTTTTGCATCTATGTTCACCAGTGATATTAGCCTGTAGTTTTCTTTGTGACATCTTTGTCTGGTTTTGGTATCAGGGTGATGGTGCCCTTGTAGAATGAGTTTGGGAGTGTTCCTGCCTCTGCTATATTGTGGAAGAGTTTGAGAACAACAGGTGTTAGCTTTTCTCTAAACGTTTGATAGAATTCGCCTGTGAAGCCATCTGGTCCTGGGCTTTTGTTTGTTGGAAGATTTTAAATCACAGTTTCAATTTCAGTGCTTGTGATTGGTCTGTTCATATTTTATATTTCTTCCTGGTTCATTCTTGCAGGTTTTGCATTTCTAAGAATTTGTCCATTTTTTCCACATTGTCCATTTTATTGGCATAGAGTTGCTTGTCTTAGTCTCTTAGGATGCTTTGTATTTCTGTGGTGTCTGTTGTAACTTCTCCTTTTTCATTTCTAATTTTATTTATTTGTGTCCTCTCCCTCTTTTTCTTGATACATCTGTAATTGTTTATCAATTTTGTTTATCTTCTCAAACAACCAGCTTTTAGGTTTATTGATCTTTGCTATTGTTTCCTTCATTTCTTTTTCATTTCTTTCTGATCTGATCTTTATGATTTCTTTCCTTCTGCTAACTTTGGGTGTTTTTTGTTCTTTTTTCTCTAATTGCTTTAGGTGCAAGGTTAGGTTGTTTATTTGAGATATTTCCTGTTTCTTAAGGTAGGATTGTATTGCTATAAACTTCCCCCTTAGAACTGCTTTTGCTGCATCCCATAGGTTTTGGGTTGTCGTGTCTCCAGTGACATTTGTTTCTAGGTATTTTTTTGATTTCCTCTTTGATTGCTTCAGTGATCACTTCGTTATTAAGTAGTGTATTGTGTACCTTCCATGTGTTTCTAATTTTTACAGATCTTTTACTGTAATTGATATGTAGTCTCATAGAGTTTTGGTCAGAAAAGATACTTGATACGTTTTCAATTTTCTTAAATTTACAAGGCTAGATTTGTGACCCAAGATATGATCTATCCTGGAGAATGTTCTGTGAGCACTTGAGAAAAATGTGTATTCTGTTGTTTTTGGATGGAATGTCCTATAAATATCAATTAAGTCCATCTTGTTTAATGTATCATTTAAAGCTTGTGTTTCCTTATTTATTTTCATTTTGGATGATCTGTCCATTGGTGAAAGTGGGGTGTTAAAGTCCTCTACCATGATTGTGTTACTGTCGATTTCCCCTTTTATGGCTGTTAGTATTTGCCTTATGAATTGAGGTGCGCCTATGTTGGGTGCATAAATATTTACAATTGTTATATCTTCCTCTTGGATCGGTCCCTTGATCATTATGTAGTGTCCTTCTTTGTCTCTTGTAATAGTTTTTATTTTAAAGTCTGTTTTGTCTTATATGAGAATTGCTACTGCAGCTTTCTTCTGATTTCCATTTGCGTAGAATATGTTTTTCCATCCCCTCACTTTCAGTCTGTATGTGTCCCAAGGTCTGAAGTGGGTCTCTTGTAGACAGCATATATACAGGTCTTGTTTTTGTATCCATTCAGCCAGTCTGTGTCTTTTGGTGGGAGCATTTAATCCATTTACATTTAAGGTAATTATCGATATGTATGTTCCTATTACCATTTACTTAATTGTTTTGAGTTTGTTCTTGTAGGTCTTTTCCTTCTCTTGTGTTTCTTGCCTAGAGAAGTTCCTTCAGCATTTGTTGTAAAGCTGGTTTGGTGATGCTGAATTCTCTCAGCTTTTGCTTGTTGGTAAAGGTTTTAATTTCTCCATCAAATCTGAATGAGATCCTTGCTGGGTAGAGTAATCTTGGTTTTAGGTTTTTCTCCTTCATCACTATAAATATGTCCTGCCACTCCCTTCTGGCTTACAGAGTTTCTGCTGAAAGATCAGCTGTTAACCTTATGGGGATTCCCTTGTGTGTTATTTGTTTTTTTTCCCTTGCTGCTTTTAATATGTTTTCTTTGTATTTAATTTTTGATTGTTTGATTATTATGTGTCTTGGCATGTTTCTCCTTGGGTTTATCCTCCATGGGACTCTCTGTGCTTCCTGAACTGATCAACTATTTCCTTTCGCATATTAGGGAAGTTTTCAACTATAATCTCTTTAAATATTTTCTCAGTCCCTTTCTTTTTCTCTTCTTCTTCTGGGACCCCTATAATTCAAATGTTGGTGCATTTAATGTTGTCCCAGAGGTCTCTGAGACTGTCCTCAGTCCTTTTCATTCTTTTTTCTTTATTCTGCTCTACAGTAATTATTTCCACTCTTTTATCTTCCAGGTCACTTTTCTGTTCTTCTGCCTCAGTTATTCTGCTATTGATCCCTTGTAGAGTATTTTTAATTTCATTTATTGTGTTGTTCATCATTGCTTGTTTTCTCGTTAGTTCTTTTAGGCCCTTGTTAAATGTTTATTGCATTTTCTCTATTCTATTTCGAAGATTTTGGATCATCTTTATCATTATTCTGAATTCTTTTTCATGTAGATTGCCTATTTCCTCTTCATTTGTTACATGGTGGGTTTTTATCTTGCTCCTTTATCTGCTGTGTGTTTTTCTGTCTTTTCACTTTGCTTATATTACTGTTTTGGGGGTCTCCTTTTCTCAGGCTACAGGTTCATAGTTCCCGTTGTTTTGGGTGTCTGTTCCCAGTGGCTAAGGTTAGTTCAGTGGGTTGTGTAGGTTTCCTGGTGGAGGGGACTACTGCCTGTGTTCTGGTGGATGAGACTGGATCTTGTCTTTCCGGTGGGCAGGTCCATGTCTGGTGGTGTGTTTTGGGGTGTTTGTGGCCTTATTATGATTTTACACAGGTTCTCTGCTAATGGATGGGGCTGTGTTCCTGTCTTGCTTGTTGTTTGCCATAGGATGTTCAGCACTGTAGGTTGCTGGTCATTGAGTGAAGCTGTGTCTTGGTATTGAGATGGAGATCTCTGGGAGATTTTCGCCATTTGATATTACATGGAGCAGGGAGGTGTCTTGTGGACCAGTGTCCTGAACTTGGTTCTCCCACCTCAGAGGCACAGCCCTGCCACCTGCCTGGAGCACCATGAGCCTGTCTTCCACAGGGCTCAGAATAAAAGGGAGAAAAAATAGAAAGGAAGAAAGAGGATAACATAAAATAAAGTAAGATAAAATAAAATAATGTTATTAAAATAAAAAATAAATATTAAGAAAAAAAAATTTTAAGTTAAAAAAAAAACCACAAAAAAAATGGACAGACAGGACCCTAGGACAAATGTTGAAAGTAAAGCTATACAGCCAAAATCTCACACAGAAGCACACACATACACACTCACAAAAAGAGGAAAAGGGGAAAAATTCATCTGTCTTGCTCCCAAAGTCCACCTCCTCAATTTGGGATGATTTGTTGTCTATTCAGGTATTCCACAGATGCAGGGTACATCAAGTTGATTGTGGAGATTTGATCTGCTGCTCCTGAGGCTGCTGGAAGAGATTTCCCTTTCTCTTCTTTGTTTGCACAGTTCCCGGAGTTCAGCTTTGGATTTGGTCCCGCCTCTGCGTGTAGGTCGCCTGAGGGCATCTGCTCTTTGCTCAGACGGGATGAGGTTAAAGGAGCAGCTGATTCGCGGGCCTCTGGCTTGCTCAGGCTTGGGGGAGGGAGGGGTACGGATGTGGGGCAAGCCTGCTGCGTCAGAGGCCAGCGTGACGTTGCACCAGCCTGAGGCGCGCCGTGCGTTCTCCCCTGGAAGTTGTCCCTGGATCCCGGGACCCTGGCCGTGGCGGGCTGCACAGGCTCCTGGGAGGGGAGGTGTGGAGAGTGACCTGTGCTTGCACACAAGCTTCTTGGTGGCAGCAGCACCAGCCTTAGCGTCTCATGCCCGTCTCTGGGGTCCGCACTTATACCCGCAGCTCACACCCATCTCTGGTGATCCTTTAAGCAGTGCTCTTAATCCCCTCTCCTTGCGCACCAGGAAACAAAGAGGGAAGAAAAAGTCTCTTGCCTCTTCGGCAGCTCCAGACCTTTTCGTGGACTCCCTCCGGGCTAGCTGTGGTGCATTAACCCCTTCAGGCTATGTTCACACCAGCAACCCCAGTCCTCTCCCTGGGATCCAACTGAAGCCTGAGCCTCAGCTCCCAGCCCCCGCCCACCCTGGCATGTGAGCAGACAAGCCTCTTGGGCTGGTGATTGCTGGTTGGCACTGATCCTCTGTGTGGGAATCTCTCCGTCTTGCCCTCTGCACCCCTGTGGCTGCGCTCTCCTCCACGGCTCCGAAGCTTCCCCCTCTGCCACCCGCAGTCTCCACCCGCGAAGGGGCTTCTAGTGTGTGGAAACCTTTCCTCCTTCGCAGCTCCCTCCCACTGGTGCAGATCCCGTCCCTATTCTTTTGTCTCTGTTTTTTCTTTTGCCCTACCCAGATTCGTGGGGCAGTTTCTTGACTTTTGGGAGGTCTGAGGTCTTCTACCAGCGTTCAGTGGGTGTTCTGCAGGAGCAGTTCCACGTGTAGATGTATTTCTGATGTATCTGTGAGGAGGAAGGTGATCTCAGCATCCTATTCTTCTGCCATCTTCTCCTCCAACCTTTAGGAAATTATTGTTTCAGTTTAGTTGGAGGAAATAAAATATCAATAGGAAAGGAAAGATGTTTTTCAGAAGTAGCCAAGTCAAAATATTTAGACTGACTGCAAGCATAATTGGTGGGGAAGAGTGTTGAGAATGTAAAATCAAACCTGACTTTATAATTTCTAGCCCGAGTGGCTGGATGAATAGTAAAACCACTAACTGAAATAGACAAAGCAGGCAGAGCAGCAGACTTGTGAAGCAAGGCATGAGCGATGAAGGTAATAGAGATTTGATGATAGATTTTAATTTGAGGTATGCTAAATTTAGGTGTTTGTGGAATATCCAAATGAGATGTATGGGGAAATATGAGTCTGGAATACTGGGAAGACATTTAATCTATAAAGGTCTTTGGTAGGCATTGATATATAGGTATGAATTGAAACCATGGAGTGGAAGAGAAAACCTCAAGAAATAAAGGAAATTTAGACATAAGTAACATTCAAAGAATAGCATAAGAAAGGGGAGCCAACAAAAGAAAGTAATGAAAATTATCAGAGATGTAGAAGGACAGTCAAAACAGTGCAGTTTCCTGGAAGCCAAAGAAGGTATTGTTCAAGAAAATAATTATCAGTAAAACTATATTCTGCTTACAGCTTTCAAAACTAACTATTAAATTTGCAAGTAGGAGATAATTTATGAACTTCTGAGTGTAATTCAAATTTAGTGGTATGAATGAAAACCATATTACATTTGCAATTGAAAGCAAAGAGTTGGAAATAAGCAAAAAGAGAAAAAGAGCATGACGTATATTTGTCAGAGGTGGAAGCAGGAAATAGGAAAGAATGGGAGTACAATGGTAGGAGAGAAGATATAAGATAACTTAACTGATTTAAAGATATAAGAGAGGAATTCCTTAGAGAAAGCAGAGAAAGGATTGGGAGCTAGGATGATCATAAATCTCCCAGAATATTTATGAAACATACGCATTATAGCCATGAGCTTTAAAATGACTTTTTTTGTTTTTTTCAGTAGATTTGAATATAAAAGCAATAGGGTTACAAGGCATGGCAGGCTGTTGATGAGAGTTCATTGAAACTGGCAGGCACATTGGGAACCAGCTGTTGGTTGTAGGTAGATCATTTTAAAGTAGTTTAAAAATATAAGGGATAATGCTAAGCTTTTGTACTTCAGACCATGAGAATTCCCCAAGTATTTTATCCAAGAAAATTACACGTCTTTCAGATGTAGAATTACCAACTGCCATGCAGTTTTTCTTTGTGATGTATTTTGTCAGTGAATTAAAGAATGCAATGTGAATTGTGCAATTGGTTATTGTAATGATATTCAATATGTAAAAGATGATAAAGGGAAGTCCTGATATCTTACTACATATTTCACTTATGTAGTAAATAGTGAGTTGGTTCAAACCTCTGTTGCTCTAACTTCTACATAGTTTTCTTATAAACCCCAATACTTACGGGATATTATGTTGGGGTAGAAGTCACTTGGGCCACTGTACAGCTATCTGAAGATCCTTGCAGGACCCCAGTGAAATCCCACACTTTTGCATGTGTCTCCAGGTGTCGTCACTTCCGGGGAAGCTTTTTTGTGTTCCTTCCCACCAGAGACTTCCCTTCCAGAATTCCAGTGACAGCCGTTTGTATATTATGTGTACTTTCACATTAAGAGTGTTGGGCTCTCATAATGCTTGAGTTCACATTCTGCTTTCACTACTTAAGATGTATGATTTGGGGTACGTCACTAAATCTCTCTGTGCCTCAAATTTGGAATAGCTCCTAAGACATAGAGAGATGTTTTGAGACTTAAATTAGGAAAGCCTCAGATAACATTTTTAAAGCATAAAATTAAAGTGCTGTCTGCCATACAGGAAGGACTTCATAAGTGATAGTCATTTTCTAGTTGTATGTTCATTCTTCTTACTCTAAAGACAACGTTTTCTAATGTCTTAACTGGATACCAAATAAGTGATTTCAAAAGGTGAAGTATCTCAAAGCATAAAAATGTAGTGTTCAAATATTTTCTAAGTAGGTGAAATGGAAAAATATAAACTCTTATAATCCTTTGCCAAGGGATCCAATTAATCTTTCAGTAAGAGAACAAGGTAAATTGTCAGCTGGAATTTTTATTGCCTTGAACATTTTTCCTTAAATTACATGGAATAACTACATACAATTGGATAACTGGAATGCTGTCACTTCTCCTTTCCCACATTTTTAAAATTTGAAAATATGGAATTATTTAAAGTTCCTTAGCTTATAAATGATTTTTGGAGCCAAGCAAATCTTAGAACAAGGATCTCAGACCATTTCGTATGCTTCAAGAGCTCACACAGAATATCCCTACAGTACTTTGCAACAGGAAGACAGAATTTCTAGTGTCAGGAATGACAGAATGCTGTTTGGACTGGGAAACCCTGTGGGTCATTTCATTTTCATTTGGTAGTGAAGCAGAAAAATCAACATGTTGTGTGTCAGAGTACAATGAGAAGTACTCCTTGGCGTTTGATTTTTAACCATTGGTGAGGGGGGAAATATCGAAAGCAGGCTGTCAAGGTGTAACTTCACATAGGTAAGTCTGGTTTAAACTAGGCAGGTTGTCTGCATTTTGATATTACCAGAAATAGAAAGGGCCCTTTAGCTTGAACCAAATGCTGTAGGGAATTATAGCTCCTATGAAATCTGCTGCTCTGATGATTGATAGTCAGATCTGCAAAGGAAATGTCTTAAAGTCTTCCTTTTGAATATTTCTACCTTGCTTGAACTGTATAAAGGTAGAAAATGGAAACAGGTGAAGGGAAAAGAATAGCCATGTTGGAATTTCACCCTGAAGTAGAGAAGAATTTTTCAGTTAAAAAGATAATCTAATAGTAATACACCAATTTTAAAATTTAATAGGTTTGCACTTTTTTGATCTGTAAATAGTGTTTTTCATTTATATTTTACTAAATGAGAGGATAATCAGGACAATTTACATAGATTTTTTTCAATGATAAATTCAAACAGCTTATCATTTGTACTATTTTATATTTTTGATTTATATTTTTGAAGATTGGAATTGTTCATTAAAAAATGATTCATGCTAATTGTAAATAAAATAATTCACAGTAGAAAATGTTATAAAGGTAAATAAAAGTATTTATCCATCACTGCCACAAATCCCATTCCCCAGCACTAACCACAATAAATATTTGGTATGTATACTTTAGTGAACAAACATTAAATGCATACATATATGTACGTATACACATAAGCAGAAAATCAGACTTTGTGTTGGCAAAAATGGTATCAATCTATACAGACTTTATGTGAATTGCTATTTAAGACTTAAAAGTGCATTCTGTGTTAACATGTGAAACTACATAATTGCATTAGAGAGTATTCCATTAATTAAACAATAATTTAAAAATATCTTTACATATTTCTTACAACTTTTCTAGGGTAGGGGAACTATTATAAATAATGCTGTAATGAACATGATGGTTGCTTATCTTTTACATAAGATAAATCTCTAGCATTGGAATTGTTGAAACAAAAGGCAGCATACTGAAATATTTATAGATAGTGCAAAATTAACTTACAAAGCAATTAGGCTAGATTACTGTCTCACCAATATTTTTGTCAGGTTCTCATGGTATTGATTGCTCTCTCTAACCATTGTAGTTTTATAGGTTAATGTTTTTGTTGTTATATTAATTTGATTTTATTTAATTATTAATAACAGTAACATTCTTTCACATGTTTTCATTTTTTCTTTGTACATTGTTCATAATCTTTGCCTATTTTTTTTTGAAATGGTCTTTTTCTTATTTAGTTAAGATGCATGTGCGAAAAAACACTTTTTTCTTTATATGTTAAGAGTAGTGAACTATTCTTTATAATAGAGATTATTAATATCTTTATGGTGTATCATTTGTCAATTAACTTTGATCACAGTATATTTTGCTATACAGATGTCTCTGCCATACACAAATCCATTATTTTGTTCTCTTTTGACTTTTTGGTTTTTCTGTTGTACTTAAAAGTCGACTCTATTCTTACTATATTTAAATGACTTTTAAAAAAGATACCTGTCATCTTTCAGATACCCCAAAATGAAGTCCTTTTCAGAATTCTATGTTCCACAGATGTATTTATTTTTGTACCATAACTATATAGTCCTTATATCCATAGCTTTGTGTGTGTGTGTGTACATACATTCAGACATATATATGTCTGTATATGCATAATAGGTATGGATAGCCACTTCCCATTTTTTTCTTATTAAGCAAAATTTTGGCTATTTTTGTACATTTATATTTCTGGTTATAATTAGTTAGTTAATTTCTGCCCAAGGTTGCACTATCTTGAATTTATCAAGTAATTTTATGTCAATCAGTATATTCACAATATTAAGTATATTCATATAAAAATGACATACAAAATCATTTTATGGACATTTATACATTACTGTTAAATTTTGTAGTTATTTTTAGTAAATATTTTTGGCCTTTTGGTAAGGTTACTATTATTGTATAATAATTTTATTTCTTTGTGCGTATTCCAGAATTATCAGTTGATTCATAAAGATTTTCTAATTAGATAACATACTGTCTTTAAATAATCAATGTGTTTCTTTTTTCCCAAAATATATGTATATATTTTTCCTTTAATCCATTGGCTACAATCCTTAACACAATGTTAAAAAATAATGATTATTGCATATATCCTTACTCATTCCTGTCTTCAAAGGAAGTTCTTTTTTTTGTGTGTGTGTGTGGTTCGCGGGCCTCTTGCTGTTGTGGCCTCTCCCGTTGCGGAGCACAGGCTCCGGACGTACAGGCTCAGCGGCCATGGCTCACGGGCCCAGCCGCTCCGCGGCATGTTGGATCTTCCCGGACTGGGGCACGAACCCGTGTCCCCTCCATCAGCAGGTGGATTCTCAACCACTGCGCCACCAGGGAAGCCCAAAGGAAGTTCTTCTAGTACGTTAAAATGAATCATGACTTCTGGCAGATACATTTTATCATGTTAAAGAAGTTAAAGAAAAAAATTCTTGGCTAGAACTAAGGTCTCTAAGTTCACACCATACTCAGCTATTTATGTGTTTGAGACTTTGGGCAAGTTATCTAAATTTCTTGTGCCTCAATTTCCTCTTCTGTAAATGGAATAGCAATTGTATTTATTACACCAGATTGTTGTAAGATTAATTGAATTGATAAATGTAAAGTTAGAACATTATTACCTGCTTCACAGTAAATACTCAATTATATGGTTTTTTTTAGACATTCAGATTTTTATTACTTTTTTCTCAAAAAAAAAAAGCCATGTCAATATAATGCAAAATGAAAATCAAGGGTCTATGGCATATCATTCTTTTTAAAAGGTGGTTTCCTTTTTTCCCCCATAGGACACACTAATTTATTTAAGCCATAATCTCTTGACATTTTAACTTTTAAGTTCACTCTGTCTATAAAGTATACTCAGATTCCCTGCTGACGTGCCATGACTATGCTGAAAAATTTAGAAACAGTATGAGTAAATTTCACACAATTACTAATCTCCTAAGAATGTACAGTGTTATCAGTTAGGAAACAATTGTGGGAAAGTCTTTTTTTTTTTCCTTTTAAGTTTGGTGTAGGTGGAATAGCAAGTTTCTGATCTAAAACAAATAATGCATTGCTTCTATAAAGGTGACAACATGTAAGGCAGTTCAAAGAATGCTGACTAACCAAACAAAATGCAGTTATTGGATTATCTTGCTATTCATATCCGCTTAACTTGTTTTAATGCATTGCTCTTAAATCCATACAACACTCCGTTTTACAGAATAACCCCACTCTTGATTAATCTGTTCTAATGTGCCAGTATTATTTACCCATTTTTTTTTAGCCAAAAGTCTGGCCAGTTGTGGCATCAGGTGAGGATGTCATCCTAGCTCTATTATCATTTACATTCACCAAGGGAAATTCTGGAAGTTCAGCACTTGTCCCTGGTCCCTGAGGGTTCACCTGTCCATTGGCAGTGCTAAACTGAGGAGCTATTCCAGCTCTGGATCCATGATATGGAGCACGGAAAAGAGCTCATTTGGTCAGCTTGGTGGACAGGCTGAGCCTCAGCTTTCTTCTGAGAAGTCACTTGATCCAAAAAGTCCTGTGTTGATGTGGCAGAAGCATGGTTTGTCTCATCACCTGTAAACAGTATTCACACTGGTAAGGTTTTTCTCCACTATGAGTTCTCTCATGCCTTTCCATATGATATTTTTGAATGAATCTCATACCACATTCATCACAGCGAAATGGTTTGTCACCAGTATGAATCTTCTCATGTCTCTGTAGCAGGTACTTCTGTATGAAACGCATGTCACATTGAAATGGTTTTTCACCTGTATGAATGAAGACATATCTCTGTAAGTGATAGTTCATTCTAAAGGCAGCACTGCAGTGCTCACAAACATGAGATTTAGGGGGTTTCCAACCAAGTGATCCATTTTCATTTCTTGTAAGGGTGTTTGCAGGAGAACGTTTCCATTTCTTCTTTTTCTGTAAGTCTACTGGCTCTCTGATTTGTTTTTTTGTCTCTCATCAGTTGCTCAGATACATCAGTAAAAGTAGTTTCCTGCTTTACACTTTTAGGGACATTAAGTGCATACTGTAGTCCTTGAAGAAGTCTTTCATGTGTTTCCATCTGCTCTTCATTTTTCACTGTCTCCTCATGGACCATGAGTTCATCATGTGATATCATATCCTGTTGTCTCATTTCACTTTCTTTTTCTTTTTGTGGTACGCGGGCCTCTCACTGTTGTGGCCTCTCCCGTTGCGGAGCACAGGCTCCGGACGCGCAGGCTCAGCGGCCATGGCTCACGGGCCCAGCCGCTCCGCGGCATGTGGGATCTTCCTGGACCGGGGCACAAACCCGTGTCCCCTGCATCGGCAGGCGAATCCTCAACCACTGCGCCACCAGGGAAGCCCTCATTTCACTTTCTTGTTAACACTTCATCTGCAGCAAGGATCTCCTGGTGAGGCATACTCCAATCTTGAAGCACTGACTCCTGCAGCTCTCCAGACACGGTAGACTGGCCAGACACTCCATGCATTACAACCATTGCCCTGGAAGACTGCATTTCAACTATGCTGCCACATTTAAATAATCCTTCCAGTTTGTCGTCAACGTTCATGCTTAAGTATAACTGCCTGAGACTAATGTAAAAATGAGACTTCAAGGGAAGGGAATGCTGTAGAGTTGAAAAAGAAATCATGGTTGTGTTTCTACCTTAGGCTTCAGAGACCCTCAATGCCACCTCAGTCACGTATGGCATCCAGTTCCTCTACAAAATATGTCAGGCAAATGCCCATCCTGCCAGATTACTTGGCCGAATTTCCAAGCTGTTGATTCCTCCCTCTATCCGCCGGTGGGTGCCAAGCTCGCCGACTGCAGGCGGTGGCAGCTTCAACCTTTCTAGGGGCCTTAAGAGGAGGGGAAGGGGGGAGGGGGGAGAACTTTTGCTGTGGTAGCTTCATCAACAGCTCCCACCCCTGTGCCCTTCTCCTCGTCCTCCCTGTTAATATATGTTAGCCGTGTGTTTATCAAGTATTTTCCTTCATCTACCAATAAATTACAAATTGTTTTTGTTTCTTTAATTCATTAGTGTAATGCAGTACATTAGGTGATACCTTAAAACTCAATCATCCGCATGTTCTTGGGGGTAATATGCCCTAGGAATTAATTAATTATTATTGTAATTTGAACTGATTTACTAGTATTTTTAAGGTTTTTTACGTCAATATTCACAAATGAGAAAATACGTAACTTTCTCTTTTTTATATATCATTTTAAAGTTTATATATTACTGTAATGCTTTCTTAGTAGATTAAGGAAGTTATGGATTTTACTTTTAAAATTAAAAACAGTAATAAAAACTTTGCACTTGAACTAAAGAAAAAGTTGGGAACCAGGACACAAGTTCAGGTTGGTCCCATGAAAGCCCATGATCTAAAAACTAAATATGAATAACACAGATAATGAAAGTGTGAAATGAAATATTGGAAATACTATAAGACAGCATCAAAGGAGATAGTAACTAGACTTTAGACTACTTGAGCTTAAGTATTCTTTTTACTCATGTTTGTCACTCCGAGAAGTAACACTCACTAGGTACATAGCAGGAATTTCATCAATGTTGTAGGTGGAATTAATGATTAGACGGTTGGGTCAATAATTTAAAAAGGGATGTGTACATTGGGTGTCAGGAAAGACTTCATGAAAGCAGATAGCACTTGATGTGGAACTAGTCAAGAAAATAATAGTTTTGATACTTTACCATTGCTGGGTAGGAATTACTCATAGTAGAGAGAAAAGAATGTGTGAATGAATGGAGGCTGTATCATCTAAGGGTATTCGGAGAATAAGTAGTAATCTAGATTGTTTTATGTTTAGAATACCAGTGCAGTAGAAGCATCTTTCCAAAATCATCATTAACTTTTGAAATAATCAATATTTTTAAAAAATCACAATACCTCACTTCCTTCAAAAGTCTTTACTCAACTGTACACATTCTCACTGAAATGATCATCCTATTAATCTTTGCAACACCCCCACCAAGCACCCCTAATCCTTCTTATCTTGTTCTCTCTCTATGTATATGTCATTTTTCCCCGTAGCATTTAATCACTTTTGAACCTCCTGTGTTGTTTACTTATTTCATCCATAACTTCCCACACCAAAATATAAGTTCCATGAGGGCTCTATTTTTCACTGGAGAACAAAATTATTTTTCGAGTGCCCAGAAGAGTACCTAGTACACAGTAGAGATTCAGAAAATATTTTGATGAATCTGCATTTAACAGATGAGGAAATTTAGACTCATAATACATTAGTTACCTGAGTTTTCATACTTATGGTTGTCTCAGTCCTCATTTTTGTCATACACCAGAAACTGAGTTCCTTAATGCCTTTTGATACTACCTCTTTTCAAGAAAATCTTCTTCAAGCTGTCTTTATTCCTAAGCCATAAATTGAACTCACTATCCTGACTATAGTTGTTTAGGTTTGAGTCAATGACCCATCAAAAGGAGGTCATCTATGGCTTAGCCAGAGGCCAATGATGTGCACAGATTAAGAAACAGATCACTGTATACTGAATGAAGAATTTTCAACCAATCAGATATATTCTCTTGTGAAATTTGCAGAAAAACTTTACTTAGCGTTTATTAGTAATGACAACAGAAGAAATCAATAAAGGAAAAGATATCCGAGTTGCCATCATGACAAATAGTTTGAATAAAGAACAAAATATGCCTGTTGCTGTTGCTGCTGTGAAGAGAGGACAATAAGATCACTTGTTATGAGTCTTGAAAAACTATCCACTTCACTGGGAGTTCAGGCTGATCCTCTTCCAGAATACTTTGCTATTCTTCTGTACATTTTTGTTTGTCCTCATGATAAGCCACAATTGGCTTAGAAAACTGCCACATATTTTTGTTCTTTGTAACTGGAATGAGCCAAACAATCCAAAAAGTCTTTTCATATGTCATAGTTATTTAAGAAGATGTAAGGTCATTCCTTCCCACTATGTCTTTCTTATGTCTTGTTCAGCTATTTCAAGAGTGAAATTAAAGTCTTTTTGAAAAGTGTTCTAGGAGGTATAAAATAGTTATGACATGTTCTCTTTATCTTGTAAATGAATTTAATCATTTTTTCCTTCAACAAACAATGCATTTTCATTTTTACTTTTCTAAAGTCAGTTCTACCACACTAAACCTTATCATTTTATGTCCATTATGCCACAAAATACAATTACTTATTCCTCTGTCTTAAGTGGCTGAGAAAAACATAAATGCATAGGCATGTAAAAACACAGAGAGGGGGAAGCGTAAGCTGGGATGAAGTGAGAGAGTGGCATGGACATATATACACTACCAAATATAAAATAGATAGCTAGTGGGAAGCAGCTGCATAGCACAGGGAGATCATCTCTGTGCTTTGTGACCACCTAGAGGGGTAGGATGGGGGATGGGAAGGAGATGCAAGAGGGAGGATATATGGAGATATACGTATATGTATAGGTGATTCACTTTGTTATAAAGCAGAAACTAACACACAATTGTAACGCAATTATATTCCAGTAAAGATGTTTTAAAAAAGAAATAAAATAAACTGTTATTGCCATTAGTGTCTATTTTTGCTGAAGAATATATTCTGTAATTTTTCACCATTGAAGTAAGTTATTGTGCTTGCTTTAATTTATTATTTGACTAAATCTATCAGGGTTTGATTTTATATCCTTTAATCTTTATCCCAAGCATTTATCTATTTTCTGCATTGATTTTAGGACATTCACACTTGAGATCCTTATGTGTTATTGAATTGCTCCCTATTCTCCATTATGGACTTCACCACAATGGTACTAATATATTTCTTTGTTTGCATATCATTTTACCAACTCCAAATAGATTCTTAACATTTTCTTCTCAAATGATCATGTAAATTTTACCTTTTAAGAGTATAAATGAGGACAAGTTTTTATACTAAAAGAGAATTTTCAGAAGCATTATGTCACTTTGTTTTCTTCAGAAATTGTCTATTTTATTAAGAGAGAAATGCTAAATGCCTGAGAGTTGGAAAAAGAAAAAAGTAATTGCAGTTTGTATCTTTACTAGTATTAATGTGGTGGTATTCATTTATATACAGCATGCAAAATTATTTTCCTGATTGCCTTCTCTTTGGGTCACAATGCATGAAGTCTCTTAATCATGTTAAAATTTAGGACTAGACACTAGAGATGTGTTTGCAATTGCTATTTCCTGCATAGCATTGAGGAAAATGTTGGAAGATCTTCCACTTGCATGCCTGCCTAGTTTATGGTGATTTGCATTTACATTAATTCATTGTTGATGTTCCTATGACTTTTTCATTATTTCCATGAAGAGATTACTAAGAATAACACAAACGTTACCATCGTCAATATTTCTAGAAAAATTTCTTCACTCTAAGAAAGCATTGGAAACCAAGGAGGGGAATAAGTACAATAAAGAAGCATCTTTTGTTTTGCCTTGTAGAATAAGTCTTTATTGAGATATTTATTTGCTTGGTCTCCTGCACTTTTATCTCTTCCTATTTCAGCAGGTAGTTAATGTCAGCACTGCTCTGTTTTGTAGAAGGTCTATGGAGGCTAGCACAAAAGCTAAATTTGCTTTGCATGAAGTTCTTTCTCAGCTCTTCAGCCCTTCCTCCCTTTCTCTCTTTCTTATTTCGTCCCTCTTCCTTCCTCTTTCGATCCTTCAATAACTGAAGTTATTATGTTAAGGATCCTGAGGACCAAAGAGAGGAGAGAAGTAACTATGGGCCAGAAAAAGAGATGGGGAAGATTTCTCCCAGATAGGTAAAACAAGGATAAGATTTTATCACTCTTTAATCCCACATATTGCTGATGCTTCCATGCTGTTATTTCAGTTCATAATGACATCGCAGATTAGCTTATATTATCTACAGCATTTATTTGAAACTCTATTTCAAGATCCTTGAGTGCAAGTACTTTGTCTTACATGTTGTGAATCTTCAGCTTTTAGTTCAATAGAATTTTCAGCAATGATGGAAATATTCTATACCAAATATGGTAGCTACTCACCACAGGCGGCCATTGAGTATTTGAATTGTGACTAGTACAAATCAAACTGATTTTTAAATCTTACTTAATTATTATTAATTGAAATTTAAATATCCACATGGGCTAATGGCTACCATATTGAACAGCACATATCTATACTGATCTTTTACAGGTAATATTCTCTTAATAAATGATCAGTGATAGTGATAAAATCACTCCTATTTTCATAGTTAAATACATCATTCTCTCATATTTTTCTTACATGGCATTGGTAGTGGTGTTCACTAAAAAAGAACTGTTAACATTTTATTTAAATTTGTAAATGAACTTATACTACTATGTCTGGGTTTCCCCTAATCTTATCTCTCACTTTTCAAAAAAATAAAACAAACAAGAAAAATAAATAATTTTTATGATTTTTTTCTGAAGAAAGTTATTTAGAACAAATTGTTTAATATTTAATTATAGTATATATCATGTTTATTTGAAAATAATAATAAAATACTTCTTTACGTATTGGACATAAAATAGAACCTTGTAGAGAAAGCATAAGTTATGAGTTGTGGCTTTATGTCAATGCATTTCATTTGCATGTACTAATTAATTACTATTTTATATCATCAACATTTGGGACTGAAAGCCTTATTAACTAAAAGGAATTCTAATGTGAAACTAAATAATAAACAAATTTAATGATGGTCACAGATTTTTCTTCATGTTATTAAGGTTAATTGTAAAATTAATTATATCCATCTGTAACTTTGATATGAGTTATACAGTCGTTTAGAATTGACATAAAATTTGAAATTTTGAATGGTGGTAAGTATAGTAAATGTTTAGTAAAGCTTCTTTCCATAATATTTCAATAAATATAAATAACAAGTTCTAAAAATTCAAATTGACAATCTGGGAAAAATAACATTCCCATTACATATGTAATGATATAATTTCTCTTAGTTTTAAATTTTTCTGTTTTTTCTTAATATTATGTTTTATTAAATATACTGCATAAATGATAATAGGAAATTCAAACTTTTCAGATAAATAAATTTATTATCTATATATATTGATAAAATTATTCAATTAGTAATTTTTAATCTCAAAATACATGCTTAAATGTAAATTAAATTACATTTGAATGGAGAAAACTTCTTCTCCACTCCTGATGTTTTTTTCTTAGGATAAAATTTTCCCAGAACCTTGGGGTTTCTCCTCCACCTGAAAGTATAATCACTTATCAGTAGGCAAAATTGGGGAGAAAAACAAGACCTTCTGTGCTCTCTCTTTGCCTCTTTGCCTATTCCCTTGCAGCTGCCTGAATGCAGGGTGCTCTCTCCTCAATGGGCTTGTCCACTCTTTAGAATCTTGCCTTCCTCTAGCATTTCCTGTGGGTAGGTGGACAAGTCTGCATATTTATGATATTCAATAATATATTAGTTTTTTATAATTAAAGTATAACTGACTTGCAATGTTATATTAGTTTCAGGTGATTTGATATTTTATACATTACAAAGTGATCACCACAATAGGTCCAGTAACCATCTGTCACCAAAGTTATTAAAATATTATTGACTGTATTCTCTATGCTGTATATTCTATCTCCATGACTTATTTATTTTATAACTAGAAGTTTATATCCTTAATCTCCTTCACCTGTTTCACTCATTCCCCCACCTCTCTTCCCTCTGACAACTGCCAGTTTGTTCTATGTATCTATGAGTCTGTTTCTGTTTTGTTTTGTTTGTTCATTTGTTTTGATTTGTTTTTAGATTCCACATATAAGTGAAATCATATGGTATTTGTCTTTGACTTATTTCACCTAGCATAATATCCTCCAGGTCCATCCATGTTGTCTCAAATGGCAAGATTTCATTCTTTTGTATGGCTAATATTGCATTGTATAGTAGCATTGTATGATATTGTTTAATCTCCATGTGTTTGTGTTTTTTGCAGTTTCTTTTTTCTAGAAGCTGATTTCTAGTCTATAATGTTGTGTAAGAACACTGACATACATCACAGCAATATTTTTTGGATCCGTCTCCTAAGTAAAGGAAATAAAAACCAAAATAAATAAACTGGACCTATTGTATATTTTGGAGATTAATCCTTTGTTGCTTCGTCTGCAAATATTTTTTCCCATTCTGAGGGTTGTCTTTTTACCTTGTTTATGGTTTCCTTTGCTGTGCAAAAGCTTTTAAGTTTAATTAGGTCCCGTTTGCTTATTTTTGTTTTTATTTTCATTACTCTAGGAGGTGGGTCAAAAAGATCTTGCTGTGATTTATGTCAAAGAGTGTTCTGCCTAGGTTTTCCTCTAAGAGTTTGATAGTGTCTGGCCTTACATTTAGGTCTTTAATGCATTTTGAATGTATTGGTGTGTATGGTGTTAGGGAGTGTTCTAATTTCATTCTTTTACATGTAGCTGTGCAGTTTTGCCAGCACCACTTATTGAAGGGACTTTTTCCCACTGTATATTCTTACCTCCTTTGTCATAGATTAGGTGACTATAGGTGTGTGGGTGGAATAACTTGTTCTATCATCTCACTTTAAGTCTGTGTGTGTCTTTAGATTTGAAGTGAACTTCTTGTAGGCAGCATATGTATGAGTCTTGTTTTTGTATCCATTCAGCAACACTATGTCTTTTAATTGAAGCATTTAGTCTATTTATATTTAAAGTAATTATTCATGTATGTACTTATTACCATTTTGTTAATTGTTATGGGATTGTTTTCATAGTTCTTTTTTGTTTGTTTCTTCTTTTTTGCTCTGTTCTTTTGTGATTTGATGACCATCTTTAGCTTTATGTTTGGATTCCTTTCTCTCTCTCTCTCTCTCTCTCTCTCTCTTTTTTTTTTTTTTTATGGTACATGGACCTCTCACTGTTGTGGCCTCTCCCATTGCGGAGCACAGGGTCCGGATGCGCAGGAGGCTCACGGGCTCATGGCCATTGCTCATGGGCCTAGCCACTCTGCGGCATGTGGGATCTTCCCAGACTGGGGCACAAACCCGTGTCCCCTGCATCGGCAGGCGGACTCTCAACCACTGTGCCACGAGGGAAGCCCTCCTTTCTCTTTTTTGTGTATATATCTCATACGTTTTTTGTTTGTGGTTACCCTGATGTTTATACATAAGCATGTGTAACTACATATATTTATGACTATTTTAAGTTGATCTCAAGTTCAAACACATTCTAACAACCCTGTATATTTACTACCCCTTTCCCCATGTTTAATGTTTTTGACATCATATTTTACACCTTTTTGTTTTGTGTGTCCTTTAACTACTTATTGCAGATATAGATGATTTTACTACTTACGTCTTTTAACCTTCTTGATAGCTTTATAAATGGTTGATCAACTACCTTTACTGTATGTTTGCCTTTACCAATGAAATTTTTCCTTTCATAATTTTCATATTTCTTGTTGTAGTCTTTTGTTTTCTGCTTAGAGAAGTCCCTTTAACATTATTTGTAAAGCTGGTTTAGTGGTACTG
This sequence comes from Kogia breviceps, assembly GCF_026419965.1. Lineage (NCBI taxonomy): Eukaryota > Metazoa > Chordata > Mammalia > Artiodactyla > Physeteridae > Kogia > Kogia breviceps. Next base: position 161,854,116 of record NC_081311.1, on the reverse strand, counting down.
AGCTCTTTTGGCTTTTACTTCTCTGTAAAACTCTGTATCTGTTCTTCAAATCTGAATCATGGCCTTGCTGAGTAACATACTCTTGGTTATATGTTTTGTTGTTGTTGTTGTTTTTGTCTTTGTTTTAATTATTTTGAATATATTGTACCACTCACTCCCTTTTAGCCTGCAAAGTTTCAGCTGAAGAGTCAGCTTGTAATCTTTTGCGAGTTCCTTTGTACATAAGTAGTTTTCACTTGCTTCTTGTAAGATTCTCTCTTTATCTTTAATTTTTGCCATTTTAATGACAATATCTTGGTGTGAACCTCTTTGGGTTCATTTTGTTTGGAACTTTCTATGCTTCCTGGATCTGGATGTCTGTTCCCCTTTCCAGATTAGGAAAGTTTTCAGCTATTATTTCTTCAAATAAATTATCTGCCCCTTTCTCTCTGTCTTCTCCTTCTGGGACTCCTATAATGTGAATGTTGGTACACCTGATGTTGTTTCAGAGGTATCTTAAAGTATCCACATTTTTAAAGGTTTTTTTTTTCCATTTTTGTTTAGCTTGGATGATTTCCACTACTCTATCTTCCAGTTCATTGATCTCTTCCTTCCTTTGAGTTAATTTTTCATTTCAGTTATTGTATTCTTCAGCTCTGTTTGCTTTTTCTTTACATTTCTAACTCTTTGTTAAACTTCTCACCATGTTCATCCATTCCTTTGCTGAGTTTATTGAACATCCTTAGAGGCATTACCTTGAACTCTATTGGGTAGACTGCTTATCTCCTCCTCTCTTAGTTTTTCTTCTGGGCTTTTGTCTTGTCCCTTCATCTCCTCACTTTGCCTAGTTCTATGTTTATTTCTATATAGTAAGTAGTTTGGTTACATTTCCTGATCTTGGAGGAATAACCTTATGTAAGGGATGCTGTAAGAGAGGCCCAGCAATACACCCCAACCCCTGTCACCAGAGCTATATGCTTTAGGTGTGCCCCTTTTGTGGGCTAAGTGGGACTTTCCTGTGTGGCAGGGCTGACTACTGTGAGTATGCTAGTAGGTAGGGCTGGCCTCTGGCCTGATTGGCTGTGAGGCCCTGCCTTGTTCAGTGGCTGCTAGCCCACCTTTTTGTGGTTCTGGGTCCTGGCATGACTGGATGTGGACCCCTGGGGTGCCTGGTACTGAGGCTGGTCATTTGTTTCCTGAGATATAAGGAAGAGGAAGGAGACATGGTTGCTTAAAGACCGATTGATAGATGTGAGCAGTCAACTTAGAAATACCGAATAGCTATAGACTAGATACCAGAGATGATTTGGGAGGAAAACCCTGAAGAATATAATGACATAGATGAAGTTTTCCTTTGTTGAGGAAGATTCTTAGTCCATATGTGTACTTTAGGTACATTTTATTGTGCTCATCCTTTCTCTTTGTTATCTTTGAATGCTTCCTCTTTATTATTGCAAAGGAAAAGTCTCAGAGAGATTTAAAAATTATTGAGCATTTTATTTCTTTGAAACAGATAATAAAAAAAATGTTTGAGGCTGTCAGACTTTATAAAAGTCTTGGAGGCATCTTTCCTGCCTTTACCAATGGTTATTTTACTATTTTGATCATTTTCTTAAATCCTTAAAATGTGTAGTTAAGTCACGAGATCAGTTGAAGACAACTCATATCCATAATCCACAGGAATAGCCAGCAAGGAGGATCTGATTCTAAGTATGGGAGCGTGAGTGTGTGTGTGTGTGTGTGTGTGTGTGTGTGTGTGTGTGTGTGTTTAACATATTTCTCTATAAAATTTGTCTAAGGTGAGTTGATAGAATCCCTCCCAATGAAACAGAAATCATTCTTGGTATTTTCCAGAAAGAATTCATTTCACAGTTGCACAAAGGTAGAAGCATATTTTGACAAAAACCATTAGAGAATGTACTTACACTTCTGGAACTTAGGACAGTCATTGTAACAATTTATGTCAAACAGGTATAGAAATAGTTAAAATAACAGGGAGATAATGAATTCTATGAATGAAGCTAAGGTCAAATACACATTCTGTGCACAAATACTCTCTATAGATCTTTTGTCATTCATGAATGAGTAAACATTAGGACAGGTTGATCCTTCAAACAATACTGAAGAACAAAAAAAGGAACAGTGGGAAAGAAAACACCAACTCAATTAATATTCAGAAAAACAGAAAATTGTTACACATTAGTCAAAAGATGAAAAAGAAAAGCTTTTAGAAGACATGTCTGACATTCCTGGGACAACCATATAATTTATTACATCAGGTAACACTTTTGAGAAACAAAAGGGGCATCATCAGTAATTACACCAGGACAACATCCAGAAACCAAAACTGTACTGGGCAAACTGATACATACGTATGGTCACCCTAACAATAGAATATAAGAAAATGTGTATGTATATAACACAAACAGACAAGATGATGGAGTAAGAAAAGAAGAATAAGTAGTAAAATTAAGAAGCTAAGATTTTTTAAAAGGATGGAGTGAGATAGAAAAGAATTGCAAAGAATCTTTAGTGGTAACTGTAGTGTAGGGGAGAGAAAAGTTCCCAATCCTCTTAGGGTCCCTGGTTGGGTCTGAAAATTAAACTGACAAAGACAGATTAACAAGAGAAAGGTATTCAAATTTATTTAATGTCAGTTTTACATGACATTGGAGGCTTCATAAAGAAATAAAGACCCAAAGAAAGAGACTTGTATATTTTCATGCCAGGGTTGATCAAGAGTGGACAGTTTTGGAGAAATATGATAAGTTAAGGACTGTGAGGTAATTGTAATGAGCTGGGGGAACTTAGTAAGGCCTGTTTGTTAGGATTCTTCTTGGTGTCCCTTTGTTTTAGGAGATAAGGATGCTTTTGTCCTTTGGGTAGATGGAGGGCACCTCTCACATGAGGATTTTATGACCTGCTTCAGAGAAGAAGGGCTAGGGGGTAGGAGGTCAGAGTGATCTTCCTGCTTCTGCCATTTCTCCTAACTCCTTCAGCTTAAAATATTCAATATATGAAGGTGCTGTATTTTGGCATAGCATATCCTGAACCCCATAAACTGAAGTCTCTACAGGAGAGGTTAAGAGCAAAAGTGACATTGATAAAAACTGATTCAGTGTTATGGAGTAAAAATCTGAATAACATTCCCAGAATGCTGATCAGAGGGAGCAAGTAATGAACATGCTGGTACGTTTATCTGAGGAATGTGGAGAAATGATAATGAAGATTAAACCTTAGTTATTCATGAGAAAGAAACAGGAATGTGGATAAAAACATTAATTCAAAAGTACTTAAAACTTTCTGCAGAAAAGAAACGAATTTGAGTATGAAAACTGAAAGGGCTTCTCTGGGGTACAAAGAAGATTAGAAGAGATTCATAACAATTCAAATTCTGTCTTTCCTTATCTGATTATTAAATGGATGGAAAAAGTATTTTATACAATTTTTGGATGACATTTTAAAACTAAAACATAAAACAAAAATTAGAAAAAAAAAAAAACTCAAGAAGTAAAAATATTAAGCTGGCCTCCAGATTCTCAGCATCACTAACACTCAGATAAGAAAGAAGCAAAAGATAGATGAATGTGAAGAAGAAAAGTTTTATCCAAGTATTAATAAAAGGATACTTTATTATTCAAAGACTCAGAAAATATACTTTTGTATGACTCTTAAAATGTCACTTCAGTATGTATCTTGGCTTCTCTTGTAATGAATCACAAATCAGAGCTAAAGATAGGGAAAATTCCATATCCATCATGTGCAGAAAGCTGTGGTGGAAGCAAAGATAAAAACAAAGACGTTGCTTTTGAGGTATTTTATGCTCTATCCAGAGCAAGCTATATGTAGTCAATTAAGGACAAAAATAGCACTATAGTAAGTGACATAACTGTGTGACGTAGAATGTGGCAATGTGTAATGCCTAATGTAGGGAGCAGGAAAGTCTCTACTGAGTTAATGGCAGATATGCTGGACCCTAAACAATTTTTTCAAGTTTAAAAAGTTGGAGACGTTATTCTGAAGAAAGAATATAAGAAGAAAATGTGCAAAAACTTGTGGGAGGCTCAGGAAAAGCACTAAACCTTTAAATATCCAAAAGAGTAAATTGTTATATAAAATAATTTAGAATCATGTAATGGTGGCGTTGAGTGCTATTCTTTTTTGTTAGCAATGGGGAACCAGTGGGTAAATCTGATGAAAGTGTTAATGATATATTGAGAGATTAGCTGTTAGAAAACTGGCAGCTCTGTTGACAATTTATTGTAGATCTCTAGAGAAGAGATCATAAAAAAACTGAACTAAAGCACTCCCAAAGGAAATAAAAAGAGTAGAATATACTGAAGAAGGATGATAGAGGCGTAATTGACAAGACTTGGTGATTCATTGGTTGTAGAGATGAATGACCATGACATTTATATTGGGAACATGCTATCAGTAAATAAAATAAGTAGCTAACCCTTAGGCAGATACAATTCAAAGAGCTTTATCAACATCATCCCAATTAATCTTCACAGAAACTAAGAATAAAGATGTTATTGTTATTATTAGAACTATTTTATAGATGAGGAAACTGAGTTAGAGAGGTTAAGAAACTTGGTAGAGGTCACATAGAAGGGATACACCATGGCTTTGAATCCAGGCAGTCTGACTCCAGAGCCTATATTCATCATCACTTCATTCAACAAATTCTCATTTGAAAGAATTTTAAATGACCAAGCTAATTTCAAATCAAAGTAATATCCAAGTAGGATATGTGAATCAGGTGTACTTCAGGGCCCATTAGCAGTCTCAGAGCTCATGGTGCAATATGGGTGAAATTAGTATACATATGATATTTGGATTATGTAAATACATAATGCTATCCAGAAGACAATACTGTTTAGGCAGAGTGTGAATATCAGATTGAAGTGATGTCAGTCTCTTCAGTTAATTCTCGATGCACCTTAAAGTCATGATGGTATTTTTAGATTGCTATTTAGACTTTCCAAATTTGTAAAATGTTCATTTTAGAAAGGATTAGGTAATAAATGGATGTTTAGAGGAAAATTTTTCTGTAAAATGAATAATTTAACATCTTACTATTGAGATCTTCAAAGAGATGTGAAGGCAGTACTTAGACTTTATAAATATTATCTTACTAGTCCTTCTGTCACCTGCAGCTAGGAGTTCTATGTCATAATAGCTTATAGAATATAACCTATTTGCTACATAAGAATAACAAATTGACTGTAAAATATGTATATCTAGCTAGCTAGCTACCACACATGCTTTTATTATTGCTTATAATTTATAATTTAGAAAATCATACTCATTAAGTACATTTTTATATTAATAGTCACTAAAAGACTCTTGCTGCATATTTGTACCCTTAGTGAACATGGAGTGTAGTGGAGGTTACTGAGAAAGGAGCAAAAAATAGTGCCAGATTCTTGGTTATGGGCTGCACTTTACGATCCATGCCTAAAAAGTTTTGATTGTAGTGGTGGAGTTGCCTAGGGCGGAGGATCAGGGGAAAGAGAGCAGTTATATCGCAAGCTTTTTTTTTCCCCACAACACACCCTACTTATTTAATCCACTCTCCAGCCCTCTTTTATTTTAAGTCATGTTAATTAGAGTTCAACTTTAACATGTTATAATATCAATTCACAGATCCTTAAATTAAAAGAAATATTGAGGTTCTTTTGAAGTTTTAAATTATAACTATGGTTTGTATGCATTGATGATTTCTCATTTCACCCATCACATTAAGATAATTCTTCAGAGATTCTGAGTAGAGAAAAACACATCATGCAGAAAATAAAATAGGACATGTTAACTTAAAAAATTAAAAAGCACATTTTTAAGGCGCCTAAAATTTTTCTTTTTTGATAAAATGTGATATTTTAGCACTACAAAGCATAAAAGCAATATTAAAAGTGGAGGAAATAAATAATACTGAATCCAAAACAAAATAACATTTGTTCTGATTGATACCACAGAAAGGTAATTTTAGTGGAGATATCACTTGATCATATACTGCAAGAAAGAATAGAATTCTTGTTTTAATCAACTGATAAAATGTGTCCAGAAATTATATGCTCTACTGGAGAATTGGAAAGCTAACCTAGGCAGAATTGGAAAGCTAACTTTCTACTCTAAATTTATGCTTCAAATTATATTGTGTTTGTAATTATATACTTTTTCCCCTCATTTAATTTGACTTTAATTTCTGCCTATGTTAGAAGGGCACCCTTCTATTGAGATAAGGACTTTCACTGTTACTGTCTGCAGAAGAGATATTTGCGTGGGGACAGCAAATTTATTGCAGTGGATAATATACTGCTTGTTAGAACTTATCTAAAATAAATATCTCTCTGATACCTTAAACCTCTTAAAGGCAGGTGGCAGAAAATTAGCAGATCATTTTCTTCTTATAGTAAAGTTTGATGATAAATGTCCTTTGGACAGAGGTACTGAGGCTAAAATAGGCTTGAACTTTAAAGTGTCAAGGTGAATAATGCTTATGTGATAAAAGTTAAAATAGTTCTATAGCACACTAGTTAATTAGGAGGTAGACGAGACTAATTTTATAAGTTACTATGGTAGGAATTAAATTTACCATTGCCCTACACTCCCTTTAGTGGCTTTGGTTTACAGCTAATTCCTTGACCCTTTGGTAACTGGTGTTCCACTGCTGTAAAGCCTTATAATCACTGTAAAATGTTAACTGACAGACTTGAAATGTAATCTTTAAATTGGAGTTTACGTGCTTAAGAGCCATTTTGAAAACCAAAATATTATGGTTCTAAGAATTGATCATGCTGGAATTTAGATCCTAAAAAAGAGGAAGGAGATAAGAAATCCTGTGGGCTCTGGCTCTGCATATGTGTTTTGTTAAAGAAAGATAATTTTTATTTATGCCAATGACAACTATATTTAACCATTAGAGTGCCAGGTTAATAGTCTTATGAGTTAATGCTATTACCTTATAGAATACAGTTTTGTTGAATTATTTTTTAAATTTTTTCTCCTATTATCTCTACATTTTTGTCAGTAAATTATAGTATATGACTATTTATACAGAGGAGTTCATGCATAAAATATAATTGCAGTTATTAAATAATAGATTTTCCTCGTATACTTTTCTCAGTCTTTTTTTTTTTTTTTTTTTTTTGTGGTACGAGGGCCTCTCACTGCTGTGGCCTCTCCTGTTGCGGAGCACAGACTCCGGATGCGCAGGCTCAGCGGCCATGGCTCACGGGTCCAGCCGCTCCGCGGCATGTGGGATCTTCCCGGACCGGGGCACGAACCCGCGTCCCCTGCATCGGCAGGCGGACTCTCAACCACTGCGCCACCAGGGAAGCCCCTCTCAGTCATTTTAAATGGCAAAAAATTTTGCTCAAAACTTTAAAATTCAAAGAAAGTATTTAAAATACAAGAAAGGAATAAAGCAACACATATTAATAGATTTATACATTATAGATAAAAGTACAAAGATTATTTTACAAACATATTTTATATATAAAGATAAAATTTTAGATTCAAGTAAAGCATTTTGATATTTATTAAAAGTGGACCTCCCAGCTAAAATGAAGTATCGATAATAGGGACTGAATTTAACCTTCTACATAAAACAAATGAGTAGAACAACAACAACAATAAAGCTAATGCTGTGATTCCTATGATACTATAGCTTATAGCTTCGAGAGAATTTTAGCCAGTGACACAAGAAGGGAGAAATCAGTCAGAGCCTGGTGGACTCACTGAGTTGAAGAGACAGAGTTGCGAGTCTAGGGAGACTAAAGCAGCTACAGTTCACATGACAGAGTACTACTGGAAAGGAGAGTGTTGCTCAAAGCTATAATTCTGGAGATGTGCAGAAGGTTCCCCTGGACAATTCAGTTGAGTACTGATCAGCATGTGCATGTGAGAAAACTACTCAAGGATGGGGAGAGATCAACCTCAAAGGTTTAGAGGTAACATACCTAGTGTTCACTGAGGGCTGAGAATAAAGTTTGTTTCCACAGACAGACTGGAAATGGGGCATTTTTGCAGAGTGCACAGTCTCAGAAAAAAAATAGTCTCAGTCTTAGAGAAAAATGAGCTTTAGACTGAGTACTGTTCCAGTTCTATCGAACAAATCTTAAAAACAAGGATGCTCCCTTCCACTCTTGCCACCAAATTGTTTCCATCTGCGTGCCAGAAAAAATATCTCAAGAATATTTATAGAAAAACATTAACACCCTGCACCAAAGAAGCTAAAATTCATAATGTCTATGCAATTGTTTATTTCCAGGGAGGTTCTTAACTTACTTATTGCAGTTCATCTAGTCTGGTGAAACTTAGTTTATTCCCTATTTGTTTCTATAAATAAATGTGAAGAATTAAAATACATAGTATATTTTGTCTAGAGTATTACAGTAAGTCCCCTACATACTAACCTTCACGTTGAGAACTTTCAAAGATGCGAGTGTGCATTTGCATGTCCAATCAGATAAGTTAGTTCACGTGTTAGTTCTGGTGTACATTGTCACATGTGTACATCCTCTACAAGCGCTTGTGCTTTTGTGTACTTTACTACACAGTACTGTATAGAGTACAGTAGTACCGTATCTTCATTTCAAGCCCAGGATGTCAGAAAGCAAGTGTAAAGGCAGTGGTCATGTAGCTGGAACTGCTAAGGAGCACCAAGCCCCAAGAAAGGACAAAGAGAGACAAGGGGAAGAAGAAGTAACTGAAGAACCAGAGATGCATCACGCAGGAAATGGCAAGGGGATTTTCTTTATTTGAGGAGGCACTATTAGTTTTTGAGGCACAGGACCTGAATGCAGAATGATAGCAAGCAAATGTAGTATAGCTAAGAATAAAGAATTAGAGGGAAATGCCCCAAAAGAAAAAAAAAAAAAGCTTGTGCCTGAGGCCCTGAAGTCAGTAGAATTTAAAAATGAGTACAAGTGATTCTACTCCAAAAGTAACCTGCTTACAAAAAAAAAGTATGTAAGAAAATGATTTTTATAGTAAATTAGCTTCCTTAGTAGCTAATTAACTATAAAAGAAAATTGATGAATTAATAGCTAATTAACTAAAACGATAAAAGGAGGCAATTTAGGGAGAACAAAAGTTATTAGCTATGCTATGGCTAGTTGTCTCCCCAAAGCTGCATTAAAGGCAAGAAGACAGTGGAATAATATCTTGATAGGGGCCTGAGAAATAGAATTCTCTACCCAAATAATTGCTCCTTTAAAGATTAGGACATGATGAATATAGTTTCACAAAAAGATATACAGAATGCACCACACAAAGACCTTCCCTCAAAGAGCTACATGAAGATATTCTTTATGACAAATGAAATTGGACCCAAAAGACTGTAGTGTGATGAAAGAAGCAATGGCAAATAAGTCAGTAAGCAAGAACACTAAATGAAAATTGACTGAAATAATAATAATGAGTGCTGGGATGGGAATGGAATTGGTATAATGAAATGTGGTTTGTTAATTTCCTATTTGTGCTGTAACAAATTACTACAAACTCAGCAGCTTAAAAGAACACAAATTTACTATAGTTCTGGAGTTCAAAAATATGAATTAGGTATCATTGGGCTAAAATCCAGCTATCAGTAGGGCTGCCTTTCTTCTGGAGGTTCCAGAAGATTCTTAAAGAGACTGCCTATGCTTCTTGGTTCCTGCCTTCCCTCCCAAAATCTCATCACTCTGACCTCTTGTTTAATCAACACCTACTTGTCTCACTCTCCTACCTTGCTCTTTCACTCATAAGGAACCTTGTTCACTCATAAGGAACATTTTTAATCACATCTTCAAGGTCCTTTTTGCCATGTGAGGTAACATATTCATAGGTTCTAGGAATTACTGTGTGGACATATTTGGACATTGCAGGGGGAGGGATTATTCTACTTACTGCAGTAAGTATTAAAATCCAAATAACAAAAGTAAAATGGGAAAGAGAGCAAAATGCCTATGAGCTAAAATGTCTTGAAATCTTTGCTTATATTCGTTGAGAAGAGAATAGAGATATGAATTAATTTTAAACATTGGTAAGTCGTTTGTTAAGAAGTATGCATGTTAAAATGCAATGTATATCATAAAAACCAGTGGAAGGAATAAAGGGATTTTAAAAATTGATTAAGCCAATTCAAAAAGGAAAGAAAGAATACTAAGGAAATTAATGTGGAAAAAGATGATAAGTTTGAAAAATGTCATTAGTAAAAGACAAAATCAGTATTTGGACAGATATATTTAGATAAACTTAAAAATAAAATGGTACATGTCTATAAATGCTCATCAACAGACAAATGGATAAAGAAGATGTGGTACATATATGCAATGGAATATTACTCACCCATAAAAGGAACAAAACTGGGTCATTTGTAGAGACCTGGATGGACCTAGAGATTGTCATACAGAGTGAAGTAAGTCAGAAAGAGAAAAACAAATACCGTATATTAAGGCATATATGTGGAATCTAGAAAAATGGTACAGATGAACTGGTTTGCAGGGCAGAAATAGAGACACAGATGTAGAGAACAAACATATGGACACCAAGGTGGGGAAAGTGGGGCCAGGGAGTGGTGGGATGAACTGGGAGATTGGGATTGACATGTATACACTAATATGTATGAAATAGATAACTAATAAGAACCTGCTGTATTGAAACAAATAAAATTAAAATTTAAAAAAATGGTACCTCTCTAAAACATAAGAGTACTGAAAGTTTAAAATATAAAATTAGTGAAAGTTGAAAAATAAAATTATGGTAAAAGATGCAGCCTGTAGGTTCTAAAAAAGAAAAAAAAAAAGCTGGTGTAGCTGGATTAGTAGTTCTAATCCAGAGTCAATTTTGCACCCCATGAGACAATTGGTAATGTCTGGAGATATTTTTGTTTGTCACAAATTTTCTATGTGTGTGTCTGAGGGGGAATGTTCTAATTACCATAGCTTTATAAGTCTTAAAAGCAAGGAGTATTAAGTACTCCAGTTTTCTTCTGCTTCTTCAAAATTATTTTGGCTAAATAAACAACCAACAAAATACTTCCAGCCAGTAACTGTGGAATACTGTTCTTTTTAAATTAAACTCAGTGCACAAGTACATATATATTCTGAGCCATATAGAATATATTCTCTGAGTTCATATAGAATATATTCTCTTACCAAAACAGAATGTAATAAAAAATAACTGGTCATGAAAAAAATTCAGTATTTGGAAATTAGACAATCTTTTAAAAAACCAGTTATTTTACTGTTTATTCCATCCTAAATGACGATTGGGGAAGTAAAAAAAAAAAGTGTGAAACAAAATCAGGTTGTAACTTTGAATTCAAACTTGAGTGTTGAAGATTCTGTCTCTGTCTCCTTAAAGCACATGTTAATAGCATTTCTCTAGACTTTTGCATTGAGACAAAGTAGGCTATTCTGATAACCATAGATGATCAATCCCATTGTACCTGGTCTCCGCTACTAACAATTTCAAACAGCAGGAATAATTATCCTCCTCAGGAAGGATCAGAGGAATCAGCTTCCACCTTTCCTCTAGCTCCTCAGTCACTGTCTATTTCCATTCCATAACTTTCATGTAGATTTGAAGTTGGAGCATTTGCATTTTGGCAGGTGCCTGATTGACTTGTGTAGTCTTGAGTTATTTGCCATGGGTAGAATATTCATCTTGCTATTTCCTTTCTAACAGACTAGCTTTGATAGAATCTTAACTCATTTGAAATAACTCATGGAAGGCTGCAAGAAGAATCTAAAAATACTCCAAAAGTTGAGCAGTTTTCTTCCAAGTCCTCCCAAACCGCAAACTCAAAAAACACAAAGTCTGAGAAATAACAGGCAATAGTTTAGTCAATCTGCACCACTGCCAGATTTAGGGTAGGACTTTGCGTCCATTTTGAACAGTTATGCTTAGGTGACTCCATAGTTCTTTCACCCAGATAACTCATGTTTGAGTTATGTTTACATTTGGTTGTGTAAGTTCGTGTTAAATCTTCTTTGAATTCATTACATTCTCCTCCACAGTTTGAGTGTAACCCACGTCATTTGGTGGATAATGGTGTTCTCACTGCAGAGGGAACTCCAGCTAGGACTTGTAGCCCAGGGCATGCTGCTTGTGCCTTCAGTGTCTGTGATGAGCTGATGAGGCAGAGAGGGTGGGGATGGGGATGGCAGCAGTCAAGAGAAGAGAAATAGAGGGCAACTGCTCTGGGAATAAATCTAAAAGCCTTCCTGCTGTGATTAAGGATGTTCTAAAGATAAGCAGCCAAATGTGTTTATAAAGGTGCTTACTGAGTGAGCTGGCAGCTGCATTTGGTCAAGCAGTTAGAAGCCAAATCCTGAGATAAAGGCTGTATAAAGTAAGGGATGGAATTAGGAGTTTCTGATCCTGGGGCGCAGATGAATTTCTCTTTCGCCTCTTTCACACACTGTAAAGGAAATGGGGAAATATTCTTTTACTTTGAGGCAGAAAGTTCATGGGGCTATTCACCTTCACTTGCAGTATTGTTAAGAGAACTTAACGATAAGGGTGCTTAGATTTTCATGCCAGAAAGATTATCATACCCACCAGAGAGCAACCCAAGGCTCTTTTAGCCTTGGCTGCACGTGAGTGACAAACATAACCACTTCTTAGGTAACTATTTTATAAAGTGCTAATTTACAAATATTTTCTCATATAAAAGTTGGGTGGTTCTCACTAATTATCCCATCACTTAACTGACACCTGGGCAGGAAGTGATGGCTTGGGTGGTTGATTCTGCATTGGAGAAGTATGAAGGAAGATATAAAAGCTATAATTGGAGATCTTTTGCAAATAATTTTGACAATTTCTGAACTCTACATTTTTCCTAGATTCTGATGTATACTGTGGGCATATGTAATTGGCAGCTTACATATTTATGTTTATTGAGAGATCAGCATTAATATCTTGTCAAAATGTAAAGAAGGCTTTTGCACATTCTGCTGCAAAAATACTGAGAGACTGAATATACAAATGGCCAATGGCCAGAGCATATATGCAAATAGAACTCTAACCTGCAACCAGCTCAGGAAACCAATCTCTTTTCTACAGTAACCAATCCAAGAAGGCAGCCTGCTATAAAGCCAGAGTTGTAGGAAGTCATGCTACTATCTCTACCTTAACAATACTGGAAACCAAGCAATGTCCTCAGCAACAACTGGCCCCAAATTGCCAGAAATTAATTAATAACTGACAGCCTCCTTAATTTTTGTCCCTGCTTCTAACTTTGGACCAACTAGAGAAAGCCAAAGATGCCTGCCTAACCAATCGCACAAGATGCCCCACCTCTAATTTGCATGCTTACAGTTTCTCCCTATCAACTGTCTCCTATCAGGGCAGACAGGAAGCCTTCCTTTTTCTCGACTATAAAGCTTTCCCACTACTCTGCCTGTCTTTGAGCCTCTGCCAAAATGCAAACGGTAGTGGCTGACATCCTTGCTATAGCATGCTTTTAATAAATAGCCTGTGCTTGTTCTCATTTGGTTGGCCTTCATTTATTTCCACAGTGGGATATCAGAGGACCACTTTAGAGCAGTTTTACAAAGTGGACATAAAATCTCTTTAAGGTAGTGATGAGGCTTTTGCATTCTCACTCTGCTTCTTCAGTTTGATGGACTTACTCTTCAATTCAGCATCAAGGAACATGCTTCCTCTTTTTGTAAAGCTCCATTTATTAACCTTTTATTTCAAACTGTAGGTACGTGCTGATACCTACATCTTTAATTCATTCCTAGGGTTTGTCAAATCTACTGTTTATCTCAATTTATTTAGTGTTTCATGTGTTTATTCTAATAATTATAGCTTTCATGTTTTTAAAATTGTGAATTGGTTCTTTCATGTTCACTTGTACTTAATTATCATGTGCAGAGATTCCTTATCTGTTTAATAGATTTAGGTTTTAATTTCATAGATACTCTTATCTACTCTATGCATTTGAGGAGTTTAAACTATGATTTTAAAGCACTTTCAGTTTGCTGTATTATTTCTATTTCTTTGGGCATAAATTCTTCCGTCTTTCAGGTTTATTTAATGAGTTTATTACCATTAGTTTTCTTTATACATGTGTAAATGGGATTTGAAGGAATTTTCATTTTCTTTCGTCCCTCTTCTCCCTTTTCTCTTTTGTGGTTCCATGATTATCTCATCCAGAGACCTCCAGATTTCAGAGACAGTCTTATATCATCAGCTCAGACTTTCACTCCATGATGATATTGCCTTCTAATCCCCTCCACCTCACATAAACAACAACATACTTTCCAGTTCCCAGTTAATGCTCCATTCCAAGAAAACCCTACATCAGTAGTTGGTAGTTATTTTCTATATTCATTAATGAGAGGGTGAACAGGATCCTGATTTCAGTCTTCAGATAGGGAAGTTGGTTATACTTCGTCATTTCACATGAAGTGTGATCAGTTTCATTTTCACATAGGAGTAAAATTCTGTGTCTACACTGCTTGCTTTTGGGCTCTGAACCCTTCTGTTACAGCCTTACCTCCTAAGTCACTGCTCAACAATGTGAGTTCCCTATTTTATTTCTGATCCAGAGGGAATTTTTTCTTTGTGTTAGAATGTAGCCATATAGTCTTAATATATTTTAAAATATTTTATTTATAATTTCTGTTTGTTTGGAGCAGATAAAAGTGATTACAAACTGCATGCCGTATTAATAAGCATTTCTTTATCAGCCATTTTGTTTCCTAGATTACAGTCAGCATGATTTTAGCAACCCTCTTTCTTCCCCCAGGTTTATTTAGACATACTTGACAAATAAAAAATTGTATATATTTAAGACGTATAATGTGATGTTTTAATATGTGTATACATTGTGAAATTATTACCATGATTTATTTTTAGCAAACCTTTTTAATCATAAGACCATTTCTTTTGACTGGAGAATGATCTCAGAGTAATTTTATTCAGTTAAATATATCTAGTTTCTATGTTGTTAGCTGCACAGCTTTCTGGCTGCAAAGTGTGAGCTTGGTTAAGACAATAGGCTTTGAAGTCAGTTCTGGTTTTTAGTCCTGGTGGTACCACATATTAGCGATCTGATATTTGACAAGTTAATTAGACCTTTTTCAAGCCTCAGTTTCCTCATGTGTAAAGTGGGAATGACAAAATTACCTACCTTATAGGATTCAGAGAGTTAAATAAACAAATGTATAGTACTTAACACAGTGCCTGGCACAGAGCAAACACTGGATACACGGTGTTTGGTACCACTTCTACTGCTGTTGCTGTTGTCGTTATTCTCAGGCTGAGACCAAAATGCCTTCATTCCACCTTTTTCTTTTTTGGCAATTGTGTCTTCAGTTCCCCACCTGCTGGTTTTTTCTTGTATTTTTTGTTTATTAATTTGGTAATATTAATCTGGTTATGAGATGAATATATTCAAAACTATATTTCAAAGTATTTTCTTTTTAAGGAAGAAGGACTAATCATTTAATACACAATAATTTTTTAAGACAAGGGATATTTATGCATAAACCAAGTTATGCTTTGGTCATAGGGAACATACATCATAGAAATAAATATTGGTGTATACGTGTCACACAGTTAATGTTACATGGAGGGCCACGGTTGGTTTAGAGAATAGTACACACCAAATGTCATATACACAGTGGACTTGTAAATACTCATTTAATAAATGTCATTGCTATAGTCTTCCCTGAGATTTTTATTTTTTTAAATTTGTTGAGCAAAGAGATGAAACATGTAGTTACTAGAAAAATATATTACCAGGGATAGAAAGACAGCAGTAATACAAGTTTAAATCTTGAATCTTTAAGAACCACACAAAAATTATAACATCACAGGCATATTTGGTTTGCTTTTAGCTATTCAATTGCAGAGTTATTGCAGGATTGATGTTTGCATTCTGATTTTATTATAAAAAGTACACATATAATTAAATGCCCTAACACCCTTTATGAAGGACAAATTTTAGTGCCTATGACTGTAATAGTATCCTGTTATTACACAATCTTATGCAATGCAGTAAAATTGTGTTGTTATACAAAAACTCTATAAAGTAAAACACACATACAGCTATAAACTCTACCTTTAGGATGAATTTTAATATTGTGCTTTTCAGAGTAGCATCAGGAAGAGATTCTACTAATATTGATATTCTATTTTATTTCCCATTTTAAAAGCAGTCACTGTTTGGTGAGTTTTTCATCTTAAACTGAATTCTGTCATTATTCTGCACTAATAATGATATATTCCTTTACTTTATGAGAACTCACTCAGAGATAAGACAGTACCTTTTCTTAAAAACTGCAAAAAAGGGACTTCCCTGGTGGCACAGTGGTTGAGACTCCGTGCTCCCAATGCAGGGGGCCCGGGTTCCATCCCTGGTCAGGGAACTAGATCCCACATGCGCGCAGCAGCTGGGAGTTCACATGCCACAACTGAGGAGCCCGAGTGCTGCAACTAAGGAGCTGGCAAGCCACAACTAAGGAGGCTGCCTGCCACAACTAAGACCTGGTGCAACCAAATAAATAAATAAATATTTTTTTAAAAAACTGAAAAAAATGTATCACTACACTTTCTTATAAATCATACAAACTATATATTTTTGCATTTAGATTTTTAAATGGGAAGAAAGTACTTTAAGAAACATATTTTATAAGTTCTTATGCTTGCTGCTATTAAAGCATACACTTGTCACTATTTAAAAATGATTTTAATAGTTATAGTTTTTTAATAGTGAGTAAGACACTTTAAGTCAAATTAATCTCAGTTTTAGTGAAACAATGACCTTTGAGTTTATAGACAACATCTGGAGGAAACAGCTGGATAAAAGAGCAGGTGTTTTTTTCAAGTAGAAGTGCAACATGGTGTTCCTGTGGTACTGTTTAGAGATTTTTCAATTCTCACATCATGTAGCACACAGTGGTGCTATTAATTAGAAACTGAGGGAAAGTCAGAAATAAATCCTTATGTCAAGCAGGATGTCTTACATAGAGGAGATTCGAAAGTCATGCAACTTTCTGAAATTGAAATGTTCAGGGTAACAGCAAGGATAACAGACTCCCTATTGCCAAGTCAATATTTTCCAACTGCTAAATGTTAATTTCTCTAATATCTGGCTTCTCTTTTAAATGCATAACATTAAAATGGACTTTCCTATTCTTTAAAAAAAATTAGTGATACAAAAATATTAAATTGTTCAGGTTCCATTGTATATGCCTTATAAAATAATTTCAAATATTGCTATTATTGCAAACATACTAGCTACAGAATTAATATCATCACTTTCTCTCACTACAGTGCATTTACCTTTTCCTTGTTCCCTAGTGATGATTATGTTACTGACCATAACTCATATATAAGTCATAAACCTCAAATATCATCTTTGGCAAGTAGACTAGACTTTCCCTAGAACATCTAACAGGGTCTGTTCTCTTAACACCTGCCCTAATATGGTAGTTAATTTCTAGTGTCACTTCTTATCTATTTCATTTGTAACATACCTGGCTATGTCAAGTCTGACTCACCATTAAAAATAATACAGTTCATTGGTACTCAATGTGTAGTCTGTGGACCAGGAGACTGGACATCACCAGAAAGCTCCTTAGAAATGCAGAATCTCAGACCCTAGGCCAGACCTACTGCATCAGAATCTGCAGTTTTGTAAGATGTCTGTGTAATTTGCATGTTAAAAGTTGAGAAGCCCTGCATTGGAGCAATGGTTCTCTACCATGCTGCATATCAACATACTTGTGTTGCTCTAAATACTCTTACCTGAACCCCATCCCACTGAAATGGAGCATTTGGGAAGGGGAAGTTCTGGGTGGTAGAGGATGGACTAAGCCTGTGCATTTCTAGAAAGCTCCCAGATAGATGACTTTGATGCATTGAGAAACAAATTATTTGGTGGATGACATCAGAATCATGTAGGGGTGCCTGTGAAAATGCACATTCCTGGTTCTTTCTCCAGATATTTGTATTCTTTAAAAATAGGGTAGGGCTTCCCTGATGGCGCAGTGGTTGAGAGTCCGCCTGCCAATTCAGGGGACACGGGTTCGTGCCCCAGTCCGGGAAGATCCCACATGCCGCGGAGCGGCTGGGCCGGTGAGCCATGGCCGCTGAGCCTGCGCGTCCGGAGCCTGTGCTCCGCAACGGGAGAGGCCCCAACAGTGAGAGGCCCGCGTACTGCAAAAAATAAAAATAAAAAATAAATAAAAATAAAAATAGGGTAGTTGTTTGAAAATTCCCAACCTATTACCTCACAGTCCACAATTAAACTACAATCTTGTTAAAGCTGTTGTAAAAAATCTGGCCTTTCTTAACCACTTCCCTGGCGGTCCAGTGGTTAAGACTCAGCACTTCCATCGCAGGGGGCACGTGTTTGATCCCTGGCCAGGCAACTGAGATCACACATGGCGCGCAGCACGGTTCGAACCTTTCAAATAATTAACTAAAAGAAATTCAGTTTTTCTTATATATGGAAGAAAAATAATCTGGGTAACTAGGAAAGGTTTTAGGCATGTTTAGTTAAGGTTGAGTGTCAGTTTTTTTAAAGATTCTTCTACCTGTGCATCTTCCAGCATCAGATTCATCCTTGGGTAGATAAATGCGTTTAACTTTCACAGGGATCATTCATATTTTTATTTTACACTGACTAGAGGAAAAGACAGCACTTTTTAGAATGTTTTTTGAAGGGTAAAGAAACTTCTTTCCCAGAAAGTTTCAGCAAATATATCCTTCATGTTTGTCTTTAACCACTGTGACCAAGTCCTTTGCCGATTGGCTTAAGCCTGTTGGGGACATCAGGACTGCTACAGCATAGGGAAAAGGCAAACTCTACCAAAGGAGACCCAGGGTACCCTTGGCAAAAGAGAAATGAAATCTTTGCTGGAGAGGAAATTAGCAGATATTCATTTTATAGTTGTTTTGTTAAATGTACTTTGAAGAGTTATACCTTGTAAATAGCAGTATCTTTGCAAAATACAGTATTTTTGACTCAATATAAAGTCATAATAACATAGAAATGTGTGTACTCTAGAAAAAATTTACAAACAGAAACTATTTATAATAATAAATAATTCTTAAAAATAAAATGTTTTCACTAAAAGTCCTGAATGTCATATCTATCCCTAATTGGTATATAGCCAAATAAAAGATAATTAATTGTTTCTCAAAATTTTGTTAATTTTCATGCAATGAAACTTACTTTGCTTCTTTCAGTATACATTTAAATTCTAACCACAGACTCAATTTCAGCATCTGAAATTTTATAATATGGCTTCTATGTTACATTTAAGATAATCAATCATGTTTCAATGTAATCCACATTGCATTGGAGACTTTTATTATAAGCATAATTGTTGTAGTATAGTAAAGTGCATTGTTAATGAAGCATGGAAAAGGAATAATTTCAACTAATAGGCTTATATGTCAAATTTCAATTAGGACTATGTTGGAATCCAAAAAGAGATATGAGCATATAAATTTCAACCTTTGACCTTCACCATAAAGAACAAGGTCTAAGAGAGAAATTAAACCATTTTGATGTAGCATACAAATTTGAATAAATTAATGTGTGAACTTTGTCATGAATCTTAGACTGCATATGATTTTTTAAAATGTTATGTACTTGCAGTTTATGGTTTGAACTGTATACTTCTATGCCATATATTAAAATATTAATGAATTTTAAAAAACATTCAACAAAAGTTTATTGTGTATCTACTTCTTTAGGCAATGTACCAAGATATAGAAGACTGATCCTTAGTGACCAATGAAATAGATCAGGCTTACTGATATTTTTTTTCCTTAGGAAAATGACAATAATCCTTAGTATTATTAAACAGTCAGTGAATTTTCAGTTTTCCTTGATTGATGTATTTTTTTGCAGTTGATTTATTTGAATCAGAATGCAAATGTTCACACATTGAATTGAACTCCGTTGACCTGTCCTTTAATTCTATCATAATCTATTGATTGCATTTCCCTCCTTACAATGTTTAAATTGATGAACTGGGTTTTTTTTTGTTGTTGTATATAGTGTTTTCCACATTATCAATTGTTTTGATTGTATACCTGTAATACCTTTTAAAAATTGTCCCTCCACTCCATATATTTTCTGTAATTAAGTCTAAAGGCTTGTTCTGATTCGAATCTGATCATTTTTGTCAAGAATATTTCATGGGGATTACAAGAGTATACATGATTTTTAAAATGAACGTTTTATTCAACATTTGAAAGTGAAATGCCTTTAAAATGTGAGAATATACACACACATGTAAACATACATATTTGGGGAATCATCTTCCTCAATGAAGCTATACACAGATATTATTTGACCTATCCCAATTATAATTCTCCATTTAAAAAAAAGGTTTTAAAATTTTTATTTTATTGTCTTTCTACACCCTGCTTCAGCAAAAACCTCTTCAATATAAGAAATTCTCAAGTTACTCCCTTACATTTAGGAGGACATTTAATTTTTGTTTGAAAGTAGATTTTGCTCCCATCCTTAGTCCTAAAACCTAATCTTTCTCTTCTCCTCAAGTCATTTTTCAGATATAAAAGTATAAAAAGCAATTTATTACATAAGAAATGAGATAAAGGGCATTGAATTTAGGAATTGAGATCGATGACATGTTATATATTCTTCTGAGCTGAGGTAACCAAGGTCAAACAGAAGTAAGATTAAACTGTTATTCCCTCTATTCTCAAAGCCTGTTCCAAAAATATAGAGGAATGAGACATGGAGAAACTTTAATTCAAATGTCAACTGAGACTTAGTAATTTACCTGAAATGCCCAGATGCAAAAAAAAAAAAAAAAAAAAAAAAATCAACAAAGTAATGCAACATGCTATAGGCAATTGATGGAACTATCTCATAACTAAAAGAGCACATGTGGATTAACAATGAGGTATATATTTGCTAGTTAGCATTAGAAACTAAATATTATTTACAACATGTAGTTTTATCTAAAGATGTGACCAGTACAGAGCAGACTTTGTAAATCTTAACAAAGCATGAAAATATGAGCTATTGTACATTACTATATTTTTGAAGATACATCTTTAAAATTGCTGTGCCTGTGAATTAACAGTGAAACGTATTATTAAAAAATAAAATCTTTGTTGTCTTAAAGATAACTTAGGATCCTTTCACTCAATTTCTTTCATTTTTAAAGACATGGGAAATGAAGCCCAAAGAGGCTATGTTTGAGCAGTGTCAGAAAGTGAGTTAAAGGAAAGACTGTAACTTGAACCTTGGTCTCAAGGAGCATCATTATTGTGTTCTTATTCTTATGCCACCTCAGTTACTGATTTGATTTTCATTTTCTGGAAAAGCTTCTCTTATCTAATATAATACTTCCATTCATTTAGTATATAATCTAGTTTGATAAACACCAATTAACATATCAATTTTCTAAAATATATAAAGCCAAACTATTCTTTTTTTTTTTTCTTTTTTGTGGTACGCGGGCCTCTCACTGCTGTGGCCTCTCCCACTGCGGGGCACAGGCTCCGGACGCGCAGGCTCAGCGGCCATGGCATCCTCCCGGACCGGGGCACGAACCCATATCCCCTGCATTGGCAGGCGGACTCTCAACCACTGCGCCACCAGGGAAGCCCAAGCCAAACTATTCTTAAAGGGCAATTTTTTTTGTATTTTTCATTCTCTGAACAGAGCCCTTTATTTCACACGCTAAACCCAAATGATGTTTACTGTCAATTTTAGGTTAAAAACTCACTAAATACTTTATTTGGATTTTTATCCTTGGAAATAACCGGGATAATGCAATAATTGACATGCTAGTGAATAGTTCATTCATCTGCCTTGAGAAATTATTTAATATTTGGTACTCCAACCTAATATTTTCTAATAAATTTGTTGGTAACTACATCCTACCTTGTTTACTAAGGGATATTATGAATTTGTACACTATGTTCCTGATCTGTTTTGATTAGCTTATATAAAAACTTTATGCATACATAAAAAATAGAATGGTAAATTGTATACTGTTGGTCCAATTTCTTCTATATTATTTTATTCTGTGGTCTTAAATCTACAAATAATCACCTTCTTTATTCTCTATAAATGGTACCTAGAATGCAGTGCCAAATACTCTGCCTGTGACTCACTAATTTCTTTTATGGATGTAGAAAATGTTCACACATTTCGTAATATTTTACTGACAGGACAAGTTGACTTTAAACCATGCAGGTCTATATTGGAAGATGCTGTGATAATGGCACAGCAGGTGGTCTTCAGGGAATGTGATAATCTCTATGGTGTTTGTATTTAAGCTATTATTTAATTTGAATTGATGTCTCAAAGTTTGGAATATGATGACTGTTTCAGCAAATTAATGATTTTCAGTGACTGAAAATGCACGTTAAGTCCAAAGTGATCGATAGCTTCTATAAAAAATGTTAATGATGCAGTTCACACCTTTATGGCAATTTCCTGAATTATATTCTGTGGCCTTGTAGGAGTGTTAAATGTTTGTATCTTTTGCTTGTTTCTCTAATCTTGCACACCATTCGAGTTTATTTCAGGAAAGCCATATCCAGTAATAAATGTAATTTAAAGTTCAAAATTAAAAATTATGTTTCAAAATGGGAAGTAACTTTATAAGGTAAGTTCATTGGTATAAAAAAGACATACCATATTCTGTTATTCAGATGATTATGCTTATTAGTGCAAAAATCACTTGATGTGTATGATAAGAAGGTTTCTAGCAGATGTGTCTTTGATGTAAGATATAAAACAGCACATATCTCGTTAAACAACACATCAAAAGCATAAGAATGCAACCATTAATCTATATTTTATAATTTCCTCATAATAACTCTAAGTAAAACTTATTGAACACAAATGAAAGAGCTGTAGAAGAAGATGATATTAAAATTCACATGTGGTTCAGTCCTTGTTCCTTTGAATTCTATCAAACATCTGTTGGTCCAAATTGAATATAAAGTATAAAAAACAGTTTAATATATGAACGATAACTTAGAAACATTTCCAACAGGAAGAGTGATCACTTTAATGAGTTAATCAAATATGTACATGTCAAAGAATGCTAGACTCGGATGAGATACTAAGTACCATCAAACCCAATTCCTATATTTTGCACATGAGTAAATTGAGGCATGTAGCAATTAACTAATTAATTGCTTTAACTCATACAATTAATCATATTCAAGTCTTGATTAGAATTGAGGTTTTTTAGACAAATATTTCAGAGTTCCTTCTAGTACTCTGCCATGCTCTTAGACTTATACTTTCTATCTCAGAGTATCTTAATTTCTTAGAGTTGAAAAAATGCCTTATTCTAGAGATGTTTGTTATTCAACAGCATAAACAGAAACCTGGGGCGGGTGTAATATGTGAAGTACAGAAATAAGTATCATTCGGGTTGAGAGCCTCTTTATTTGATTAATGCCTACTGACCTTTATTATTCCTCAGCTACGTCAGACAACCTTCATGAACATGCTCTAACACTGGTGTTTTTTCTCTCTGTCATTATTACCCTCATTCTTACCAGAAGCCTGAGAATCTTCCTTCACACTATGCTACATATCTCTCAAATCTATCCACTTTTTTTCTCCCTAACTCTATTACTTGTTCTGTTACCATCACCATCCTTCTCCTCACATAGCGGCTATTCCATATACTGTTCCCTATGTCCAGAGCTCTTTTGATTTTTTTCAACATCTGCCTAACTCTGGGGCCTATTTCCTGACATCTGAGACCAGACTAGTTTCCTTCCATGGCATGCCACAGTGACTTTCCCAAATCGTTCACCCAGCATTTTATCACATGAACCTGAGTTTGACAGCATGTTTACCTGCTTCGACCAATGTATGCTCCTTGGGAGCAGAAGTCGTACCCAACTCACTGCTGTATCTCCAACATCTAGAATTGTGTCTAGCTTATTGTAGGCACACACACACACACACACACAACTTTTTGAACAAATGCAATAATTAAATCATATTTTAGGAAGAAATCTTTGATTACTTATTTTAAATTCCCAATTTTCTCTAAAATGTATCTGTCATTTTCCGAAGAGAATAACAGGTTCTAAGATTTTTTTTTTTTTTTTTTTTTTTTTGCGGTACGCGGGCTTCTCACTGTTGTGGCCTCTCCCATTGCGGAGCACAGGCTCCGGACGCGCAGGCTCAGCGGCCATGGCTCACGGGCCCAGCCGCTCCACGGCATATGGGATCTTCCCGGACCGGGACACGAACCCGTATTCCCCGCATTAGCAGGCGGATTCTCAACCACTGCGCCACCAGGGAAGCCCAGGTTCTAAGATTTTAATAAGGTTTAGTCTATTTATTGTGTTATAGTGGAATGGCTTACTTTTCTGTATTACTGAGATGATCTCACTCTCTAGAAAACTACACTTGATGATGAATAATTGTCCCATCTTTTCCTGCAAACTATAATGTGGCTTTTTTGGTCTCCTCTATCCTGCTGGATCAGTAATGGCTATTTAGAATTAACTTGGGGCAATCTTCAGTGCAGAAATAACCAATGAACAATCATTTTGCTTGCTAAAAGAGTGTCCATGCAAATACCTTTATTTTATTAAAAATATCTGGGCTGCAATTACCTGTAAATATAATTGCTATTATGAAATTTAAACATTCATATGATATCAAGATAGAAACAAAAAAATTACAGAGAGAAATAATAGCAACAAAACTAATTATCTTCCCATTTCATTTACCTTCACGGCCTTGAAATCATGCTAACATACGTAAACTGTAATATAACTTTATATGAGACAGTAAATCAAATAATAAAAAAAGTTTATCAAATGCTCTTACTCTCATTCTTACCAAGCACTATTTTATTTTATTCTTTGTTGTTGTTGTTAATAATGATTTAATCTCTATTTAGAAAGAGGCAATACACAATTTATAGCAAGATTTAAAGAAACACAACACCTAAGTACAATTCAATATCACTTTCATTAATCCTCAAATATCATCAATATCATTACCCATCCATTCCCTCTTCTTTTCACTCACGATGCTTAGGGTGCCAAGCACTGTTTTATTGTTAACACATTGATATTTATTATATTACATAGTTTATTTGTTAAATAGTGTGTCCATAGCATCCTTGTACAATTTATTTCTAAATATATCAGGAGGGAATAATCTGCATAATACAATTTCATCCACTTTCCTCCTCTCCAATTCTACTATCTGAAATGAAGCCACTGACAGCCTTCCATGTCTGGATGAGATGAGTAGGAGCTTTTACTCAACATTTTAATGCAGAAATTTAGACTTTAAAATACTCATTATTCTTTTGGATATGTTTTAATATAACTATTATGTAGTGAATGTGTTACCCGGAGAAATAAATGTAGTTAGGACAAATACATCATAAACAATTTTATTTACATTTGAGTAGATTTCTCTGTTGCATTTTTCAGACTGTTACATATTATACAGAAGTAAAGTTATTAAAAATTCAAACTGCACAGAGATTTTATGACTATCATCTATAGCTACTATACTAGTTGGACTCAGTCTAAATTTATTAAATCCTTTTGAAAAAAATAATGCCAGCTAACTACTATTTAGTACTTGTGCTTGCATTAATCTCAGTAATTTGCATTCATTATTAACCTAACCCTATGTCCAAGAAGTTTGGCACTATTTTTATCTTCATTTTATGGTTGAAAAAACTGAAGCATAGAGAGGTTGAATGAGCAACCCAATATTACGCAGTTTGTAAATGGGGGTTTCAGGTTTTGAACCCAGGCAGTTTGTCTTGACACTTCTAACCACATTTACTGTTCTGTTTCTCTGAAGAAAATAAAAATATTTTCACTTCTCTTCAGGCAGATAGAACTTTAGTTACTCTGAAATAATTTCATGCTTATTTGTTAATATTTTGGTCCTTTTAAATGTGCTAAAAATCAAAATCAAATAAGTAAATCTAACATAGTAAAAATGTAATCATGGCTATACTTCTAATACTCAGCTTTTTAATGTAAGAATAGCATATTTGCTAAGTTAAAGTAACTCTTTTCAGAAGAAATTGTTTAGACTTTTGGGTCCACCTAGGCAAGTTACCCGTCTGAAATTTCAGTTTACAACCAGTGGTTTTTTTAAAAAAAATTCCTTTTTGACCAATTTAACTGTGGAAGGAAATTTTGATAGTCTTAGTTTTCTAAAGTGGTTCATTTTAGTAGTCCAACTGGATAATCTGCCTCACAGAGTCATTCTTAATACGCTAGAGCATCATAACATTCAGTACAAAGTTCTCAATTTAATAGTTCACTTATCTTTATTGTAACAAGTCAGAAAGTAAAGTAATAACTTCAGAGGTCTGAAGCTATAAGAACTTTTCAGAGGCAATTGTTACCAACATTTTCAAATTTTCATTTTGGAAGATTTAAGGGCATTGCCTATTTTTCAGCTTTTGAGACTTTCTGAGAGATATGTCTCTCAAATCTATTCCCGTGACTTCTGTTTCACTGCTGTGAATTTTTTGTGAAACCGTTTATACATTTTAAAGTTCAAGGTGATGGTCATTTTACCATCTATGAAAAAGATGACCCTTCTGCTTTTTTCAACTGTCACTCCCTCAGAACTAACAATTTCAACTTGAAGTCTGATGTTATATAAGGCACATTGACCTTGAATTTGAAATTTAACTTTCTTGTGTACTTATTCTTTATGTAATTGGTATCTCATGTTATCAAAAGATTTAAAGCAACGTTTATGTTGCTGCAATTCAGAACACAAAATGTCCAGCTTAAAACATCATTTAATAAGATAACAAAAGAAATAATTAAAAAGGTGTAATTTTGCTTAGATTTAGCTACAGATTGATGAGGAAGCCAGGAGTAGAAATATACTGGAGTGTGCATGATGTGTTGTATTTGAGAGATGGTAATATTTGAGGAGGTAGAGAATAAGAGAATAGAGGTTGTGGTCCAAGGATTAGAAATCCCAATATTTATGAGGGCCAGGCAGAAGCAGAAATGAAGGGAAAGGAATCAGGGACTGTAGCAAACCAAAGAAATGTACCTATTTAAATGTGGGAGGTTCAGCTAATTATTGACCTGCAGAAAAGTAGATTCACTGTAGCCAAATCTTCTCAAAGATCAAGAGAGGCATGACATCCAGATTATGAAAAATGTGTCCATGTTCAAATCCCAGCAACTAATCCAAACATTTTTAAATTCTCAGTGAACTAATCAAAATGTATGTGCTGACCAGACCTAGACCCAATAATACAGCGATTGAAGGTGACCCATTGTAGGAGGCAGGTGAGGACACATAATATGGGACTACCGTTAGATATGAAGTCGGAGTCAAGGAATCACCAAGATTTTTGAGTTAGGAGAGTACTACATAATGAAAACTTAAAGGAAATGAAAGCCTCCAAGTGAGCATTTTATTTCAAAGTAGCCCTCTTGACTACTAGTTTATTTTCAGTGATACTAATACTTATTTCTGAAAATCTTTTGATGTATATTTTTCAATTTCTTTAGGGAAAGTTTACTAATCATACATTAAAATGAACCTCATGGGCTTCCCTGGTGGCGCAGTGGTTGAGAATCCGCCTGCCGATGCAGGAGACACGGGTTCGTGCCCTGGTCCGGGAAGATCCCACATGCCGCGGAGCAACTAAGCCCGTGAGCCATGGCCGCTGGGCCTGCGCGTCCGGAGCCTGTGCTCCGCAATGGGAGAGGCCACAACAGTGAGAGGCCCGCATACCGCAAAAAAAAAAAAAAAAAAAAAAAAAAAATGAACCTCATTACTTTATAATAAACAACCTGATTCATCATCATTTTCTTTTTTTTTTTTTTTTTTTTTTTTGTGATATGCGGGCCTCTCACTGTTGTGGCCTCTCCTGTTGCGGGGCACAGGCTCCGGACGCGCAGGCTCAGCGGCCATGGCTCACGGGCCCAGCCGCTCCGCAGCATGTGGGATCTTCCCGGACCGGGTCACGAACCCGTATCCCCTGCATCGGCAGGCGGATTCTCAACCACTGCGCCACCAGGGAAGCCCCATCATCATTTTCAATACAGTGAAAATAACAGTTATTGGATACATACCTGTTAGCAAACTCTTTATGTGATACTGAAATTTTAAAAAGTGAAAAAATGCACAGCTCTGCTGGATCTAATTGCAGAGTAGGAAACTGACAAGGAAATAATAATTTTAAAAATGTGTATCCCATGGTGATTGTGGTATTAGTGTGATGTGTAGGCTTGAGATCTTAATGGAAAGAAAAGATATTATGAATTAAATAGTGATCAGAGTAGGATGCAAGTGATAGAGCCCTCAGCAAACAGAATGTGAAAATGCATAAAAAACTGTGCATGGGGTTTTCATGAAACTTTATTATTTTTTTACTTTTTGGTTGTGCTGGGTCTTCATTGCTACATGTGGGCTTTCTCTCTAGTTGCAGCGAGCGGGGGCTACTCTTGGTTGCCGTGTGTGGGCTTCTCATTGCAGTGGCTTCTCTTTGTTGCTTAGCACGGGCTCTAGGCGCACGGGCTTCAGTAGTTGTGGCATGTGGGCTCAGTAGTCGCGGTTCACGAGCTCTAGAGCTCAGGCTCAGTAGTTGAGGCACAGAGGCTTAGTTGCTCTGCAGCATGTGTGATCTTCCCAGACCAGGGCTCGAACCCGTGTCGCCTGCATTGGCAGGTGGCTTCTTAACCACTGCACCACTCGTGAAACTTTGAGGAAAGACATTAGCTTGGAAAGGGATGAAGTTCCTTTGAGGAGTAAAGGGAGGAATGACGGGATACACAGACCATAGCATAGATGTTCGATAGTGATTAGATTGTTCTTGAACTTTAGTATCCATTTGAATTTTGAACTAGAGAAAACAACATGAATGGAATAATAATATTTCTGTAGAAGTCTCAAGCTTGATAATTTCTCTAGTATCTAAAGATAATCTAAGAAAAACACACACCACACACACCCACCCACACACACAACCTAGATGATTTTCCCAAAATGAGAAGAAAGGGAATCTATTTACACATGTACGTTATTCATTACCCTTTATACCTGTAAGAGAGAATGGAAAGGGTGTTGTCAGGTAGGAAGAAATTTGCCTCTTCCCTACTATGTTCTTCTGGCTGGTTTGCGACTTAGCTGATACAAAACGGATTAATCTAACAAAAGGTCAATAACATGTATACGTGGGAGACACCCAGGAAAACTGAGTAATTCACCAAAGTGGCTGAAAATTTCACCTTAAATACCATCTTCAGCTAAAGACAAACTAGGATGTTGTGGATAGTAGTTTGTGGATTCAAAGGGGAGGAAGGCAATTCACATGGAGATGGAAAAGCAAGTTTGGTAAACAAAGGCTTGCTAGATCTTGCAGAAATTTTGGGACATAGAGTGGACTCTGATCTTTAGACCACCTAGCCCATATTCTTTGCAAATATCCCTAGTGATAGCTCTTTTCCATTCTAAGAACAGGCACTCTATCTAAATTATTTTTAGGCAGTTTGGGGGCAAGTCAAAGTTTCTTCCTGAGTCTTTTGGGCCTTGATTGTTTTCAGCTTGAAATAATCTGCATGCCAAAGAGACATTTTGGGGTGGCAAGTTTGTTCACCTACAATGGTATTGTATAAATCAACAAGACAGTTAAAAAAAAGAAGTTTGAGGGGCTGAGGAAGGAAATGGTGGTCGTTTGTGGTCTCTTCTTGCTTTCCAAACATACTACTGCCATTGTACAGTAATAGAAGCAAACTATAAAAACGTATTTTCAGTTTTTCAGTGTGCTATCACAAGGACAGCAACAACTCTGTAAACTCAAGGACTCTCTTCTTCAGTTCCTTAGGGTAAGAAGAATCGTAACTTTAATCCTGTACTCATAATACATTTTTAAATATAATATTAATTATTTTTGAAGTGACTGATTCAAATCTACAGCAGACATCTAAAGTTTTAAGAAAAAATGCCTGAAACTGGCATCTGATTTACATATATATATATATGTAATTTTAGCCAGCTTATGAAACCATGATATCATTGCCCTGAAACTTTGAGAATTAATTTAGTAAGCATGAACAATGTATAGAAGTCAAACTGATTAATTTTTGATCAGAATCTCCAACTTGCAAATATTCTCCATTTTGACATTTTTGTTGAGAATCACTAGCTCCTCCACTCTCTTTCCTCCTCCACCACACAAATATTTAATACCTCTTTACCCCACTAATTTATATTTGTTAAAAAGATTCAAAAATATACACATGTACACCTATGTTCATAGCGACACTATTCACAATAGCCAAAACATGAAAATAACCTAAATGTTCATCAACAGATGAATGGATAAAGAAGATGTGGTACAGATATACAATGGAATACTACTCAGCCATAAAATAATGCCATTTGCAGCAACATGGATGCAACTAGAGCTTATCATACTAAGTGAAGTCAGAAAGAGAAAGACAAACACCATGTGATATCATTTATATGTGGAATCTAAAATATGGCATAAATAAACCTATCTTCAAGACAGAAACAGAGTCACAGACATAGAGATCAGACTTGTGGTTGCCAAGAGGGAGGCGGAGAGGGAGAGGGATGGACTGGGAATTTGGGGTTGGTAGATACAAACTATTACATTTTAGAATGGATAAACAACAAGGTCCTACTGTATAGCACAGGGAACTATATCTAATCTCCTGGGATAAACCATAATGGAAAATAATATTAAAAAAAGAATGTCTGTATGTGTAGAACTGAGTCACTTTGCTGCACAGCGGAGATTGGCACAGCATTGTAAATCAACTATACTTCAATTAACATAAATAAATAAATAAATAATTTCAACAACACATCTCAGAAAGACCAAGTCATGATTATATTGCTATATTCTAGGAAAACCATTGTTTCTTAAATGTGATTATTTTTCCATAGTCTCATCTACAATTCTGACTGTTCCAAATAACATTTTAAATTTAGGATGGGGTAGAATTTTAAAAGCCCATGTATCTAGCATGTTTTTTATTTGACTAAATATGTATTTACTTCTCTTGATTTAAGACTAGGCCAAAAAAAAAAAAAAAAAATGACTAGACCAGAGGAAGAAAGCAGAATCAGGTAGTACATATTAGGTTCATTCATCTGAGTAGAAAAGAAACACATGATGTTAGGCTGCCAGTGATCTATAGGTAATGAAAGCATGTTGTGTGGAAAATGATTCTATGGTAAATAATATTTTTCTCAAAATAAGGCCATATTTAAACTACAAAACATGACATACAATGCTATTTTCTAAACCAGCCATTATTGTCTCATTAATCTTAATTTCTTTTTTACCTAAGAAAGCTCTGTGTTCCTTATAAAAGACTGTTTTGTTTTCTACATCAGGATTTTCTATATAGTTTGAGGTTAAAAAACTAACATTGACAGTAGAAAATGTGCTATCATTTCTTTCTGCTTGGAACATGGCAAACAAACATAAATATTCATCCCATCCAGGTAATTAGAAAGATTGCCACTAAAAAAGGTAATAATGTAAATATCATTGCTAGAAGGACTTGGTGATAATAATAAGTCCTATTATGTTTCACTGTATGGCCGTAACATGGTCATGATAATAAGAGTAGAAGTATCGTGCCTACCAAAATACTTTTGCTAATATGCTTATTCTGAAATTTTATAAAATCACATTTTCTTATATGTATTTTTATTTTACCCATTTATTATAGTTTTCCTTTCCTACTCTGAGAATGCATTTAATGTAATATTTTTCCCACGTTAATTTGCTTTGTTTTACAGCTTTATTTTCTCCTTTCTTTGAAACACATCTCTAAATGTCTTATGTTTGATCCTTTGGATGCAGATAATGGATAAAAGGACTACAGAGAGTTCAGTTGAGGCTATTCAGTGCACAGCGTCTTTTCTTTACCACATTGTCTCTGTTTCCTCTCTACACTAGACTAGATGGCAGAACCACTCAGCATCCATCCTCCCGACTCTACTTCATTCCCAAGGCAGGGGCATTGGGAGGATACATGTACCTCTCCCTTTGGATCAAATATGCAAAAGCAGAAAAGCTATAAATTAAAAGGAAAAGAAAATCCCACTTGTAGATGCATCTTTCATTCTCTTAAAATATCCAGCCAACAGTTTCAAGGTTTCCAAATGTGTATTTCTTATGAACCTAAGCACCTGGTTCCCTTTGTTCCTAGCAGAACAGATTTGCTCGAATGAGAAGGAAGGTGCTAGGAGACTTGGATTTAGTTAAACTATTTGTCAAGTAATTCTCAATGAGTCTTTGTTTTCCAGTACATTATGGCAATGCTGTTTCAAAGACCAATGTAGATTTGTCATGAGCAATGGAGAAACCAGAACCAAGAAATGAAATTTATAGTCCTATCTGACATCAAGGAATTTAGGGAGAAGAGGAAAGAAAGCCATTTTTTGAGGCCCATTTGTCTAAAGGTGCAAAACTACACCAAGACTAATTTTAGATAGGGTTGACAAAATGGAGAGCACAGCAACAGCCAATTAATATAGCCCCTGTAGGAGAAAATGGACAGTTTTGTTGTTTTCTTTATTTTAAAACAACAGGTTTTGATTTTTTTGACTTTGAATGTATAGCCTGTTTCACAAGCCTGGAGAGAACATGGAGAGGTATGAATTGTGTAATTCACACCTATTACAAAGGTGTATATTACAAAGGTGTGTATTACCTACAAAGCTCTATTCACTTATTTAACCAAAGTACCTTCTGTGGTCTGCCAGGGGAGGAAATGAGCTGCTTTTTCTCTGGAAACTGAATCAGCATGGTAATCAGATTCAAAGGTATGAATAGCAAAATCTGACTTGATCAAGTAAAAAATAAGAGCTAGGCATACAGTAAATATTATTTTTCATATTTTCAACAATTCTGTAAGATAGAAAGATCTTTTGTTTCTGTTCATTATATTTTCCTTTTATATTTCTGTCTGAAAATAAGGATTAAATACATGCTTAATGTTTTATAACTATTAAGTGTGTAGCTGGAATTCAAACTCCTGTCTATAGGATTCTAAAATTTTTTGACCCCTATATGTCTCAAAATCAAAAAAGGGTCTGCTTAGAAAAACTTTATTTATATAGAAAGGAATGAAAAAAGAACTTAATTCCTTTATTGGTTTATCAATTATTTATCAATTTATCAATCATTTACCATACACCAGACTCTGGACTAGGTGCTGGAAACAGACAGGCAAATAGGACGGACTACCTTCCCTAAGTGGGCTCAAGTAATAAGCTAAAAGCGTTTACACTCGTGACAAGCCTTTCAGAATAGACTTACTATTTTAATACCTCATTCTACACTTAAGGAAAGTATGGCTCAGAGATGCTCAATAACTTACCCGAAGTCAAATAGAATAAAACTTAAAATTATGATTGAACTTTTTTTTAAATTTTAGCACTATAAGAAATGAGAATCTCACTTGAAAGGCACTTGAGAAAGAAAAATCATGATTGGTCATTTCTATGTGATTAATCATATAGAGATTAATTTACCCTCTCCTCATGTGCTTTGTATAGATACTATTTTGCTGTACTCTTTAACCTTCTTATGAGGTCCTTTCCTGCATTTTTCCCCCTTTCCTTCATTCCTTCATTCTCTCTCACTCTCTCTCTGTTTTTTTTTTTTCCTTTTGGACGTTATCTGCCATTTTAATTCTGTTTATTTTTTTTTCTAACTCCCAATTCAGGTCACTTCATTAATAGACAATGATTCTTTTGAAATAAAACTAAAGAAAGTACAGAATCTGAGAAAGAAAAAAGTAACTTACCATTTATTTCCGCATTACTGAAATATTTTATTGTTCAAGGAATTTTATAAACTGATTTTTAAAACATCTGGAAAAGCCCTAAATAAATTAAAATTATAATCATGTGATGAGTTGTTTTCATTTAGGAAATAAGTTTTGTTTAGTTTTGTTTTAAACTCCAACTATCTGCTAGTGAAGAATTGTAGAAAAAGATTTTTAAAAAAGCATTTTGGAATGGATTGCTATGCATTGATATGTTTCAGGGTTTAACAAACTAAACGCTAGTAAGTTGAAACCTAGATATTTTGTCAATAATTCTTTACTATTTTTTGTATTATTCTGAACAAATCTTTATACCATTAGTTACTTTGCTTTTGAAGAACATATGATTTAAATTTACTTTCATTAAGAAATGTTTAAATATGCTTCGAATTTTAAAATAATTTTTATTTTTTAAACATTTTACTAGGTAAACATGTTTATCCTAGAAAAATTAGAAAATATAGAGGAGTTTAAGATAAAAAAAGGGATAGGAACTTAAAACCACACATTAAACTTTTCATCAATATTTGATCAATTTTATCCACATATTTCTATTTTTATTTTCTATACATCTTTCATATCTATGTAAAAGTTGTACCTTAAAATTTTAATGTAGTTTACACACATTATTTGTACTTGTGTATGTCTGTCTGTGTGTGTGCTTTATGTTTTTAATTTTTGTGTAAAAAAATGTGGTCAGTGAAATTCTTACTCTTCCTGCTTGAGGGACCTAAGATATGTTGCCAGCTGGTGAGATAAACAGGCAATAGTCATCTATCATTTTTATGTGCTGTATTAGAAGACCATAAAGATACAGTTATATTTTTCTTAATATTGGTCATGAATAGAATTTCTTTGTAATTATTTTAAAATTCTACTGGAGAATGCACTTTTGTAAACTAGAAATACTCATCCATCATATGATGTACAAATGTATATCTCTGTTGATGTAATTAAAAGAAAACAATGTAGATATTTGATTCTGATTTTGCTATTAGCTATCTTTGTGGAACTGGACTTTTTTTTTTGTAAAAATAGGAATTTATTTGAACACTGGAATGTTTCTTACAGTTTCAAAAAAGTACAATTTTGTGACTTAACACATTCTTTAATATAAGACTGAAATAGAACCTAGTTCAAAGTGAGAAAAAACTCACTACACAGGAGATAGTAAAAGAAACTGTAAGATGCTTGCAGAAAACTACAGTTGTGCTCAGTGTGTTCAATAACAAAAGACATTCACTTCCAAAACAAATTTTTACATGTTATTTCTGTTAGTCAGTTGTTGCAAATTTTACATGTAACTCTAATAAGGACACCTCTCATGTGTAAAAATGTCTAGCCTATCTCTTTCCAAATCTTAATTTACTTTGTTTATCAAACAATTTTCAGTCATAATTTCTACTCCAAACACTGAAAGTAGTCAATATTAATAAAAAGTAGAATGTATGAAAAAAGACTTGGACAATTTATTTAGTCAAATGACAGTACTAATATGCATTTTGAAATATGCACAAATGAATAATTTGCTTCCTTATGGAAAGCAACTTTTTTATTACATTTGATTTACAATAATTGTTTCAAGTATACAACATAGTTATTCAATATTTTTATAGATTATACTCCATTTAAAGTTATTATAAAATAGTGGCTACATTCCCTGTGCTATACAATATATCCTTATATCTTATTTATTTTATACATAGTAGTTTGTACCTCTTAATCTCCTACTCATGTCTTGTCTCTCTCCCCATCGGTAACCACTAGCTTGTTCTCTGTGTCTGTGAGTCTGTTACTATTTTGTTATGCTCATTCATTTGTTTTATTTTTTAGGTTCCTCATGTAAGTGATAATATACAGTGTTTGTCTTTCTCTGTCTGACTTATTTCACTAAGCATAATACCCTCCAGATCCATCCCTGTTGTCACAAATGACAAAATTTTATTTTTTATGACTGATATTCCCTTGTGTATATATATACCACATCTTCATCCATTCATCTGTTGATAAGCACTTAGGTTGCTTCCATATCTTGGCTATTGTAAATAATGCTGCTGTGAACATTGGGGTGCATATATCTTTTCTAGTAGTGTTTTCAGTTTCTCTGGATATATAGCAGCGTGGTATTGCTGGATCATATGGCAGTTCTCCTTTTTTTTTGAGGAAACTACAAACAGTTTTCCATAGTGGCTACACCAGTTTACATTCCCACCAACATTGTTCTAGGTCTCTTTTTTCTCCACATCCTCACCAACATGTTGTCTTTTTGATAACAACCATTCTGACAGGTGTAAGGTGATATCTCATTATGGTTTTGATTTGCATCTCCCTGATGATTTGTGAAAATGACCATCTTTTCATGTGCCTGTTGCCCATCTGTATGTCATCTTTGGAAAAATGTCTATTCAGGTTTTCTTCCCATTTTTTAATGTGTCTGTTGCCCATCTGTATGTCATCTTTGGAAAAATGTCTATTCAGGTTTTCTTCCCATTTTTTAATTCTTTTTTTTTTTATATTGGGTTGTATGAGCTGTTTATATATTGTGGATATTAATCCCTTATCAGTCATTTCATTTGCAAATATTTTCTTCCATTCAGTAGGCTGTCTTTTTGTTTTGTCCATGGTTTCCTTTGTTGTGAGAGAGCTTTTAAGTTGAATTAGGTAATTAGGTCCCATTTGTTTATTTTTGCTTTTGTTTCCTTTGCATGAGGAAACTGATCCAAAAAAACTCTGCTATGACTTATGTCAAAGTGTTCTACCTAAGTTTTCTTATAGGAGTTTTATGGTTTCTGGTCTTACATTTGGGTCTTTTCTTTTCTTTTTTTTT